>NC_089839.1:42998659-43665158 GCF_035609145.1 Eleutherodactylus coqui
GCAGCTGGCTCCACTTGGAGAAACTTTGTTTTCTTGAATTTCATTATTGACTTTTCTGAGTAACTTGTGTATAAAATACGTAAACTTACTTTTCATTTAATGTTACTACAGCAGCGCCAGCAGAACAGTATCTTCAAGAAAAGCTGCCAGATGAGGTGGTATTGAAGATCTTCTCTTACCTCCTGGAGCAGGACCTGTGTAGAGCCGCTTGTGTATGCAAGCGCTTTAGTGAACTTGCTAACGATCCTATTTTATGGTAAGTTTAAGAAAAGAAAATGGTAGAAACTTTTGTAGTCCAGATCTGGGGAAGGTCTTCAGGTGGGACCATCATGGGAGGAGATTAAGAGTTTTGGATTAATGTCTTCTGTACAATTCTGCTGAATTTTCAGAATTCCCTGCTGGCTGTTATATAGATGCAACCAATGGGCAAGATGGTGCAAAAGAAAACTGCTTATATCTGACAGCCGGGGGCATGAAAATATGTGATTGATTACTATCTGCAACTACTCCAGTTTTCTTTTAGAAAAGTAGTTTTAAATGTTGCTCCAAAGATTAACCTGGTAACCAACTATATCTACCAATCCATTTGATTGAGGTGTGGTTGGGGGTGGGGTGGGGGGGTGGGGATATTTTGAAATGTCCATATTGCTTTATTCTCCCGTCTTTTTGAAGATTGAGCTTGGAGGTATGGAGGGAGCGTAATGTGGGGTTCATGTTACGAAGGCAACAATGCCAAGCCCCAGAGTCTTGTACATGATCCGTCTTTAAGAGGGAGATGAATAAAAGCGCCATCTATGAGACTCTTCAGGCTTTTTCTTAAGTCGCCCCAGTAACTCGATCATCTAATGTGCTGCTTATATATCTACATTCCTGATATTGCATCATAAGGGAGCTTCTTAAAGGGGTTGTTGTGTAAGGGCTCCTTCAGACTGGCGATTTTGATTTTGCCGCAAGAAAACTGCTGTGCAATTATGTTCATTAGATGTCTGAGCGTCAGCAGTGCTTTTTCTTGCAAACATCGCCCCCGCTTGCGATTTTATCGCAATAGACAATAGGAGTTTTTCATGTTAAAAACACATTGCATGAAAATCTCAAGTTCGCACTTTGCGATGCGACAAAAAAGAAGCTCCATAGGAAAATATGGGAGATTAAAAAAAAATAAAAAAATTAAAAAAAAAGGAGCCCTAAGAGACTTTTTCTTGATATGACTTGTGGGATGAGCAGCTGTCTGCCGGGGGCTGAATTCTGGGCAGACAGCTGATTTTCCTGGGTGAAGCCACAACTACCCAGTCATTTCTGTAAGTATTAAATGGCCACGATTTACCTAAATGGCGCTCCTTTTTAAAAAAAACGAAGCAAAAACAAAACGCCTCCACCCAACTGGGAGCCGCTCTGCTCAGGCTTATGGAGGGGTGGGGGTTCCGAGTGGAGACCCCTTCTCTACATAATAGGACATATGAACATAAGTTGTGTTATTGGCCCAACCATTTTAAATCTCTTAGTGACCCTCCGGGCCCGGAGAAGTGAAGATGGCTGAAGTGCTTCTCTAACTACCTGATGCATGTTGGTAGTCTGACACTACATGCTGTTCTGACTGGCCGGCTCATATGTACAGCTCTGGTTATACAAAGCAGCACGTCGTGTCTGAGACTAATGATGTATGCTAGTGCAGTGTGTATCATGTAGAGAGGCCGGCGCAGCCATCTTTCTTCAGGTGGAGGGTTGCTTTATCAACAACTGGCCTCAAAATCTACAGTGGAATTAAAACTAGAAACTTAAGCCTCATTCACACGGGTAACTTCTGTCCGTATTCAGTCTGCTTTTTTTTTTTTTTTTTTTTTTTTTTAGTGGACATAATATGGACAGCAAACACTGTTGCTTTGCATTTGTGTATTTAGACTTGTTTTTTTTTAAAGCACACATATAACGCATGTGAATAATATTGCAGTATTTACAGACCAAAATCGTCCATACAAGTTTATGAGAGCGCAAAAAAAGGAAAAAAAAAAAGTCCAGGGAATACGCATGTGAAATGTGTATTTGCTGCATTTTTGTGCATGTGGCTAGGAGACCATGAGAAAAATTTTCAATCAATTTGGCCGCTTTTTTTTTCTTTTTTCGCGCCTGTAAAAAATGCAGTGAATACAGATGCAACACGTGTGTTAAAAAATGCATATGTACCAAAAACGCGTTAAATATGCACATGCAGTGAATGAGCTTTTGGAGCTCTAGGAATATTGCATTTATCAGAGAAATGTGTAGAGCTGTAGTATGCGGTAGATATCATTTAGGTATGAAAGGAAAGCTTAACCACGGCAAGCGTAATTTATTTTTTCTTTTTGCAATATACAAGCAAGACTTAGGCCTCATGTCCACGGGGAAAATTAGGCCCGCTACGGATTCTCCATGGAGAATCCGTAGCGGGTCCCTCCTGCCCCGCGGACATGAGCGCTGAAAATAAGAATAAATAAGAATAACTTACTCGCTGCGGACCGAGCAGGTCTTCTCTTCGCGGCCGGATCTTCTTTCTTCGGCCGGCGGATGTGCTCGGCACGGCGGCGGCGTGCCGCGCGCATGCGCCGGGCACATCCGCCGGGCTGAAGCAAGAAGATCCGGCCGGGAAGAAGAGATCTGCCCGGTCCGCTGCGGGTAAGTTATTCTTATTTTAGGTCTCCCGCGGATCCGGACGGCTTCCATAGGCTTAAATAGAAGCCTGCGGGAGCCGTCCGCGTGGGAGACCCGCACGAAAATGGAGCATGTCCGGATTTTTTCATGCTCCCATATATATATATTTTTTTTAAATTCACTTTTATTGACCATCCGCGGGTATTTATCTACCCGCGGGTGGTCAATGCTTCCCTATGGGGTGCGGATCCGCGGGCGGGAGAAGAGTTAAAATCTGCTGCGGATTTTAATTCTTCTTTTCCCCGTGGACATGAGGCCTAAAGGTACGTTTAGACCAGCGATTATCGTTCCAAAAATCGTTCAAACGAGAGGGAACGATAATGGCTCAGTTTAAATGCGAGCCAATGACTAACGAGGATCGTGCACTTCTCATAAAAATCATCGGCTCATTGACTTCTCATAAGAATGTGAAACCCTGAACGAGATGTTCACGACTCCCAATGATATTTGCCTGTCTAAACAGGTTGCACGAGAGCAAACATGCTGGTGATGACCTCATCCGCTCGGGCAAACGAGAATCATGAGGTTCTTGTTTTGGCGTAAACGGGCCATAAGCTTTCTTTTTGCACCTAAATAAGTGGCAGAACTGTTCGACTTGGTTTTCCTGTATATTTGGACAAGGGTCTCTTAAGGCAAACTCTAGTAAAGTGGTGTCACACAAGGTGGGTTAACGTCCGCAGTGCGAATACACCTGTAGGTACACCTTTCCCACTGCCAACTGCTACAATGCGACTTGCATTGGATTTGATTTTTAAATGACTTGAAGTTTGTCTCCTCCTATAAGAGGTCTGTACTAATGCCGCTGCTTTATTTGCAGGAAACGCTTATATATGGAAGTGTTTGAATACACACGCCCGATGATGCATCCTGAACCTGGCAAATTTTATCAGATTAACCCTGAGGAATATGAGCATCCAAACCCGTGGAAGGAGAGCTTCCAGCAGCTGGTATGAGGATGGCGCTCTTGATAGTTGTACGGTTGTGGTGGTACTATTGGCCGTAAAGGAAGGCAGTGATTTTATAGGATATCCAACCATGCCATCTTCCCCTTTGATGAAGACGTATCATTGCTGACTCCTTTTAATGCTTCATAGGAATCCATGTACATGTTTAGCTGAACCATATACACACAAATGGGGTTAGCTTTCACCCCTCCGTCTGCACCAAAAAACTCAGAGGGAATCCGGCTAAACAAATGAACCCATTGTTTTCAGTGCCAGAGATAGTGATCTGGGGATGTGGATCCCATCCGGCCAAGCTGTTTGCCTACATGGAAGTATTTATTTCGTATCCATGTAGGCAAAAAACTGTAGTATACAGCAAATGATTAAAGGGACTTAAAATTAAGATCCAGCTCTGCAGCGCTGGTGCCCGCTGCTTGAAACCCAGAAGCGTCAGCCAATCACATTATTAGGCACGTGATCGCTCAGCCACTCACAGGCTTCAGCCGTGATTCTTCCATGGCCGCTCAACCACTTTACTACCAGAGGCTCATCACTTTTTATTTTCTTTTTTTCGTCCCCACTTTCCAAGAGCCATAGCTTTTTAAAAATTTCTCTATTGACATAATTGTCTTTTTGCGGGACAAGTTATATTGTTAATGGTACTATTTAATGTACAATATAATGTCCGGAAAAACGTAAAACTTTTTAGGTGGGGAGAAATGGCAAAAAACGGCAATTGTGCAGTTTTTGGTGGTGTTTTTTTTGTTTTTTTTTACACAGCGTCCACGGTGCAGTAAAATGACCTGAGCTTTGTTCTATGGGATTACGTTGATACCAAACGTATACAGTTTAATGTCTAACTATTTTTAAACAGTAAATTTTTTTTCTTAAAATTTGCTTTCCATCACGATATTCTGAGAACCCAAACAAATATGAGGGTTTTTTTTTTTTTTTTTGTAAGGGAAAAGGTTTTTTTTAAAAACTTTAATGTATTTTTTTGACTGTAAAACTTGATTGAATCTGTTTTAGACTTTTACTTTGTCCCCACAGTGGACTTAAAGTTGTGATCATTTAAGCGCTTGTACTATATACTACAATATTTAAGTATTGCAGTAGATAGTGATTGTTGACGTTGCCTTTCAAGTCCTACCTGGGGAAGAGCTTGATGGGCATCTATGGGTGGCAGCCCTGGCAGCCTTCAGTAAGCTCTGGACTACCATATTGGTCCATCGGCACCCTCTGTTCATGTTGTGGAGGGTGCTGATGGGATATGGGAAAGGGTTGACCCCTCCTGCTGACTGTTGAGATACGTATTCAGCTTTGACAGCAGCACCTAAACAGGTAACTGTTATGATCCCAACAATTAGCAGCAGCTGTCGGCTATTGGGGTAGACTCTGCTTCTGAGAGCGCTCCATACACCCTTCAGGGCGTTTATAGTTGTTTGGCGGTCCTGGAGTGGTTGAGCCTTTGGCAGAGCAGTCACTTGCACAATGTACGGCACGTGAGCGCGCTACTTCTGGGTCCCGTGCGGCAGACATCGGGACTGCAATGCTGGACGGGGAGCTGCAGGAATAGGAGATTTGTTTCATTTTTCTTCATTTTACATCCTTTAAAGGGGTTTTCCATGTCATAAGAAAAAAAAGTTTAGACACGGGTTATTAAAAGTAGTTTGTTAATAACATGCAAAATGTTGGGCTTTTGTAGATGACTAAAGTGTGGGTTTCCCTTACAGTACAAAGGAGCACATGTTAAACCAGGTTTTGCCGAACATTTTTACAGCAATCCAACCAGATATAAAGGCAGGGAAAACATGTTGGTGAGTATCTGCCTGCGTATGTACACAAGTTGTTTTTGGATGTTGGCTAAGTCATTTTGTTTCTTTTTGCCTAGTACTATGATACAATTGAAGATGCGTTGGGTGGCGTACAGGAGGCCCACTTTGATGGACTCATTTTTGTCCATTCCGGCATCTACACAGATGAATGGATCTACATAGAGTCTCCAATTACCATGATCGGTGCAGGTAATGTCCGAGCAGTACATCAGGAGAACATCTGAGATATATGGCATGCACTGGAACCTTAATTGGTTATTTTGCGCATGCTAGAAAGCGTACTGTGCTTCATTGAAGTGTCGTATGGTTCTCTAGCAGGCCGCTTCTTTACATTGTTGGTGGAAGGCTCTAGTCATATTGCTGTCTTGCTTTCTGTTCAGTCATAGGAAGAGAAAAACTGGATCCATCTTATGATGGAACCGAATGCTGCTGTGATGCCCCCTGGCAATTTCCTGAGTGAAATAGTGCAGCATGCTGAACTATTTCATGTGGGATGTTCTGACAGATTGGCAGCAGGGGCTCCGAGGAGAGTCTAATGAATCTAAACAGTCACTTCATTTCGCTTTGCTGGGAGGCTTTCTTTTTAAATGGTCACTTACATTATTTGATGTAAAGCGAATGCCTTGAAGAATCAGCAGAACGCACAGCAAGTTTGCTGGAAGGTGTGAGTTTGAAAAAATAAGATTTGGCGCAAGACTGCATATAGTTTGTGTCCAAGTGGAATATATGAAGTGGTGGTCTGAGTGGAACCTATACTCGGGGCCTGGACAAACAAAGGTAGCCGCCCCCGCTATTCTGACTACCTGATGCACAATGTATAAATCATTAGTCCTACACCTTCTTTGATTAACCATTGCTGTCCACATGGGCCAGTCAGCACCGTGTAGGGTTTTTAGACTAGCAATGCATACTAATGCACAGTGTGTATCAGATCGTCAGAGAAGCAGTGCAGCCGGTTTTGTTTTTCGTAGACCGGAGAGTTGCTTTAAATTAGAGTGAGAAAACATTAAAAAAAAAATCTCCATCACTTTAAAATGGAAATAGTATCTTTTTAATTGTGTGTTTTAACTTACATTTTTTTGACTTTTTGCATTTTTACTGCAAGGACAGAATCCCTGAAATTCCCCTATCTTTCCCCTCCATATCCCCCACCCTCCAAAAAAAAAAAAAAAAGAATTATGATATTCTAAAATGAAAGATTCTGGTCTGTTTTTCCAGAAATATTTTTTTTCTACCGCATGTAGCTGTAGATATTAAGCAAAACTGAAACCTGTCATTCTGTTACATTATGAAGTCTGTGTGGACGATAAGACGTGAATTATACAGCATAGATTTTTTTGCCTCCAATATATGCTGTTATTTTAAATACTATCTAGCGGGAAGTGTATATTGCTTTAACAGTGAATTTCTACAAAAGTTTTGTACATAATTACTATATCAATGTTTTTGGACAGCTCCAGGAAAAGTTGCTGACAAAGTGATCATTGAAAACACTAGAGACTCCACGTTTGTTTTCATGGAAGGTTCAGAAGATGCTTATGTTGGGTATATGACAATCAGGGTGAGATTTTACTTTTATGATGTCTTACATTCGTTATTAGAGCCTTAAGCTCCATTCACATGGGACGAACATCAGGCAAACTATGCCCGACACTCGTTCCTATGTGTCCTCGCTCCCGTGCTCTTGCATGGGAGCTAGTATCGCTGGCTCACTCACAGAGCGGCCAGCAGGCGGGCAGGGAGGCTGCAGGAGATTTCTCTCCTCTCGCTCCCCCGCCCCTCTCCGTTTACATAACATAGAGGCTATTCCGCACTGAACAGCTGCTATTTACACTGAGGGATAAGCGGCATAAACTATGGGCAAGGAGCTGATTGCTCATCGTTCAGTGTAAATAGCCGCCGTTCAGTGCTGAACAGCTGCTATGTTATGTCAATGGAGAGGGGCGGGGGCGTGAGAGGAAAGAAATCTCCCGCCTCCCTTCTGTGAGCTAGCGATACTAGCTCCTGTTCAGGAGCACGGGAGCAAGTATAAGCGGAAACGAGTGTCTGGCATTGTTTGCCCGATATTCATCCTGTTTAATTGGGGCTTTTGGCCTCACGTACACAAATGTGTGACAGATTCGGTGTCCAAATCCACAGTGAGATCTTCCCTGTTTTAGCATTCTATTTAATGCTCTGAAAATTCCAGCTGTAGTTCATACAACACGGATTGTGGGATACGTGTGGTGGGGAAATCATTTGAAATGTCAATTTTTCACATGGATACCATGTCGGGCAGCAGCACCAGATCTGCGTGAAAATCCATGGCAGAACTTTGATGCTCAGCCTCAGAGTCCTGCCGCAAATGACACTGGCAGACCCACATTGGAAAAATCCTGACAGTGTAAGCCTATGTGAACATGTTACCCACACAAACTGGCCCCCTTGTTCACTGCACCCCCTCATGTGCATTCAGTCACTTGTCAGATGACATTTAGGAAGCTACTCGTCTGTACCGATCACCCTTCAGGTGGCTGCTTTTCAAAGAGAAAAAGGGAAGCGTGTCATGATGACCTCCTACTTCTATGGTTTCTTAGGACTGCAAAATGTGCTTTTCATTGTGTGCATCTACAGCTGCCCATACACACAAGGCCGCCCGTCGCTGTACCCGCTCATTAACTCCTTAACAACACAACTTAGTTTGTGAGAAAGAAAGCAAACTGCAATTCTGCCATTATCTTGTATGGTGATCACAGTGCAATATAAATGACATTTCCTTCTTGCTGTTGGCCAGTATGCTTACGGCGATACCAAATATATACAATTTATTCATTTTCACAATGAAAATCTTTCGTAAAAAAGGATCTGGTGTTGAATTCAATATCTATGATCTTTCTTTCACCCGGCATCTGTCGAGGGAAAGATTTTAAGTGGTGTCTATACACATCAGTCATTCGATCCCATTATTGGCAGGTTAGAACGTCTAAAAGGTATATCGGAGACCCGTATGGTATATTTAGTCCTCTGGTCAATCATAATACACTGCAGTATAGGTACATGATAGACCTTGAGGCCTCTGGCTGCTGTGGTGACCCATCTGCAAACTTATGAGTGCTTATGGGCTGGCAGAGGATGCCCCTCTCCTTCTGTCTTAGATGCTGCAGCCATTGACTGTGGCATTTAAAAAGTTAACCAGGTTTATAGCTGCAATCATGCCTATTAAAAAGGGCTGTTGACTTAAAGGGGTATTCCCATCAAAAACTGAGATGGGAAACTGTTGCTATGGTTACTGGCCACCCAGCCAGAGCCTATGGGAACACCCAAGCGCTTCAACCCAGGCTATTTCCATAGCTCTCATTGAAGTGAATGAGAGATACGGAAATGGTGTAGTAGAGCATGCTGCACTTTTTCCATAACTTACCTAGTTATGGAAACGGCATAGCATTCTGTGTGATGCTGTTTCTGTCGCTCCCATTCCTTTTAGTGAGAGCTGCAAAGACAGCGCCGGGCTGGTGAGGCGCTCTGTTGTTTCCAGTAGGTGATCGGAACAGAGCGCCAGGGCTCTGCCATGAATAGCCAAGATGAGAATACCCCCTTAATAATACGGCTTTCACGTGCCTATTATTGCCATAGCACAGCTCCTGTAGAGACGTCGTTACTGTAACATTACAGTGGCTTCTGGGAGCTGCAGAACAGAAAGGAGTTGGAGGATCTGTCCACTTTCCTGGCATGCCTGCTTTAGTAAATACCTGTAGTCCCCATAAAACAACAAGTCTTCAACAACGTTTCTAGTAACTCTCTTCTGCCGCATTCCCCAGTTTTTCCTCCTAGAAGCTTAATGAATAAACTGATAACTTTGTGTTACCATTCACCTGGTTAAAGCGGTGCGTTCCTACATAGTCAGCAGTGTGTATGGCCAAGTCCACCCAACAGGAACACACGGCTATCAATCTATTCATGCATTTCTAGTAAGAATGACAGAGGCACAATGTAGAGTTCTGGGGAAAGATGCTCCAGAATAATTGTAATGGGGGCTGTAAGTATTCAGTAAAACGCACCCAGGAGAGCAGCGCAGGAAGCTGCAGCACGGCCCCAATAAAGTGAATGCAATGTGTCATCACGTCACAAGATGGAAATAACACTCTAAAAACTTATTTATTTATTTTTTATGTCTTTTTTTTCTTTAACGAGGGAATGTGAGAAACCCTTCCCGTTACATACTACAGTATATCATATAGTTTTATCCATAGATTTAAGCAGTGTGGTGAAAATAAAAGTAATATCTGATTTACATTGAATGTTTTTGTTTTTCTCACACAGTTTAATCCTGATGATAAATCTGCCCAGCACCATAACGCCCACCATTGTTTAGAGATCACAGTGAATTGCAGTCCGGTCATCGATCACTGTATCATTCGCAGCACTTGCACAGGTATGAGGCTCGGTTCCTGTTATGTGGCAGATGCTCAAACCACATCCTCGTAATTTTTTACTAGTAATGATCTCGTTGCATTCATTCCTTTCTCTTGCAGTTGGCTCAGCAGTATGTGTGAGCGGTCAGGGGGCTTGTCCCACAATCAAACACTGTAACATCAGTGATTGCGAAAATGTAGGACTGTACATCACAGACCACGCAGAGGTAACCACTGTTCCTATCAGCTGCTCATTCTGCTTGTTTTATTAGTTCCTCCTGCTTTTAATGCCTGTTTTTTCCCCTTAGGGGATTTATGAAGACAATGAAATCTCCAATAACGCTCTAGCTGGTATATGGGTTAAAAATCACGGCAACCCAATTATTAGGCGAAACCATATTCACCACGGTCGGGATGTTGGTGTGTTCACGTTTGACCATGGCATGGTAACTTCCTTTTCTGTCCTTTTCTGTCTCTTTGTTTCTAAGTAGGTTAGTAATCATTTGTATATATGCCATTTATAATGTGTACATATAGCACACGTCTCGTTTGTTACACATAACAGATATTGCCTACTCTTCCATAGAAGCTTCACCGGTAACGCTGGGCTAAACTTGTTCTATAGCCAGGTTGTCTGTGGGCGCACCTTTTTCATGGTTTAAAATACTGGGGCAGATTTACTACTGCTGTCTGATAATAAGACATATTTGGACTCCATAGTCTTAAAATGTACCAGATTTATCAGATTGAGTCTCTTGGATGATGATCTGGCACATTATTAGGCACCTTTGTCTAAGTTTCTTCCAGATATTAGTTGGCTTACTTTCTGCCGTTTTTATGACCATTTTGATGCATGACATCACATTTAAAGACCGCTTTCTCAATACCACATGCTGACGCATTGGCGGTGGTGCATCTGCCCCAGTTCTCTTACACCCGGTTGTGTGCACTGTAAAATAAAACACCTTGGTGTCTGGCTAGCAGTGGTCCCCAACCTTTCTTACCTTTAGAGCCACATCCTGCACTGGGAGTCTGTTGCGAGCCACATGCACCGTAGAGACATCGTTGAAGCTATTTAAACTATATTAACTGGGAAAGAATTGGAAACTCTTCCAAATAATACAGTGATGAATCTGAAAGCTTCAAATTTGGATGTTCAGTGTGAAACCCGGCCCTGCGTGTTTTCTGTCAGTCTGGGTCTTAACCCTTTCCAATCCACTGTCTGACGTCATAAGACATTATGATTTAAGGCTGTACAGCTCCGATGTTGGAAGACGTCCGTCGGGGTTCTCTTACTGTAAATTGCCAGCATCTCTGTTGTTGGAGCCTATCCAACGTGTCACCTCATGCAGTACTGGCTTTAGCCAGCATATAGCGCTGTTTTATAACGGCAGAAAAAGAGTAAGCGCCCTAGGAAAACTAGGATACAAATTGGATTGGAAAGGGTTAATTGGTGACCGCCAAATGCATGCATTCACTGAGGTGTTCATCCGTTTAACAGGATCTAGATTAAAATTTCAATGTCCTTCTAGCTGTACATCCTGATTTTTACAAAGGTTAATTCAAAGCAGACATTGAATCTTAAATACAGCACCAGAACCAAGCTCATGGCATAGTACCAGAAACATGTCCAATAGCCATAATACTGCACCAGAACCAAGCTTGTGACGTAACGATAGCACCAGAGCCATATAGTACAATAGACAGATACTAGTTCTACACCGTGATGGTGATTACAGCACATTTACCTCCAGTGATCAAAGGTGACCTCTGATTGGCATGATCAGTTTTCTTTGGCCAACAGTAACTGTGCTCTCCATTGTCCCCCTCAAATAATACCCCTTAGGCCCCTATACATTAATTTCCCTTGTTGTCCCCACCAAGGTAATTTTGCCCCCTACAAAGTCAGTATGTCCCTTCTGTGCCCCCCCCCCCCCCCCCCCACACACACACTCCTCCAGCACCAACTAATCAGGACCCCTCCTCCCTATGCCCCCCTTACCTAATGGATTGATTGGGCCTCCTCAGTGGTTCCCTACTATGTAATTTTCTCATCAATTACCACTGCTCCCACATGAAGTCATTGGGCCTCCTCTGTGCCTCCCTTTCCACGGGTGCTGAACTTCTAAACTTCATTGATTTTACAACTTGTCATGACTAGCGCACACATGGGCAGCGCTGCATGCAGACCACGATTTCTCCACCTATTTCCTGCCCTGCGCTTCCTTCTCTGTGTGATCTGAAGCGCCAGACCGGGAGAGATCTTGAACTAGCCATAACAAGCTGCTCAGCAATTACCACTGTATCCACTTGTGCACCAACTATCTGCTAGACCTGGTGCAAGTATTCCAGGTCTAGCAAACAACCGTGTGCCACACAGCAGATGCTCGCAAACTTACGGGCTGGGCATCCCGGGGATAAAGCATAACTCGCCAATAGTCCAAAGAAAGTGAGATACTCATTAATGGTGTACACAGATCGGCCAATTGAATAGTTTTAGCTGCACTTTCTCCTGTGAACTCAGCTGGGATTACCATGGTACCCTGTAATGATCTAAGAGTCAGGAAATTCCTGGGAGATGCATGGATTGCAGTCATAAAGCAGGCACTAAAATGGGAACTTTCTATCAGAAGCCAGCTTAAGACTGTACACCTGTTAAGTGTATTAAAGGGCCACATTTTCCCCTGACTTCCTGTCACACTGTGAAGGCCTTCTATCTATATTGCAGTCACTTCCATGCAGTGCAGTCTCCTTTCTGATTTCAGTTTTTTTTTTTTACCCGTGACCATATCAGGAAAGATGAGAGGAAATTGGGTAGGCCCACTGCTTGCAAAGCCTTCCTCCCAAAGAGGAGGTTTAAAAGGGCAGAGACCTAGACCTAAACCGTAATAGGGCTATATAACCACTATCAAATTCTGGCTTAAGACTTTTCAAAATCTGGTTAATGAGAATTGTAGAAAAGGAATCTAACCTTGCTTTACTTGGGAAGGTGACACAAAGTTTAGCACGAATTAGATGTAGCGCTTTTCCTACTCTTAGGCCAGATTCACACGTCTGAGAAAGTTTTGTGTATTGCGTGACTCCTAAAACTTGTGCGAATATGAACTCTCCTCTTTTGAATGGTGATGTCGTGACAGAAAAGGATCGTGGCATGTTCTTCTTTTTCGCATTCTATGCGATGCACTGTTTCCCATTGAAGTCAATGGGAAACCCTTCCGATCTGCTTTTGCGTGTGGAACTAGCGCGAGACGTTCAGAAATTTACCGAGGAGATGCGAGGCGCTTCTGCCTGAAAATCTCCTTACATCCGTAGGTAAAATGCAGGTTGATGAGCGCGATATTGGGACACGTTTCTCGGACTGATATCGCACTTGCCCGTGTGTAGTAAGCCTTAGACAACTGTATATTAGTTACGGTTACAGAGGCTCTTGGTGAGGCCTGTTTTACTGTTCGTAAGGCCTGCAGTGTTTTTACTGAACTTTTTGCCCCTGCATGGTATGTTCATTTGCGTGTGGAAAGCAAAAAAACCCCCAAAATGCACGGATTTTAAAATGGCTATCTAGTTCTAGTTTTTATATCTTTTAGTTAGTTATTGCTATGGTTACTGAAGTACAATTTTATAAGCATTTCAAAAAGTTCTTAAACTTTTCACGAATACTTCAGTTTAGGTAAAGACTCTATAGTGTTGACCCTTATTTGTCAAGACTTCTGCAATTCTCCCTGGCATGCTGGATATCAGCTTCTGGGCCAAATCCTGACTGATGACAGCCCATTCTTGTCTAATCAGTGCTTGGAGTTAATCACAATTTGTGTTTTTTTTTTTTTTTTTTCTGCCTGATTTTTGAGGATTGACCACTGGTTCTCAATGGGATTGAGATCTGGGCAGTTTCCTGGCCATAGACCCAAAATATCAATGTTTTGTTCACTGAGCTACTTGTCACTTTTGCCTTGTGACATGGTGCCCATCATGCCTGAAAAAACATTGTTCATCGCCAAAAAATGCTCTTGAATTGTTAGAACTTAGTCTTGGAGGACGTATGGATGCCATTCTATATTCATGGCAGCGTTCCTAAAACTGTGAATGAGACCGCTCTCTTGGATGAAAAGTAACCCCACACTTGAAAGGTCTCAAGGAATGGAGACCGCGGGAAAAACGCGATCACTCGCTAGCACTTTTTTGTTTTGAATCCCGGTACTCCCGTGGCAGAAATTCACGGGCGTATTCTACATCGCTGGTGGGCATGAGCCCGTACTCTTCATAACCATCTAGAATTAATGCAAATTGTCACTATATAAAAACAGAAGCAGCAAACTTTGTGTAAATCATCATTTGTCTCAAACCGTTTGACTAGGACTATTCTGCTAGAGGCAGTCTACTGGATTGGGTGACTAGAATGTGCCTACTTCTCTGTCCTGCCTTGTGGAGAAAAGGTCTATCATTGGACATTCCCTGAGTCTGACAATCATCTGACATATTATCTCCAGACTCTGAGACATTCATCCTGAGCCACTATCTGTTTATATCACCTTCTGAAACTTAACTTAAATGCAGTCCTTTGAGATTGCAAGAGATTGTCTCTCTGGCTAAAGGCCGGCTTCACTGGACCGGATTTTTACTACAGAATCTATGGCGCCCGCATGGAGGATCCGCAGCAATTGCCGTACTTTGAAAGCTATGTAAACTCGTTTTTTCCTTCATACTCTCGGAAACTAATTGCGATTTCCACGAGCGGAGAAAAAGTCGTAGCATGCTCTTTTTTTTTTTTGTTGCTGCGGATGCATTCCATCGATGGCATTGGAAGCTGTCCAACCAGCAGTCCATCTGCAATTGACGTGGCAGATGGGCCACGGGTACCCGGGTCATCGCCTAGCGAGGGCATGGGGAAAACAAACACCTGTAGTGCGTAGACCACCAGCGAGCGTCCACGGTCATCCGCAGTACAGCAAAAGCAGATATGTGGGGCCGTAGTCAGAGCCGTAATCTGCTGTGGGATCCCACATGCAGAATACAGCTCTGCCGTGTGCAGCCAGCCTAAAGCTCTATGGGGTTTTTAGACAACTTTGAGCTCTTTTAGGTCATCAACAGTAAAAGTTCTGGAAAACCCCTTTAAGTAACTGCTCCATATCCCCTCCGTAAGGGAAAAAAAGGGTTTATCGAACCCTTTCTAGTTGGTACAGGGCGAAGAAAAGACTGTCGGAATCTACCTCCCCAGTTTGGTCTTGAAAATATTTATCCTCTAAACAGATAAGCATCTTTATATTTAGACTTTTTGATTTCAAAGTACTAGAAATCTCACGTCTAATCGTCATTTTAACACTCCAAGATAGTTTTGTCTGTGCGTTACTAGCACAGACGCTAAGAGTAGGAGGCTGTTACTTTCACTTTGCAAAGCTACACTCCTGATTTTTAGTGTTAGCAGTAATGACCTTCCCTTTCCTGTCTCCCAGCAACAGAAGCCTATTAGATTAGGCATTGGGGTAATGGATTCCGATCTGTCTGCTTCAGCTGGGCTCTCCATGCTTGATCCAGATGCTTTATGTAGGTGAAGATACATCCACTAGAGCACCATGGTCCAGTCTTGAATATATACAGGTGGACTCTTGGCTGCCGCTGGGCACCTTTTGGTAATCTGCATTACTTTTCGGATGTCAAGGGAACACTTGGTGACCCATTTCCGGCTGGGAGATAGACCAGCTTAACTTGTTAACTTTGAAGTGATAAGATGACATCAGCAACATTCATTCACCTTCCAGCCTCTTTACATCCTGTGAGGATAGGAAGATGACAGCCACAGTGAAACCGCATGGATCCATGTGGAACTACAGTTGGTGACTACTTGCCATATTATTGGAGACTTGACTATTTGAGCCCGGCTCTCATAAACATCCCCACCCCCATTGCTAAGTCTACTGTAGTAGACTCCCATCTCTTTTCATCATGCATAACAGAAGTCAGGTGTTTCTTAAAGCAACCCTCTTCTCCTGGACAAAGAAAGATGACCACACCACTTCGAACTGTCTGTTATGCAATGTGTATTTGTATTCCTTATTATTCCTAAGGCCCATTTAGATGCAAAGATGATCGCTCAAAAGATGGCTTTTGAGCGATTATTTTGCATAAACTACTACTTGGTACTAATGCCTATTAGTACCAATTAGTAGCTTGTTAGCCACTGGGAGCTGTAATCAGGGAACAGACCACCTGCTGTTCTCTGAATAAATTCCCTTTGTTCTGCCACAGGGCTGACAGCTGAGACAATGTTATTAGCGCCCCCTGGCAGAACACAGCGTGCGGTCCTTCTTATCAGCTCTTCTGCCAAAAGATGGATTTCATGCCGAACCGAAAATCATCATTCGGCAGAAAGTGAAAGATGGGCACATTTACACCCAATGATTATCGCTCAATAGATGCCTTTTGAGCAATAATCGTTGTCTAAATGGGCCTTAAAGGGGTTGTCCGGCCATGAACATCATATCTCATTACTTCTGTTTGCACATTTCCATGCACTTTGTAATGTACATTGTGCATTGAAAATGTTGCAAACAGAAGTTATTCACTTACCTTTAGGGGTGCCCCCCCCTGTGTTGACCCTCGGTCGTCCGTGGTTACGACAAGAAATCGTCTGTATTTCTTGTCGGGCCGGCAGCAGCTCTCGTCGGCGCTGGAACGCTCCTCTTCCCTTCCGCGCATGCGCAGTCCTTCTTTCTTCCGCCGGGACCGCGCTCTTTACCTAATCATCGCAGGGGACGTGCGCCGCCGGTCGGCGCATGCGCAGTACACTCACTGCCTGGTTTCATATACCAGAGCGGAGTGAGTGACTGCCTGCCGCTGCTGCTTGGACAAGAGCCAAGAAGACACCATCGGGACTTGTAAAGTATGTGAAAGGGGAGAAGGGGAGAAATGTTGGAGGGATGGATGGGTGTGTGCACGGGGGGGGGGGGGGAGGGCACTATGAGGGCGTGTGTGTGGGGAAATGTTTTACGTTACTTTAGCAGGGGGCGGGGCCTGGGCGGGGAGAGACTGTAGAGCAGTTCAATAGAGGTGGGCGGGGCTAGGACGTGAGCTGAGGGAATTCCTGCCTTTCATGTCTCTTACTACCATCGGGAGCGCGCACACAGAGGAGGGAGAGCGCAGGGCATGTGAGAAGGCAGCACAGAGGCGCCATCTTTGAAAGCTGCAGAGAAGATCAGAGTCTAAGGTAATAAACTGACATTGCAGCTGATCTGCCTGCCGGTTTGAGCCCCTGTATGCTGTCTGTTACTATCCTTACTGAAAGGGAAGCAGCAGCATTATAAAAATTTTTACCCTGTGTGGCCGGACAACTCCTTTAAGATACTACACCTGCTTTGACTGACCAATGCTGTCCATGTAAACCGTGCAAGCCAATCACATCAGCATGCAGTGTCTTACATACTAATGCACAGTGTGAATCAGGTAGTCAGAGGAGCATTGCAGCCATCTTTGTTTGTCCAGGATCGGAGGGGCACTTTTAAGTGACCAATCTGTGCAGATAAAAAAAAATCTCCCCAGTAATAGGGCCATGGCATAAAGGGGGACACAGATTAGGTCCCTTCCAACTCTACCATTCTATTATTCTAAGACAGAAACTATTACCAATAGCTTCAGTCTAGACTACTGCAGGGTACCTACAGGTCATCTCTCAAAGACAGGAAGACATCGAAGCACTAAGGGTCTAGCTTTTTATACCTACAGGATCCTTGAGGGCAGATCACCTCTCTTGGTGGTGTTATGGGTGAACGAAGAACTGTTAACAGATTTCTTTTTTATGTCAGTGATGCATAAGATAACCCCTTTAGCGTCGCACCAAGATGCTTTTACTCTTGGTGGTTTCTCTTACTACACCGACATGTGCACATACTTTGTATAAATCTATCTTGAAGTGGAAGTCAACTGAATCCGCTTTAATTTATGCTTTGATTACAGGGCTACTTTGAAAGCTGCAACATACATAGAAATCGAATAGCTGGCTTTGAGGTAAAAGCTTATGCCAACCCCACAGTGGTCAGATGTGAAATTCACCACGGCCAGACTGGAGGAATTTACGTTCACGAAAAAGGGAGAGGGCAGTTCTTGGAGAATAAAATCTATGCAAACAATTTTGCTGGTGTTTGGATTACCTCAAATAGTGACCCAACCATACGGTAAGTATATCCACATACACGGTCTTATATGTGCCTTACCTGTGCAGGAAATGTTTATTTTCTGTGCAAAGCGTTCTTGTGACCAGCGCTACAAAGTTAGCACTTCCAATAAACATTAAATTTTGTTGCATTTGTGCCACGAACTGCACAAATGCAACAAACAGCACTTCAAGCAAATGTGAAGGTGCAAGTAAGCCATGGCTGCAACAAAATACATTAACAGCAACACACACCTCAGCACTCATACACATTCAATATGAATACAATTGCACACTTCTGCTAACTGCATAAATATACAAGGTTCTCAGCTCCTGTTTTGATCAAAACATGTGGGCCCATCTGCCACGTCCAGCCGAGACTTATTGGACGGGTTCCTAACTCTAAAAGGCACCTCTCTTTGGGCCAAAGGCCTCCAAATGAACTCTTAACAGTAAGGCAGAGGCGGCAGCATCAAAGGAGTAGAATAAAGTTTAAAATCCTTTGTTGCTTCCATATCGTAAAAGGCAACGTTTCGACTACATGTCTTTTTCAAGCCGGCTTGAAAGACATGTAGATCCGACCTGGCCGTCTGCAGGCGGCCATAGGCAGATTTATACTGCATGGGGGATTGTCATGAGATCCTGGACTTGTTCTTCTTCCATAAAGTATCATTCCTGCCTAAAGCCCATGCCCTGATTACACGGGGAGACGTGCTGCCAATAACTAGGACTCACTGCCACACGAATAAGCCGATCAGTCAACGAACGAGATGTTAAGATAAACGGCCTTAAATGGGTTGTACCACAATTACAAGTTATCTCCTATCCACAGGACTGGGAATAACTTTCTGATCGGTGAGGGTCTCACCATTGAGACCCCCGGTCATTTTGGAGAACAGGACTCGCACATGTCCCTCTGCCTGTCATTTCCTTCCCCACAGTGATGTCCCTGTGAATGGCGGGTTGGCCGAGGATGTGCAGTCAGCGCTCTATTCATTTCAATGGGTCTGACTGACATACCTGAGCAGGTGCCACTTGGCTACCTGTACAGTCCCATTGAAAGTGAATGGTGCACTCGCACGCTTACGTGACCAGCGCTCTGTTCAGTCTCCTCGCTGCAGGCAGGGGTTGCAGTAAGCCCGCAGTGGGGGCGACAAGCGACCTGGGACCCTCATTCTTGAGTTAACTTGGGGATCTCAGCTGAGATTTTTCACTTATCAGCAGGCTATTTCCTATCCTGGGGATAGGCGATAACTTGTAAATATGTTACAACCGCCTTTTAGAGCGCGTCCGCATGTTAAATAAAACTGCGGAAATGTTTACCATTAAAATAAATGGGATTAAAGCAAGCCCTGTTCGCACAGAGGAAGAAAACCACTGTGGATTTTGTGCTGTAACCGTAGTGCAACCTTAACCTGCAGTTTTGCTGCAGAAATTCTGCAACAAACCCGCAGCATTTCCGCAACGTGTGAGCGCACACTTGGGGTTTGTTTACACACAAATGCTGCTGAATGTCAGCAGCGCAAATTTCGAAGCATTTTTGCATCCAAAGCAGAGACCAAATCCACGCCATTAGTGCAGATTTTGACTTTAAATTAGCTGCGACGTCTTCAGCTGTCAGCGCATGCCTTCACCCGGTACCTGTCGGTCTCTAGTGAGCACAGCGCCACTGGTCAGGTGATATGGAAGTGCCATCAACTGACCAGCGGCTCTTTGCTCAGTACAGGCCGCAGGGTACCGGGTGAAGGAAGAGCGGACGAGCAAAGACTTTAATCCTTTCAAACAATGTAGTCAATTCTGCCAGTGGTATGCTAAACATCGCAATTGAGACTGAGATGTCCGGGACCCTCTCCTCCCTTCAAAAAAAACTTTTCATGTACAAAAGTTCAGTTTATTAAAGTATCAGGCCACGTAAACTGTGTTTACCGTGATTACCGCAAGTTTTGAACGCTGCATTAATCCCGGTATAATGCTCTCATTGATTTCAATGGGGCCTTGCAGAAATGTGTTCGATCACAGTGCTGGACGGCGCTTTCCAGCGCAGCGATTTTCGGGCGCTGTCTGCTTTATTTTTCAGCATTTAGCGCACCTCATCACCCATCACAATGATGGGGTTCGCTAAAACACGCTGTCGGACAGTTCCTGCATTAAAAACTGGAAGTAAAATCGTGGCAAAGGTCAGAGAAAAAGATTGCATAAAAAGCAGTCAAATTGTATGTGCCCCAAAGTGTTGTTAATATAAACCGCAGGTCACCTTGCGCAAAAAAAAGAGCTTTCACACACCTGTATCGACAAAACTTAAGGGGTTGGGAGATGGCAACATTTTTTTTTTTTTTTCTACCCATTTAAAACAAACAAAAAAACTATAAATTTGGTCGTAGTCTTACTGACCCACAAGATGAAGATAATGTCATTTAAAAAAAAAAAAATAACATTGCACAATGAATGCTGTAGAAAAACAACCCCCTGACCCACAAAAAAGGGCACAATTGTGTTTTTGTTTTTTTAACATTTTGTAAAAACCCTTTTTGTGTATTCCCTTATTTGCATTAAAAAAAATTTTTGAAACCAAATCCCACATATTTGGTATCATCATGTCTGTAATAATAACCTGTACAATAAATTGAACACACCATTTATCCTGCATGACAGAAACCCTAAAAAAAGGCAAAAAGTGCAGCAAAAGTGACCAAAAAAGCCATATGTACCCCCAAAATGGTACAAATAAAAACTAATGTTGCGTCCTCATGGCCAAAAGGGGTAAAGACTTTATACTATCCGCACTACACAGTTTTTATTCCTGTTTTTACAGGGGAAATGCAATTTTTAATGGAAACCAAGGTGGTGTGTATATCTTTGGTGATGGAAGAGGCCTTATAGAAGAAAATGACATATACGGTAAGTTTTTGTTCTCTGCTGGTCTGTTTGTCTTGCACTTTACATAGGAATCTTGTCATTTAACTGCCCTTTTCCTCCAGGCAACGCATTAGCGGGGATTCAGATCCGCACAAACAGCTGCCCTATTGTCAGACACAACAAAATCCATGATGGTCAGCATGGCGGCATTTATGTGGTGAGTACTTTATAAACCTCATCCTAATAGGTATTTGTAATCTACGTCCGTGCAGACATTTAAAGGAACAGCGAAGAAATGGTCATAGAATAGATAATACTGTATCGGCTAGACATGAGCCCGCTGCTCGCGGTGTTGAGAGACCATCTATGCTACACTACTGCTCGCTGAGTCCTCTAGACCAGTGGTTACAATCCTGTGTTCAGCACATCAGACAAAAATAAACCACAAAATTAAGTATTTGCAACATGGAATCCAGTTTATATGGTTTTGCTTTTTGCTCACAGCATGAAAAAGGACAGGGTGTAATCGAAGAGAACGAAGTTTACAGTAACACGTTGGCTGGTGTTTGGGTGACAACAGGAAGTACTCCAGTGCTACGGAGGAACAGGATACACAGCGGAAAACAGGTATGTCCAAAACCACCTCTAGTGTTGTCATCCAAGTACCAGGATGGCTCTTCTGTACATCATTGGAATGTGTTGAATCCTCTACATTACAGAAAGCTATTTCATGTTCTAACAGAAAATGTATAAGGCCCAATGTCCACGGGCGGGAGAGCTGCAGATCTAGAAGCCCATAGGGATGCATTAACATCCGCAGGACAAATTTTATTTATTTTTTTTCCCCCCCTCCCAGTGTGCAGAAATCGCAGCATGCTCCATTTTTCTGTGGATTCCGCAGGGACGGCGGAAGCAGTCATATCCGCGGCACAGCCACAGCTGTCATTGTGGCTGCGGGGCAGCAGGAGAATAAAAAAAAAAAAAAAAAAGTGAACATGGCGCATGCACAGCAAGAGTGACTTTTTTCATTAGGCTATGTGCATGCATTCTCATTCATCTCTCTGGGAGTGCGCTTACACCCTTCTGAAAAGTGCTCTTTCGCCAGGGAGTACCACAGGAACGGGCGACTGGGTGAGTGTGAATAGAATCTTTCCCCGGACTCCAGGTCACCTAAACGACAACCTCCATAACTAAAGGCTGGTTTACACGACAGTTTGAGTGACAGCTTTGAGCGATCAATTTGCATAAACTATTAAGTAGCTACTCAGCTACTTAAGAGCAATTAGGTGTGCAAATGAAGCCTTAGCTGAAAGCAGTTAATAGCCCGAGGGCTCTTATCTGCACTCAGATAGGGGGGAGAAACAATGCTATTAAGAGCACTACGCTTGGAGAACTGCTGATAAGGCTGAAGGATGATTTTTAGGTTGGACTGAATTTAACGATCAGCTAGCAGTGCACGAAAAGTGCGTGATGGGCACACATTTAGACGCAGCGATTATCGCTAAAACGATTGCCTTTTAGCGTTTAAAAAAAAAACAACAAAAAACGATCATTGGCTGGTGTAAATGGGTCTTTAGTATATGGCACTTATAGTTGGTGACAGGTTCCCACTTAGATTTTTTCCCCCACTGCATGTGGATTCTCTTCGCTCATCCTCCAGTCCAGGCCAGATCCGAATGTGAATACAAAGAATGCTGCTTGGGACTGATCAATCATTTAGCTGTTGACCATGGACCTTTCCCTGTTTAGACTCGTTTTCATACAGGTAGAGCAGCTTTGGATTTTTTCAACGCAGCTTTGAAAATGAAGGAAAAACGAGCTTTATCTTTGGTTTGCAGTTATTTCTATACATGGAGCCTAGGCGATGATCACTTTCACAATGTACGATTAACGTGTAGGCTACAAAATCTTGCGACGTACTTGCTAAACGTGTCCATCAAGGTCACGTTGGATAGGAGGCCAAAAGGGGTCTGGTGTGCTTTTGGATTGTTTGGCTGGTGTGCGACAGTATACCACAAAATAGCATGGAGTAGCGTAGTCATGCACTATTCCGTACAATAGCAATTTATTTTAAAAAGGGGGTTTTCATTACAATGAGACCCTACGCTTGACAGATTCCACTTTATGGCATCTGTCACAGACATGCGTTTATCATATGTCACAGTGTATATGTTAAACCGAGGCCATAAACCGTACAAGAGAGCCTGAAGTGTGTCTAACGGAGATCATTGTGTTATGGAGAATCAAACCTACAAATACATATACCCTCTTGTTTGGTAGGTTGGCGTATATTTCTACGACAATGGGCATGGAGTGCTAGAAGATAATGACATCTATAACCACATGTATTCTGGCGTTCAGATACGGTAAGATTAAGTTGTTTTTTTTTTCAAGAAATTCTTAACTATTTTCTCAGTAGTAAATTTATGGCACAAGATGTTAAATAACTCCTTATTATCTAGAACTGGAAGCAACCCTAAAATTAGGCGCAACAAGATCTGGGGAGGTCAGAACGGTGGAATACTGGTCTACAATTCTGGTGAGCTATAGAGAGATAAGTATGCAGCCCGCAGGCTTTTCTATACTCGTTTATTAACTATTATGCCTTTTGCACAGGGCTTGGCTTCATTGAGGACAATGAGATTTTTGACAATGCAATGGCTGGAGTTTGGATCAAGACAGACAGCAACCCTACGTTACGACGAAACAAAATCCACGATGGACGGGATGGCGGCATCTGTATATTTAATGGTGGCAGAGGTAAAGTGTGTTTTTACGTAGTGCACATAAAGCCAAACATGCCAGGTCCAACGAAATATTCATGTGTTGTACAATATTCTAAAGTGCCATCTAGTGGTGGATTTAATTTATGCTCACAAAATGTGTTTCAGTGTGTCACAGTGCTGCAAATAAAGTCCCTTGTGTCTAACATATTGCAGATTGTGATAACGATGTAAACTTGTTTTGTGTTTCAGGGTTACTTGAAGAAAATGACATCTTCAGGAACGCTCAAGCCGGCGTGCTAATTAGTACCAACAGTCATCCTGTCTTACGGAAAAACAGGATATTTGATGGATTTGCTGCAGGTTGGTTACAAGGAATAAACATTGACCTAAATTATAGCTGAAGTGCAAAAATAGAGCAGGGTTAGATCACCGATCTTGCTGTCAGATATAGCAGAACTCAGACCACATTCAAGATAGTCGGGTTCATCCAGCCTCGCTGCTACTGGAAAACTGGATCCGGCATAACTATAGCGACTCATTTAGAAGTGGAAGACTTAGGCCTCATGTCCACGATCCGATTATTACTGCGGAATCCGGAGTGGGCGTCTGCCTCTGGATTACGCAGCAATAACTCTCCATAGCATGCTATGGAAAAACGATTCTTCATGCTTACAAGTGAAAACCAGTTGGGGTTTTCGCTCGCAGCATGCTCCATTTTACTGCAGTTCTCGCACAGACGGCTTCCATTGAAGTCAATGGAAGCCGTCTAATCTGCAGTTGACATTGCAAATGGGCCGTGGATTCTGCAGAAAGAGCAGGAGATTTAAAAAAAAAATTAAAAATTAAATTATATATATATATATATATATATATATATATATATATATATATATATATATATATATATATATAATCTGCACTAGCAGGCAGCTTGGCAGACACAGGCTTGTGCCCGCTATACCTTAGACAAGAACTGCCATAAATAGTGGCCCATATTATATCAACTAGCAGGGATTTCTGATTTCAAGGTGGTTCACTAAAAGGGATCTTGATGTGAGGTAATGGGACTATAGTTCCCAATTACACTACAATTGACCATCCGCCAAACTCGAGCCTGTGCTTGTATATACTTACCCCTACTGTTGACTGCCGGTATAGACAATTAATAGTCTAATAATGTACCGAGGATTCAGAAGTACAGATTTTCTTACGGTCTTATTTGTTTGAAGGTATTGAAATTACAAACCATGCGACTGCGACCCTAGAAGGCAATCAGATATTCAACAACCGATTTGGAGGGCTATTTCTGGCATCTGGTGTTAATGTTACTATGAAAGGTATGTGCAGCTCACGGGATGTTACCCTGAATTAATGGTACTAAATGGGAGGAGCCTTCTTTACAGGATGCCACAATTTCTCACCACAAATCAAATACTTAAAAAACGTAGTAGGCGTTTGAGTTGTGTACTCCTTCAGGGAGATTGTTCCATATGGAATAGGAAAATGTCCCATATGATGGGTAGTCTCTACATTTCCACCTGTCTGTCACCCATTTAAGGCCGCTGTGCTATGGGATAGTCTATAGCTCATCAATTTCCTAGCTTTTTTGGATTGCAGTCGTTCCCAGTTAGCTGGAATGCACTTTTTTTTCATATGAAGTAAGATTTTTTTTTTTCTGACCTAATCACATAGTATTCTGAGCAGAAAGATAGGAGGAGGTAGAAGACTTCATATATTACTACATTGTGGTGACTGGGTGCTGAGTGTCCTAGAAATAACTTATCCAGCTTTGCACTGAATACAAGTAGTAACATGGCCGCATCAAATTTGGAATACCAATATCTTATACTGAAAACCATAAAGAATCCCGTCAGAGAAAAGCGAGGAAGAATTCCCGACCGTCTTGATTTTGGCATAAAATGTTGGTCGTTCAGATTCCGGTTAATATGGACTGCTGCGAGCAGCGCCATTATTTTTCTAGTCTGCAGTAGGCGAACATTGCCATTAAGTGTTCCGGTCCTATTTTTGTATTTCTTGCAGATAATAAAATAATGAACAATCAAGATGCCATAGAAAAAGCAGTCAATAGAGGCCAGTGTCTATATAAGATATCAAGTTACACCAGCTACCCCATGCATGACTTTTACAGGTAACCTTTAATTGTTTCGATCTTATAGGATCACAGCTAACCGATTTACATTGCAGATTCCCATTTCTGTGCCACATTGTGTACTTCCTGCTCCAGCGCTGTATTCCTGTAGTGTGAATGCTTAGCACCGTATCCGTTGCTTTCAATAGAAAAATGTTTACGTTTGTCGTTAGGGACTGAAACTGGCAGGATTAAGATATAGCTTAAACCGCTGTAGGTGAAGACACAGGAGTTGGCTGTAGTACGGGTTAGGAATAAGACCCCTCTAGCAGGTACAAGTGCAGGGGCCTCTCACTATAGGGAGTGGTCATGGATCCCTATTCTCTCCACTACTTTTTTTTTTTCTCTGACAGATGTGACTGTTGCCCCAAACAGGGCAGCTTTATATTGGACCTATCTCTAATTTCACCTGAGCAATCCAGATGTATTTAGGGATGATTGGTCTATTTGTCAAGGGAAACATTGTGGAGATGATAGGGATCTATGGAATAGTATCTGTAGCAACGTTTCCAAACCTTTTTAGACTCTGCACCCCTGGGTGGACAATAAAAGTACACAAACTGCTAAAAAAAAAACAACAACTTCATGCCATAGGGGACCACTGCCCTATATTGAGAGGCCCCTGCACTTGTACCTGATATAGGGGTATTATTTAAATCCCCCTATCAAAGACTTTGTTAGTGTTTTTTCGTTGTTTAACATCTATTCTAATCTCGACAGTTTTCAGTGATTGCCTTTTATGCGGTAATCAAACTAAGTGCATGAATGTATATTCATTAGAGCGACTAGTAAGGTATTAAACATTAGCAGATTTGGGTTGTATTGCAAGAACAGCAGTTATGAAAGGATATTTCCACAGGACAGAAGTTTTTTTTTAAAGCAAGTTCCAGGCGGCCATGTACTTTCCTGATTGGGCCAGAGTGCTGTCTGACTATAATGAATAGAAAAGCTGTTAGCAAAGCTGAAAGTTAACGGTCTCTCCTGGTCTGTCTGAAGGTGATACACCTTGGAGTTGTACGGGGTTAGGAAAACAATCATGCATTTAGACAATGCTAATTAAAAGGGGTTGTCCAGTTGTAAACTATTTAAGGCCTATTGTTAGTGTAGATCAGCCTAGGTCTGCCACCAGGACCCCCACTGATCATCTTGCTGGTGTGCACATGTGCCAAACTGATTTATACAGGAAGCAGACACTGCAGTGGTCAGGCTTGGCATTACAAGTAAAGTTCCCGTTGAAGTGGTTGGTATTTTCGTGTGTAATGCCAAGTCTGGCCACTGCAGTAAGAACAGAGACATCGGCTTCCTGCAGAAATCATCTCAGTGCATTAACACATCCGTCCCAGAGCCTAGCTGTGGGGGGCTCAGGTGGCAGACCTGGCAACTTATTGTTGGATTTATTAGAATGGACCCTAATCTAGCAGGGAGTAAGACTACACTGTAAAGGACACAGCTCCTCTGATTTCATAAGCTTGCTGTTACTTTGGCTCTATGTAATGTTTGTCTCATGTAGAGAGGAGTAGGTTCTCAATAACAGAGCATATCCCACAAAGGAAAAAAAGACCCCCTTTCAGTACAACCATTTGGAGGCCTAGTTGGGCTTATTATAGCTTTTGGCTCCAACTGATGAGAAAACATGAGGTTGTAATACTGATGGTTCTTTTCTACTAATATTGAAAGATCACATCTTGCAACTTTCTTGCTCCTTAGATGTCACACCTGTAACACCACAGACCGCAACGCCATCTGTGTGAACTGCATTAAGAAATGTCACCAAGGCCATGATGTAGAGTTTATTAGACACGATAGGTAAGTCCGCGTTGCCTTCATCCGTGTGTGTGTATCAAGTGTCGCAGTGGGTCATTAATACTTGGTTTCTGTTTGCCTCCTCCCTGCAGGTTCTTCTGTGACTGTGGTGCCGGAACACTGTCTAATCCTTGCACATTAGCCGGAGAGCCCACACATGACACAGACACATTATATGACTCTGCTCCTCCTATAGAATCTAATACTTTGCAACACAACTGAACTTAAGAAGGGGAAGTCCTGCCATTCTAACAGAACTGTTTAAAGAGTTTTTCTTTTGGAAAAATCAAAAAAAGCTAAACAAAAAAATTGCCCATTTCTGGAAAAAAACCACGATGTAACTATGATATTCAACCTGCCAAAAAGGAAGTAGAGCTGAGGATGAGGCAATATGTTGACTCAGGATGCAAGAAAGAACTGGGCATTTTTTTTCCTTTAAGCATTAACTTCAAAAAAAGAAAAAAAAAAAAAACTTTCAGAAGGACAGAAGTGAAGAATAAAGAAGCTACTGTTTTGTATAGAGGCCGCCTCCTGCTGGTGTTTTTACTCCTAGCAGGCGCCCTGATGTGCAGTAGTCCTATTCTGTAGACAGGCAGCAGTCGCCGCTGCGGCCGTACACACGGACATGGGTACCAATTGCTTTTTGTAACATGGTAAAATGTGAGCTAGCACTTCTGCATTTCTTTTGATTTTTTTTTTTAACACGTATTCAGATTGAGATATTTTAATGCTTTAATCTCATGTAGTTTTTTTTTTATTTTTTAATTTCAAGCAAAATTTATTGTACTTGAAAGTGTCCTGTTTTGTTAGCACACCATAGCATTGCTGTAAACTGTACTCATGTCCCAGTATCTATGTTCTTTCTATGAAAGAGGAAAACACTAATCTTAATCCAGCAATTTTTCTGGTATCCTTTTGAAAAAGTTAGAATGTTTCCTTTCGTACCTTCCCCGCAACAGTTTTCATGTCCATATCTCCCCCCCGGAAGAGGACAGTTTTGTGTGAGGAGTTTCTAAAGCTCCATGTTTAAAAGCTTCTATCACTCTCTCACCAGGAAAGTGATGGGTGTTGACTTTGGTTTAAAGTTTACTGTAGTCTCCTCCGAGCGCTCCTGTATGTTACTGTTCATTTTTTGTTTGAACAGCCTGGAACTTGTACACTGCTGGGAATTTGAGAGATTTCCTGCTTGATGAAGCTGAGACAAGCATATATAAAGTTTCATAGCTTTTTGTTTTTAATTTTTTTTTTTCTGTTTGGTTCTCTCCCCATTTATATGTATTGGTGACAGTGGGTAATCAAAAACAGCCTGAAAGTGTATGCATGTACCATAACATCTAGACTTAATATATTGTGGAGTATTCAATAACCATTATGTAGAGGGTAGGTATGAATTAAAAAAGGGGTTTAATTTCCTAGGAAAGAAAATGGAAATATGGTCATTTTTAAAAAATAAAGTTTATTAGATCATAACGTGTGAAAACCAGCCTTGTGAATAAACACCAAAAACCACCGTTGTACAAGTTATTAAATCATTGCTACTAGCTTGCTGACTTCTCGGCCGGCCACGGTGCCTCGTTCCAGTAAGCCGAAGAGTTCCCTGCATGGCAGAAAAAAAAAGACAGCGTCGTTATAGAAGTATATTGGGGCAGTTTAGATGAACAGTTGCTACAGCGAGGGGCGCAGACAGGCAAACACTACAGAGTTTGTTTTGCAAAGCAGTTATTGGCTATATAGTCTATACTTGAAACTTATTAAAAAAAACAAACCTACAGACAAATTGTCCCAGAACCACAGAAGAGGGGGGTGGGACCCAAGTTCTTCTGATGCAGTCAGTTCCAGTCTTCCATGATGGCTGCAGCAGTTCTTTAACCACCTAATACACACTGCAACAATTACCGGTGCTGATAATGTGAGCAATGCCTTGTGGGGGGACAAGGTAGACTGAAATCGGGACCTGGAGCAGTGGTAAATAATAACTGCTGGTCATATACACCCCCTGCTGTGGCAGGAGTGTTAACTGTAAAGCAACTCAACCCCCTTGTGAGACTTGGAAGTCCTGCCCATAGCGAAGGTTCTTGCAGGGTGCAGATGCTGTCACAGTTCTGCAAAGCTACAGCACTCCAATACTGCAAGGGTGAAATCTGCTATGGGGGTTGTGAACATACACTTATGGGCATAACTGTTAAAGTGGTTTTCCATAATACTAATGCCCTATCCTGAGGAGAGCTAAGCACAAGTAGTATCCTTGTGGGAAATCCTTTGACTATTAAGCTGCGTTCTCACCGGCTTGTGGGTGAGATGCTGCCCAGTGAAAGTGCATGCAGTCTTGTCGATAAGGTTGGCAAGATAGTGCAGCTATTGGCAGCCGTGGATGAACTAGAGTCTCAACCAGAAGCCTGCGTGTCATTGTTCTCAGATTTCAGTGTATGTAGGAATAAATAAAATTGGGCCAAGGCTGAGATTGCGCTTGTAATTTTGTATGCAGATATGATTTGTGGGAAAAAAAAACTGAATATGTAGTGTTTTTTTTTAACATGAATTCACGTGTATTAATAGGAAACATTAAAACATTCTCACATGCGAGGGTGAGGGTTTTTTATTTTTTCCCCCTTCACCCATTTGAAAAGGAGTGATTCCTGCATTTTGTTTTTTCAACCTCCCAGCATTGTTGCGAAAGGTAAATCGCCTATTTACCTTCATCCGAGTGAGTCTTGCAACATACAAAACTCACAATTTTCCCGCCAGTATAATTACAGCCTACCGCTAGCCCCACAGGCGAGTGCAAGGTCTGAATTGTAGCCCGATATCACACTTTCCACCACATGGAAGCCCTATGAATGTGAGGCGGTTTCATGTGAAAACAGCCCTGCATCACTTCTGGATGGAACCCCTGCCGCGGCTGTCAGGACGGCGGGAGAGGATTGCGTAGTTCCACCGGCCCCAATGAAAACGGTGGGGCTGCGATGCAAGAGCACACAGGAAGATAGAACAGGCCCTGGTGTGCTTCCCACATCACTGGGCTATGCGGGAAATAGTCACCCATGTGTAGGACTCATTCAAACAGTTCTCAGCTGTGACCCAGCCCAACGCTGATAAGAGCAGCACTTTTTTTTAGCAGTTTTGTCATGGCAGTGACTTTTTGCCATTAATGCAAATTATGTAAACAAATTTTTACTGCAAAGTAGAGTTCACATTGAGGGCATTTAAAAGTTTTTTTTGGGAGGGGGGGGGGGGGGAAGGTTTGCACAAACTATCACATGGTGGATTTTTTTTCTACTGTGAAGGCTTTATGAACTTGTCCTTTATTACAGAAAGCCAGTTCATGGTGTAACAGGCTAGTGGATATTTCAGCACTTGTATGCTCCCTCCCCAAAATTTACATGAAAGGTGACAGCTTGCCCCCTCCAAGGTCAATGATTTCATCCACTGTATTATGTGATCTGTCCACACTGTTACTTTTAGGCATTGAGCTATTCAGTTTTATTGAACCTAATAGCTCAATGTACATGCTGCGGAATTCCACAGCATGACCTACTTGGCGAGGGTATGCAAGCAGATTGCTACCAGTATAGTCAATGGAAGCCGCCCGTCACACTCTACTTCCGCTGTAGCACAGTGGAAGTATAGCGTGATTATGGACCCTGCCCACTGTCATGACGCTGTACTGCGCATGCCCGCTGGAGCGTCACAAGGAACTTCACACAGCGGATCCGGAGGCATGTATGGAGTCTTTGGGAAGGTGCCATGACGGAGCCTATCACTGCCGTATGCATAAGGCCTTAGTGTGCACTTGGTGAACCATACCTTTTTGCTTTCATCCATTAGTGAAACTCAGGCAGGTGTCCTACAGCCAGTAAATACTCCAAGCTGACCTCCCACCGTCATGGAAAGGAGACCCTGTCCTATGCTTGTGTAGCTCTGGCCCACAAGGGAAATGTTATCAAGGTTTGTGTTCTGTAAAGTCAGATCTTGGTCCTTTTTTTTTTATTTGCACATAGTTTTAGTTATGCTGCCCTTATACCCCCAGGGGAGAAGGATTACAAAAAAACCCAAATGCTTATATCTTGCTCCAGTAACTTGTAAACAGATGTAAGCCGTACTTGCGTTCAGTTCCTACCATATTAGCATTTTCCTGACAACTACCAGGCTGAACCTGCAAGCACAGATAGAGCCTGACAACTGGCTCTATTACCTCAAAGAGCTAAGGGCACTTTAATACCACCCTTAGGACTCCTGTCCACAGGCGGGTCAGACCCTGCTAGCAGCATCGAGACGTACCTGTCTTTTTTCTCTACTGCAGATGAGCTGTCTGGCTCGCCGGCGCACATGCACAGTACAGATTGTTTTTTTTTAATTCTGCTTTTCCTGCAGAATCTATTGCCCGTCTGCAATTAACATTTGACTTCAATGAAACCAGTCCATATGTCAACCACAGCAAAATGGCACATGCTGCTTTTTTTTTTTTCTTCTTTTTTTAACTGAGTGGAAACTGCAATCGGTTTCCGATCACGGACGTCAAGAATCATTTTATTATAGCAAGCCTGCTCGGGATTTTGCACCAAAAATCCACCCATAGACACTGGGCCATATTGTATGGTTTATAGAGCACACATTTCACCCTCTACAAACGGTCTTTGGCATAGATCTAGCCCTGTCAATGGGCAAAATCTGCATGTCAAATTCCAAAGATGGGGCTAAACCTCTATGCAGAGCTGCAGCAGAAAGACTAAGTTTTAGGGGGTTGAAGTCCCTGGGGCACACTCTTAGTGGAATGCAGATGGGGCGGCTTTGCTCTGAAATGCCCATGTGGACTCTGCCCACAGAAGCTTCATAGCATCTGAAGTAGCTGCAACGTAAATTTTGAAAATCATCTCTACGTGCGGTGGCAGCTGACAGGCAGAATTCAATGCCCCAGGATGTCTATTTAACACTGTTTCTGCTGTGGAAATGACCTCTTAATTGAAGCTGTAAATTCCACACCAATACATAAGTCCTCCAACAAACAGTGCAGGTTGGGAGGTTGGCTTTCCGCTGTAAGTCAGCTTAAGGTCTCATGTCCACGGACAGGTCGGATTCTGTGGGCGGGAGCCCGCTGTGGAATCCCACCTTTACCGAGGCAAGAAGACATTACTTACCCTATGGGCGGCTTGAACTGCAGCTCATCCACAATTCAACCCTGCCCATGAGCCCTAAGAGCTCATGTACACAAGTTTCCTGTACATAGTCCCTATTAAATAGGGAGCACCTGAATTAAAGTGGTATATTTATATGTGCATATTTTATGCATGTACAATTATAGGATCTTCCATTCTGGTCTGTATGCAAGGACCACAGTAGCCCATGTAAGGCTATGGTGAGTAACAATGTGCAGGGAATATGGATGTTGTATGCACCTCACTTTTTATTGCTATTGCCAGAAGACAGTGTGAGAAAAGACTTCAATTTGGTCTTGCGGTTTTGGCACATGTGAAAAACGACCACATGCAGTGGAAACACTGCACTTCAAAGTTTAGAATTGCGTACACCTGTGTGACTGAGCCCCTGGGCCCCGCTTTCCAAAGTGTTCAGAATATTAAGTGTAAAGAAAGTCTTCTAGTAAGTGATTGTTATGTAGTAAATGTTGCATTCATGTATTGTGACCCCTTCCCAAAAAAAAGTTGTGTTTCAGCTAAAAACAACCTTTTCCAGAGACTAGATTTATTCAGGAGAAATCAAGGATTCCCCAATCCCCATTGAAATCAACTGGCCATATAGAGTCCTTCACCTCAAGGCACTTTGTTCAGGCGAGACAGACCACTTCCTTGCAAAAGACATGACTGAGATAATCTGCTCAAAGTTGGATTAGTACAACGTGCATAGTAAACAAGCCTGTCATTCTCTTATGTATACATGCTGCATACAATAGGGCCACTGTCATGTTACATTAAAACCAGTACATGATCCAGGCCTCGTTAGGCCAGCTTCACACAGGTGATAAAATTACATGAGATTTGTGCATTGTGAGATGTGAATGGGGTCATACACATGAGCGATGTTTTCCCGCAGGGAACCAATCAAGGCATGTCCTATCTAGCTGTGTGACCTCATATTGCCCCACCCAATGTCTTCAATAGTGCAAGTTACAACATTGCTGGCCCCACTGAAAGCAATGGGAGAAACTCCATGATCCTCTGCCACGGCTGTGACGGCCACACCGGAGGATCCCTGCACCCCCAAAAGTGATGCAAGGCTGTTTTGCCATGAAAACGCTTCGCATCGTCTGATATTTTTTCATAGAGAACCTTTAAAGGTGTTGTCCACTTTTAAACTACTGCTGGCTCTGGCACTCGGTATAATCCCTGGCTCAACAACCCTTCTGAAGTTAGTAGCGAAGCCAGGAAGGGATTTTTTTTCTTTTTCACCTTAAAAATGGGGAATATTGGCTTCTACCTCTTTTTTTCAGCCTTATGTACTATGATGGGCTAGCCAGAGATTGTGACTTGATCGTTGATCAGTGGTGGTCTACAGTCTGGCACTGCTGCTCGCCAGGACACTATGTACAAAGCAGCTCCATACACTTGGGAGTGGTCTGGGTCGGTATTACAGGGAATGTTCCCATTTAATTTGACTAGGATCAGCACCTGCACTACCAACCCAGTGTATACAAAGCTGTTTGCTTCATACACTGAACAGCAAACCCCCCACCAATCAACTACTGCTAGGGCGAGCATTGGTTACCAATAGTTCAGAAGTGGATAATCCCCTTTAGAGCGACCATTTGGCCGTGGAGAAGAAGATGGCCATACATTGATAAGACACTACATACTTGTCATAGGGACAGGACTGGTTAATTAAAGCTGTTGTAGCGTCTTACACGAATGCAATGTACATCAGGTAGTCAAAGAAGCAGTGCAGCCATCTTTGTCCAGGATCGGAGGGACGCTTTAAGACCTCAAAGCTTTTATCTAGAAGCAGCAGAGGGAACCTACCTGAATATCTTCATAGACAGTGTATTTCTTTCAAACTCCTGCGCTTTCTTATGTCCAGTCTGAATAATCTCATCAGGAATGTTAGCGAGTCTTGCTGCATTGAAGCCATAGCTTTTTGGACAAGCTCCCTTTATAAACTTGTAAAGGAAAGTGATTGTCTCCTGGCTGGGATCCTCGCATTCATTTTCAACCATACAAGCCTGAGCGAGAGAGCGATACGATTAGAACAAGGTTACAGATTCTGGACCCCTTCCCCATCAGTAGCTGTAACTTACCATATGGCCGAGGCGAACTGCCGTCGTGCGGGAGTAGTCCTCCACCAGCGAATGGTAGTGTGTAGAAAACAAAGTCCGGCATTTAATGCTTTGAGAGAGCTCTTTAACCACCGCACTGGCTATAGCGGTGCCGTCAAATGTAGCCGTGCCCCTACCTAGGAAAGATAGTGACCGGATCAGCACAGAAAAGTCCCCAAATAATTAGAAGGGCTTACTGCTTCCAAGGCTTTGTAATTGCTGTACTTCCTGCATCTTCAAGGAGCAACATGTGGTCACTTCTGTGGGCAGCGATCATATCGGTGCGAATGAAACAGGAAATAGAGACTGACTACAGAAAGCCTTGCACTGCGGCATGTTTGGTGGACCGGGTGAAAGTGGACTTAGGGAATTTATTTTTATCATCAACCTGCATAGGGGGAGGTCATGATCTATATGCCATGGTGGTGAAACTATGGCACGTACACTCACCACGATTGTGCCGCAGGTCCCCAGTTGGCAATCACTCGGCGGTGCTGATCCCGGTTAACACACTGACAGCAGTGTGTGCAACCGGGATACTCCTTGGTTCTGCAAGGGGAGAGAAGGAGCAAGGCGGAGTCTGGGTGCACACACTTCCGTCCCCGCAGCAGCGCCAAGAAGAAAAGCAGCAGGTAAGTTTATGGATTTTAGGGGGTGCTATCATTAGTAATAGTGATACATCTCCAATCTGCATAGCTAGCAGCACACCAATTTCAAGCAAAACAATTGCTGAGGCCCTTGTATCCTTCTGCCAAAGCCATACTTCTGTCTAGATAGTCCCAATAATCAAGAAAGAAGAGTGGCAGCAAGACTGGAAAGTTGAACCGTCGCTGCTGATTTTAACATAGAGGCATAAAATTGACTTTTAAATTGTTTGCACAATATCTGCTGCCCCTCTTCTTTCCTGATTAGTAATAGTGTCCCCTATATCGGCCCCTGTAGTACTACCATTGCTCCTGAGGCCCTGACAGAGGTCACCATTGCTCAAGCTGACTTGGGGTATGTTTACATGTGGCAGAACTGCTGTTTAATATTCGCAGCAGAAATTACGCAGCATTTCTGAATCCAAGCAGTCAATTGGTGAGGATTTGGACTGGAAATCCGCCATGTAGCCACAGCAGATTTCATGCTACGCAGCGCTGCCCCTCACCTCCTCCGAAAGCTTCCTACCTTTCGGTTCCCAGGGGCCTGGTCAGGTGAGGCCACTGCAAACCAGAAGCCGGGGAGCCTCTGGAGGAGGTGAGGGGGAGCACCGCTAAACTCTAGTGAGGTGCACAAAACATCAAACCAACTTGGCACACTGCATATGCACCAGTCTCCTGAAAAATCTTCCCCGCTAGGATCAGAGCCTAAGGCTGGGTTTACACAGGGCACATTTGCCGCGGAAATTCTGTGCTGAATTTCGCAGCGGCCACCAATCCTGGCGTTAGCGAGCCATGTGGACAAGATTCCCCGGCTACAGCATATCTATTTTTTTTCCCCGTTGCGGCTGTGCTGCTCTCTATGGGAGCGCCGGCCACAATGAAAAGCATGTGGCCAAGCAGCTCCAAAACCCACGGCTAAGTGCTGCAGGTTTTGAAGCAGCCCTTTCACGGCGGAAATATCGTGTTTTTTTGACTGCGGGAAGACAGCAAAATTTCCGCTGGGATTCTGCCCGGTGAGGAACCAGCCTTACTCTGCTGCGTCCCGCCTGTAACATACCAAGTTCATCCAGGAGCACGAGGGAATGTTCTGTCGCGTGTTGCAGTATACTTGAGGTCTCACTCAATTCCACAAAGAAAGTACTTTCACCTATGAAAAGAAGTTAAAAGTATAATATCTAGAATAAGGTAAAGAGCATTTGACATCGGGCCCCTTCAGTCTAGGCAGTAGTTCCCTGGGCTCCAGTTCTCAGGATAAGAATGTATTCCACATAGGCGAGTGTGATGTAGGTCCGTGAAAATCTGTCCTACATCAAACTCACTTTTTCTGTGATTGCAATATATTTCAGTGTTTGTAAAAAAAACAAAACAAAACCCATCGCTGTACAGTCGTAAGCAAAAACACACGACATGTGAGTGCGATTTTAGAATAGGCAATTTTTGAGCGAGTCACCCAAAAATAGGACATGCTGTGATTTTTCGATATCGGACTCTAATGGCCTTTTTACACGGGATGACAGCCAGCTGAAGGACTGCACAAACGCCGATGTCACCAACATGGTCAGTAGCGCTCGTGCAGAGCCTTTACACAGGCAGAGTTTGCTGCTGGATCGCAGGCTTCTCGCTGAGCGCTTCTATGTGAAGCATTGACACGGAACAAGAGTTTTTATCCTGACTGAAAGTCAACCATAACGACTTGCAAACAGTGATTTTTTTTTTCCCCGCATTTACACTGCATGATCATCACTTAAATTCATTAGTTTGAAAAACTTAAGCAATAATCGTTGTGTGTAAATGGGCCATTAGTCCGAGAGAGAAATCCCTCATGTAAATTAACCCAAAGTAATGGGTTCCTTTCATGTGCTGTCCTCACCATCAGACAGAAGCCACGCATGAAAATGGTTTGTGTGGATAAACCATGAAAGCCCTTCTACATGAGACAACTGGCACACGACAACTGTCCCCGCTAGAAATGCTTCTACACATGAGCAATGATTGCTCAATGAATGGAGGAGGCGGAGCGGGGCAGAGGTCACTCCATCACCTGCCCCCCAACCCCAGTAAACCGGCAGCAGCACCTAGATGAAAGACCGCCTGTTCTATTTTTATGCTTGCATGATCTGAATGTCGAATAAGCAAACAAATTATCATTCATCAGTCAGTCGCTGGCAGTCTTTACACTTAAGATCATCCGGTGATCAAGTCAAAATCCGAATTATATCAACCCGTGTTAAAGGGCTTTACACAAACCTAATTCCAAATAACCTAGGATTTGTAAGATAAGTGGTGTCCTGCATTCAGGGTCCTGATTGGAGATGAGTGAGCATTCTCGCTAAGGGCAATTGATCGAGCATTGCCCTTAGCGAGTACCTGCCCGCTCGGAAGACAAGAGTCGGCTGCCAGTGGCGGGCAGGGAGCAGCGGGGGAGATCTCTCTCTCTCCCCCCCCCCCCCCTGCTCAATGCCGCAACTCACCTCTCACCCGCGCCGGCAGCCGAACCTTTTCTCTTGAGCGGGCAGGTACTCGCTAAGGACAAGACTCGCTCGAGTAATTGTCCTTAGCGAGTATGTTCGCTCATCTCTAGTCCTGATCTATTGGGGTCCGATCATACATCATGGAGTGAATCCACCCCAAAATCTGCATGCGTATTTTCACCACAGAATTCACTATTTGTTATAAATGAATTTGACGAAGGCGCCGAGGCATTTCTGCAACAGATCCTTATGTGGACTGCGCTCTGCATGGGTTTTCTGCTCACCGCTCTCTTCTACATACAAGCCACTGATCTTCATATAATGTAGCATGTGATTACCTGCCATGATTCTATCCGATGCTCCCAGCCTTGTAAACACCCGATCCACAGGAGTCAGCTTACATACTTCTGCAGGTACGTAGCAGCCCAGCTGGGCCATAACCACCACCAGACCAGCCTGAAACAAAACTTTACACTTCAGTACAATTAGCGCCTGGTAAAAACATAACACGTTTACAGGATTTACTAGCGGAGAGGAGGCATCACACTGGCTCTGGTCTATAATGCGTGGACGCAGGATAAAACCCCATTGATCGCTCTTTATTTGACTGGTCCGTCCCCAGTGACTCCACACTGGAAAAAACAATACTCAAATACTATTGATGACCTATTCTCCAGCTAGGGTGGGGTTCACTACTCAGGACCTCAGCTGATTGAGTGCCGCTACATAGTGGTATGGCAGATGCCCACTCTGATCCAGTGTAATGGCTGATGCTTGTAACTGCAGCTGTAGTGCTCATTAAAATTAAGGAGAACTGTGTCTGCAGTTACAAGCGCTGGCCACTACGTGGGTGTTGGAGCAGCAACTTCCGCTCCAACCTCTGTGTATTGCAGTGCTTATGTTGGACCCCAGATCAACCTACCCCAAGAATAGGCCATCAATACTATGAGTGGAAAACCCCCATGACCCGACAAGCTTCTGAATTCTGCGCAGTCAGTTATCATAATAAGTTTCCCCATTTTGGGATATGCCCTTGCACTACAAGACGATTGCACCCACTGACTTACAGCTCGCTGCATCTCACCAAGATGACAAAGTAGTATTGTTCTAGCAGCAAAATCTACCACGTCTTATTGGAAATTGAATGAGCAGCCATTCCCAACTCTACCCTCTTCTGTATTGTGCTTCGTGGTACTGATAGGGAATACTTCTTACGCATCGTAAAGTGCTGATCCCCAGCCATCAGCAGCCGATGTCAGCTATAGCATAGTCAGATCGGTCCTTTAAAGCTATATATATTACAACTGAGATCTGCCACAATACTAGCATGTTGCTCACTGAAACCCTTTAAATGCTGGGTTTGCAACTGTGGCATTTAAGTAGTTAACACAAAGAGTGGGTTCTCCGTCACCATATAAGCAGGATTCCAGGATGCTGATGGTTACTATACCTTGCCTCTGCCATGTACACTGAATGGCCACATTACTAGACAGACATTTAGTAGCATGATGGACCTCCTTTTGTTTTCAGAACCGCAACAAGTTGTCGTGGGATCCATCCAGAGATAGAAGAGGACCCAGGAAGTGCCAAGAAAACATTCCCCACACCATTACTCCACCAGCCTGACCTGTTGACACCCAACAGCAAAAGTTCATCAATTCATGCTGCTTGTGACAAATTTGACCTTTCCATCATAAGCATTGATGCAACAGAAACCTGGATCCATCCGACCAGGCGCTGCTTTTCCACGGCTCGGTCACACAAGGTTTGCACGAGGTTTCTGGAGTTTTGCCAGTTTCTTTTAGACCGCAATGGTGCCAGAACTGGTTATCTGCTGTTATAGCCCATCCACATGAAGGAACATCAAGCTGTGCGTTCAGATGGTTTAGTTGCAGCGCCAGCTTTGTAGTCAGCTGCAATGCCTCTTCATTAGAAAATTCTTGACATCCTCCTCTAACCCCTATTGCTAATGAGAGGTTTACATCCATATGATCCCCTTTCACTGGATGCGTTTCCTTGATCACATCATTCTTTGTATACTTTGCATTGCTGCACGGGAAAACCTCACAAGGTTGGCAGAGAACTCCTGTCCCCGGCTACTCTAACCCATGACTATACTTCGTTGGATTTTCCTACCCTAGTGTAGATTCACACCGACTTTATAGTTCATCGCCTCAACTCATCTGTTCAACACTAGAGACTCTGATCTTTTTACTGTATTGCCTCTGAACTGCTGAAGGAGTCATAAAGGACTCCCATGACTGTTGTAGTGTTAACATTTGCGCACAAAATGTTATTTCTGCACCGCTGACAAGAAAACGCATCCGACGAGGAGCAAACAGTAACTTTAAAAGCGGTCAGATCGGTCCTATAAAGTGACCCTCCAGGCCTGGACAAACAGAGGGCCGTACAGCTTCTCCAACTACATGATGTACATTAGTATGCATTGGTAGTGCAAGTCCCTACATACTGCTCCGACTGGCTGGTTAATCCAAGCAGGTGTAATGTCTTAGACTAATGATGCATACTAATACACAGTGTCCATCAGGTAGTCAGAGGCTAGTGCAGCCATCTTTGTTTCTGGCTTGCTTTAAAGTCAAACATAACAAATCTTACCTGTCTTAGCAGAGTTGACTTCCCACCCATGTTTGGGCCTGTGACAAGCACACAGTGGGCACTGCTGTCCTCAACCTCCCCATCCTCGCAACCAATTACAATATCATTAGGTATGAAGTCATCGCCAAAAAACGTTTTGGTAATGCAAGGATGACGGGACCCGCGGAGCTCCAAAAATGGTGCAGTGCCATCAGGCAACAATACGTCAGGCCTGCAAACTGGTCCATCACCACCACGGCTGTACTGCGCCAAACAGATGAGGACATCTGCAACACAAACCCGTCATATCGAGTGAGCGCTTTAATTCAACTTATACTCAGCGTTTATATGAATATATGATGTTCAGCCTTTTATCATTTTCAGTTATCTGGAAATTGGAAAAGTACTGGAAACTGAGAAGTGCAAGGTTTTTGGGGGTTTTTGTTATTAAAAAATATTTACTTTTCTAAATAAGACAGTTTATAGCAAATTGCACCACAAATGCTCACTGGCTGGTTGCACATCTCCCTGTGTAAGGGTACTTCTACAAGGGCAGATAGTCACCCGAATAGCAGCTCAAAATTCAGGGTGACGTACATCCTGTGTAAGCACAAGACCCGAAACAGCAAGTGGGTAAGAATCGCTCACTTGTCGGGGTGACTTGGTATGTAAAATCAAGCAACTGTTGCCCATTTAAACAGTCGTTAGTCTATGAACGACTGCAGCTGGCTGGAAGAAATCTCTGGCGTGCTCCGCCTCCATTTAGTGAGCGATTAGCACTCCTCCTGGGTTAAAGCGCAAGAGTAACTATCCCCCCCTACTGTTCCCTTGCTTAGGCTGGAAGTTTGAGAGAAATACCTCTTCCTCCCCCCCACAGATGGTCATGCAAATCTTTCAGTCTGTGTGATGCAATTACATGGACATGCCTGCAGGGGGACACAGTCATTCCTCCCACAGTTACGGATTAGAATCACACAGGTATAATAGAGGAGAATCCGAACTCATCCTCCTGATTGTATACTTAAGGTCTGTAACGCGTTTAGAAGAATAGAGAAGCTAACAGTAATTATTTTGACCCCACTCCCCCTACAGAAAAGTTATATGACTGTGCTGATGCATCATGGGATAGATGTGAAAGTGAAATATTTCAGCATCAAGATGGTGGCTGATAAGGAAGGGTTAAACTGCAGGAAAGTAGCTGGAATACAGAAACCTCCAGGGTGTGACAGGCAATCAAGTGAGGGGGTCAGAGATGCAAAAATGTGTTGTCACCAAAGTGGCCCTTTAACACAACCATCTCCTCATCCCGATTGGTTAGAGCGACAGCTCATTTCCTGTTTGTATAGAGAGATCTGTCACTGCAGTTGATCCAGGGTAGGAGGCCAGCGCGGCTGAACGTCCGTGACGCCAAGCTCCACTGGAGTATTTCTTCAAAATAGGTTTATTTCAAAACACTACAGTCTACTTACCTGTTCCAGGTTAGTTTATTTAGTACATAGGATGGGACTGGGCCAAGTTTTAGGCCTCATGTCCACGGGCAAAATAAGATTTAGAATCCGCAGCGGATCACCCGCATGCGGATCCGCATCCCATAGGGATGCATTGACCACCCGCGGGTAGATAAATACCCGCGGATGGTCAATAAAAGGGAATTTAAAAAAAAAGGGAGCATAAAAAAATTGGACCATGCTCCATTTTCATGCGGGTCTCCCGCAGGCTTCTATTGAAGCCTATGGAAGCCGTCCGGATCCGCTGGAGACCTAAAATAAGAATTAACTTACCCGCAGCGGACCGGAAAGATCTTCTCTTCTTCACGGCCGGATCTTCTTTCTTCGGCCGGGCAGATGTGCCCGGCCCTTACGCACGGCACGCAGCCGGCGTGCCGAGCACATCCGCCCAAAGAAAGAAGATCCGGCCGTGAAGAGGAGAAGACCTGCCCGGTCTGCTGCGGGTGAGTTAATTCTTATTTTAAGCGCTCATGTCCGTGGGGCAGGAGGGACCCGCTACGGATTCTCCATGGAGAATCCGTAGCGGGCCTGATTTTCCCCGTGGACATGAGGCCTAAGGGTGTCTGAATTTTACCGTTAATTGCTGGGCTACATCTGGACTTGCCATTGTTTCCAGTAGCAGGTGCAGCCAAGCAGTTAGCCGTAGAACACATGCATTACCCACAACCATGAAGCTGTATACCAGCACTATAAAGCTACTTTTAACCTGTTCTCTAACCCGTTTCACCCATTACTACTGATCCGGCATGAATTCTAGCTGTAAACACAATCAGGCCAAGTTCACACTAGCGTTTTAGACAGATCCCGTTTCATAAACCTATAACTGCATAACACAAAAATGAACAGAAAGCATCCAACCATTTGCTTTTCCCTTCCCCTCTTGTTTCTCATCTCCCATTGACAAAGTTTATAAAAAAAAAAAAAAAATTGGAATAGACATAAAATTGAGAAATGGATTGAAACCGAATGTCTTCACAGTCAATGTATTTCAATCGGCAGGAAGGCAAGCGGTTTCTTTCCGTTTTGCTATACCCACAACGAAACTGCAAGACAGAAAGCAAAAACAGTAGCGTAAAATGGCCCGTATAGAAGGAAGGTACCTACCCAATACAGCAATGCACTCCACCGCCGTTTGCCACTCTTTGCAGTTTTTATCAAAGTTATAAAACAGCCGCCTCATGCAGTCTTTCAGGGCTGCATCTCTGCGCTCTTCCGCATTTACCAGGTCGCCAAACATATTCTCTATCGCCTTCGTCCAATAACGTTTAAAGCCCTTCTTTGTAGATTTTAACTCATACTCCTCCGGTAAGTTGCGTTCGGCGACGCTTTCTGGGATTTCCATTTGGTAACGGTTCTTGGCGGTTCCCCAATACGCTATGCTCTTGCACCCGAGCCTCTTCCGCTGCTTCTCCAAATAACCAGACAGATTCTGCTCTTCCGTCTTAATGTCTCTCAGGGCTTCATCGTAATCTGGATCAAAACCAGCTTTAGGAGTGATCACACCTGTTTTTCTAGCCTTCTCATGGTCAAATGAAGTATCCCAGCGTTTTAACTCAACAGACAGATCCGGAAAGCGCCCTTTGGGATTTTGATCTTTAAGGCCGACTACCTGTTTGAGAATATTGGACTTGAAATCATCGAATGCATCTTCCATTATCATTATGACTTCACGCATCACCTTAAAACCCTCCAGAGCCGAAAGGAAATCAGCTATCTTCTTCTTGCTGTAGGTGGTCTCCTCGTACATGACGGCTCTGCTGTCTGGGTGGTTTTGGCTTTTGAGTGGTGAGCCGATACTATGAATTTTGCTTAGAAGTCTTTCGAGATCCGGAAGTTTTTTCAGCAGCTCCCCAACCTCAGACACTTTTCCCGGAATAACCATGAGATCTTCAACCGCATTAAGCCGATCGTTGATGGAGAACGGGTTGCATAGTGGAGCGCAAAGCCACTGCTTTAACAGACGCTTGCCAAAAGGAGTGAAGCAAGTGTCTAATTTTTCGAGTAGAGTCCCTTCGGTGGAACCGTTTGTCCCATTCTGAAGCAGCTCTAGGTTCGTTAGTGTAACGCCATCGAGAACCATTCGCTGGCTTGTTTTAGCAAAGAAACTGGCTGAGGTTTGGGTACTTTCAACATCGACAGGAACATACTCGTTGAAATTTGCCATGGAGAGCAGCTCTTGATCGATGAGACATTTTTTGAGATAGAACACGCAACCCCCCAGAGCCGAAAGAGCGAGCTCATACTTCTCCCCAGCTGTAAGTCCTAAAGAGTCACTGGCAGAGATCATGGCTTTTAGAACGGGGGGTAATGTGTCACCATTCTTTTTGTCTTCCTTGGAGTCTTTCACAAAATAGCCTTCTTCAGCCAAAACCTTTAGTGTTTTGGAAGCATCCCAGAACTGAGAGTGAGGACTTAACCCCTCCTGAATCGAACTGGAAAGGCAACTTTTAAGAACTTTCTTCGTATCCAGTGATGGATTGCATTTCTCAAACAAGATCTGTACTGGGGGATAGTGTGCAACCAAGGTCCTAAACCTCGAACAATGGCGGTCATCGTGAAATTGGCCAACGTAGAATTTTCCTACTGAAGTGTCCACAAAGCAGACACCATATATTCTCTGCTGCCCAGAGGAATTGTTAATTTTTTCCTTCAAGCACAGCAAGTATTTACTATGACTCTCTGAAGGACTTCCATCCAACACGCTGTAGGTCTGAGTTCCTTTGGTAATGATCCTACATATTTCTCTTCTCACGACCTTATCAAACTTCGTTGGATGAGACATGGACTTGCAACGTGCTTCCATCATCTCTGGCGTTTCGGTCTGCTCTACCCGGGCTACTTTATATCCCTTCTGAACGAGAACATCTGAGAAACGGCCAAATGCAATCTCTGGGAATCCAGAGTGGGCCCACGTGCCTTTCATGAACATGAGGCCCAACTCATTCACCCCGATAACAGCGTCCATGTGGTAAAGTTCATAGAACTTCCCAACTTTATAAAATATGACGGTGTCAAAGTGCTGAGATTTCAGCTGCCACCACTTCCTCATTCCTGGAGTACATTTATTGAGGAAGTCATCTGGAACATACAGACTGCCGGGGTCATAATCTGCGTCATCCTGCTTCTTTCGTTTTGCATCTTTCCGTCTCCCATCTTGAAGCCACTCAAGCTTTTCATGATCCCACACGGAAACGCTAGCAGCGCCACCGGTGTTTGACTGTGATTCAAAGGCTTCAGGGGCAGAAAACGATGACAGCTTTAACTTTGCTTCTGCAGACACGTTGACTGTTCTTTTTGGAGTGTCTGGAAGAAGATTTTGCAGATTCTTAACAGGAGGCTTTGATGCACTTCCTCGCTTGCGCTTAACAGGGACCTTGACTGGGCTGTCCTCTTCGGTTTCAGACTCTGCTGAAGACGCTTTTGCCTCATCGACGCCACTGCTGTCCTCGTCACTGCTTGCACAATCTTTAGCGTCTGGCTTGAACTCATCATCAGAGCCTTCATCGCTGTCCGGTTCAACCATAATTCTCCTCTTCTTGGCTTTTCCGTTACTTTTAGCCTCACGCAGCGGCCTACCGTTTTTTTGCTCAGGATTCGGTTCATCGCTTACAGAACTTTCTTCTACCTGATTAATGAAACAAAAAGATGTCGTAAGTGTGAGCTGATGCCTTCAAGAGCCAACAACCTCCTTAGTAATAATGAAGTCCATATTGTAAGATATATATTTAGAACATCTCAACAGCTATGCATACAGCCACCATTATAAAAGACTTACAAGCCGATGCTACTATATAGTCTTTACAAACAAAAATAACTTGTGTTATTGAAACATTACAGGTTCAGTGTTATCACTGAGCATATATACACACAACTGATCATAACACCAAAACCACGTGTCACTTCACTGTTGGTTTCTGTGTTCTGGCCGATTGTGTGTATAATATAGATTATCTTGTTACTGGTATAACAATGGGAGCGAAATTGGCATTCCGACTTCCCCCTCTGATCACTACGTCCTGCCCGCAGCATTGGACAGCAGACCAGATAATCAGCTGATGGACGATGGTCCTGAGTGGCAAACCCCCGTCCATCAGCTGAAAACCCCTTTAACTGGGGAAGAGATTGCATCAGGATAAACTATGAGAAGCAAATGCTGCTCTGGGCAAGGTTGTGCTGGATAACCTTGGTTCCTGGCATTCATGTGATGTTAATTTGACCTGCTCCAACCTACCTCAATATTGGACGTATTCCCTAATGGAAGTGGCCTCTCAGCAGGATAATGCCTCCTACCAAACTGCAAAATCTCTTAAGGAGTGGAGGAGGCACACAACAGTTCAAGATGATGACTTGGTCTCAAAGTTTCCCCAAATATCACTCTGATGGAGCACCTATGGGATGTGCTGGAAAAACAAGACTAAACCATGGAGGCCAAACCTCACAACTAGCAGTCAGATACCCCAAAGACACCTTCAGAAGTATCGTGGAGTCCATGTCTCAATGGGTGAAAGCAGTTTTGGCGACACAAAACATCTACAGAATATTAGGCAGATGGGTTTAGTGTTACGGCTGTTCGAGGCACGTACGATTGCACTGAACTTAACCAGAGTCATTCCATTAGGGAGGCGCTATATAAGCAACTCCCCAATGCATTTTTTAAACAGTAAATCTAAAAAGTAGATGCAACATTTTGGATTTGCTTATAAGTGAACCAAAAGTAGCACGTCTGTTCAGCGCAGCTGCTTGAGGAACCACTGTGCAACTTACCTCCATTTCCTCCTCTGAATCAGAAGGCTCAGCGCACACCGCCAGAGACAGCCTCTTCTCTTTGTCACTTGTCATTGCCTCATCTGCCATTTTCATGGCTCTGGCGATCTCTGTCCTGGTGCTGAAAAACGCACCTCCCTTCCGGGCTTCTGCGGCTGTTGAACCTTAAAAAAAAAGGAAAAGCTGAAATTACAGCATGCCAAGAAAACAGCTTGATAATATTAAAGAGGAGTCAATGAATAAACCCCGAAGGACGCAAAAGTCCATTAAAAGAAAAATTCAAGTAAACAAAAATCGACGATTCTCCGGGACACCATCTGTTCGCAAGAACCTTGTGAACCAAAGTTCCGTCTCCCAGCGACAGAGTTGGATGTGCAGCAAACATTCATAAGAATGAACAGGAGCGATGGAAACACGTCACAGATCCGGATGAACGGGGGCTGCAACATGGAAGCCATAGAAGTGTATCTAATTCCCACCTATCACATTTCCTACCCCCCCCCCTCCCCCAAGTTAAGTACGTACCTGTATAACTTTTCACATATTTTGCTCCCACCCATCCTCGGGATGGAGGTTCATCAAAAAACTGTACATGAACATGGAGTGACTTTCCCCTTCCTCTGAGGTGCGTGTCGTCTTTTGGATGGTTGTACACCAAGGAGGGCCACCACGGGTGACCCGGCATCTTGGCCCAAACAACATCTCCTGGCGAAAATTCACACACAACGCTGTGAAAGAAAAAAGAAATTTTAAGTCTTAAAAGCCGCAAGAAGAAAGAAATCTGCAGTTCTGTCTCCTTGGTAGTCATACAAGGAACACCGCCATTGCCTTATACTGGCGTTTGCACAGAGCTGCACGCTAGGCTATTCTTCCTGTCAAATTTGCGGAGGGAGCCTCTGAGAGCAGCGAGACGAGACGCTAAGCAATCGCTGACAGCCATTTGTCAGATGCTGAACCGACAGTTTAATTTGCGGCTGGGCCTCGGAGTTCTGCCTGCCATGGATTCCCGCTCTGATTAAGTCCTATTCAATGGAGCAAATCTGCACAAGTTGGCCAAATGCAGACTTCACGTGTAAGGAAGCGTTCACACAGGACTCCGCTCGAGTGGAAAACTGCGCAAAATTTCATATGAAGATGTTACGGGTCACTTCTGTTCTCCGCACTTGGAAAAAATAAAAAAACAAAACTGTGCTGTATAGACTGCAGCACAGATTTGGCGCCGATTCCACGGAGCTCATGGCCTTAATCCATATGTTATGCATTGAAGACGATTCAAAATGAGCCGTACAGTTTTTCAGGCCCCTATTTAAAAAACAAAAAGCAAAAACAAACCTTTTTTAATGATGTAAAAAAACAAAAAAAAACGCTCCCAGCTGACCGTCCACAACAGACGGCAGCTGTATATGACATCCAACGGCCCTTTTACACAGAACCATCATCACTGCGGTAATCGTTCAGGGTAAGAACAAGGGCGGTAATAATTCGCCGGTTTATCTTTTGTCACTCATTGTCTGCAGGCAGAAAAATCTGGCGCCTATCGTCCGTGTAAACAGCAGGTGTTAGTCTATGAAGGAGGCGGGCAGCCGGAAGAGATCTGCGCGGGGCCACCACTCAGTGAACCATCATCACTCCTGCGTGAGTACAGAAGTGATCACCTTTGGACAGACGGTAGAGCAGGCGCTTCAGCGGCCCGACAGACGCTCCGTGTAAAAGTACCGCAACCCCGCTGCGGCAGGAGCAGACAGACATGCAAGGGGCTGGTCACGGTTTTTTAGATTTACGTTTAGCATCTACATCAAACACACATGAAAACCTAAAACAGACATGATTTTAAGCATATATGTACTTTCATAACATATGGTAAATATACATTTTTTTGTTCTGAAGACTCTTAACCCTTTCCAATCCACTGTCTGACGTCTGAAGACATTCTGATTGAAGGCTGTACAGCTCCGATGTCGGAAGACGTTCAACAGGGTATTCTTACTGTATATTACTGGCTGCTCTGTTGTCGGGGGCTTCTCCAGCATGTCCCATACCGCAGTACTGGCTCTAGCCAGCAGATGGCACCATTGTATAATGGCAGAAAGTGAAACCCACCTAGGAAACCTTGAATCCAAAATTGGATTGCAAAGGGTTAAAAGGCCACTCATGTTTGGTTTTCATGATGTATCCACCCCCCCCCCCCCCAGGTGTGTAATATATATATATATGCGCACGCTAGTTATTTCTCTGTCTCAAGCTTCTCAGATGGTCATGTGATCTCAGTTGCTTGGGGTTACCAGATGGTCATGTGAGCAGCTCAGATCTGCTTGGGGTTACCATGTCTGATACTAGTCAGTTTCTCAGTCTGTGTGATTCTGTTACATGGACCTGCCACAGAAGCTGCCTAGAGAACATAGATACTCCTGCCAGTTACTGAGGCTCCTGTCACACAGCTATAATAGAGGCGATCACAGCTCATCCTCCGGATTGTATACTCATCAGTAGCTTTTTTTTTTTTTTTTTAGGTAAATACTAAGGAGGTAAGGATAACCATTTATACTGATGCAGACGTGAATCCACCCCTCCCCCCATCACCGCTGTTTGTACATCACAGCAAGCAGCGGCTGGGATTACAGACACGGTAGCACAACGCGCTCTGCCGTTTCCATAATCCGATGGCCGCTGCATGTAGACAGGTACTGGCTGGAATGGGATTAACCCTTTAAGGGACACTGCAGACATTTAACCCCTTGCAGTATTGATAATTAGCATTAGAAAGTGTTGATTGATAGCTGACCGCTGGCGATCACCTGACCTCACTGCAGCGGGGGCCGGACGTCCGTATCAGCAGTCGCAGTCTAAAGTGTAATAGAAGACTTCGCTCCCATCAAAATCAGTGGCGCTCCAACTGCGCTGTGGTGAGATCAGGTGATCACCGGCGATCCCAAGGGTGGTCATCAATACAGCAAGGGGTTAACAGCCCAGAAGCACCTGTAAGGTCTCCTCACACCGATGGGCTCTGAATCCTATTGGGGGCAGTGAACTACAACTCCCAGCATGCCCAGTCTATACCACGTGATATCTGTAGGACCGCAGAGCATGACTGCTGGTGCTTGTAGCGCTCGCAGGGGCCGTATACCTCGGGGTGGCGGCTCTGGGGGTCTTCCCTCCATGCTTCGCGGACTCTTTGGGAGGAGAGTCGGACTTACGTCCGCTGCTGGGGGGCAGGTCAGCCTCGGTGGGGGACGTGGAGGAGGAAGCGCCGCTCTTCCTGCTGCTGGTAGCCGGGGGAGACTTGGAGAAGAAGCTGAAGAGCGAGCTCTGCCGGGACATGGTGATGGCGCGACCACCGTCCGCACTCAGCAACGCGGGACACAGCTGGCGGGAAAAATCCTTCTCTCAGCGAGTGACGTCACTCGTCGGAAGTACGCGCGCCGCACAGCCAATCAGCGGCCGGAGGGGCGTGGCCGTGGAGAGCACGTGTAGCGCTGAGGAGTTGTCATGGCGACCGGAGGGGTTTGTTGTGAAAGCCAAGTCTGTGGGGAATAGAAGTCACGTGATTCGAATTTAGCGCCTTTTTCTGACAGACTTTTTTTTAATTGAGTCGTTCCAAAAAAGCCCAAACTCTTTATTTTCCGACTCATATTCTTGGACTTAAGCTTGTTTTGTGCGATACAGTTTGTATCATTTGGCCTTCCCATCACAACCGCTTTTGGTGACAATTTAGGTTTTTTTTTACCCCTTCGTCCTTCCAAGAGCTATAAGGTTATCCACAAGGCGTGTAAATGTTACGGATTTTCCACACGTATAATCCGCAGCATTTATTATACGCACGCAGGGTGGAGTTTCGCAGCGGAAATCACGTACCGTTATTATACAAAGAGAATCTATACGGTCTATACGGCGCAAAATTATTCCGCATGTTAATTTCAAATTCTTACGTAGAAAAAAATCGCGTGATGTCACCTCTTGAGGCAGATACTACATCGTAGCCACGTGGAATCCGCATCGGTAATGCCACTTGCCTAATTTCACGCTTTCAGAGATCCGCGGGGATTTCTGCTGTTGTTTTTATGGGAGGAATCTGCATAGAGAAATCCACATCGCGTTCTGCGCTGTAAACATGCTCTCAGGCTGGGTTCACACGGGGTGGAAATCTCACAAAATGCCCCCAGCGGGACCGCACAGCAATTCCACGAAATTTCCACAGCTGAAGTCCCGAGATATTTGGCGCGGGTTTTGGAAGTGGCTTATTCCGCAGCGGCCATCTCTCCCCATAGGGAAAAGAGAGCCCGCCGTGGAAACGGCGATACAATTGACATGCCACGGCTTTGAATTCCGCGCGGCATGCCAGTTTTAGCGCGGCTTGGAAATCCCGTCCTCTTTGCTGTTTAGCCTCAGGCTTAAGATTGCAGGCGAAATGTTTGCACGGAAATTCCGCGGTAAATCCACCCCGTGTGAACCCAGCCCTAGACTAACTTCACATGGGCGATATGCCGCGATTGGTTTCAGGAAAACCTCACTTGTGTGTATGATCCCATTCAAAACAATGGGGTTCCTATTCGTGCAAGATGTCTGTGTCTCGCTACGCGCAAATCTCGTGCGATATTCTCGCCCATGTGAAGCCTGCCCTAGGCCCCCTTCACACAATCATATGCGTATTTGCACGCACATAAGCGTAGCACTGTTGCGGAATGAATGACACTTTTTTGCGCACACATCGGCGTATTTGACTGTACTTTTTGCGCCCGCAAGGCATGTTCAATTTTGTGCAGCAAACAAAGACAAATCGATTGAAATGGCTAATTAGTAGAGATGAGCGAACGTACTCGTTTCGAGTAATTACTCCATCGAGCACCGCTCCCCGCTGCAACCCCCCACTCACCCACGGCGCCCCCCGAATCTTTTCGCCCGAGTACGGAAGTACGAAAATCGCGGGACTCGGGCAAAAAAGGGGCGTGGCCGAGTACGCTCGCTCATCTCTACTAATTAGTCTAATGAGTTCCAGATGTGTTCTCTTCCCAGTGGAGTTACACAGTGTATCACACATCTCCTAGTGTATCGCACGTGCGTTTGCGCACGCCACAATGACCTTCTACGGGGATTTTTTTGTGTGCAAATGCGCAGAAAATTAGAAGATGCGCAGAAAAATACCCGCGTGTGAATGAACCCATTAAAATCAATGGGTTCTATTTTTCTGCATATTGCGTGTGTAAATTTTGCGCACGCAAATACGTCCGTGTGAACTTATCCCGAGGCGCCTTCACATGTAACCTAATTTCTGCAGGCTTTCCACTGCAACAATTACGCTGGAAAACCGCACTGGTCAGATGGTCACCTAAACGGTGCGGATTTGGCATGTTTTTTCTTGCGGATCTATTGTGAGATTTAACCCTTGTATTTCAAAGGTTGAATTCTGCAGCAGAAATGCGCAGCACGAACAGACATTGCCGCGGCTTTAGAATTTGCAGGGTTTCGCAAAAAGATTGCTGTCGCAGAAAACTTTTCACCCCATGTTCCATAGAAATTCCACCGCCAGAAATTCCACAGTATTTACGGCCCATGTGAAGATGGCCGCACAGTCCGTGCGTTGTAGGGACCTTTCACACAGTATGGAATACACCAGGCCGCGCAACGCACCGCAGGCTGTGGTTAATTCTGCACCAAAATTTACGGAGGCAGAATTCAAAATGGCGTAAAGCCTGCCTGCAATTCCATATGAAAATCCACAGTTAGACCTACGGATTTGGCTATGGAATTCCACAGGGCCGCAGGTCATACGGCATCCAGTGAAGCCGTCCCTGCGGAATCCGCAGGAAAACGGACCATTCTGCGATTTTTTTATCTGCAAGAGGAAACCGCAATTGGTTCTTCCCGTGTGCATGAAGAATCACTTTTGCATTGCATGTGCGGTATTTGCTGCGGAATCTGGAGGCGGTCGCCAGCTCCGATTCCGCAATTTAAATCCCACTGTGTGCATTCACCCTTCTTCTGCAAATCAGTACGATCACGGTGCTACCGATTATATATAGCCTTTGTTATGTTTTACTATAAGGGTGACTACCCACTACAGTTTTTTTTCCCTGCGAAATTCGCAGCGTTTTTTTTTTCTGCACGGGTCTTTTGGACTTGTAATGTTAAAATCGCAATTGCGCAAAATCGCAATTTACTGCGAAATCACGATTTTGCGCAATCACGATTTTAACATTACAAGTCCCTTAGACCCCTGCAGAAAAAAAAATACTGCGAATTTCGCAGGGAAAAAAAAACTGTAGTGGGTAGTCACCCTAAACCTTATAAAAAGTCTGCTCTGCCTCCATATTGTGAACCGCATAACTTTATTTTTTCATCTGTGGTGCTTCGCATGGGTTTGTGTTAGTAATTTTGGGGTACATATGACTTTTTCATCACTTTTTGTTCAATTTTTTTGAGAGGCATGGTGTCCAAAAAACAGCAATTCTGGTGCTGTGAATTCTTTTTTTTTATTATCGCATTCACCATGTGGGATAAATAAGATGTTAACAGTTTCGACTTTTACAGCAATAGCAACTACATTATTTTTTTGTGTAAAAAATGGGGGAAAAGGGTTTTTTGAACTTATTGGTTTTCTTTTATATTTTTTCGAAGACGTTACTAAACAATTTTTCCATTTTCTCTTCAATGTTACTAGGGGACGTTACCGTTATTGGACACTTGTAAAATACACTGCAGCACTTCAGTATTGCAGTCTATTGTGCAATCACTTTCACCCTCTAATAGGAAGAAGCAATACGATCCATTTAAGTGTTTTTTGTTTTTTTTTGCTCTTTGTTTCATTACTGCTTTCGCTGTTAACTTTAGGGCTTATTCCGCCGTGTGTATATCGGCCGGGTTTTCACGCCCGGCCGATATACTCTATCTCTCTCTGCAGGGGGAGGAGGCGGGACGGGAGCTAGTCCACTAAGCTATCGCCCCCTCTCCACCCCTCACCACTATTTGCAATAGTGCTCTGCCCTGTCCCGCCCCTCCCATTACAAACAGTGACGAGGGGCGGAAAGGTGAGCGGGAGCTCAGTGCACTGCTCCCAGCCCACCTCCTCCCCCTGCAGAAAGGGTCAGCGTATATCAACCGGGCGTGAAAACTGGCCGATATATACGCATGTCGGAATAAGCCTTATGCTTAGGGCCCATTCACACAGGCGTATTTTCTGTCGGTGTTCAGTACTTTTACTGACTGAATCCGGACAGCACACGGACCCACTGAATTTAAATGGTGTATTCGGACGGGCTTTTTTGCACAGACTGGTGTTCTCCGTAAAAAATCGCAGTGTGCACTATTTTGAACCATATTCACGGACCAGAATTGCCCTCAATCAAGTCTGTGGTTGCGTAAAATTGCGCAGTGAGCACACATTAGCATCTGTATTCACTACGTTTTTGGTTTTTTTTTGTATTGCACCGTTTTTTGTAGGCTGTGATAAAACTACATTACTTGAGCCCTCATGGGTTTTTTTTTGCTAGTGTGAAAAAAGTACGACTCATGGATATGATATGAATGTAAAAAAACGCACATACGCAGCAAAAACACATACGCACAGTGAAAGTGGCACATTGTTGAAGGACAGAAATAGCATACACCTTTGTGAATGAGCCCTAAGGGCCATTACAATCCCTCTGCAGTCTTCTTCCATCCCTTAAATTGGCTGGAGTGCACATATGCGCACCACTGTTCCATTCGTATGGAGGAGACGAAACACAGAGATCTCGGTATTGCCAAGGGTCCCAGAAGCTAGACCCCCAGTGATCTTACTTTTATCCACTAATGTCATAGTGGGAAAAATCTTTTAAGGTATGTTCACACGGGGCGGAAATGCTGCGGAATTTCCCTACCCAAAACAGATGAAAAATCAACACTATTGGAGGTTTTGACTTGAAATCAGTTGCGAATCTGCAGCTGATTTCATCAGATACAGCGCCCCCCCTCACATCCCAATTCAAAAGCCTTTCACCCGGTACCCGGCGGCCTCTAGTACGGTAAGTGACGCTGCGATCACTGATGGCCAGGTTGAAGTCAGAACTAATAATGTGAAGAATTGGGAGTTGAGCAGAGGCTGTGCTTGCCAAAATCAGCTGCAAATACACAGCTGACCAAGTCAAAATCCGCAACAATGGTTTGGAAGCAGTAATGCTGCAGAATTTGCGGATGCCGAAAAACTGCAGCATTTCCACCCTTAACCAGTGCTTGAATGTACAGAAGCCTGCAAATGTACAAATAGGTTAATATTTGAACTAATTCTCTATTCGATGATCACACTGGCACAATAGAATTAGATAGCTCAGCAACACTGCAATATATTCCTGGTGCGGCGCAGAGTGTTAAGGCAGCAGCATACACTCCTAAACTGTCGCTCATGACCTGAAGGTTGCGAGTTTAATCCCTGCAAGGTTCAGGTAGCCAGCTCAAGGTTAACTCAGCCTTCCATCTTTCCAAGGTTGGTAAAATGAATACCCAGCTTGCTGGGGGGTAATACATAAATTACCTGAAAGCGCTGTGGAATAAGTTGGCGCTATACAAATAACAAGTCCCTTTCCCTTAGGGTGCATTCCCACGAACGTATATCGGCTCGGTTTTCACACCGAGCCGATATACGTCCTCCTCATGCACAGTCGGGGAGGATGGAAGAGCCAGGAGCAGGCACTGAGCTCCCGCCCCCTCTCTGCCTCCTCTCCGCCCCTCTGCACTATTTGCAATGGGGAGAGGCGGGATGGGGGCGGGGCTAATTTGCGTAATTTAGCCCCGCCCCACCCCCTTTCCTTGCAAATAGTGTAGAGGGGCGGAGAGGAGGCAGAGAGGGGGCGGGAGCTCAGTTCCTGCTCCTGGCTCTTCCATCCTCCCCCCCTGCAAACGAGGACAACGTATATGAAAACCGAGCCGATATACGTTCGTGGGAATGCAGCCTTATATTGTTGAAAGTTGCAATGTTTTAAAATTGCCTGCGTTGTTATGTGATAATAACGTATTGACGCCACTTGTGTGACCAGGCTACTTTCAGATAGCTGACTGGCAGCGGTACTGGGAGTCAGACCCACACCAATCTAATATTGCTTGCCCATTCTAACGATTGGCCATCAATATTTCAGGAAGCAGATACCCCTTTAAAAGCAATGTGAAAAGATACCAATGACACCCAGCCTAGCGATCTGGCGGACTATTTCCTTTTCTGAACACCAACTTTATGAAATAAATGTAAACCCTTAATTTGCATACACATGCCACAATGTGTTATGGTTTGTGACCACGGGAAATAGAAATAGCACAGACTTTCTATATGGGGTGCAACAGTTTCAATGTGGTTAAAGATCTTCTGTACATGGAGCCATGCAGAAGAACAGGTGTGCAAGTTCTAAGGTCAGCATTGATGTAGCCCCCTAGCAAGACACACATAATACAGTGATCTCCAGTCAGTAAAGAGCGCAGAAAAGACATTCAACTTACAATATGATTAGGTCCCATGTGATGCATACATCATCCAATGCATTCTGAACGTCTTCAGACCCTTTCACTTTTTTTACATTTTGTTATATTGTGGCCTTCTGCAAATTAAAAAAAAAAAAAGTTTTCCCCCATCATTCTGCACTCAATACCCCATAATGACAAAGTGAAAACAGAATGTTAGAAGGCTTTGTAAATTTTTAAAAATTAACCCTTTCCAATCCACTGTCTGACGTCTGAAGACATTCTGCTTGAAGGCTGTACAGCTGCGATGTTGGAAGACGTCCGGCAGGGTATTCTTACTGTATATTACTGGCTGCTCTATTGTCGGGGGCCTCTCCAGCATGTCCCATACCGCAGCACTGGGTCTAGCCAGCAGATGGCACCATTGTATAATGGCAGAAAGAGAAAGCCCCCTAGGAAACCCTGAATCCAAAATTGGATTGCAGAGGGTTAAAAACTAACATTTCACATTGACATACTCTAAATATACAGACCCTTTGGCTCTGGGGGCCTCCCATTTCTCTTGATCATCTTAGAAGATATTTCTGCACCCTGATTGGAGTCCACTTGTGGTAAATTCAGTTGATTGGACATAATTTTAAAAGATATACCCAGAGACGTAACTTGAAGCTCCTGGGCTCCAATGCAAAATCTGTAACAGGGCCCCCCAACTATAATGCTTTAATCATAGTACTGGGCTCCCTATATGGAGAAGAGAGGCCTTATGGGCCCCTAAGGCTCCTGGACCCGGGTGCAACCGCATCCCCTGCATCCTCTATAGTTACGCCCCTGTCTATATAAGGTCTCACAGCTTACAATGCATATCAGAGCCAAAACCAAGCCATGAGGAGGAAAGAACTGCCTGCAGAGCTCAAAGACAGAATTGTGTGGAGGCACAGATCTAGAGAAGGCTGCAAATAATTGTCCTGGTAAGAGAGGTGACTAAAGGCCCATTTAGACACAACATTTATCACTCAAAATTCGCTCATCTTCCATCTTTTGAGCGATAATCATTGTGTGCATTACATGGCAAGATGATCACGCAAAATTCGCTCAAACGGCAGTTTGAGTGACAGTTCTGAGCGTTTACTTTGCATAAGCTGTTAAGTAGCTAATTAGCTACTTAACAGCTTATTAGTGTGTGAATGAAGGGTCACGCTGTATACAGGAGACAAGCGGAACCGGTATCTTCTGTATACAGCTGCTCTCTTTTCGGAGAGCACAGCTGTTATACAGATGAGCGCTCTGAGTGGGGTAAACAGAAGACAAGCATGGCTGCTTGTCTTCTGTATACAGCTGTTTTCTTCTCAGAGCGCAAAACTGGTATACAGCTGAGCGCTCAGGGCGGGGTATGCAGAAGACAGCTGGAGTGCTTGTCTTCTGCATACTTGTGATTTGTTCTCCGAGCGGGATACCAGCTGAAACAATAGTATCAGTTGTATCCCACTGAGAACTCAGCACACAGCGCAAGCTAAAAGTCAGCGATTAGTGAAAAGTGCACGAAAAGTGCATGACGGCCGCGCATTTAGACACAACAATTATCGCTCAAAACATGGAAGATGAGCGAATTTTGAGCAATAATCGTTGTGTCTGAATAGGCCTTAAGAACCCTATAGTCACTCTAGCTGAGCTCCAAAGATCCTGTGTGCAGGAAACTTCCAGAAGGTCAACCATCACTGCAGCCTCCATCAATCTGGGCCCCAGTGAGAATAGTGACCATATAGTGGCTCCCGTTGTAATAATGTCCCACATAATGGCACCCGTAGTAATGGTGTCCCCCATAATGGCTCCAGTAGTAATAGTGACCCCCATACTGACCCTAGTAGTAATAGTGACTTCCATAGTGACCCCAATAGTAATATTGGCCCCAGTATAGTGAACCACATAGTGGACCTGGTAATAATAGTGACTCCCATAGTAATAGTGTTCCCCACAGTGATCCAGTAGTAACAGTGACCCATGTAGAGGCCCCAATAGTAATAGTAACCTCCATAGTAGTGTATCCTTTATTGGCCTCCGGTCCGGCAGTAACCCAACAGGCATTTCACTCACCCAGCCGGTGGTGGCAGCCACTGCTGAGTCTGTGGCCACTGATTTCTTCACTTGGCATCTGCGCTGCCTATAGGGCGGTGCACGCAGATGCACTTGCATGTATTCTCCTCCAAGCTAATTGTAGTATTACATGGTGGCCATCCAAATGATTAGCTGAACCTACCAAAATCAGCACGTTATAGCCAATATATATCTAATGGGTATAGCCACTCTTATTCACACCTCTGTGCTATGGCTTTCTCTTTATACAATTGTGATCTAGTCTTATTCTTGGTACTAAATATATAGCATCTACATGCAGCTGTAATAAAGAGATGTGAATATGCCCCGCTAATGCTATATTGTGTCCTCGGAAAAGCAGTTCTCACAGCTGCCACAAGAGGTCTCCCTAAAACTAAAGAATCTGTTGCTCTCTTCTTTTCTAATATTCTATATTACAGTCGTAACACTGTGGGAACATAATGTTATTGATTCATTCAGCTGTCATAATGCCAGTCTGTGCACTGCGCTTGAACTTATAGAGCCTAATTATGCCTATTGCTGTGTTACATCATAATGAGGATTTATTTCTTTTACTTGAACAAGGTAATAGTGTTTTATCAGGCTCTCCTAATACTGCATTGCTGTCTTCTGGTTATATTGCAAACTAAAGGCCCTGCTGCGTAAGTGCTTCAGTGTTCTAATTATGCATGGGAAAGAAATATATCACATTGTGTGATATGTCATATCACATCCTATCATACATGGTTATGTAGTACATCCCAGGCCACCAATATCCAGCAGACAAATATGACATTACCCTGCCAGTAGCCATGGATGAAGCTGAACTCCTTCTCCATGTAATATTTTGTCAGCCAACCGTGGCTATGGTTTCTGCAATGTATAAGGGTGGATAGTTGGATAGTTGTTGCCAGGCCCACTCCATTTTTTTTCCTGGCGCTGATTTCTAGCCCTCTTGCTGCAGTCAGATGGTTCCAGGTCAGCTCAAATAGGGTAGCAGTGGGCTGGGCTTTTCCTGGAGATGGTTATCTGGGGTGCCAGGTCCTCACATTGCTGCATGTTTCCATCCTGTTCGTGGCGCCACATTAAATATGTAGGGTCGGGTGGAGTTCTTACGAGGGTGGAGGATTTCAATGGTGCTGGGAGGATCAGACATACTGCACCTCCAACAACTCTGGTGCTTGAATACAAACTTTATTTCTTCCAACAGTGTCCAGACAGTTCACAATTCTAACTGCAGATGGAGTGAGATCAGGCAGAAGGGCCAGGGTAGCTGAGAAAGCCACAGATACTAAGGACCTGAAAGGATAGCAGCCTGCAAAATTTGTAGTAGCACTCTCCTGAAAGCCTGTAGGGCATTTTTCAGCAGTGTGCTCCACGAAGACTCTAGAACATGTCTTGAATGGCTCCACAGACAATCATCATCTAAAATGTATGGCCAGCTTTAGGAAAACCTAACCCTAAGGGGGCTTTTACAAGAGCGTTTCTCTTCTGCAAAACATTGGCTCAGCCATGTTGACTGCAGGTGTCAACTGCATTTTGCAGGGGACAAATACTGCTGTGTAATAGCAGCAAAACAAATGACAAAAACCAGACTTTGTATGCCTTTATTTAATGAGCAAAGCCCAAGTTGAAACACCTTTTGCCAATTAGCTCTTGGAAAAGTAATTAACATAGAGGTTCACTTACTTTTCCTCCCTGCACTGTGCATGATTACTCAATGTGCTCTATAAAAGACGTGAAGAATACAACAGTTTGCCTATATTTGTAACGTAGATAAACAATGTAGAAATCTGTGCGATTCCAGGGGATTCACTTACTTTTTCTTGCAACTGTTTATGTAATGACATAATAAAAGTTAGTTTTGACTGGAAGCTAAATGTGTAGATAATAACTGTGAGAGCCATATTCATAGCAAGCGTACTATTGAAAGCTACCAGACAGAATAAATGAATGTAGACGTTCTGTGAGCGGTAGAAAAGTCTATTTTACGGAAACGAAATAAAACAGAAGCGACTACAGATGTTTTTTTTTTTTAGAAACTGCGAATAGCTTTGTGCAGCACAAGCTCAGCCAATGTTTTACTGCACCCAATCAAATCCAAGCATATAACAAATGCATTATTCAATGTTCCCAAACATCAGCAAAACAGTAAATGAAAGCCCTTGCAGTACCTTTACTTACCTCCTCACATTCTGCTGCTCCTACAGAAAAATAACATATTTGCTACAATAAATATTTCTGTAGAGATTTCGCTCTACAGCTGTGAAGAGTTTTAACTATACAGCGATCCCTTGAGTTACAACGGCCTTAGGATGCAATGCTTTTAACATACAATCGACTTTCCTGGATCATTGTAACTTGAAATCTCATTCAACATGCAGTTCCACAGACAGCCCAGATATGACGCACATGGACACTGCTGGAGAATTCAGCGCATCAGCACAGGCATTGGAAAAACCCCAGGGTTACTGAAGTGCCTGCACTGATTGGCTGTCTAGTGGTGCCTCTCTACACTACAGTGCAAAGATCGTAGAAAGTGAAGGGCTTCACTTCAGCACACACCAAAGCGGTAACATTCTCTGAATGAAGTCCTTCACTTTCTCTGCCTTTTCTAGCCCAGACCACCATGAAGACTTGTTCCAGCCATGACGTGTCTCTCAGTTTGTAGAAAACAAGCAATGCCAAAACTTGTAGGAAGAAGTCTTCATGGTGGTCTGGGCTGGATAGAAAAGGCAAAAAAGTGAACAAAATCAGTCAAAGAACACTACCTGGTGTGCATTGTAGTGAAGCCCTTCACTTTCTGCTATCTACTCCTGGATCTTGCACCTTAGGTCGACAGGGCTGGCAGAAGCCATGAAACATTTGTACTTAGCTATTCGATTCACAGCTCCGCTACATGTGTGGGGCGTAACCTGACACTTTGGGGTATTGCACTTCTTTTGCACGTCGTACAGTAGAGTGCGTTACCACATGTCCTGTACTGCTCTTTATCAGCACCAGGATGAACTGCTCCTTTGGACACAAGGTGAGGTCAGTTCCATGTTATTTTTCTGGTACACTGTGTAATCTATGGGATCCTGAAGAAGCTCCTGTCCTCTACATAGAAAGTGTTACGTCTTTCTCAGAGGAGAACAATGGGATCCACGGCCTCAGAATATTGTTACAGATTTATGGAATGTGGATCCACTGGACCAACCAACCAGGCTGAGACCTGTCCTGGAGTGGTAGGCAGCTGACTCCTCAGGTAGAGGGACTGTAGCCAGGAATTGAGAACAAACTCAGATACATGAATACCGACAGAACTCAGATACAGGAACACCGACAGAACTCAGGTTCAGGAATACTGACAGAACTCAGGTACAGGAATACCGACAGAACCCAGATACAGGAATATCGACAGATTACATACTTGCGGACAGACAGAAGCAAGACAGACTGCCAAACACCCAAAACACCCACCAGCATACCCGCACGAACAAACAGACAAAATTGCTATAAAATACAAGAAACTAGCTTGTGGATTGGCCAAGTCACCCAAGCCGCGAGCCCACTTCAAGGGTCCTCGCCACCTAGTGGTCTCCACTCCAACAAGGCAACTCAACTAACTCCCGGATACCTCCCCACAAGCAGGGTGACTGCCCCAATAGGGACGGCCCCGCACCGGAACCCAAGGACCTAACCAGCCCCAGATGGAAAATGATCAAAGCCGCACAGGACACAGCCCACAGCAACACAGAGCAACAATACACATATACAGAATCAGAACTGATGACAATGCCAGCACAGACAGATCAGAAGGCCTTAAACAGACCCAGCACAGAGACACACAGACAAATATACAGATACAGAAACAGAAATAGAACTAGCGACTATGCCAGCACAGATAGATTAGAAGGCCTAAAAGAAGCAGGAACACAAGACTACTCTCACTGCAAGAGGAAAACCAGCAGACACTGACAAAGGAGCTGGTATATACAAGCAACAGACCTGAGAGATTGGCTCACTGAAGCAACCCACACCCAGCCAGCACAATCAACTATACCTGTGAGGTTGAGCTGCTGGGAAAACATGTAGAACGACAGATCCCAGGAGCAAGCCCTAACAGAAAGTCATCTATATCTTTCAGCAGCTCTTTCCACTATTATACGGAAGGACTTGATTTATCTTTATTATTTATCTGCCAAATTTTCTTTAATTTGCATTTTGTAGCACTTTTGGTTGACATTTTGGATGCTTTGGAACCAATTAGCAATTTTCCATAGAATTATGGTTTCAACATACAGTATTTTCAACATAGTGTTTGTCCTGGAACCAATTTATATTGTATGTTGCGAGACCACAATATAATCTATAGCTCTGGACTATCTCACACCTCTGCACATTTGGTTACTAATGCTAGATCACATTTCATACTCTACAAGCTGCAGTCCATTTAGGAATTTGGCAGCAAGTGTTCAATTACTTCAGTATCGCCACAGGGGAAATTGGGTTTTACATAGTACCCATTTAAATCAATGGACTGTATTAGTAATGCACTAACTCCTGAGAGATAGACATTCTTTTTAGAACTCCCTCTGCTTTAGCTAATTCATGGAGGTCCCAGATTTGTGGCTTTGCTCTATAAACACACTTGAATACTTCAATAGGTTATTTGACAACTAGACAACCTCTTTAAAGTGAATGTTCACCTTTCAACAGCCTGTACATTTTGGGTCTGAAATGCATTGTTGATTAATGCTTTGAGAAGACCACAGAAGACGTGTTTTAGAGATACATGAAAGTGGGACAGGCTATATAAACATTACCAAAGGACTGCTGCTACTCTCCCAAGGAATTGGTGTCTGTGAAGAGCACAACGGTCAGCCTGACAGAGGTAAGAGACAACCCAAGGGTAACAGCAAAAGACTAGAGATGAGCGAGCACCAAAATGCTCGGGTGCTCGTTACTCGGGACGAAATTTTCGCAATGCTCGAGGGTTCGTTTCGAATAACGAACCCCATTGAAGTCAATGGGCGACCCGAGCATTTTTGTATTTCGCCAATGCTCGCTAAGGTTTCCATGTGTGAAAATCTGGGCAATTCAAGAAAGTGATGGGAACGACACAGCAACGGATAGGACAGGCGAGGGGCTACATGTTGGGCTGCATCTCAAGTTCACAGGTCTCACTATTAAGCCACAATACCGGCAAGAGTGGGGCCCCCCCTCCCAACAACTTTTACTTCTGAAAAGCCCTCATTAGCATGGCATACCTTAGCTAAGCACCACACTACCTACAACAAAGCACAATCACTGCCTGCATGACACTCTGCTGCCACTTCTCCTGGGTTACATGCTGCCCAACCCCCCTCCCCCCTGCACGACGCAGTGTCCACAGCGCACACCAAACTGTCCCTGCGCAGCCTTCAGCTGCCCTCATGCCACACCACCCTCATGTCTATTTATAAGTGCGTCTGCCGTGAGGAGGAACTGCAGGCACACACTGCAGAGGGTTGGCACGGCTAGGCAGCGACCCTCTTTAAAAGTGGTGGGGCGATAGCCCACAATGCTGTACAGAAGCAACGAGAAATATAATCCTGTGCCACCGCCATCAGGAGCTGCACACGTGGGCATAGCAATGGGGAACCTATGTGCCACACACTATTCATTCTGTCAAGGTGTCTGCATGCCCCAGTCAGACTGGTAATATGTACCTTAACAGTAACCGCGTTGGTGGTAATGTGGTGGTGACTGCGGACCTAGTAGCGCGGTTTTATTTTGTTGGTTTTCGGAATGTGGCCAGGACTAAGCTAGCCGTGGCGGGGGATGTTTTTGAGGCACTACGTGTCCTCTCCACGTGTCCGTGGTTATATGCACCTTAACAGTAACCGCGTTGGTGGTAATGTGGTGGTGACTGCGGACCTAGTAGCGCGGTTTTATTTTGTTGGTTTTCGGAATGTGGCCAGGATTAAGTGGGCCGTGGCGGGGGGATGGTGGGGGGGGCTCTCTTGTTGTGTCGGTAAAGGTGAAATTCTTGGACTGCCACCAGACGAACCAATGCAAAGGCATTTGCCAAGAATGTTTTCATTGTTGGAGGAGGAGGGGGATGTTTTTGAGGCACTATGTGTCCTCTCCACGTGTCCGTGGTTATATGCACCTTAACAGTAACCGCGTTGGTGGTAATGTGGTGGTGACTGCGGACCTAGTAGCGCGGTTTTATTTTGTTGGTTTTCGGAATGTGGCCAGGATTAAGTGGGCCGTGGCGGGGGATGTTTTTGAGGCACTACGTGTCCTCTCCACGTGTCCGTGGTTATATGCACCTTAACAGTAACCGCGTTGGTGGGAAATGGCCTTGCCGCCATCATGTCTTTGGGAAGCCTCTGTTTCCACACCCCAGAGACATACCATTAGCAGCGGTATAGGCAGAGCCCATAATTCGTAACATTTCAGCCGTAGCATTAGGGACAGGCCCCACTAACATATCACTAGCAGCATTATAGGGGGAGCACAGTATTAGTTCCATTTCAGTAATAGTAGCACTCAAGACAGGCCCCAGTAACAATTCCGAAGCAGCAGTATAGTGGGAGCGCAGTCTTCGTTCCATTTCAGTAATAGTAGCACTCAAGACAGGCACCAGTAACAATTCCGAAGCAGCAGTATAGTGGGAGCGCAGTCTCCGTTCCATTTCAGTAATAGTAGCACTCAAGACAGGCCCCAGTAACAATTCCGAAGCAGCAGTATAGCAGGAGCATAGTCTAAGTTCCATTTAAGTAATTATAGCAGCCTACACAGGCCCCAGGAACAATTCCGAAGCAGCAGTATAGTGGGAGCGCAGTCTTAGTTCCATTTCAGTAGCTGCAGTATAGCCAAGGCCCAAGTTACATTTATGTAGCTAAAGTGTAGGCCAACCCCACACACCTTTCTGTACCATGAGTGCAGGCGAAGAACATAGAAATTGCTATGATTACACTGTAGGTGAGGGCCCAAAAAAATTGGTGTACCAACAGTACTAATGTACCTCAGTAAAAATTGGCCATGCCCAACCAAGATGGCAGGTGAAACCCATTAATCGCTTTGGTTAATGTGGCTTAAGTGGTAACTAGGCCTGGAGGCAGCCCAGTTTAGCGAAAAATTGTTTCAAGTTAAAGTTCCAACGCTTTTAAGAGCATTGAAACGTATAAAATTTTTTTAGAAAAATTATATGAGTGAGCCTTGTGGCCCTAAGAAAAATTGCCCGTTCAGCGTGATTACGTGAGGTTTCAGGAGGAGGAGCAGGAGGAGGAGGAGGAATATTATAGACAGATTGATGAAGCAGAAATGTCCCCGTTTTGGATGGTGATTGAGAACGATGCTTCCATCCGCGGGTGCAGCCTACGTATTGCTTAGGTATCGCTGCTGTCCGCTGGTGGAGAAGAGAAGTCTGGGGAAATCCAGGCTTTGTTCATCTTGATGAGTGTAAGCCTGTCGGCACTGTCGGTTGACAGGCGGGTACGCTTATCTGTGATGATTCCCCCAGCCGCACTAAACACCCTCTCCGACAAGACGCTAGCCGCAGGACAAGCAAGCACCTCCAGGGCATACAGCGCTAGTTCAGGCCACGTGTCCAGCTTCGACACCCAGCAGTTGTAGGTGGCAGAGGCGTCACGGAGGACGGTCGTGCGATTGGCTACGTACTCCCTCACCATCCTTTTACAGTGCACCCGCCGACTCAGCCTTGACTGGGGAGCGGTGACACAGTCTTGGTGGGGAGCCATAAAGCTGTCCAGGCCCTTAAAGACTGTTGCACTGCCTGGGCTGTACATGCTGCTCGATCTCCGCACCTCCCCTGCTACCTGGCCCTCGGAACTGCGCCTTCTGCCACTAGCGCTGTCGGATGGGAATTTTACCATCAGCTTGTCCGCCAGGGTCCTGTGGTATAGCAAACCTCTCGAACCCCTTTCCTCTTCGGGAATGAGAGTGGGAAGGTTCTCCTTATAGCGTGGGTCGAGCAGTGTGTACACCCAGTAATCCGTAGTGGCCAGAATGCGTGTAACGCGAGGGTCACGAGAAAGGCATCCTAACATGAAGTCAGCCATGTGTGCCAGGGTACCTGTACGCAACACATGGCTGTCTTCACTAGGAAGATCACTTTCAGGATCCTCCTCCTCCTCCTCCTCCTCAGGCCATACATGCTGAAAGGATGACAGGCAAGCAGCAGGGGCACCGTCAGCAGTGGGCCAAGCTGTCTCTTCCCCCTCCTCCTCATCCTCCTCATGCTCCTCCTCCTCCTCCTGAATGCGCTGAGATATAGACAGGAGGGTGCTCTGACTATCCAGCGACATACTGTCTTCCCCCGCCTCCGTTTCCGAGCGCAAAGCATCTGCCTTTATGCTTTGCAGGGAACTTCTCAAGATGCATAGCAGAGGAATGGTGACGCTAATGATTGCAGCATCGCCACTCACCCCCTATGTACACTGCTCAAAGTTTCCAAGGACCTGGCAGATGTCTGCCAACCAGGCCCACTCTTCAGAAAATAATTGAGGAGGCTGACTCCCACTGCGCCGCCCATGTTGGAGTTGGTATTCCACTATAGCTCTACGCTGCTCTTAGAGCCTGACCAACATGTGGAGCGTAGAGTTCCACCGTGTGTGCACGTCGCACAGCAGTCGGTGCACTGGCAGATTAAAGCGATGTTGCAGGGTGCGCAGGGTGGCAGCGTCCGTGTGGGACTTGCGGAAATGTGCGCTGAGCCGGCGCACCTTTACGAGCAGGTCTGACAAGCGTGGGTAGCTTTTCAGAAAGCGCTGAACCACCAAATTAAAGACGTGGGCCAGGCATGGCACGTGCGTGAGGCTGCCGAGCTGCAGAGCCGCCACCAGGTTACGGCCGTTGTCACACACGACCATGCCCGGTTGGAGGCTCAGCGGCGCAAGCCAGCGGTCGGTCTGCTCTGTCAGACCCTGCAGCAGTTCGTGGGCCGTGTGCCTCTTATCTCCTAAGCTGAGTAGTTTCAGCACGGCCTGCTGACGCTTGCCCACCGCTGTGCTGCCACGCCGCGCGACACCGACTGCTGGCGTCGTGCTGCTGCTGACACATCTTGATTGCGAGACAGAGGTTGCGGAGGAGGAGGAGGAGGAGGAGGAGGGTGCTTTAGTGGAGGAAGCATACACCGCCGCAGATACCAGCACCGAGCTGAGGCCCGCAATTCTGGGGGTGGGTAGGACGTGAGCGGTCCCAGGCTCTGACTCTGTCCCAGCCTCCACTAAATTCACCCAATGTGCCGTCAGGGAGATGTAGTGGCCCTGGCCGCCTGTGCTTGTCCACGTGTCCGTTGTTAAGTGGACCTTGGCAGTAACCGCGTTGGTGAGGGCGCGTACAATGTTGCGGGAGACGTGGTCGTGCAGGGCTGGGACGGCACATCGGGAAAAGTAGTGGCGACTGGGAACTGAGTAGCGCGGGGCTGCCGCCTCCATCATACTTTTGAAGGACTCCGTTTCCACAACCCTATACGGCAGCATCTCAAGGCTGATTAATTTGGCTATGTGGACGGTTAACGCTTGAGCGTGCGGGTGCGTGGTGGCGTATTTGCGCTTGCGCTCCAACAGTTGCGCTAGCGACGTCTGGACGGTGCGCTGACAGACACTGGTGGATGGGGCCGAGGACAGCGGAGGTGAGGGTGTGGGTGCAGGCCATGAGACGGTAGTGCCTGTGTCCTGAGAGGGGGGTTGTATCTCAGTGGCAGGTTGGGGCACAGGGGGAGAGGCAGCGGTGCAAACCGGAGGCGGTGAACGGCCTTCGTCCCACCTTGTGGGGTGCTTGGCCATCATATGTCTGCGCATGCTGGTGGTGGTGAGGCTGTTGGTGGTGGCTCCCCGGCTGATCTTGGCGCGACAAAGGTTGCACACCACTGTTCGTCGGTCGTCAGGCGTCTCTGTGAAAAACTGCCAGACCTTAGAGCACCTTGGCCTCTCTAGGGTGGCATGGCGCGAGGGAAACAGTTGGTGGATTATTCGGTCTGGCCCTGCCTCTACCCCTGGCCACCACACTGCCTCTTGCAACCTGCCCTGCTGCTGCGCTTGCCTCCCCCTCTGAAGACCTGTCCTGAGTAGGCGTTGCAAACCAGGTGGGGTCAGTCACCTCATCGTCCTGCTGCTCTTCCTCCGAATCCTCTGTGCGCTCCTCCCTCGGACTTACTGCCCTCACTACTACCTGACTGCAAGACAACTGTGTCTCATCGTCATCGTCCTCCTCACCGACAGAAAGGTCTTGAGACAGTTGGCGGAAGTCCCCAGCCTCATCCCCCGGACCCCGGGAACTTTGCAATGGTTGTGCATCAGTGACGATAAACTCCTCTGGTGGGAGAGGAACCACTGCTGCCCAATCTGAGCAGGGGCCCGAGAACAGTTCCTGGGAGTCTTCCCGCTGCTGAGCATGTGTCATTGGAGTGGAGTGAGGAGGCTGGGAGGAAGGAGGAGCAGCAGACAGAGGATTCGGATTTGCAGCAGTGGACGGCGCAGAACTGTGGGTGGACGATAGGTTGCTCGAAGCACTTTCTGCCATCCACGACAGGACCTGCTCACACTGCTCATTTTCTAATAAAGGTCTCCCGCGTGGACCCATGAATTGTGCGATGAATGTGGGGACGCCAGAAACGTGCCTCTCTCCTAATCGCGCAGCAGTCGGCTGCGATACACCTGGATCAGGAGCTCGGCCTGTGCCCACACCCTGACTTGGGCCTCCGCGTCCTCGGCCGCGTCCACGTCCACGTGATTTGATTTCCCAGGTAGGAAAGAAATTGGCGCAAGCCTGCAGGCCAAATATACTTTTTTCCCATTTTTTTAAAAGGAAAGGCCCACTGCGTCTATTCAATGAATAATAAGTTTAATAACTGTGTTGTGCCCCTGCAAATGTGTCACAGAACTTTAGTGTTGCAGAGTTATTAACTAGAGCAGAGCAAGGAATTTCACAGGCAGGAAAGAAAGTGGCGCAAGCCTGCTGTAAAACGTAGCTGGCTGCGTCTGATTTTTTTACGTTCTCCACGCAGCACACACGTACCCAGAGCCCTTAGGAGTGTCAGAGGCAGGCCAAATATACTTTTTTCCCTTTTTTTTTTAAAGAAAAGGCCCACTGACTATATTCAATCAATAATATATGTCTTCTGGCCCTGCCTACACAATTCTGTCCCTGTAGTATCAATGCAGGGTGCAATGCTCTGCACAGCCGATTTTGAGAAAAAAAATAAATATGCAACACAGCTAACAGCAGCCTGCACACGGGTAGATGTGGCCCTAAGAAGGACCGTTGGGGTTCTTGAAGCCTACACTCACTACAAACACTCTCCCTACAGCAACTCCAATACAACTGGACTTTCCCTCAGCTAACTCACAAGGCATGTGTGGCGAGCCGCGGGAGGGGCCGATTTTTATACTCGGGTGACATCTGATCTCCCCAGCCACTCACAGCAGGGGGGTGGTATAGGGCTTGAACGTCACAGGGGGAATTTGTAATGCCTTCCCTGTCTTTCAATTGGCCAGAAAAGCGCGCTAACGTCTCAGAGATGAAAGTGAAAGTAACCCGAACACCGCGTGGTACTCGTTACGAGTAACGAGCATCCCGAACACGCTAATATTCGCCCGAGCATCAAGCTCGGACGAGTACGTTCGCTCATCTCTACAAAAGACCTACATTCTACAAACTGCAAAAACCTCTGATCATATGTCTACTACTAATAAAACACTGTCCATGGAAAGACAAACATGAAGGAAGCCGCTGCTCTCCAAAAAAAAAAGTTGTGTCTGGTATTAAGTTTGCAGAGTGCCACTTTATATGTATTACACAATGCTTCCGGGAAAATATTCTGTGGACAGATAAGACAAAAGTTTTTAGTTCAACTGCAAAAGGCTATATTGGGACAAAAAAGAACATTGCACACCAAAACCGCACCCCAACTGTGAAGCACAGTCGAGGAAACATCATGGTCTGGGGCTGGTTTGATGTATCTGGGCCTGGACACCTTGTAATCATTGAGAGAACAATGAATTCTATGGTGGATCAAAATAATTTACAGGAGATTGTAAGGGCAGCAATCCATGACCTCAAGCTGAAGAGACGTTGGGTGATGCAACAAGACAATGACCCAAAGCACACAAGTAAATTAACTAAAGAATGGTTGACAACAATGATGATTTGTGTTATGGAATGACCAAGTCTGAGTCCTGACCTTTACCCTATTGAGATGTTGTGGCATGATCTGAAAAGGGTTGTGCGTGCAAGGCATCCCAGAAATACTATATTGAGGAACCAAAATGCATTTACAGGGAGAAATCTTACAAAGTTCCTCAACCTTGTATGAATCGGTGCTGTTGTAACTTGTCTCCACCAGAAGAATGAGTGGAGACAAGCTGCATGCCAACAAGCAATGCCCACAACATGATTGGCTGGGCCAGAGAATAGGTTTCCATTATGTCTCCTCCCACTTCGTCGTGCACTGACTCCATGACCCCTCTCCCTTGTGTCCTTACCGACTTCTGCACTAGACTGCGCCGGAGCAGAAACGGGATAAGAAGAAGGCAGAACACCAGGGCCAGTGACACTCCGCCGCTCTTCGTTGTCCCCTTCCCGGCTCCTGCACTGTCAGTCTCCTCAGTGCCATCACATATTGCAAGCATTATACGACGCCAGTGGGGAGACTGACAGCAGGTGACTGACTTTGGCAGAGCAGGTATGGGAGAAAAAGGCAGAGCATCGGGGGCAGTGACAGCAGGGAAATGCAGCGGAGGGGGAAATTACAGCGCTGACGCCGGCAGGGAAGGTCGCCGGGGAAATTATGACAGTAGAGCTAGGAGCACAGACCAGCAGATTCTCCGGCCCAGCCAATCAAGTTATGGGCGTTGCTTGTGGGCATGCAGCTTGTCTCCACCCATTCTTCCAGTGGAGACAAGATACAACAGTACAATAAGAGTCTTATTTGCAGCTACAGGATATGTTTGGTGGAGGTGATTGCTACTGAAGGGGATGCACAGATTACTAAATTCAAGGGTTCACTTACCTTTTCTCCGTGCACTGAGGATGTTTAGTTAATGTGCTCAATAATGGGTTAGATTACATTTGTCTATAACTGTCTAAAACAATCAGACCACATTGTATTAGTAATCAATGCAGTAATCCATGTAATTCCAAAGGGTTCACTTATTATTATTCACAAATTAGTCACTTGACTTGTAAAGGCTCACATAGGAATTGAGGCATTTTCCACCCCTGATGGGTGGAATACAGTTTAGCAGATGTATTGTGGTAGTATCCTATAGTGTAACATTATTATACTCCACTTTGGTGACTGGTTACAAATATAGAATTTTATATACAGTATCGCAGCCAAACTGATTCTGGTTGCTCATGTCATGTCAAGGACAGATGTGCCATCTGAGACACATTTTATTTCTGTTCAGTGTTATCACAAGTACAATTATTCCACTGCATGTAATTGAAATTTTATCAGCTGGTCTTATTCTCCAAGCTCTCTCAGGAAGATTTGTAGAAGCGCATTTAAAGGGGTTTTCAGGGGAATACTATTGATGACCTATCATCAGGATAGGTCATCAATAGATGATCAGCTGGGGTCTGTCGCTCGGGACCCCGACCGATCAGCTGAGCAAGTGCATGCTGTCAGTGCCGCAATTTCACAGAGGTCGCGCTGACTTCCATGTAGTGGCCAGCGCTTGTAACTGCAGGCACAGCTCTCATTGATGTCTCTGACGGCATGTGCCCACTCAATTGATCAGTTGGGGTCCCGAGCAACGGATCTCTGACGATCAACTATTGATGACCTATCCTGATAATAGGTCATCAGTAGAGATGAGTGAGTATACTCGCTAAGGCACATTACTCGAGCGCGTAGTGCCTTAGCCGAGTATCTCCCCGCTCGTCTCTAAAGATTCGGGGGCCTGCGCTGGTGACAGGTGAGTTGCGGCGGGGAGCGGGGGTAGCAGGGGGGGGAGAGAGGGAGCTCCCCTCCGTTCCTCCCCGCCACTCCCCGCCGGCCCCCGAATCTTTAGAGACGAGCGGGCAGGTACTCAGCTAAGGCACTACTCGCTCGAGTAATGTGCCTTAGCGAGTATACTCGCTCATCTCTAGTCATCAGTACTATTTCCCTGGAAAACCCCTTTAAGTAACAATGTTAGCCTTCTATGGACCCTTTTATATGGGAGGTCTTGTTGGTCGCAGATGCCTGTCAAGTTGTCCCAGTGACAAACCTTTGCTTTTACACAGGAATAAGCATCGCTCAGTGAATGGAGCGACAGTGGGCCGGGGACCATTCCAGCCCGCTTCCACTCACAATAAACAGGCAGTTGTTCATAAATAAACAACTGCCTGTTTACACATAGCGATCCATCAATCAGTTTTCTGCATGCTGTAACTAAACGACAAACGAAAAGCAAACATATTCTCTTTCGTCGTTCAATTGAGGCATGCATTTATACTGAATGATAATCGGGCAGATTCCTTCTGCATGCGGGCATCTGAATAATTTTTACGGGCTGTGTAAAATGGCCCTATGGAACTGAAGGGAGGAGAAGATCCTCTGGGCCACACAAAAATTTTTATTATTTTTTTCTTTTCATTTTTGATGTGAAAACTGGGAAAAGGGTATTTTTTAACTTAGAATTTGTTTTAATAATAATTAAAAAAATCTTCATTTTACTTATTTTTTGTCCCCATAAGTGACTTGAACTTGTGATTGTTTATACAGTATACTGCAATATTATAGAATTGCATTATACTATATTTTAATCAGGTGTTCTATTAATAGCCAAACATCCATGGCAACCCTGAGGACCTTTAGACATGATACCTGGACGGCATTTCACAATTTCATTTTTATTGGGGAGGAGCCTTTTAGGACATTTAAATGCTGCTGTCAGCCTACACCTGCCTGGTGGCTACCACCTTGTAGGAGGAAGAGGGGAGTACACCAGGCAAATGTAGGTCAGTAGTGATCGCCTCCTTAGATCTGTCTAGCCAGATGATCTTATTCCTCTGCATTGCAGCACCTTGTGGAGCTACATGAATCATCATCCACCTGACTCTTTCTCTTCCCCTCTGATGTTCCAACATACTGCTGTTAGTCCATGAGTTCCCTCACAACATAACCTCATAGTCTGGCTAGTGTATTTTTTTTTTACTGAGCTTGGTCCTGGAATTGTATCTGTGTACTGAGGTTAGTCCATGCTGTATTTATGTTCTGAGATTGCTTTGGTACTGTATTCATGATATGAGTTTGGCTTTGGTGCTGTATTTATGTTATGAGCTTGGTTCTGGTGCTGTATTTATGCTATGAGCAAGGGCAGGTACAGTATTTATTCACTGAGCTGTTCTGGTGTGGGAATGCAGACATCTTGCTACTTTCTGCTGAAGCGGAATACAGGCAGACTACCTGCCTAAAATTTAGCACAGGGTGCTATCTAACCTAAGACCAGCAATGTTCCCTGTGCAGTAATTAATGTAATGGAGAATTTAGCATTGTGCATTATCTTGGACGTAGCCTTCCATCATCTTCTCTCCTGAATCAGCATCGGTGCCCTTGAAGGGATATACTGTAATAACAGCAGTGGAACATAGTATGGCGATTCGTCTGTGCTTTCTTCCAAGCAAGTGCACACGATGCTATATTAAGTAGTAATAAGTTCACATGGAATAGCTTTTCTTTGGAAGAATAGAACTTGTCATTTCTTGTACAGCATAGTTTACGCTCAGTGGAGACAGTTTTTACTATTTAACAAATGAATATAAAGTGAATACAGAGAAATATATGAAATACAGTTTGATTGGCCAAGAGATAACACCTATCCTGACCACGGTATGTCTATGACCACATAATGCACCCCAAAATAGTCAACACCTGTTGATATGATTTAGAAAGAGCACCTAATAGAAACTTTTCTTAAAGAGTACCTGCACTTTCACTTCGGGGCCCTCCCACTCTGTGGGCTGCTTTTGGCTCCTTCCGGGAGCTGAAGGTGGTCTCAAATAGCGAGGCTATATGAGGCCATCTTCAGCTGCCGGAAGGAGCTGAAAATCGCTGATGAAGCACGAACGCTCAAGAAGTAAAAGTGTAGGTACTCTATAAAGTGGTCTGAATGTTGCCTTATTGTAACTGGCCCTTGCTTTACAGAACCTTAAAGGCAACCTATCAACACACTTATGCTGCCCTTATCACAGACAGCATGATATAGCAGCAGGTGTCCTGATTCCATTAAAGTATGTTTTACTTGGAGAAAGGAGTCTGGTTCTCGGTGCCAGGCTAGGGAAGAAGAGTTTGCTGGATGGCTTCTTTCTGGCTTCTTCTTGCCAGACTAAAGGCCCTTTTATATACAACGATTATCACTCAAAATTCACTCAAAAGCCACCTTTTGAACGATAATCGTTGTGTGTAAATGTGTGCCCATCGTGCACTTACCGTGTACTTTTCGTCCATCGCTGACTTCAGGTCCGCATGAAATCCTTGTACCTCAGGATGATAAGATAAGATGGACCGCATGCTGTGTTTTCTGTGGGCAGCGCTGATAATTGCTGATAACATTCTTTAACAGCTGTTAATAGCCACTGTCCCGCTGGAGAACGATAGCGAAGTATTCAGAGAACAGACCACCAGCTGTTCTCTAAACACATGCAATGAAGTACTAAAGGGCTGACTTAGCCTATTAGTACCTATGCAAAATGATTGCTAAAAAACTGTCAGTTTCTGACGAATTTTGAGCGATCATCTGTGTTTGTAAATGCACCTTAAGCTTCATTGATGGATCTCTTGCTATTTGTGTATAGGGAGAGACCTGTCAATCAAGCTATGCTGGGCAGGGAGAAGACAGAAGGGACCTGCCCAGTGGACACATCTCAAAAATATAGTTCAAAATGAACCCATCAGCAGGATTAAACCACGACCACTAAATTTTGGATTAATTAATACGCTTTCAAAAAGTAGATGTAACATCAGCTGATCTTCGCTGTGCTATTGAGGAATAAAAGAATGCATGCTATCTGTAAGCAGAGAGATGGTGAGCGAACACTTAAATAATATACATGAATTCAAGTCTCAAGGTCCAGATGAATTACATCCTAGGATACTAAAGAAAGCAGCAAATGTAATTGCTCAACCACTCGCTGTAATCTTTGAAAATTCCTGGAGAATAGGAGAAGTCTCAGAAGATTGGAAAAGGGCTAATGTTGTCCCTATCTTCAAGAAAGGGAAGAAGGCGGATCCAGGAAACTACAGGCCTGTGAGCCTGACTTCTATACCGGGAAAGATCTTTGAACAAATTATTAAACAGCATATATTTAAGCCAGCATGGGTTTGTAACAAACAAGTCATGCAAGACTAATCTAGTTTCCGTCTATGACAGAATCACTGACTGGATTGATCAGTGAAATGCGGGAGATACAGTATATCTTGCTTTTAATAAAGCATTTGGAAAAGTATCTTATAACATCCTTATTTTAAAAAATGACCAAATATGGTGTCAACAAGGCAACTGTTACGTGGATTCACAAATGGCTAAGTGATAATACTTAGCCATTGGTCATAAATCGCTACACATCCATGTGGAAGAATGTCTCAAGTGGGGTACCACAAGGCTTAGTGTTGTTCAACATTTTTATAAATGATCTAGAGGAGGGAATTGAGGAAAAAACTGATCAAGTTTGCCACCAACAATAAGTTAGAAAGGGATGGCTAACACTAGAGAAGAGAGGATTTGAAAAGATCTGGACAAACTTAAACAGTGGTTGGCAACTAACATTGGTATTTAAAAAAAGAGAAATGAAAAGTCCTACATCTGGGCAAGAAAAATGAAAAAAGCACATACAGAATGGCAAGAACTGAGCTAAGCAGCAGCACATGTGAGAAAGACGGGTATAGGGTTAGATCACAGACTGAACATGAGTCAACAATATGATGCAATAGCAAAAAAGGCAAGCACAATTCTGGAATGTATTAAGAGAAGCATAGACTCTAGATCATGTGAGGTAATTATTCCCCTGTACTCTTTTTGATCAGTCCTCATCTGGAATACTGTGTCCATTTCTGTTTCTGGGCACCACAAATTAGTGAATCCTACATTGAGCAGGCAAAAAAAATCACAGAAAGCGGCCATATACTTACTAGTATACTGATACAAGAGGGCAGGTAAAAAACACCACATCCTATGGATTTATATGTGTTATGAAGAAGTGATTGTGGAGCTCCATGTGGCACAGAGTGCTAAGGCAGCAAAAATGCAGTTCTAAGCTCTCGCCCAGGGGCGTAACTATAGGGGGTGCAGGGGATGCGGTTGCACCCGGGCCCAAGAGCCTTAGGGGGCCCTGTTTCAGATTTTGCACCGGGGCCCAGGAGCTTCAAGTTACGCCTCTGCTCTCGCCCATGACCTGAAGGCTGCGAGTTCAATCTTCGCATGGCTCAGGTAGCCAACTCAATGTTAACTCAGCCTTTCATCCTTCCGAGGTCGGTAAAACGAGTACCCAGCTTGACGGGGGGTAATAAATAAATTACTTAAAAAGGGCTGCATAAAAAGTTGGTGCTATACAAATAACAAGTTTATTTTATTTTTTTATCATGGGGTCGGACATTTCTATCCACTTTCTGTCAGTCCGCCTCTCCACAGCCTGACATAGCTGATAATAGGGAACAGCAGTTTTGGGTGACCATAGACTGAGAATGCTCCTCATCCAACCAGTATTGCAATATTTTGGACTCTTAGGAAGCCTTTCAAAATGAACCACATCTCTATGGGCTAGAACTGGTTATTTTAATGCCATAAGTATTAATATTGTTCATATTAATATTCATTGCTAACATTGGATCTTTTATGATAGCAATTACATTTTTGTTGACTTTAAAATATTACTTATAATGTCGCATTATTTTAACGATTTTCTGTAGATCATCTTGGATCTGACTACGATTTGTGTAAATGAAAGGGCTGATAGTAATGTGGCAGCGACGTGCTCTTCTTTCAGTGTGGGAGTAAACATAAGGGAGACATTACCATTTGCTGTTTGGAAAGTCTCCATAAACACAGCAATTATTGTCATGTTTAACGAATGTGTGCATCATCCATAAAGCACAAATAAAACACTTTAAAAATGTTGGTTCTCTGGTAATGATGCTCATTATATACATGCAGGTCAGTGTAAACCACAGAATATAAGTCTGATACAGGCGGGGGGGGGGGGGGGGGGTAGTTCTGTAAATTAAGAGCGTCATCATTTATTATTTTCTATGTGTGATGCCTTTGGGACGTTAATCCCTCTTCTGGGGGTCATAAATGCCATAGATCTCAGGATAAACTGACCTTTCTGGCTACTATTTACATATCAGAGCAATGCCCCCTGCATCAATGGTGGAATGGAACAAGTTGGGTTTGGTTTTCTCATGCTCTGCATGGCGGTATTTCCTTCACATTGTGTGGCACCTCTACTTAGGTTCTGCAGCAATCTATTGTTTTTGCTAAATGTGGTAAAGATCAGTTGTGATTGAAATGATCCAAGATCAGCGAGTGGATGAACCAATGGATTCCAACAGGCCCTGCAATAAAGAGACCACACACCATCCATATTGTTGGTGTTGTACATGGTCAAGTAGTATGTTAGGGTGTAGGTGGTCACACAATGGGCACCCAATGTTTTCTGGTTTATCACTTTAACCCTTTGCAATCCAATTTTAGATTCAGCGTTTCCTAGAGGGTTTTCTCTTTCTGCCATTATACAATGGGCGCCATCAGCTGGCTAGAGCCAGTACTGCGGTATGGAACATGCTGGAGAGGCCCCCGACAACAGAGTGGCCAGTAACATACAGTAAGAATACCCTGCCGGACATCTTCCAACATCAGAGCTGTATAGGCTTCAATCAAAATGTCGTCAGACAGTGGATTGGAAAGGGTTAAAATCATAAAAAATGTTATGCCCACTCTGGGTCAAATTTTATATACATTTTTAATTACGCATCCATGGATAACTATTTTTACATATTTGTTTTCTCAGGGTGCACCACTCATCTGTGTTCACTACACACTGCTGTCTTGCTGTTATGAGCTCCGCTCTGTCTCTGCTGCCGTTACTCCTGGGGTCCCTGCCGTACACATGGCAGACACCATGACCTTTTCTCCTCTGGTTACTCACTTCTACTCATTGGGCACACACGTGCTCCCGCCCCCTGCTTCTGCCCATAGGGCACATATGTGCTCCCACCCCCTTCTAAGGACAATTGCATACTTTGCAAATATGTCCCAAACCAATTCCCTTCCAGATCTGGCTATATTATGCATTCTTCTGTAAGGGGAATATCTAAGGGTGCTTTTAGATGGAACGATTATCGTTCAAAAAAATTGTTCAAACAAGTGAACGATAACGTTCGGTCTAAAGGCGAGGCAAAGACTGAACAACAAACGAGAATCGTTCGCTTTTCATAAGAACCATTGTTGACTCGTTCATGTCTCATTCAGTTAAACCAGCGCTTGTTCAGTCTTTCACTTTTCCTTATACAGCAAATGTAAAAGACTGAACAGTGCTACTTTGAACGAGCCAACAATGTACCTGCCTGTCTAAACAGACTCCACGAGAGCAAACAAGCCAGCTGTAATGTCACTCGCTCGTTAAAACGAAAATCGGCTTGTCTAAAAGGACTCTAAATAATGTGGTCCTTCGGTTGTGTAAGCCTATTCTAGTGTGTTCTGTGTGCGGTTCCTTCAGTGATTTGACTTTGGCCTGTTCTCTGACTACTCTGACCTCTCCATTTCAGATCTTGGCTATGTTTACTGGATTGTGTTTTCTGTTCACGGCCTACTCAGACCATCTATCGTATTTGAACCTATGGCGCCAGCACTGACCTGTTTCATGACTCTTGGACTGAAGTTCATGCTTCTGGCCAGAACTTTGGCTTTTCATATGGTTACTTCTCTGTACTCAGTCTGCTGTTCCACGCTTTCGTCTAGTGAAGCACCAGCCTCTACTTTACTGAGACCATGTCTGTGAATAATGGCTTGGGGTCCCCCGCAGTGAAGACCAGATCCTGCTTGGAAGGGTAAAGGATGAATATTGGGGTACCTCAAGTGCTGCCTCCAACTCTAGCTCTAAGCCAAATCAATAAGTGGCAAGGTGTATCTACATCTGCTTGCTGACACATTTATTTGCATTCCTCACAGTTGCTAGCATATGCCATCAATCACTTCCAACAAAGCTACAGCAGTGCTAGGAAAGCACCAGTAGCATTTGCATTACCAGCCCATTATGGTTGGTGGCTGACACTTTATTTTAGCAATCGGCATGGGGATACATGGGTGGGACATTGATGGCCTAGTCAAGCAATATAGCATCAATGTCTACAGTGGGAAGTGTCCTTTGATATTCCTATTTCTCTGTGGTTCCAGTTTAGCCCAGACTCTCTCATAGACATGCCCATACATGTTAAGTCAATGCTGGGGAATTGTAGGGGTCCTTGACAGTCTAATGTTTAAGGGGGCATCCTCAATGTTTCTCACAACAAGATGTTAGAAGAAATAAGAATTGGCCATGTTTGATTTCAGTTGTCCTGTGTCTAATTTTTCTCAATTTCTCTAGAGTGTAGGAGTAAAGCCAGTAGGACAAAGGAGGGAATTTGAGAGCATAGGGATTTCCGTGGTTAGCTCCTGAAACTGTGTATGGGTAGAGAAAATGAGGCAAGAGATGTTGACCAGCTAATAAGGGTAAATTATTTAAAGTTAATGTATATTAGGGTGGAAATATAGAGGGGCATATCAGTTGTCAAGGGATTGGAAAGTAAAACTTTAAAAGGGTTGTCTCACAATGAGAACGTACCATATCCCCTATCCACAGGATAGGGGATAAGTACATGAACAGTGGGAGTCTAACCGCTGGGATAACCACCAATCATGAAAATAGGGGTCCCAAGTATTCCTGAATGAATAGAGTGGTGGTCAAGCTCTGTTGCTACATTCATTTCAGTGAAAATTCTTGATATAGCCGTGTGCTTGTACTTGACTATATCAGGCCGTCCTATAGAAGTGAATGGGGTGGTAGTACACACGTGTAACCAGTGTTCTCATGATTGGTGGGGATTCCAGCAGTTGGACTCCCACTGATCAAATACTTATATTGTTAGTGCAGATAAATCTATTTGCTAAAAGCCATGCTTTAGGTTCCAAATTAGTTGTTAAAATTATATTGAAGCTCGAAGTAACTTGCAGACCACACACACATAGGATGTGATTGAAAGTCATCTGTTTATTTCAGTAACAAGCAGCAGTATATATACAAAAAACATTTGCTATGAGGCTAGAACACGCCTCACTTGTAATAATTATAAGTTATTATAATTCATTTATTATCATTGGTTTGTAAAACTAAACAAGAGTATTAACAGCTTAGTCACCAGGCAGACTTCTCTCAAACGGAGTGGCACCATGCATAATAGGCTTCTGAAAACAAAATATACAGAAATGTATGACAAAGAGATATCCTGTCTACAGAGGATAAGTTTATTTCATGGGACTACCCCATTAAAGGGGTTGCATCAAAATAGACTTTGATCACCTATCCATAGGATAGGTGATGAATCTCTGATTAGTGGGGGTTTCACCGCTGGGGCTCCACTGATCCTGAGAAAGGGGGTCCTGCTTGCCCCATCCTTCTCACTATGGGCTCGCTGCACTCTCCTGTGAGGAGGGAGACTTGAATGGTACTATGGCTGCATAACCGCAGTGCCGCTCCATTCATTTCACTTTGTACTCAGCTATTTCCACCAGCCCCATTGAAATAAATGCAGCGGTGGCTGTACATGCCTGGCCATAGCTCCATTCAGTCTGATTTCACTGTGAGTGGGAGAAGTAACTCTGCAGTGATGAGAATAGGGGAACACGGGAGCCCCATTCTTGGGATTGTGGCGGTTTCAGCGGTGAAACCCCCACTGATAAGACCTTTATCATCTATCTTGGTACGACCCTTTTAAATCTATCCTAAGGCTGATAGGAAGCCATTAAGAATGGTTGGGCACCAAATAAAAAGTGATGGGAGTGGTAGATTGATGACAGAACATTGGCATAAAATGACATGATGTTAGAATGTGCATATATTTTATACTGTCCAACCTGGGAACACAAAAAAGTTACCATCATTACAAGTTATTAACCCCTTTTCGGATTTGTTTTTAGAGTAGCATATACCAAAGTCTTCCTACTCTGTTAAAAAGAGCTAGACAAAGGATCTTATTTTATATGAAAAGCCTTGAATTGGCATTTTGTTTTTTAGACACCATTCTGAAGTCAGTGTGAAATGTTCTACTATATCTAGAAGTACTGTTGTAGCGGTTCTGTGCCGCTAGCAGTCTCTGTCTCATCCTTCCAGTAGGTGGAGGTTTAGTTACATGAAGCTCTCATCTCTTTTCTCCGGAGAAGTGCTAGAAGGAGAACTGGTGTTCCTGTGCTGCTGGATGCTCTGAAGTACTTCCAGCTGTAGAAAGTGCAGTATCAGTCTGTGAAATCATTACTCAAATCCCCATGGCAATGAGAGGTGATGGCAGCCTTTGTAACCGAACTATTATATTTTTCTCTTTTTCTGCAGCCTATACAGGTAATTGAGACTTGTTATAAATAGTTTTTCTCTGTGTTGTAAAATAAAACAAAGGTGAAGTCATTAGATATGTATTTCTATCTATCTATCTATCTATCTATCTATCTATCTATCTATCTATCTATCTATCTATCTATCTTCATAGCCTTTAGGCCGGTTTCACACGGGCGACAAAATCGTGCGATTTTCTCGCTATACAACAGCACTACAAATCGCATGTATGTGAAGTCTATTGTTAAGGTTGTGCATCTGGGACCTGTGGTTCTACAGGTTAATTGAGCTGGCTGGGTGGGGTATTCTCCACCAGCCAATCCCCCCTGCATCAGATAAATACCAGCAAACTCTAGTGAGAGATTGCTGGTCATTTTAGTGCTTCATTGTAAATCCCACTCAGAGCTGGTGGTTGCATGCTTGTTTGAAGCGTCTCTCTCCTCCCCTGAAGACGGTCTGGACACCTGCTGTCCCTCCCCTCCTTGCGTTCTGGGGTGCGTGCATTGTGTAGTGTGTGGTATGGTGACCGCACAAGTGCAGGCGGCCTGCAGGTTTCTCCCTACCCCTGGGCAGGTGCGGCCCCCAGATGTATGATGGGTGATGCCTGACACTGCTCCCTATGTCAGCATGGTAGCTAACTCTCTATTTCCCTGGTGTGAGGATAGTTGGCCTGGCTATGGTTTACCATCTGTATGCATGTGAGCTCTGGGTGGGGTTCCTCTTATATGTTGTATGCGCAACCTGGTATGTAGGTGTAAACAGTGACGTGTTTTATGTCTGTGCAAATGGCCAGATGTGCTCTTTGTGCAGTCCTGTTTTATGTGGTTTGTGTTACTCTGTATGTTGGTGTGAAGAGTGACGTGTGTTATGTCTGTGTAGGTGGCCGGACATGTGCTTTATGTGCAATCCTGTTCTGTGTTCAGCGTGTGTGAACAGTGTCGTGTCCTATGTGTGTTTTGTGCACTTCTCCATGTTCCTGATCAGGGATAGCTAAGTCCCAGATGAAGACAGTGAGGCCGACCTTATCTGGACGATTACCCTGCTTTTAGGCAGAGGTGCTCCACTTTCCTTGATTAGTAAGCGACAGGCGTCCTTCCATCTTGCCTGGAGAGGTGCAATTTGTCAGTGCAAATGCTTAGTAAGTATTTGTAGTTTTAAGTAGGACACTATCCTGCATCAGTACAGAGGCGTGGCGCTTTAGTGCGCCGACTAGACGTAACACCCATACTTTCCAATGGGTTTCTTCACATCAGTGATGTTTTGTAGCCTGCTACATTGCGAGAAAAAAATGTTTCTCGTAAAATAAGCCGTAGCACCATGAAAAAAAACAACAATACATCACCTAAGAGATGCTGTCCAACACCACGCCACCGGTCTTCTCTATATCTCCAGCACTTGTTTGTAGTCCTCTGGCAGAGCTTCCTGGTTAGGAGTTTGAAAAACAGGAAGCACTGCCTCTGATTGGCTAAGCCGCGGATGCTCGATGAACCAATTACAGCCATTCATCAGGTGGCTGTGATTGGTTCATTGAGCATTGGCTCTGATTGGCTGAGCCAGAAGACTCCAAAGAAGTGCCGGACAGCATCTCTTAGGTGATGTATTGTGTTTTTTATTTTCATGCAGCTAGGGCTTATATTCAGGGTAGGACTTATATTTCCATCTGCCACAAAAATCCCAGCAAAAGAGTGCTTCAAAGTTGCGTGACTTTGTAGTGGCACAAATTTCGCCGCAAGAAAATGCAACAATATCACACAGGACACCGATGCGATATCACTGCGACCTTCTTGCGGCATTTTCGCTGTTGCCTGTGTGAAAGAGGCCTTAAACATATTAACTTAAGAGTAATGTGACCATAGAGATTATTTACATCAGCAAATATTGCTGTCTTGCTTTTACCAAATTATTTCCTATACATATGCTGCAGTTTTCCTAAATGTTAGATAACAATATATCAGATTTTTAGCTATAGGTAGTGTGGCATTAGTACATACCCCCAGACCCAGGTGATTGCGGCTCACCTGCCACATAATAGCACATTGGCACAAGATAGGTGGGGGCCCTATTACAATTGTGCATTGGGGCCCAGGAGCCTCACGTTTGCCTCTTTAATGTATCCATAAAAGAACCTGAGCATTAAGCTGTGAGAGCCATTCAGTGAGAGTGTAGAGGTCTACGCGGATAAAAGTACATTTACACAAGTTACATAGCAAATTGAGTTGAAAAGAAAAATATATCTGCAGGGTTCAACCTTGGCAAAGAGAAAAGTGAATTGCCTCGGGCCGTGTCTTTGTAATTCTGTTGAAGCGCATTGCGCAGCTGCATTTCCGAGGTTTGACCTGCTCAGAAACACCTAATTTACCCAAGGAATTGCTACAAGAGAAATCCATTAAACTTTATTGCAGAGTATGAGAAAGGCCACTTTATACCTTCTCCTCTTGGAATACACGATGAAGGATTTCTGAATAGGACTACAGGAAAGTAGAGAAGTTTTTGGGACCTTCCATATAGGATGGAATAGGCTGCGCAACTCACTGCAAGCCGTCGTAAATTTCGCACAGGACTTCAGGGTGTGGCTGTTCTGCTCTCCTCACCCTGTCACCTCAACTGGTAGTGGGGCAAAGTTGGCAGGCTGCTGTAGAAAAACGTAGTTAGTCTGGTGTGCAGCTCCTGCCTACGATACACAACTGAAGTTCCTGCTTTGTGAAGCTGTTTCTGCTGACTTGCATTCTAGAGAAGACATCAGCGGTCAGCCCCTTGGAGAACCTGCCCTACGGATTCTTTTTGGACAAGAGGCGGCCCTTGATTCACACTAAGGCCTCTTTCACATGGGCGACAGCGATATCACCACTACAAAAGCGATATCACAACTTTGCCCCTGCGATTTTGTAGTGACAGTGATGCGTTTTCCTGTGGAAAATCGCGCATTACTCCTACTCTGAATCTAAGTCCTAGCTACACTCCAAAAAAGACAGGGAATATTTACCTAGCAGGCTCGGTCCGGGTCCTCCCGCTGCTCTCCAGAGCTCCACCAGGCGTACTGCAGTCCTCAGCCAATCAATGCAGCTCTAGATGAACTAATGCGATGGCTCTGATTGGTTTATTCATCGCTGCATTGATTGGCTGAGCAGCGCTAGATGAACCAATCAGAGCCATTGCTTCTTGGAGGCAGGATTTATGAATCCAGCAACCAGGAAGTCATCGTCTGTGGGTGAATGAAGACTGCAGGATGCCTGGCGGTGCTCCGGAGAGCAGCAGGAGGACCCGGGCCGAGCCTGCTAGGTAAGTATTCCTTTTGTTTTCTTTTTTTGGAGTGCAGCTAGTGCTTAGTTTCGGGGCTTAAGTCACATAGCATTACACAAAAGCTGTAATTTCATGCATTGCGATGCAACAAAAACAAAGACTCCATAGGTAAACATGGGCTACAAAAAAAATCTCAAATCGCGGCAATATATATAGCATGCCACAATTTTTTTTCTTTGCAAGATAGCATCATAGAAAACATCTCTAATGTGAGTCAATGCATTTTTCTGTGCTATCGCATCGCAGCAAAATCATGCGATTTTGCCATCCATGTGAAAGCAGCCTAAAGCAAGAATTAAGAGATGTCTTTGATATCCTTAAGGCCCTGTTCACACGGGCGACAAAGTCGCGGGATTTTGTAGCGTTGCAACAATGCTACAAATCGCAAGTATGAGAAGCCCATGCTTTCCTATGGGTTTCTTCCCACATGCGATATTGTGTAGCATGTGACAGTCAGACACAAAAACCTCAGGGGTCCCGCTATATCCACGCGACTTGTGATGTTTTGTAGTCCATGTTTCCCTATGGAGCATTCCTCTCTGTTGCATCGCATGAAAACGCAATTTTCGTGCGGTGCAATGCAACTTTGACAGTAGAAAATTCTACTGTCAAAGCTAAAATTTAAGCCCTGGCTGCAGAAAAAAAAACGTACATACATCACCTCTCCTGTGCTGTCAGCCCAGCCACATCTTCTCCCCGGGTCCCCGGCAGTGATCTTCTTCTCTTCTGGCTGGGGATTCAAAAATCCCCACCTTCTGGAAGCGCTGGCTGTGATTGGCTGACGCTTAGCCAATCACAGCCAGCTCTCAATGAATGGCAGTGTTTGAAACAATCACAGCCATTAGTAGTGTGGGAGCTGTATTAAGAGAACAGACCACCTGCTGTTCTCTGAATAAATTCCCTTTGTTCTTCCGCGGGCCTGACAGCTGAGACAATGTAATCCGCGCTCCCCGGACAAAACGCAGCATGTGGTCCTTCTTATCTGTAATGAAACTGATCATTCGGCAGAGAAGTGAAAGATTGGCACATTTACCCGCAACGATTATCGCTGAAAAAATGGCTTTTGAGCACATTTTGAATGGTAATTGTTGTGTCTAAATGGGCCATTAGACTCCAGGCTGCCATGCTAACCCATCAGCACTTCATGATTGCATCCCATGGAGAAGCAATGGGGTAGCAGAGGGGCTTTCCTTTTCCGATTGGCTGTTTTAATGCGCTGTCAGCTTTGACCATGGCATCTAAATCGTTGGCTACCGCTTGGAGCTAACTCTGATCATAGCAGTTGCCAGTGGCTGTCAGTTACTGGGTATGAAGTGGACATAGCTCCCGAAGGTCCTCCATACACCCTTTGGCAACCGCATGACTTATATCTACGTCATGCAGTAGAGAAAGGGTTAAAGGATCGAACGCTGCAAATAATAGAGGAAGTAGCGATCTTCTCTTCGTAGTTGGGTCACAGTAGACATCCATAAAGCTGATGACCTAGGATACAGTCAAATGAAAGGAAAAATGAGACAAAGGATTATTACCAAACGCGTACAATTTCTTTGTCCACATACTGTCAAATTTCATGAAAAATGCTTTCATTAAAAATGTATATGTTAGAATAATTAAGACAATTATCCTATATTGGCTTCACATATAAAACTACCATTACTTAATGTGTGCCTTGTTTATCAGTTTCTAGCAGACAAGTTATAGCCTAGCGCACATTTTAGATTTTGTGAGGCCTTTTGTATCAGTAAATTACAGGTTTTCATTTCTCTCTTAAAATTGACTGCTGAACATATTAATTATTCATGTTTATTAACATTTCAGTAATTGGATTAACGATGATCAAAGTGAAATATGATTTGGCTGAAAATGGCATTTTCTCTAATACGTCTTTGCCTAGCAGAAAATGTAACACTTGGCTCAGCTATATAATTATCAAATGACTCCACAATTGCATTTGGTTGACTGCAGAGAAAACCATTTTATGACTGCACAATCCTCACTTATATTCTGCCCTGGACAGATCCCTATGATCCCTTTGATCTATTCGGTGATCATTACCCATCCTGAGAGAGGCACTGGCCCAGCAAACAGACGGTCATCAGGGGTCCCTGGCTGCAGACCCCCACTCATTTACTGTTGACGGCCTATTCTAAGCTTAGGCCATAAATAGTTTACAAATGGAAGACCCCTTTAAGAATTAAACCCTTAAAGGGGTTGTCCCGCGCCGAAACGGGTTTTTTTTTTTTTAAACCCCCCCCCCCGTTCGGCGCGAGACAACCCCGCTGCAGGGGTTAAAAAAACAACCCGCACAGCGCTTACCTGAATCCCGGCGGTCCGGCGTCTTCATACTCACCTGCTGAAGATGGCCGCCGGGATCCTCTGTCTCCATGGACCGCAGCTCTTCTGTGCGGTCCATTGCCGATTCCAGCCTCCTGATTGGCTGGAATCGTCACGTGACGGGGCGGAGCTACACGGAGCTACACGGAGCCCCATTCAGAAAAGAAGAAGACCCGGACTGCGCAAGCGTGGCTAATTTGGCCATCGGAGGGCGAAAATTAGTCGGCTCCATGGAGACGAGGACGCCAGCAACGGAGCAGGTAAGTATAAAACTTTTTATAACTTCTGTATGGCTCATAATTAATGCACAATGTACATTACAAAGTGCATTATTATGGCCATACAGAAGTGTATAGACCCACTTGCTGCCGCGGGACAACCCCTTTAAGGACCAGAGAGCTTTAGTCCTAAAGGACCAGAGACTTTTTAGGGATTCCACCCATGTGGTGGTTTTACTGCCCTATTTTGTTTTCTTCAGCTACTAGAATTATTTTTGTCTCTTTTTTGTGATATATAGGGCTATAGTTTATATATTGTTTTTCACTGACTTTTCCCCCTTTTTTTAGTTTTACTAAGGTTAGAAAGCTAAAAAAAACCCTTTTTGAAATATTTATAGTTTATTTTAAAAATTAGTAAGATTACGCTAAGTATGGGAGTAGGTTCCTCATTTTTTTCTGATATATAACACTGGTGAACACAATTTTTATTGACTTAGATCTTCCATTTGTTTTTTACTAACTTTTGGTTCTGAATCCAAAAAATGACCACAAGTTTTTTTCTTATCACATCGACTTTTTACGATACAGGATAACATCCATTTTTCTCATAAGCCATACAAAATGTACACACAATGGAAAATCAAAAAATTACCTGAATGTAGTATTTATTTAAAGTTATCTTGCCCATACAAAGGATATATTGTCTTGGTACATCCCATTATGTGCAAGTAGTGGCAGGTAAGGTATAAATCTGCGCCTATAGCTTTTCCTGGAGTGTTCAATCTGTGGACAATCTTGGCTGATGCGGCCATCATATGTACATCCCATCTACCCTGATACCGTCCCTCCATGACCTTTACATCTTGGTGGAATTGGTCACCTTGCTCATCACTGACCGCATCAAGGTTTTCCAGGATGTTATGAAGATGGCTATGCAGAAAATGCACCTCGATGCTCATGTTGCAACCAGGCATTCTGTAACCCTCCAAGAGTTTCTGGACAATTTCAGCGGAATTCTTTGTTCGCTTATTTCCAAGAAAGTCCTTGACAAAGTCTTTAAATGATAACCAGGCATTGTTTTGGAGTTCTGACATTGTCCTGATGAAATATTTATCTTTGATGAGTTCCCGAATTTGTGGACTATTAAACACACCGGCTTTTATTCTTTCAAAAGACAGGAAATGCCAAAATGAGGTACTTGAAACAGTCGGCAAAGCCTTAACGAATTGTTTCATAGACCCACTTTCATGTGCAGAAGTAGGAATGTAATGTTCTATCAGCAAGCGACTCGTGAAATGTTTGGGTCAGCAGGTTTGAGGTCCCATTCCTTTCCCCCCAATGTTTCTCACAAGCTCTGCTGTCCAACACGCACAGATAACAGGGATACTTGGTGTATCCGCATTGCTGACCAAGAAGGAAGCATAACATCTTAAGGTCAACACAGATGATCCAATTGTGTTTGTGATATTGTAACAACTGAATGACCCTCTTTATGTCTCCGCAAACTGAATGGCCATTTGGGCCTGCACCAAGTAGATTGCCATTGTGGAGGAGGACACACTTTAAGCTCCATTCTGAGCCATAGATGAACAATCACCATTTGGTTGAGTTATAGATTGCATTTCCCAAATCCTCCATTAAACCATGTATGTTTTGGCAATACACAAAGTTAGTGTCACTGCTAAAGTATTGCAGAAATGCGGTATGTCTGGATTGAATGTTGGATAGCTCTGCTGCTTTTTCAAGCAAGTTCTCTTCATGCACTCTTGTTGCTAGGAGTTCTGAAGCCTTTTCTGATAGTCCCAAATCTGGTGCCCGATCACTCAGCCCATGCTGATCCAAGCCCTTACAAACGAAGTCATCTTCAATTTACAAATCTTCATCATTGCTGTCCCTTCATTCTTCACCATAATCATGTTCTTCCAGAGAGGCTCGTTCAGCGACAACTGTCCCTGGGATCTCAGCTGAATGGTACACTGGATGTATAGCTGATGGCCGACTAGGATGCTCCACTGTATATTTATTCTTGTTCTATCCTGGAGTTTACACTATACAAAAGTAAGAGTCACTGGAATGATCTCTTGGCTCTCACCAAACCATAGGTATACCAAATGGCAAATAATTGGGGGTATGAGGAAGCTATCATGAAACGTGCTTTGGAGCACAGGTGACCGAGTGTGGTATTATGTGGTAAAGTGAGGTTTATGAATATTTTTTGTGTGAGCCCACTGTATCTGTAATATATGTACTATCACTGTAATTGAATTGCCACATCCTGCCCCTGCTTATTCAGTTGTTATCTCCTCTTGTGTATGTTTTTAAATTGTTATTTTATATTTACATTTGTATAAATTGTTTGATATGTTTTATTCAGCTCTATGTGCTGACCTACTTAGTTGAAGATGTGATACAGGTGGGCATGGAGGCTCTAGTACCCTGTTGGGTGCATCTGGCTTGCATAGAAGATGTGATACGGGTGGCATGGAGGCTCTAATACCCTGTTGTACTGCCTCTAGCTTGGATACAAGATGTGATACAGCTGGGCATGGAGGCTCTAGTACCCTGTTGTGCTGCCTCTAGCTTGGATACAAGATGTGATACGGGCGGGCATGGAGGCTCTAGTAACCCATTGTACCGCCTCTAGCTTCTATACAAGATGTGATACAGGCAGGTATGGAGGCTCTAGTACCCTGTTGGGTGCGTCTGGCTTGCATGCAAGAAGTGATACAGGTGGCATGGAGGCTCTAGTACCCTGTTGTACTGCCTCTAGCTTGGATACAAGATGTGATACGAACAGGCACGGAGACATACAGGTTCCATATGGTATCCTGTGGCATATAGGTCCACATTTGCTGTAACTAAATCTCTAGATCGTGCAAAGTTGTAGGCATCCCAGATGGTCCCATACATGTTCTATTGATAATAAATCTGGTGACCAGGCAGCCACAAAAGTGTGACAATGATGTGGGGACATTCCTGTCACCCCCTTGCGTGTGCGGCCGAGCATTATCCTGCTGCCTCTGAAAGCCGCCATGAGAGGAACACATGTGGCTGCAGGATGTCCTGAACATATCGCTGGGCTGTCATTGGCCCTCGTTCCAGTACCAGGGGTGACCGACTGTTGTATGCAATGGCCCCCCAGACCATCACACCAGCAGGGGGCAGTGTGCCGCTCCACAGCAAAGGCAGGATTCAGATGCTCTCCCCGAGGTCTCTAGACATGGAACATGGCCGTCGTCAGTGCTGGTGGCCTGTTGAGGACGTCCTAAACCTGGTCATCCTGTGTGCGTGCCCTTATGTATACACTGCACCCAACATCTCCTGTCCGTCAGGTCAAAATGGCTGGAAATTCGTTGATACAACCGAACAGCTTCTTGCATTTCCATAATGCGCCCCTCTCAAACTATGTTAACTGGGCAAAATCTCTTCTCTACGTAGTAGAGGCGTCTAGTGGTCAACAAGCTCTACACAAGCGGAAGAAGAGCTCACTACACACAAGGAGCCTCTGAAGCTTTCTATAGGCCATGGGTGGAACCATTTTTAGAGCCTAAGGTGACAAGACCGTTTATCTAATCACCCATAATGCTACTCATTTGCATATCTGCCTGAGTTGTAACTGCATGCCGAGTTTTGCATCAAAGCAACAACTTCTTCTAGGGGAGGGATATTTTTTGACAAAGAGTATATATGCAAACTCCCTCTTCGCCGTCTCCTGTTACCATTATCACCTTGTAGGTGTTTCACTGGCAGTCCCAAACCGGAAGCTGTTCTTACCTCGTAGTGACCTAATAACTAGAAAGCTTCACATTGAGCATCATTCTTCCACGTCTCACATACATCGGTATAAGGGCTTCTAATGAATTTCTCTTTATCATCTATGCCTTGTAAATGTCAGCTCGCTTACTACATCTTAACGCTGGCATTTAGCCCTTCATCTTGCGGTTTGGTATCTCTGATCCGAAAACCAGAGCAGATGTTTATTTGGATATGTGATGTGTATTTGAAGATTTACCCTCCATTACTTGTATAATAACACGGGAGCTCTTGAGACTCAGATATGATAATAATACTTACAATATCTCTGCCAGTTACATAACAAAGCCCGGATGTTGGCAGGCTGGCAGCACATGCTGGTCAGTGTATTTCCATTTATCTTTCTTACATTTTTATGTTGACAGTAAATAGAAAGAGATCTGCTGACTGGTAGAACAAAAGGAACTTTCACCTTCAGAACATCTTAAAGGGGAATTTTAGATGTTAAAGGGAACCTGTCACCTGCCAATAGCGCCACAAACTGAGTTATGGTGCCGTTAGTCAAGGTGATTTATATAGGAGAGCGCACACACGGGACTCTGAAAAGAGTCCGATTTTTGGCCACCACCCGGACTTCAGCAGCGGGTACCACGGAAATCAGGAAGCGGGCGAGTATAAAAAAGCAGCACCCGACTCCCTGCAACATCACCTAACAGAAACATAAGTTTGTTAATGGTACTTTAGGTAGTTGACAGGTAGCATTTAACATTTATCCCCTATCCAGTGAATAGGTGGTCAATTTTAGGCCAGGCTCACATGACCATATGCGCACTGTGTTATACCCGTGCAGTTTTAGTATACGTAATGCGCAGTAGCAAAATCCCATAGACTTTAATTATACCGCTCACATGAGCTGCGGCATGCACTATCTTGGCACATATTACGCGCACAGGTACGCCAAGATACGTCAGTACGATTACTACGATACCAAATTTATGTAGATTCTGGAAGGAATTTTTTTCCCCCATTTAGCCCATTATGGGCTAAATTGACTTCTGCCTCACTGTTTTTTTTTTTTTGCCTTCCTGTGGATCAACAGGTAGGGAGGGGAGGGGGGGGGGGGGGGCTGAAAGAGGCTAAACTGGATGGACATTGTCTTCTTTAAGGCTAACATACTATGTTACTATATGTATAGTTTTCTTTTTTCTGTATTCCTTTTTTTAATCATCTATCTAAATTATTTCTGATTGCCATACCTTGTTTTTTATTATTTCATCGATAAAGCTTTGTGAGGGCTCGTATTTTGTGGGACTTCCTGTAGTTTCCATGAGTACCATTTTGGAACACGTACAGGTTTTTGATCACTTTTTATTACATGTTTTCATGGAGACAGGGGTAGCATTTACTGTGGAAGATAAATAATGCATTACTTTGATTGGTCAGACTGTTATGAATGGGATGACACCAAATATGTTTTTGTTTGTATTATTTTTTATTAGAAATATTGGAAAAGGGGGTTAACTTTTATTATCCTCTATTGTTTAAAATAATACGAAAAATCTCCACTCGCTGATCAGGGGATTTAAATTCCACGGTCAGTGTACCATTAGGCTCCAACCCCCCCCCCCCCCCTTCCCACAATGACATATCTGAGCGTGATCTGGGTCACCTTGTGCACATGACAGGATGGTAGTCAGGAGTGCCAGTCACTACAGATCCGGTTATCTCTGTATGGACAGGACTAGAGGTGAGCGAGTATACTCGCTAAGGCACATTACTCGAGCGAGTAGTTCCTTAGCCGAGTATCTCCCTGCTCATCTCTAAAGATTCGGGGGCCGGCGATTCAGTACCCCTGGTGCTGTTGGCCATGTAGCAGCAGCAGTGGCTCTGCTTTTGTATTCCTCCAGTAGTAAGCTGCTACGTATCCCACTGTATAGACATTCAATGGGATACGTTACCCATAGGCTAACATTATATTAAAAGTTATACCATGCTGTGAATGTCTGTAGTTAGCAAGGTAAAGAAAAGGATAAAATAGGTCACCACTTCCCAATAGAAATATATAGGTGCATGTTAAACCATGGCTGCAACATACAATAGAAGCAGAAACCGAAAAGCCGCAGCAGCACTCATAATACAGTATACATACCTATAATAAATACTCTAACCACATTAAATAATGCAAGGTTCTTGGTATATAATTTGATCAAATCATATTGGCCCATCTACCAACGTCCAGGTGACCAAGCTATCAGATGGGTCCTAACTAGGGATGAGCGAGTATACTCGCTAAGGCATTACTCGCTCGAGTAATGTGCCTTAGCCGAGTATCTCCCTGCTCGTCCCTAAAGATTCGGGGGCCGCCGTAGCTGACAGGTGAGTTGCGGCGGGGAGCGGGCGGGAGAGAGAGATCTCCCCTCCGTTCCTCCCCGCTCTCCCCCGCAGCTCCCCGCCCCGCGGCGGCACCAGTACCTTAATGGTGGTTCTCTGGTTATTTCTAGCAGAATTTGATTCTTCATTGATTGATAACCTGTGGTTGATAATCTATCAGCCACTTGTGTATTTTTTCTCGGGGGGCATCAGTAGAAGCTTTGCTTGTGGTTTGTCCATTCTAAACGAAACTATATACAGTTCTTTTTTCATCACGGACAAGGACCTATCATAGGCTGCTGCTGGTGTCCTACTGTTTCAGCATCTTTAGCCCGGTGCTATTATCCAGATAGGGCAGTTACCTGGTCAAGAACCAGATTTTATCTCTTATTTAAGAGGGTTTGTGTACTAAGAAGACATAGGCCTGGTGGCCTCTTGTCATTTCACCTCTAATAATTTTGATCCTTGTTGATGAGACACAATAGGAGCCCGAATGTACGTCACCATTGGAGGTGTTCCGTAAACCACTTACCTTGATGGAACGATCATCCTCCTTTCATCTTTTTGTGAAGGACGCATCCTAATATGGTCCTCTAATCTTTATTGGGTGACATCCATCCCCAATGGTGACTGAAAAAGAGTGCATTAGAGTGTCTCACGTTGCAGGATACTTCTGCATTGTAATAGAGGTGTCAATTGCATGTATTTTCTCTGGTCCTTTTCCAGGGTTTAAAATTCTTGCTCTGTGTTTGTTAGTTCCAGTTTGTCTGTTTTTTGTGAGGCCCAATCATTTTATATTTATTGATTAATAAAAGTTATATTTTAAGGGATATACCCAGTGAATATTTTGAGAAAGCCTTTCTTCTATATCCCTCTGCCTCTGTGAATTATATTTTCAAACGTTAATCTGGGAAAGATGGGTACCTACCTCTCAGAATGCTCCACTTTTGGGACTAAGCCTACAAATAAAACTAGGGAAGGTAGGATACCATGTACACTACCGTTCAAAAGTTTGGGGTCACATTGAAATGTCCTTATTTTTGAAGGAAAAGCACTGTACTTTTCAATGAAGATAACTTTAAACTAGTCCTAACTTTAAACAAATGCACTCTATACATTGCTAATGTGGTAACTGACTATTCTAGCTGCAAATGCCTGTTTTTTTGTGCAATATCTACAAAGGTGAATAGAGGCCCATTTCCAGCAACTATCACTCCAGTGTTCTAATGGTACAATGTGTTTGCTCATTGGCTCAGAAGGCTAATTGAGGATTAGAAAACCCTTGTGCAATCATGTTCACACATCTGAAAACAGTCTAGCTCGTTACAGAAGCTACAAAACTGACCTTCCTGTGAGCAGATTGAGTTTCTGGAGCATCACATTTGTGGGGTCAATTAAACGCTCAAAATGGCCAGAAAAAGAGAACTTTCATCTGAAACTCGACAGTCTATTCTTGTTCTTAGAAATGAAGGCTATTCCATGCGAGAAATTGCTAAGAAATTGAAGATTTCCTACAACGGTGTGTACTACTCCCTTCAGAGGACAGCACAAACAGGCTCTAACCAGAGTAGAAAAAGAAGTGGGAGGCCGCGTTGCACAACTAAGCAAGAAGATAAACATATTAGAGTCTCTAGTTTGAGAAACAGACGCCTCACAGGTACCCAACTGGCATCTTCATTAAATAGTACCCGCAAAACACCAGTGTCAACATCTACAGTGAAGAGGCGGCTGCGGGATTTTGGGCTTCAGGGCAGAGTGGCAAAGAAAAAGCCATATCTGAGACTGGCCAATAAAAGAAAAAGATTAAGATGGGCAAAAGAACACAGACATTGGACAGAGGAAGACTGGAAAAAAGTGTTGTGGATGGATGAATCCAAGTTTAAGGTGTTTGGATCACAAAGAAGGTTTGTGAGACGCAGAACAAATGAAAAGATGCTGGAAGAATGCCTGACGCCATCTGTTAAGCATGGTGGAGGTAATGTGATGGTCTGGGGCTGCTTTGGTGCTGGTAAGGTGGGAGATTTGTACAGGGTAAAAGGGATTCTGAATAAGGAAGGCTATCACTCCATTTTGCAACGCCATGCCATACCCAGTGGACAGCGCTTGATTGGAACCAATTTCATCCTACAACAGGACAATGACCCTAAACACACCTCCAAATTGTGCAAGAACTATTTACAGCAGAAGCAGGCAGCTGGTATTCTATCGGTAATGGAGTGGCCAGCGCAGTCACCAGATCTGAACCCCATTGAGCTGTTGTGGGAGCAGCTTGACCGTATGGTACGCCAGAAGTGCCCATCCAACCAATCCAACTTGCGGGAGATGCTTCTAGAAGCGTGGGGTGCAATTTCACAAGCTTACCCCAACAAATTAACAGCTAGAATGTCAAAGGTGTGCAATGCTGTAATTGCTGCAAAAGGAGGATTCTTTGACGAAAGCAAAGTTTGATGTAAAAACAATGTTATTTCAAATACAAATCATTATTTCTAACCTTGTCAATGTCTTGACTCTATTTTCTATTCATTTCACAACGCATGGTGGTGAATAAGTGTGACTTTTCATGGAAAACACAAAATTGTTTGGGTGACCCCAAACTTTTGAACGGTAGTGTATATGTTCCAATAGGAGGTCACTTGGTCACCTGGACGTTGGTAGACGGGCCAATATGATTTGATCAAATTATATACCAAGAACCTTACATTATTTAATGTGGTTAGAATATTTATTATAGGTATGTATACTTCTGATAGTAAATGTATTTTGAGTGCTGTTTCCACTGTTTGGTTTCTACTTCTATTATAGTTAGCAAGGCGTGAGAGCAGATGGACAAGAGTAAGGGCGGCCATACACATTAGATATAGATTGTCCGAACCCACTAATTTTGGTGGGACAAGCCAATCATCTAATGTGTATAGTGGCCTTCTGAATCTTCTCTGATAACAGATATAAAGGGTGATAAGAACCAGGCAGTTCGATTTCAACTAATCCATTCTTTTGTTCTCGGGAGGTAAGCTACTGCCAGTGGTGTCCAGCTTTCCCCTCTCACGAGCTAAAAGGCAGATGATCAAACATGTGTATGGGGGATCAGGAGAGATAGCTGTCGGTTAAACAAATGTTCAGCTGATAGCTATCTCATATATATGGGCAGCCCAACTCATTACTACAGTAGTAGACTGCTGCTCCCTCTCTTTCCCCTATCACAGCATGCAGTCTTGCACACACACTGAGGAAATTTACTACAGCTCCATCCCCTCTCCTACACTAGATAGATTGTTTGTAATTACATGCATTTAGGAAAAAATAAATTACCAGCTGCTGGAGAGCGAGAAAGATGCCACTTATAATATATTTTACATTGTCATGGAATATAAACTGTTAAGTTTCAGAATGCAATAAGTGTATGTTTCTTACCTTGTATTGGACTATTGACCCTTAAATAGAAGACTAAAACTTATGCTTTGTAGTGCCGGTAACTAGGATTTTAAGATAAGTCAATAGACAAATTAAATAAGGCTAAGCTATGTTAACAGAGAAGACACAAAACTATTGCAGAACTATTGTCTAGTGCAACAGCAATATCCTGACTTAGGTAATTTCTATGTCTGAGATGGGCCTTAAGAGCTTTGAGACTATTTGGTAGATGTCAATAAGTCTTGTGATCAATAAGTATTTTCACCTTTGTAACAGTAAGCTACGTATCACTAATCTTTGTACCAAGCAACATTTGGATACGCCCACTTGTTTCTGTATAAGAGTTGGCAACGAGGTCATCAGATCGGTACCGGTGTGGTCCGATAACAACATGCATAAGTTTCATGCATGTTCCTTTACCACTGATTTATGCAAGAAAATGTGAAAGGTTTGCTGCAAATACTTAGTGATAAGATAAATCCATTCAAAGTCCTGTGTGTTCACAGCAGGGTAATGGAATAATTGCTTGGACATGGTATTGGCATATGTGTAAGTTTTATGGCTCAGCACTGTGCTTGACATCTGATGTCATACCTCCTGTATTTGTTTCTTTGCACCTGCACAGACATCGCGCTGCTCATTTCCGGTTAGTATATTTAAACTGAATGCAAAATAAATGTATTATACCAGTAATGCCGGTCATTATGCCATAATAGAGAACCCCACGTTTTTTTGCAAGTATAGACTCCTGTATTAATGATCAGAAGTCAAGGCTTGCTGGCATGGCCGGCCTTAGCTCAGGCTGACTTGTTGGGTAGCACGGGGCGCCGGCCACCAGTTTGTGGAGTGGGTTGGTGGGGGGCACCAGGTAGATGTAGACTAGGGATGATCTCCTGCCATTGGGTCCACCCAGATAGATAATCTTCTCCCTCCGTGCAGAAGCATCTTGTGGTGCTACATGAATCATTTTTTTCCTGGCTCCCCTCTGATGTTCCATGGTGCGGCTATGAGCCCACTGGCATCCTCGCAATACTATTATTTAGTTCTGCTGCTGTATGAGCTCGGTTCTAGTGTTACATTTATGTACTGAGCTTGATTCTGATGCTATATTTATGATATCAGCTTGACTCTGTTGCTATATTTATGTACTGAGCTTGAATCTGGTGCTATATTTATTATATCTGCTTAATTCTGGTGCTGTATTTATCTTCTGAACTTGGTACTGGTTCTGTATTTATGTTATCAGCTTGGTTCTGGGGCTGTATTTATGTTATGGACCTGATTCTGTTGTTGTATTTATGTTATCAGCTTGGTTCTGGTGCTGTATTTGTCATCAGCTCAATTCTAGTTCTGTACTTATGTATTGAGTTTGATTCTGTTGCTGTATTTATATTAAGGACTTGGTTCTGATGCTGTATTTATATTATGAACACGGTTCAGGTTCTGCATTTATGTTATCAGCGTGGTTCTAGTGCTGTATTTATGTTATAAACGTGATTCTGGTGCTGTTTATGTACTGAGCTTGGTTCTGGTGCTGCATTTATGTTGTAAACTTGGTTCTGGTACAGTATTCATTTTAGGAGCTGTTCTGGTGTAGGAATGCTGCTATCATGCTGCTTTTTGCATAAGCAGAATTCAGGCAGACTGCCTATCAGTATATATAATTTTTTTTCTGATGACATAGTATACTGTAGTCGGGCTTGTTCCTGAACCAGAGGAGCTGCTTATGATCATTCCTATCCGGACCTCCATCAAAGCGCTGTTCACACCCTGCAGATTCCTGTATCTACAATCAACCACAGAGGAGTCCCCTGCAACGTGACACTTCTTCATCTCTGACGTCTGAGGTATCAAATGTATGTTTATCCATATGTGTACGTATAGGTTATTCCCAGGAACAGACCCTTGTTTCATTAAGGCCTCTATCCTGGGTAGAGGCATTGATTAAAGAAACTCAGTATTACGCCCATTCTTCCAATAAGCAAAGGTGCCAGGTTCCCCTATCCCATACAGGTTAGCGCCAGATACTGTTGGGAAGGGTCATTACTCATACCCTCCCCCAAACAGGGTTACAATGGCATTGGTGAGAACATCACTAATGTGAAGGAACCCATTGGAAAGCATGGGTTTCACAAACATGTGTTTTGCAGCGCTGTTACATTGCCAGAAAATTGCGCAATTTTGTAGCCTGTGTGAAAGCGTCCTTAAGTCCATTCAATATGCACTGTTCTCACTACATGTTAATGTGCATGTTAATTACATGTTTGCTTTATATGTGCATTTGTTTTGTCCCAAGGGATATCAGTTTGGCACAGCCCACAGAAAACAGGCTGCGCAAAAGACCCCGACATTGAACATGGATGCTAATGCATCTTTTATGCACCCATAATGGGTAATTCTGGTATGTAAATACGGACCAAAATAGGACATACTGCGATTTGTTTTTTTTCTTCATGCAACAGCGTCCTGCATAAAAAAGTATGTCATAATAGACTAATTTAATTCAATGAGTCTGTGTGCTGACCGCGTTCAGTCAGTAAAAATACGGACTGAATACAAACAGAAAATGCGCCCAAAGGGCTCAGTCACAGGGCGCCGATGTTACTGCACAATAAGACAGCCGCACCGGGTGCGGACGTCTCTCTGCATGACCGGCTCCATTGCCAGCCATGTGTTCTATCTGCCGGCTGGTGCAGCGGTCTTATCCTGCAGAAACACGGGCGCATCGGTGCCTGTGTGACCAAGCCCTTACTGCGGCAGCGTGAGGGCAAGCGAATACGTTACCATAATGAAATAGCAAACCGTTTTGTACATTACTCGCTCATAAATGTATTTCATGGTAATGCAGCTGGTACTTGGCATGCTGTGTGGCATAGAATGTAGAATTTCACTGTTTCTTCTCTGTCGCTGTGCTTTACACAAAAAGAATTCTATGCAGATTATAATTTGTGCATTACAGGACGGTAATTTCCTCTGATTACAAGCGACTCCCTAAGACAAAGAACAGCGGCGCTGACTGAGAATGTGTGTTATTACTATTACTATCACACTGGGATAAATAATGCTCTTCATATAAAGAAGTCTGCATGCTCCAGGAAACCAGTCGTCTGACTACTTGTATCATGGCTGCCATTCACTCTGACGTTCATGTAATGCTGGCCCGCACAACATACAGCAGCGCAAGCCAGGACCTCAGACCACCCCGCAGGACAGCAGCGCAAAGAACAGGACCGGGACTTTCAGCGCCCCGACGCAAGCAGCGCGATGATTTAATTTCATCACGCCACCTGTGCCAGGCTCAGTTGTCGGAAAAATAAAAATGTTATGGGTCTTAAAATGCGGTCATGTGGACTCATAGTAACATCATATATAAGGCCGAAAAAAGACACGTGGCCATCCAGTTCAGCCCATTTTCCCCCCAATGTTGATCCAGAAGAAGGGATAAAACCCTAATGAGGTAGAAGCCAATTTTCCCCATTTAACAGAAAAAATTCCTTCCCAACTCCAATCTGCCAATTAGAATAATCCCCGGATCACCGACCCTTCTGAAGTAGTCAGTGATATAACATATAATATTGTAACACTCAAGAAAGACACCCAGACCCCTTTAGTGAGTTCTCCATTACCACATCCTCAAGGAAGAGAGTTCCATAGTCTCACTGCTCTTACAGTAAAGAACCCCCTTCTATGTCGGTGTAGAAAACTTCTTTCTTCTAGACGTAGAGGGCGCCCCCTTGTTACAATCACAGTCCTAGGTATAAATAGATGATGGGATAGATCTCTTTATTGCTCCTGTTATATTTATACATAGTTATAAAAACTTATATAAACTTGGTATAGAATAATAAGACTTGGTTGGTGGTGGGTGTTGATTGGCCACAGGGCTACTTGTGGGACGTAGAGATGCCTGGAGTCACACATGCCTTATAAAAAGACATGCCTCCCTGATCACAAGGTTTTCTGATGTTGCTGTGCTAGAAAAGCAGAGCGTTCCGATAAGTGCTGCCACTCATGGACATGAGGCCTTAAATGGTTAATGCTGTGAGCACAGTTATCTGCGATTGTGACTTTTGCAGACAGGTGATCGCTGCCAAAGACAGTTGACACCCATTGTGTATGGTGTGAGAGTGTGTAGCGGCCCGGAGGGTCCTCCAGAATAGTCACAATCATTTGTCCTGTAACACCTAGCTATGGGCTCCTAGGAGACATGGATGGTGCTGCACGTTGGAGAAACCCCAACTTTCCCCTTTCTTCTCTAAGCTAAAACTAACTGCTTGACAACAGCTGGCTGCTTATTGGCTGCTTATCATGCTCCCACGGATTGGTAGAGGGGTATGGTCTGAGCTCCCAGAAAGGGAAAATATCAGGTTTAGACAGGATGTTAGGGGGAGGAGTAGAAAAAGTGCGAGAGTTAGGCAGGAAGGGAAGGGAGTTAGAGGGAAAACAGGGAGAGAGTCAGGAGGAGGTAGCCGTCAAAGGAGGACCTGTGAGAGTAATTCTATGGCGTGAGAAGAGACAACGCGTGTTCTGAGTGAAGAAGTCAGGATTCTCTAGCTTCGCTACCAATCAGCACTGTGGAGGAGAGACTTCTGGGTTGTTTTCCACAAAACAGTGAGTTACTAAAAAATATCTGTTGAAGTCAAAGTCAGGGGAAAGTAAAGAGTCCCATTTTATATTCTGCTTCGTTACTGCCTTATAATTGACCAGTATGCCCAACAGATAACTAGGACTGTGGGAGTTCTACTGAAGACACCTCTAGTGTCAAATAGAGACAGAGCATTGAAGAGTCAATTGTACTTTATTTTCAACTGCCAAGTAACTTGTCATCTCACTACCAAGTCTTAATCTCTGCCAAATTACTGCAAGACTACTGTGGTGTTTTCTGTTGAATACAAAGCAACCAGGACTCGTGTCTTTTTATCCGTCCTCAAGTTCCAGAGTTCCAAATGAAGTGCTGGCGTCACGTGACAAACCACCATTAGCAGCCATAAGTTACAACAACCCTTGGGGCCATGGTGCGCTGACCGAGCCAGGCACCTTGCCGCCATTGTTGGGAGAGGTTACAGATCCACCTATGACAACCGTCTTTCCTACCTACTTTGACGCACCCCACTCGGGCGCTGCATGTGTGCAGGAACATCTGCTATACTTGTACAGTGGATATCCCAAAGGGGTTAAAAAATAAACCTGTTTTTTTTTTTTAAAGGGATTTTCCAGGCATAGAAACTTCACAGCAGGTCTACTACATCTAAAAATGCACTGTAGACATCACAATATTCTTAAATGTACAATTATACCCTAACCACTACTGTCATAGTCCTCCCCTTATCCATCGTGTACTTTCTGGACTAAGGCCATATTCATGGATTTGATGCCGCTTCTGCATCAAATCCGCATTCAGTTCTTCTGACTGGGAATTCAAGCTGCAGTCTATTCAGTGCAGATTTTGCCCACTTATAATAAAATTAAAGAAGTGACATGTCTGTTCTTGACAGAATCCGTGGAGAGTCCAATTTGGGATATCTGCACGTGCATTAGCCCCATTAAGTGGCAGAAATTCGTGTGCAGATTTGCACTATTATACCGTGTTTCCCCGAAAATAAGACAGGGTCTTATTATTTTTGCGCCAAAATATTTCTTTTTTTACATGTACAGCTGCCTGGACACCATTTAAAAATCATGCTAGGGCTTATTTTTTAGGGTAGGTCTTATTTTCAGGGAAAAGGGGTAGATGCTGTGATTCACTACTGTGATCACATGACAAGTTGTCCTTATCGATCACAAATCATTGTACAGTGGAATGACAGACCAACCCCCAGAATGAATACAGACCTAGGAATGAATATGAAACCTAGGCCAAGCCCCTAAACAAATACAGACCAGACCCCCCTAAATAAATTCACACCCCAGAACAGATCCTTTACATAAATTCAGATCCCAGACCAGACCCTGTAAATTCTGACTCCCTAATCTAATACAGACCCCAAAAATATAGACCCCCCATACACTTTCAGAACAGCTCACTCTCTTCCGCTCTGGAGCTCATAACCCCTAAACAAGGGGTGTCAAATGCATTTTCACCACGGGCCACATCAGCCTTATGGTTGCCTTCAACGGGGCCATTGTAATTCTATAGTAAGGGCTTGTTCACATGGGAGTATTTGCGCAGCATGAAGTGAATAGAACCAATGGATTTCAATGTGCATATGTGTGAAAAAAAAATATGCGGCCTGACCTATTTTGTTGTGCTATGCATCGTAATGGGCCATTGAAGTGAACTGGTGGGTGCAAATACGCAAACCTGCATATTCACTGTGTACTTGCGCAATATTCAATGAGCCTGTCTGCATTATTTTTTTTGTGTGCAAATAAGGAGCATATTTGCACACATAGGAACATGCTGGAGCGTCCAAAAAATGGGCGTAAGCGATCTTTGGTCGCACAAATACGCAGCGTATTTTTACAACTGAAATTCACTTACTGCGGCCCAAAGTGGCCGCAGTAATAGTAATGACCGCCATATTGGCACCAGTAATAATAATGATTCCCATAGTGGCCCAGGTTAAATTTGATCCCCATAGTGTCCACAGTAGTAATAGTGACCCCCATAGTAGAGCCAGTAGTAACAGTGCCCCCATAGTAGCCGCAGTAGTAATAGTGGCCCCCCATCGTGGTCCCAGTAGTGACAGTGAACTCCCCCATTCATTGTGGATCCAGTAGTAACAGTGACCCCCCATAGTGGTCCCAGTAGTAACAATGACCCCCCCATAGTGGCCCCAGCAGTAATAGTGTCCCCTTTATTGGCCCCAGTAGTAATAGGGACACCCATAGTAGTCCCAGGGATTCTGCCCGGCCAGAGGACAATATCAACCACCCTATTGGCCTCTGTCCAGGCATCATCCCTACAAGCTTTACACTCACTCAACCTGCAGCTGTAGTCTGGTGCCAGTAGTAGCGTTGGCTGAGTCTGACTTCTCACCTCGGTGCAGATGTCAACAGTCACAGACTCTGCACTGTGCCGCTGGAACGGAGCTGTAGGACATGGTGAGTAGAGGCAGCACCTGCAATTACAAGCACCGGCCGCTACACAGTGGTCAGCGCAGTGGCTTCCACTCCGACCCTCGGTGTACTCGCTGCCTGGATTGCCCCTTTATTAAGCACGGCCACATAAAATAAGGTGGTGCATCAGATTAGGCCCATGGGCCTCATGTTGGACATCTGTGCCCTTAACTAATATAGACCCCCTAAACTAATACATACCCCATGCACTTCCGCAACAGTTCACTCTCTTCTGCTGTGGAACTCAGATCCCTAAATGCAGCCCCCCTAAACTATTATAGAACCCCTAAATACAGACCCCATACACTTTAACATTCGCATACACATTACTCCTCTAGAAGTCTTTGCTGTTCTGCGCTCTGACAGGACTCATCACAGTTTTGTTGTGGTTTTTGATGCCATTTGTAGCAAAAACAGAAGCAAAACCGCAATGTGTATCAAATCTCTTGGCAGCCATGGTCCCTCTGTACGGCCACAAAATGAGTATATTATCTGCCACTACTAATATAGCAGAGTGCCCCCTACCGTGTTTCCCCGAAAATAAGACAGTGTCTTATATTAATTTTTGTTTAAAAAGGTTTAACTTTTTTACATGTATAGCTGCCTGGACACTATTTAAATTGACTTTTTAAATTAACTGTTAGCAGGGCTTAATTTTGGAGTAGGGCTTATATTTCAAGCATCCTCAGAAAGCCAGAAAAATCATTTTGCATCCTCAAAAATTCGGGAAAATCATGCTATGTCTTATTTGCAGGGAAACAGGGTATTATGGCATCCACATGCCATAATAGTGCATATGAAAAGGTGTCGTGATGTTAAGACAACGCTTTTCTAACCTGTTTTTCCTTGCAGTTCTTGCCGCGGAGGAGCAGATCCTCGCTCGCCACTCGTCAGTAAATTTGTAATCATTATTGAAAGGTGAACTTTTAAAGGTCGTACTAGAAACTATTTTGCTGTGTTTTGCAGAAGTGATATATAAACATTTATAGACTAAGATTAAAGCTACCGCCTGCCAGAGTGGTTCAACTCAAGCAAGATGGCATTTATCACTACGCCATAGAGACAGGTGATTATTAATATATTGACTTTTTGAAGTTTAGATTTCATGCAGGCAGAATGTAAAACTTTCGATCTCTTAAGTCATGAAGGTCAGTACTATTCAGGTCTAGTATATTTTACTCGTGAGTTTCCATCATCTTGCGGCGGATTCAGAAAAGTGGTAAATCACTCAGAATTTAGTCTTAAAACAAAACGTGGCAGTTTTGAGGATTCAATTACTAACACAGTAGCAGCCAATCGCAGCACAGCTTTCATTTTCCCAAAACAATTTAAGAAATGAAAGCTGAGGTCTGATTGGTTGCTACAGGAAACAAGGCCAGTCTTATTCATTCATTATGGTACTGATGGCCTACTGTTGATACATTAGATTTGCATGACTAATTACATAAGACATTGTCAGGAAATACCCAACTGTACCCTAAGGACACTAGATCAAAGTTATCCAATGCCAATCATTTTTTGTTGGTTCGCTAATGATTTCATACATTAATTGACAAAAAAATGCACCCAGATAGAAAGGTCAGATTGCTGCATACATTGGCATGTAGTTATGTGTCAGGCAGATATATACATGATTACAGTTGTGGTCTGATTGGACACAGGGTCTTACCACCAGGGTCTTCCCACAATGCCCTATAAAAATGCTCTCAGTTTTCGGGGTTGCGAAGAAATAGGAACACGCCATCACATATGGTGGTCCTACCTAATCTCATAGCCTCTGTGACTAGGACGAGACTTGGGCTGGATCCCTTTGTCCTTCTTCTAGGAGACAAGCCCTGGGGCATTCGCAATGCCCCTTTTAGGATGCTGCAGTATATTACAATGGCTGCATACATTTCAATAGCACAACAGTGGCGAAAACCAGTTCTCCTCTTTAAACCAATTATCACCCGCATGTACAAAATACTTAGGCCTCATGTCCACAGGGAAAATCAGGCCCGCCGCAGATTCTTCATGCAGAATCCCGCAGCGGGTCCCTCCTTTCCCGCGGACATGAGGCCTAAAAAGAAGATTTACTTACCTGTCCGGACGCTGCGGATCTTCCCTCTGTCGCGGCTGGATCTGCTTTCTTCGGCCCAGCAGATGTGCTCAGCACACCGGCAGTGTGCCGCGCGCATGCGCCGTGCACAATTTTTTTTGAACTCCAGCTCTCCCGCGCCGGAGAGCAGGATTTCAGCTGCGGGTGTGCCGCGGATCTGGACGGCTTCCATGGTCTTCGATAGAGCAGTCCCTGCGGGAGACCCGCACTAAAATGGAGCATGCTGCGGGTGATTTCCCGCACACGCAATCCGCGACTCAAGGTAAAATGACATCCGCAAGTATTTAACTACCTGCGGGTGTCCAATGCATTCCTATGGGGCGCGGATCACGCGTGCGGGTGACCCACTGCGGATCTGTTCCTGTGGACATGAGGCCTTATAAATGAAAAACTTATAGCCATTTAATTAGATAGAATCGCTCAGATTGAAATAGTCAAGGACTCCTGGATCGCTTTGGTAAACATCCCAAATCTTCAATATTATGTAAGACATTAGAAAGAGAGTGAGAGGGAAGAGTTCTTCTGGAATATGGATAGTAAGAAAGACAAGCTGGACCTATACCCTACACATTTCTTGCTGCGTATTTCATGGAGACTGAATACTGACCCTTACCTCATATAGTATTTTAAGTTCTATATTATTTTTCTTGTTTTTTCTACAATTATTTTTGTTATGCTAATTTGAGAATCTCTGTACTAACCTAAAGTGCCTATAGCCCCCTGTGTAGGGTAACTGCAGCAGAGTGTGGCCATTTTTTAAAACGAATTACAATAAATACGTTTGAAACATAAAAATGCTCTCAGAGGATACTTTTTTGCAGAGTACCTCTTGGTGAAAGATCGCTGACCACTAGACATGCCTCTATGATGTCATATTGCTCAGTTAACAGACTTTGACAGGGGGGACATCATTGGAGTGACAGAAGCAGGATGGTTGTTTTGAAAGATTGCCCACCATCTAGGCCAGTGATGGCGAACCTTTTAGAGACCGAGTGCCCAAACTGCAACCCAAAACCCACTTAGTTATCGCAAAGTGCCAACACGTCAGGGGGCGGGGCTTATCACAACATGATTTTACCTCCGTCGTTCAAAAAAGGACTGGGCCACTTCAAAATAGACATTGTGCAGATTGTGACTGCTTTTTGGATGCAGAAATACTGCAGAATGTCCTCAGAAAATACTGTGGAAAATTCTGCAGCATTTCTGCATCCAAAAAGCAGTCAAAATCTGCACGCTCTCTATTTTGAAACAGCACTGTCCATTTCTGACGCATGTAAACATACCCCAGCGATAATAGTGACCCCCCCCAGCGATAATAGTGACATCCCACAGCGGCCCCCCAGCAGTAATAATAGTGACACCCTCCCCAGCGGCCCCTCAGCAGAATTAATAGTAACACCCCCCCAGCAGTAATAATAGTGACATACCCCAGCGGACCCCCAGCAGTAATAAGAGTGACATACCCCAGCGCACCCCCAGTAGTAATAATGCCCCCCCCAGTGGTCCCCCAGCAGTAATAATGCCTGCTCCCCCCCCCCCAGCGGTTCCCACAGCAGTCATAATACCCCCCCAGTGGTCCACCAGCAGTCACAATGCCACCCCCAGCTGTCTGCAAGCAATAATAATGCCCCCCTTTCCCCAAGCGGTTCCCCCAGCAGTCATAATGCCTTCCCCCCACAGCGGTCCCCCAGCAGTCATAATGCCTTCCCCCACAGCGGTCCCCCAGCAGTCATAATGCCTTCCCCCCACAGCGGTCCCCCAGCAGTCATAATGCCTTCCTCCCCACAGCGGTTCCCCCAGCAGTCATAATGCCTCCCCTCCAGCGGTTCTCCCGGTAGTCATCATGCCCCCCCATCCCCCCCAGCAATTCTCCCGGCAGTGATTATGCCCCCGCTCCCCCCAGCAATTCTCCCGGCAGTCATCATGTCCCCCCTCCCCCCCAGCGATTCTCCCGGCAGTCATAATGCCTTCCCCCCACAGCGGTTCTCCCGGTAGTCATAATGCCCCCCTTCCCCTCAGCGATTCTCCCGGCAGTCATAATGCCATCCCCCCACAGCGGTTCTCCCGGCAGTCATAATGCCCCCCTTCCCCTCAGCGATTCTCCCGGCAGTCATAATGCCCCCCTGCCCGCCCAGTGATTCTCCCGGCAGTCATAATGCCCCCCTTCCCCCCCCAGCGATTCTCCCGGCAGTTATAATGCCCCCCTCCCCCCCCAGCGATTCTCCCAGCAGTCATAATGCCTCCCTTCCCCCCCCCAGCGATTCTCCCAGCAGTCATAATGCCTCCCCTTCCCCCCAGGAATTCTCCCAGCAGTCATAATGCCTCCCCCCCAGCGATTCTCCTAGCAGTCATAAGGCCTCCCCTCCCCCCCAGCGATTCTCCTAGCAGTCAGAATGTCTCCCATCCCCCCCAGCGATTCTCCCAGCAGTCATAATGCCTCCCCTCCCCCCCCAGCGATTCTCCCAGCAGTCAGAATGCCAGCCCCCTGCACCACATACTTACCCCTCCTCCTCGTGGGAGCGCCGCTCCTCTTCTGCCTGATCCCAGGTGCACACTGACAGCAGTGTGCTGTTGGATGCCTTCTCCCCCTGCTCTTGCGGAACCAAAGTAGGAGACGTCGGGGGACGGGGGAAGAGGATCCCAGCTGCACACTGACGTCACAGTGTGCGCCGGGATCAGCGCCGATAGCAGCGCTGAGTGAATGTCAGCAGGGGAGCCGCGGCCCCTGCAGGCATTCACTAAGGTGGTGAGCGGCCGATGGCGACGCGTGCCAGCAGGGAGGGCTCTGCGTGCCGCCTCTGGCACGCATGCCATAGGTTCGCCACCACTGATCTAGGCCTTTATGACCAAGCTGTTAGGAGGGACTGTTGGGAGCAGTGTTTACGTGAGGGCATGCACACTTGGTGAACAGGCTTAGTATGGCCCAGACAGACCACTGCTAGCGAGGATACTCCGACAAACACAAGAAGATCCAATGGGTACATTGTCCACCATCCAGTTGGCACCTTCATTAAAAACCCCTGTCTCTGCCTGGACCATTTCCAGATTTGGTGTCACGGTGCCCATTAAGTATCCTGACATTAACACCTTAACACTATCGACTTTACGTGCAGTGGAGTCATGAATGAGAAACATGGACTGCTAAGGACTGGAACTGTATTATCTTTAGTGATGAATTCAGGTTCTGTTTTGGAGCCGATGGTGGTCGTGTTTAAGTATAGAGACCTTGTGGTGAGCGCCTCAATCCTGTCTTTGGTGTGGAGCGGCACACTGCTGGTGTGATGTTCTGGGGGGCCCATCACATATGACAGTCGGTCATCCCTCGTAGTGGTACAAGGGGCAATGACACATTCTAAGAGGCATTTTTCAGCAGGATAATGCTCACCCAACAACAGCAAGGATGTCCCAGGAATGCCTTCACAAAATTGACACACTTCCTTGACTGCCTAGTCAGCAGCTTTATTACCGATTGAGCATTTATGGGAGTTGCCGGAACACCAGCTTCATGATTTTGCAGGATCTAGAGGCCTAGTTGCAACATCTGTATGCCTACATGCCCAACCATATTTCATCATGTATCCAGGCTAAAGTCGGCTCAACAGGGTACTAGAGCCTCCTTTGAATTGTGCAGTTTTGTCCACTAATCTTATACTTTAACTCTAATATTGTAATCATTACAGTATCATATATCATCATTACAGTCACACATATAAAGTTTCATCCACTTCCAACAACTCTTTGGTGCATTATTTTTTGTGTCATTTAGTATATGTATGAGGGCCTCCCAACTGTTTCTCCAAGCCAGATGTCAAAGTAAAGAAAGATTAGACATATTAGATTTTAACATGCCCATTCCTCATGGTCAGGCACGTTGTCAGAGGGCTGAGAATTGAAGAAACATGTTATTAGGGCTCGAACCCAGGAGCTCCTGTGTTCCATTCAGCAGCTCTATCTGTTGAGCTATTGCGCCTTCTGACAAGCTCCTCTGCTAAATCTTGTTCCTGTGACTTGTTCCTGCACCTGTCTTCCTGATTAGATACCCTATATAACCCAGCCTAACACCTCCCATTCTTGCGAGATTATTGTGCTCCCAAGCCTGTAGTCCATCACCTGCCTGCTCCTCCATACTGCAGATAGACTTGTGCACCAACCTCTGGCTTCACCATGACTATGCTCTCTGTCTGGTCCTTTGTACACAAGGGTTGTGTGATCATAGCACAACCCCTTTACAATCCTCTATAAGGACCCAGGCTTGCTGACATTTGTAAGGCATTTCTGTGATGCCACCAAAGGTGTCCTCACCCTTCGTTCTCCCGGCTGTACATCACGACCTGTAATAATCTTTCACAGCCATAGCCTTGTTCTAGATTTGAAGAGAAAGTTGCCTGAGATATTACACATATCCTAGGAGTATCCCTGCTTGCTCTTTAACGTGGATGTCCTGTGGACAGGGTACTAACCTAATCTAACGGCTATCATACCTCTGGCCTACCTAGACCAGAGGCGTAGCGGCTAAACCATCCAGGCTCTTCTTCGTTGATATCACTCACTTTTGCTTACTCACTCCAACCAGCACAGAGGCGCTGTCTTGATAATATCTCCTCTTGTTCTAGATTTGTCCACAATTGATGTGCTTGGCTGATCATATGCTCTACATATATGTCACTACTAGTCACATGTATGTACATCCTAGTGTGTTCAACAGGTTAGCACTGGGTATACATGAGTATTACAGGCAGGGGCGGTGTTAGGGCGGCCAAACTGTGCAATCGCCCAGGATCCCCATCCCTAAAGGGGTCTCTTCTCTTCCGCACCGCTGTCACTGCTACTGTTCAGTGGTGACACTGCCAATCCTGAGTGACCGGGCAGATAAAAATCAAGCATAGCTGTCAGTGGGCGACTGGCTCAGTCTGGTTCGGCAAAGGAGGGAAAGGTAACATCACCATCATTCACTACACTCAATAACTGGACAGTAGAGGCTGGGCTTCCCTCCATGTGCGCTGATGCTGGTCTTTGGCTTCACCTCCTCCAGCCCACGCTCCCACTTGACCAGCGTAAGGACAGACATAGAGTGTACACAAGACAGGAGGGATGTCAGACAAGAAGCAGAGTCATGGTGGATTACCCTGTTTAGCGGTACAACGATGGGCAAAGTGCCGCCAGGTCTTTTTCACCAGTCTGGGCGTGGCCAAGGTCTGAGAACTGGAGTATGGCCCTAAGGCTGATGAGACATGAGCGTATTATGGCCACATTAGTGTGTCTGCAATATGGGCGAGTGTCCTAGCCTGCTTTCACGTATCCTGACCTGAGCTCTGAGTATTTTAGATCATATGATGCTAAGAGTTTGGGTCAGGATACAGGCTGTCATGCCGGGACACTCATCCATATTACGGCCGCATAAATGCAGCCATAATACACTTGTGTGTCACTGACCTATTCGTACAGGCATCCGTATTAGATCCGTCTGATGTAGATCTCAATTGAAATCTGGTACAGTTGAAATCTGCGCGTTTTTAATGTGGATTTCTGCAAAAGGTTTGCATATGGATTTTAGCATCAAACAATATGGCTGATCCGCAAGCAATAAACCCAATGTGTAATCCATGTCACAATGTTATACATGAATTCTTTTTTTCTGCAATGCAGATTTAAAACCTGCCCACAAGGAAATTTATGGCGCTAATGCTCATTCATTCAAACTGCACACATAAAGATGTGGATTTTGCCCAGATGTGATAAAGAATCAGCCTAGATTTCATATAGATTTTGCATTACTCCCCCCTGTGAAATCCACTGTGTGAACAAGACCTAAGAACTAGAGAGGAGTGAGTATACTCGCAAAGGCACATTACTCGAGTGAGTAGTGCCTTAGCTGAGTATCTCCCTGCTCGTCTCTAAAGATTCGGGGGCCGGCATGGGTGACAGGTGAGTTGCGGCGGGGAGTGGGGGGGGGGGGGAGAGGGAGAGAGAAATCTCCCCTCCATTCCTCCCCGCTCTCCGCGGCCGCTCCCCGCCCCCGCCGACCCCCGAATCTTTAGAGATGAGCGGGGAGATACTCGGCTAAGGCACTACTCGCTCGAGTAATGTGCCTTAGCGAGTATACTCGCTCATCTCTACTGAGAACCTAAAGTAAGGGCTTACTCGGAGAATGACTGAACTTGACTGTGCCGGTAGAATATTTCAGAATTTTAGGCTCCACTTTTGATTTTGCCCAAGGACACACTTTGTCTAAAACCTGCCTTAAGTAAAGAAAAATTGCAACCTCCATGCGTGCTTATGTATTTAACACCAATCGAACAAGACATGAAGCACCGGCACCAATTACCAGTTCCATTTTCTCGCATATCACAAGAGCTTCCATGATACATTTGTCGTATGTTACTATTTATCCAAACTGTTTTATGAATTTTATCATTTTTCAAATAGCAATTACTTTAAGATGGTAAAGGTCGTCATCCTTTTCATAGTGTGGAGATTTACTGGCTAAGAATTACTGTATACTATAAGAAAATCTGACATGTTTTATTTATAGCCCTCCCAGGGCAGAGAAAGTGACCAGAGGCTGTCCTTAATTCCTCTCTCCTCTTATACTGAGCATTTTTTACAAAACTTATGGACATGAGCCAGACATTTCTTAGTATGTGCGCTAACCTTTGGCATCCTTCCAGAGCTTCTTATAAGCTGTAAGTTGCTGCTTTTTAACTTTGTGGAGAAAACTCTTGAGAGTTCAGACTATCTCCTTAATTATAATGAACAATGATAAGAGCTACATGAAAAATTGTTAGTGGCACGGACAGAGAAAAAAAGTACAAGAAATATTTGTCAAATATAGCAAAGTGTAGAGCACTGAATAACATTTGTATAATTAAAGCATACCTAACTTTTCAGCAGACTTTTCAGAATAAGCTACCTTGTCTACATGACCAATAACACTAATAATGATCATTGTATGACTTGTATCATGTATTTATCAGCAGTTTTCCCCTCTGTGGGCTCCATTCCTAATTCTCAATTATCTCAGAATTGATGGGAGTGCTGTGTTCTATAGTCTGTGCACAGAGAACTGCAGATCCTGCTCTCTAACTGTCTGCAACACACACTGAGGCATAACATTTCATGAACATGTTAGATTAAACAGTGGAGATGTGATTAATGGCATAATTTGCCGCTTTTTTTTGGTGGATCTCTGCTACTTTTCCAAAAGTTGGCAGGGCTAGGCAAAAAGGTGGCATGTCACACAGGCTATTAGATGTATTATGATTTACATCATAAACTGGCATAATTTATAGTTGAAGCCTACAATAGCTTAGACAGTGTAGATTTTCACCTGGCAGAGGTGGGTGCTGCCAGATGCAGCAAATGTATTAAGAGTAGAGATGAGCGAGTATACTTGCTAAGGGCAATTGCTCGATTGAGCATTGCCCTTAGCGAGTACCTGCCCGCACTGGAGCAAAGATTCGGCTGCCGGCGGCAGGCGGGGAGCTGCGGGGGAGAGCGGGGAGGAACGGAGGGGAGATCTCTCTCTCCCTCTCTCGCCCCCGCTCCTCCCTGCTGACTGCCACAACTCACCTGTCACCCGTGCCGGCAGCCAAACCTTTTCTCCTGAGCGGGGAGATACTGGCTAAGGACAATGCTCGATCGAGCAAGTGTCCTTAGCGAGTATGCTCGCTCATCTCTAATTAAGAGGCTTTCACCTTTTGATACATTAGTCTTACTTATACCAGCACAAACGTTTCTTAGACTGGAGTATGAAACACTGGTCTAAGTAAATAAGCTCAAATGGTCAAACATTCTCTACCTGCTCAGTCTCTGTACTTAGCTTGCTCTAGATAATTTGATTTATGGTAGTCTCTATCCCTCTAGGGGTGATATTCTAGTGAAAATTGGCTTACAAAAGTTGCACATTTTGGTGTGAACCAAGCCTGCAAAAAAAAAAGTTGCAACTTTTTGAATTTATTCCAGTGTGTGCTAGTTTTTAAAAACCCTTGTTGGTAGGTGGTACGGCCACTACACCAGCATCTTCTGTACATTATACCGGAAATCTACTCCAGCTCCTAGATGGCATAAATTTTATTAGGTGCCCAGACAACCGTGATATGCCTAATATATGAAAAACCATGAACCTCTTCATACATCAGGTGAATCTTGTGCCTGTGGGAATTATTAAAAGGCTATTATTGCAGTTTCAGCAAATAAAGGTTCCAAAGGTTGTTCTTCATATAATGAAAAGTCATACAATTTCCAATATACTTTATGTATCAATTCCTTATGGTTTTTAAGGTCTCTGTTACAATAGAGCCGTATAAGTGTTTCAGCGTTACTTGCGGTCTATAAACAGAATATACAATTTAACATAACTTACGAGCTCGGCTGACACTTCATATAATGGAAAATAAAAAAACGTACGCAGAGGGAACAGTGTTTTTAATCAGCACCTTTAGTGAACTGCTGCACACAGTGTTTAATATAAAGGTAACAAATGTTCTCTTTTATCTGGAAGGTTTAATACCCGAGTGGTTTTTGTTAATAAGTCTGTATGGTACACTGCTGTGACATCACAAATATGTATCATGCAGATAACCAGGAAAATGGTAAGTTGCCATGACAACACAAGTGGGCTTTAGACAGAGAAGCTGTTATGACATCACAACTAGTTTCGGTTAGGTTACTGTGACATCATAACAGTTTTTCAGTAAGGTAAATAGCTATGACATCATAACTTTCTTTCAGGTAAGCTGCCGTGACATCATAAGTGGGTTTTTGATAAGCAAGCTGGTATGACATCATGAGCAGGTTTCAGACAGGTAGGCTGCTGTGACCTCACAACTCGATGTCTGCTGGATAAGCTGATTGTGGGATCACAACTGTGCTTCAGTCAGTGAACTTCTGTGACATCACAGCTCTCCCATTCCATTGTGAGATCACAAACATTGCTTAGGTAAGCTGCTGTGATATCAGTGGTTGATTTTAGTCTGGTTAGAGCCATCACAACTGCTTTTCTATCTGATAAGCTGCTGTGACATCACATGTGAATTTCAATAAACGGCTGTTAGCTTCTGTGACTTCACGAGTGCGTTAAAGTGAGATAGATCACTATGACATCACAAGTGTGTTAAAGTGAAATAGATCACTATGACATCACCAGTGTTTTAAAGTGAGATACATTGCTATGACATTGCAAGTGGGTTTAAAGGGGTTCTGACATGAATAATTTTTTTATGCTTTAGCAGCCATTGTCCCCTGGTGTGCCTAATGGACCCAGGGAACCCATGGTTTAATGGCTGCTAAAGCATAAAAATATAACACTTACCTTGTCTTCTGTTGTTGTTGACATCGGGGGGTCAGCTCCCGGCAGGCAGTCTTCTTCCTCCAGCAGCCGCGCCGCTCCGGGATCGCGCGCATGCGCAGTAGAGAGGTGCCCTCTGACAGGAGTCAGGACGGGCTGCGTCTCCACTGCGCATGCGCAGCACTCCGGAGTTCAGCCGGACGGACGGGCCGCCCACAGCAAGCACTGCTTGTGACGTGCTTGCTGTGAGCGGTCCGTCCGTTGACCTCGGAAGTGCCTGACGGACGGAGCAGAGCCAGGAAGCGGTCTTTTTGACCGCTCCTGCTCTGCTTTAAAGGCACAGAAGATGATGCCGGCTGGAGGGGACATGCCTGGCGATCGGGCCAGGCCAGGCAAGGTGAGTACAATTTTTTTTTCTTCATGTCAGAACCCCTTTAAAGGGGTGGTACATTTGTAAGCTATTGATGGCCTAGCCTCAGAATTGACTCAATAGTAGATCATCAGGGGTCTGTCACCTGGGACTCCTTGTCAATCAACAGTTTGTCTGGCCAGTGTTCTTGTGCACTAAGCTGACTTCTGCGGAAAGCAGACAGTTCCGTTCCCATTGTAGTGGCCAGGCTTGGTATCACACCCATTCATTTCAATGGGAACTTGACCTGCAATACCAAGCCTACCCACTGCCGTGGGAACAAAGCTGTCTGCTTGAGGCAGAAATCAGCTCAGTGCACCCTCTCGATGATAGTGTGGGTCTTAGGTGATGGACGTTCACTGTTCTACTATTGATGACCTATCCTAAGGATAGGCCATCAACAGTCTATAACTGTCAGTTATATCACGACTAGTTCTAGATACATGCACTTAGTGGCCAAAATGTCATAAATGCAAAAGAATAAGCTGAAGTTTATGGGCCTCCCTGAAAGACTATATTAGAAAATCCTACAACTCCTGTGTGAAATTTAGAATAATAGTGTCTTCCTATGGGACATAGGGCCTTTGGGCTCCCTTAGGCACCAGGGATAGGATGTATCTGCTACATCTTCAACGCCAATAGTTATGCCACTACTAGAGATGAGCGAACGTACTCGTCCGAGCTTGATACTCGTTCGAGTATTAGCGTGTTCGAGATGCTCGTTACTCGTAACGAGTACCAGGCGATGTTCGAGTTACTTTCACTTTCATCTCTGAGACGTTAGCGTGCTTTTCTGGCCAATTGAAAGACAGGGAAGGCATTACAACTTCCCCCTGCGTCGTTCAAGCCCTATACCACCCCCCTGCTGTGAGTGGCTTGGGAGATCAGGTGTCACCGGAGTATAAAAATCGGCCCCTCCCGCGGCTCGCCTCAGATGCGTTGTGAGATAGCTGAGGGACAGTGCTATAGTGTTGAAGCTGCTGTAGGGAGAGCGTTAGGAGTTAGTGTAGGCTTCAAGAACCCCAACGGTCCTTCTTAGGGCCACATCTAACAGTGTGCAGTAGTGTGGAGGCTGCTTTTAGCAGTGTTGCACATTTTTTTTTTTTGGTATATCGGCCGTGCAGAGCATTGCGCCCTGCAGTAATACTACAGGGACAGAAGTGTGTAGGCAGGGCCAGAAGACATATATTATCGATTGAATATACGCAGTGGTCCTTTAGAAAAAAATATTTGAAAAAAAACTATTTGGCCTGCCTGTCACTGTGCTCACTGTTCTGGGTCCGTGTCTGCTGCGGGTTGTAGTTCTCAAAATAAATACGCAGCCAGCTAAGTGTTACAGCAGGCTTGCGCAAAATTATTTCCTGGCTCTGAAATCACCGCTCTGTTGCACTTAATAACAGTGCAACACTGCAGTTCCGTGACACACACATCAGGGACAGAATTGTGTAGGCAGGGCCAGAAGACATATATAGATTGAATATACGCAGTGGTCCTTTTGAAAAAAATATTTGAAAAAAATCTATTTGGCCTGCCTGTCACTCTGCTCAGTGTTCTGGGTCTGTGTCTGCTGGGGGTAGTAGTTCTCCAAATAAATATGCAGCCAGCTAAGTGTTACAGCAGGCTTGCGCAAAATTATTTCCTGGCGTTCCGTAAGCAAACTCAGCCTACAACCACAGGCCAATAAGCGGCACATTAAATTACAGTGTTGTGTTTCAGCATTTCTGGTAATACAGCATGCTGAGGGGTAGGGGTAGGCCTAGAGGACGTGGGCACGGCCGAGGACGCGGAGGCCCTAGTCCGGGTGTGGGCACAGGCCGAGCTCCTGATCCAGGTGTATCGCAGCTGACTGCTGCGGGATTAGGAGAGAGGCACGTTTCTGGCGTCCCCACATTCATAGCACATTTAATGGGTCCACGCGGTAGACCCTTATTAGAAAATGAGCAGTGTGAGCAGGTCCTGTCGTGGATGGCAGAAAGTGCTTCCAGCAACCTATAGTCCACCGAGAGTTCTGCGCCGTCCACTGCTGCAACTCAGAATCCTCTGGCTGCTGCTCCTCCTTCCTCCCAGCCTCCTCACTCCATGAAAATGAGACATTCTGAGGAGCGGGCAGACTCCCAGGAACTGTTCTCGGGCCCCTGCTCAGATTGGGCAGCAATGGTTCCTCTCCCACCAGAGGAGTTTATCGTGACTGATGCCCAACCATTGCAAAGTTCCCGGGGTCCGGGGGATGAGGCTGGGGACTTCCGGCAACTGTCTCAAGACCTTTCAGTGGGTGAGGAGGCCGATGACGATGAGACACAGTTGTCTATCAGTGAGGTAGTAGTAAGGGCATTAAGTCCGAGGGAGGAGCGCACCGAAGATTCTGAGGAAGAGCAGCAGGACGATGAGGTGACTGACCCCACCTGGTTTGCTACGCCTACTGAGGACAGGTCTTCAGAGGGGGAGGCAAGGGCAGCAGCAGGGCAGGTTGCAAGAGGCAGTGCGGTGGCCAGGGGTAGAGGCAGGGCCAGACCGAATAATCCACCAACTGTTTCCCAAAGCGCCCCCTCGCGCCATGCCACCCTGCAGAGGCCGAGGTGCTGAAAGGTCTGGCAGTTTTTCACTGAGAGTGCAGACGACCGACGAACAGTGGTGTGCAACCTTTGTCGCGCCAAGATCAGCCGGGGAGCCACCACCAGCAGCCTCACCACCACCAGCATGCGCAGACATATGATGGCCAAGCACCCCACAAGGTGGGACGAAGGCTGTTCACCGCCTCCGGTTTGCACCGCTGCCTCTCCCCCTGTGCCCCAACCTGCCACTGAGATCCAACCCCGCTCTGAGGACACAGGCACTACCGTCTCCTGGCCTGCACCCACACCCTCACCTCCGCTGTCCTCGGCCCCATCCACCAATGTCTCTCAGCGCACCGTCCGGCAGTTGCTAGCGCAAGTGTTTGAGCGCAAGCGCAAGTACGCCGCCACGCACCCGCACGCTCAAGCGTTAAACGTGCACATAGCAAAATTTATCAGCCTGGAGATGCTGCCGTATAGGGTTGTGGAAACGGAGTCCTTCAAAAGTATGATGGCGGCGGCGGCCCCGCGCTACTCAGTTCCCAGTCGCCACTACTTTTCCCGATGTGCCGTCCCAGCCCTGCAAGACCACGTCTCCCGCAACATTGTACGCGCCCTCACCAACGCCGTTACTGCCAAGATCCACTTAACAACGGACACGTGGACAAGCACAGGCGGGCAGGGCCACTATATCTCCCTGACGGCACATTGGGTGAATTTAGTGGAGGCTGGGACAGAGTCAGAGCCTGGGACCGCTCACGTCCTACCCACCCCCAGAATTGCGGGCCACAGCTCGGTGGTGGTATCTGCGGCGGTGTATGCTTCCTCCACTAAACCACCCTCCTCCTCCTCCTCCTCCGCAACCTCTGTCTCGCAATCAAGATGTGTCAGCAGCAGCACGTCGCCAGCAGTCGGTGTCGCGCGGCGTGGCAGCACAGCGGTGGGCAAGCGTCAGCAGGCCGTGCTGAAACTACTCAGCTTAGGAGATAAGAGGCACACGGCCCACGAACTGCTGCAGGGTCTGACAGAGCAGACCGACCGCTGGCTTGCGCCGCTGAGCCTCCAACCGGGCATGGTCGTGTGTGACAACGGCCGTAACCTGGTGGCGGCTCTGCAGCTCGGCAGCCTCACGCACGTGCCATGCCTGGCCCACGTCTTTAATTTGGTGGTTCAGCGCTTTCTGAAAAGCTACCCTCGCTTGTCAGACCTGCTCGGAAAGGTGCGCCGGCTCTGCACACATTTCCGCAAGTCCCACACGGACGCTGCCACCCTGCGCACCCTGCAACATCGGTTTAATCTGCCAGTTCACCGACTGCTGTGCGACGTGCCCACACGGTGGAACTCTACGCTCCACATGTTGGCCAGGCTCTATGAGCAGCGTAGAGCTATAGTGGAATACCAACTCCAACATGGGCGGCGCAGTGGGAGTCAGCCTCCTCAATTATTTTCAGAAGAGTGGGCCTGGTTGGCAGACATCTGCCAGGTCCTTGGAAACTTTGAGGAGTCTACCCAGGTGGTGAGTGGCGATGCTGCAATCATTAGCGTCACCATTCCTCTGCTATGCCTCTTGAGAAGTTCCCTGCAAAGCATAAAGACAGACGCTTTGCACTCGGAAACAGAGCCGGGGGAAGACAGTATGTCGCTGGATAGTCAGGGCACCCTCCTGTCTATATCTCAGCGCGGTAAGGAGGAGGAGGAGGAGGAGGAGGAAGATGAGGAGGAGGGGGAAGACACAGCTTGGCCCACTGGTGAGGGTAGACATGCTGCTGGCCTGTCATCCTTTCAGCGTGTATGGCCTGAGGAGGAGGAGGAGGAGGAGGAGGATCCTGAAAGTGATCTTCCTAGTGAGGACAGCCATGTGTTGCGTACAGGTACCCTGGCACACATGGCTGACTTCATGTTAGGATGCCTTTCTCGTGACCCTCGCGTTACACGCATTCTGGCCACTACGGATTACTGGGTGTACACACTGCTCGACCCACGGTATAAGGAGAACCTTTCCACTCTCATACCCGAAGAGGAAAGGGGTTCGAGAGTGTTGCTATACCACAGGACCCTGGCGGACAAACTGATGGTAAAATTCCCATACGACTGCGGTAGTGGCCGAAGGCGCAGTTCCGAGGGGCAGGTAGCAGGGGAGGCGCAGAGATCAGGCAGGATGTACAGCACAGGCAGGCCAACACTCTTTAAGGCCCTTGACAGCTTTATGGCTCCCCAGCAAGACTGTGTCACCGCTCCCCAGTCACGGCTGAGTCGGCGGGAGCACTGTAAAAGGATGGTGAGGGAGTACGTAGCCGATCGCACGACCGTCCTCCGTGACGCCTCTGCCCCCTACAACTACTGGGTGTCGAAGCTGGACACGTGGCCTGAACTCGCGCTGTATGCCCTGAAGGTGCTTGCTTGTCCTGCGGCTAGCGTCTTGTCAGAGAGGGTGTTTAGTGCGGCTGGGGGAATCATCACAGATAAGCGTACCCGCCTGTCAACCGACAGTGCCGACAGACTAACACTCATCAAGATGAACAAAGCCTGGATTTCCCCAGACTTCTCTTTTCCACCAGCGGACAGCAGCGATACCTAAGCAATACGTAGGCTGCACCCGCGGATGGAAGCATCGTTCTGTATCCCCATCAAAAACGGGGACCTTTTCGCTGCATCAATCTGTGTATAATATTCATCCTCCTCCTCCTGAAACCTCACATAATCACGCCGAACGGGCAATTTTTCTTAGGCCCACAAGGCTCAGTCATATAATTTCTCTAAACAATTTTTATACGTTTCAATGATCATTAAAGCGTTGAAACTTTCACCTCCAACTATTTTTATTTTAACTGGGCTGCCTCCTGGCCTAGTTACCAATTAAGCCACATTAACCAAAGCGATTAATGGGTTTCACCTGCCCTCTTGGTTGGCCATGGCCAATTTTTCTGAGGTACATTAGTACTGTTGATACAGCAATTTTTGTGGGCCCTCGCCTACAGTGTAATCAAATGAATTTTTAGCCCACCTGCATTACAGCTGACGTTACATCCGCTGTGTTGGGCAATGCAATGGGATATTTTTATGTACCGCCGGTGGCTTCCTGGCACCCGTCCATGCTGTGGGTCCACAGGGAGTTGTAAATGCATCTGTTTCCACTTCTAAAGAACCCCAGTCTGACTGGGGCATGCAGTGTGGGCCGAAGCCCACCTGCATTAAGCACGACATTACTACCTCAGCTGTGATGGGCACTGCAATGGGATATTTTTATGTACCGCCGGTGGCTTCCTGGCGCCCACCCATGCTGTGGGTCCACAGGGAGTTGTAAATGCATCTGTTTCCACTTCTAAAGAACCCCAGTCTGACTGGGGCATGCAGTGTGGGCCGAAGCCCACCTGCATTAAGCACGACAGTACTACCTCAGCTGTGATGGGCACTGCAATGGGATACATTTATGTACAGCGGGTGGGTTCCAGGGAGCCACCCATGCTGTGGGTGCACACGGAATTCCCATTGCAGAGTTGTACCTGCCTGTGACTATTTATAAAAAAACCGCGGTCTGACTGGGGCGTGCAGACACCTTGACAGAATGAATAGTGTGTGGCACATAGGTTCCCCATTGCTATGCCCACGTGTGCAGCTCCAGATGGAGGTGGCACAGGATTGGATTTCTCATTGCTTCTGTACAGCATTGTGGGCTATCGTCCCGCCCCTTTTAAAGAGGGTCCCTGCCTAGCCGTGCCAACCCTCTGCAGTGTGTGCCTGCTTTTCCTGTGGCAGACGCCCTTATAAATGGACATGAGGGTGGCGTGGCATGAGGGCAGCTGAAGGCTGGGCAGGGACAGTTTGGTGTGCGCTGTGGACACTGGGTCGTGGGCGGGGGGGGGGGAATTGGCAGCATGTAACCCAGGAGAAGTGGCAGCGGAGTGTCATGCAGGCAGTGATTGTGCTTTGTTGGAGGTAGTGTGGTGCTTAGCTAAGGTATGCATTGCTAATGAGGGCTTTTCAGAAGTAAAAATTGTTGGGAGGGGGGGGCCCACTCTTGCCGCTATTGTGGCTTAATAGTGGGACCTGGGAACTTGAGATGCAGCCCAACATGTAGCCCCTCGCCTGCCCTATCCGTTTCTGTGTCGTTCCCATCACTTTCTTGAATTGCCCCGATTTTCACAAATGAAAACCTTAGCGAGCATTGGCGATATACAAAAATGCTCGAGTCGCCCATTGACTTCAATGGGGTTCGTTACTCGAAACGAACCCTCGAGCATCGTGAAAAATTCGTCTCGAGTAACGAGCACCCGAGCATTTTGGTGCTCGCTCATCTCTAGCCACTACATATGTGCAACTTGTGCAGCTTTATACAGGCCCTAAGCAAGCATTAATAGTGCTCTCTATTGCATGTGATATGTGCTTCTATCCTATCCATGTCTAAAAATTACTGATGAATTGGAACAGCGATGAGAAAATTTCTGGAGTGCTCTGTATGAGGTGATTTATGAATAGCACCCATTAGCCTCAAATTAACAGCTAGGATTCAAGGAGTCCATAAACTATACTTATACATGGATCTTGGTATGCACGCCTAATATAGAAGGTTTATGGAAAATTGTATAGCTTTAATTTGCTAAAACAATATGTTGTGCCTCCCACTCCCCTCAATATTTCTCTACGATTCCAGAGCCATTGAGTCAGCAGAAGGAAATAGATTCCTGAATTTCTAATTTGACATTTTTCTTAAACGGACATCACGATCTTAGTATGTTGTGGCATAGTGCTAGGATGTGGTTCTTCTATGCAAATAAGGAAGATGGAACAATACCTCTGCAGCGCCACCTATTGGATGGCAGCATTCCTTCAAATCAATGTGCGACTTTTTAACATTCTGTAAAACAATGATTGGGAATAGGAAGCCAAGCCAGCAAACCATACATAGACAGCTGTTTCAGGGTGTTTGCCCCTCATCAGTGTGCAGTAGGTTTCTGGCTTGGCTGGTGAGAGGCCTGTGATGTGGGTCAAGAGGGGTGTCGTCTCTCCTTAAGGAGAGCACCCAAAAAGTGTGTGGAGACACCTAGGGGATGTGTATGGGTTGGGGGATGGCATCATCTCTCCCCAAGGGGAGCACCCAGAAGGGGTGTGAGAAGACACCTGAAAAGTGAGAGAGGAGACTTCTAGTTACTCTGAACAGAACTCCACTATAATAAAGGCTGCTGAGATGCAATCCTAATAAAGTCCTTGCTGTCACAGTGTGCAAAATTATCAAGTGCAAATCCAGGCAAGAAGCATGTGGACAGTCATCTACGTATTCAGCTTCTCCCCATCAGTCTGACAGTTACAGGCATGCTTCGATTCTCACTGCAATCTCCTCTGTAACAGGAGACTCCTCAGGCCATAGGGCTAACTTATCCTAGCCATGTCAAAAGGCCTGATACAGGACCCAACTGGGAGCCATTCCTCCTATTGCAACTTCTGGTGTGTACTACACTACATACAGAGCCAGTGTAACTCTCTATGGTGCCTGAGTTCTCCAGACATCCCACGTGATCCCCACAGCAGATGGGAAGTAGCATACAACACTCTAAAAAATATATATAAAATATCTATCTATCTATCTATAAATGTAATTTATCATGCCCTGTCAAAGGTTGTCCTTATACCATCCAGCGAAGCATCATCTGAGCCCTTATGCAACAACATTATAATAGCCATATCAACCATAACATGGTGATACGAACAAAAATATGAACTATTCCTCTGAGCTTGTTGCAACACGAACTCGAACTTGGGCTACCCCCTTACACATGCTCAGCTACCAGACAGTTGACAAATGCATCTTTGGGCAGTTGTAACAACACTGGGCACCATGAGCTACATGCAGAGGTGAACATATTTGAACTTGTTCTCAGCAAGAGAAACCAAGTAATCTTGTAGATATGATACTGTCTCCATCAGTCTGACAGTTACAGGCATGCTTCGATTCTCACTGCAATCTCTTCTGTAACAGGAGACTCAGGCTGTAGGCCTAACTTACCTAGCCATGTCAAAAGGCCTGATACAGGACCCAACTGGGAGCCTTTCCTCCTATTGCAACTTCTGGTATGTACTACACTACATACAGAGCCAGTGTACCTCTCTATGGTGCCTGAGTCCTTCAGACATTCCACGTGATCCCCACAGCTGATGGGAAGTAGCATACAACACTCTCAAAAATATATCAAATTGTAGTCATTTTTCACCCCCTGTCAAAGCTTGTCCTTATACCATCCAACGAAGCATCATCTGAGCCCTTATGCAACAACATTATAATAACCATAACAACCATAACATGGTGATGCAAACAAAAAAATGAACTATTCCACTGAGCTTGTTGCAACACGAACTTGAACCCGGGCTACCCCCTTACACATGCTCAGCTACCAAAGAGGAGACAAATGCATCTTTGGGCAGTTGTAACAACACTGGGCACCATCAGCCACATGCAGAAGTGAACATATTTGAACTTGTTCTCAGCAAGAGAAACCAAGTAATCTTGTAGATATGATACTTTTTTAATGGCTAACAAAAAACAGGGCAAAAGCTGACAGCGAGGATGAGATCTCACCGCCACACAATTAAAGAAAGAAAGACAGAATTACCTGTGGTGAAGCATTTTTCTAGTTACGGACACAACATAGAATATATGAAGTTACTGTATTAAAAGGCGACTTCAAATCTCAACGTCATAGAAGAATTTGAAAGTACAAATTTATAACCATCTTTGACACTCAAGACTGGGATTAGCATTGGAGGTGGTTTCATGCACCACTGGAGATTATGAGAAATCTATAGCACAGATAACATGCTGGTGATTCCCACCACCAATAATACTTTCACATCCCTTATCAGTGGACTAATTAAGTATCAACTCTTCTGCTCATCCTGTTCTGGTATTGTTTTAAGTGCAAATTAATCACACCATGTCTGTGACTTTTCATATGTATGTGTGTATATATATGCCTGTGCATTTTCGGATCTATTCCATTAAGCCTGAAGAAGAACCCTAAATAGGTCTGAAAGCTCGCTATTACATCCTGTCTTTTTGTTAGCCATTAAAAGGTATCAGATATACAAGATTACTTGGCTTCTCTTGCTGAGAACAATCACATTTTGCTCTATTGGGTAACACGTTACTTAAAAAAAACCTTTTTTTGTTATATTTGTACTGGGGCATCATTTTTTAATAGCTGCTAATACAAAAAAATAATTAATCAAATGCCTTCTGCCAGAATAATTATAAATGATGTAGTAGCATAACCCCTTTAAGTAGCTGAAACCCCTCATTCTGAGTATCGATCCAGGCAATGAGACCACCAATGGTCAGAAAGTAATGGCCTATTCGAGCAAAATCCTAGAAAAACCCCTTAAATATTTTTGGGAAAGCAGAAAAAGATTGAAATAATTATTTAGGTACTAAAAATAGTGTGAAAAAACTAATTAAATTAGAAATCAATAATATTACCTTTTGAAAGACAACTTCATAGTCTCGGGGAGAAAAGTCTAAAATTATTCTTGTAAGAATTCCAAACATTTTATTTGCTTTGATTTCACGATAGTTCATTAGAAAATAATAGACAATAGTATAAATGACGTTGTTTTTTTAATAAAATCATATATATTAGATATACATTTCTATCAGAATCCCTCAAGTGTATTTAGCTGAAATGCTTGTAATCAGGCAATGTGGGTAGTCAAGCTCCACGCCTGCACACTGTCTCCATGTCTTACTGTGTCTGTAAATAGAGATAATTAACTTTATCCTCCAGTGTTTTAGAGTAGTTGTGTAGCCTACATAGGAGGAAACAATGTGGCTCTTTATCTAATGCTGCATTTAGGTCGATCATATTGAAAATGTTAACAGTACACACTCACTAACTGGAGGTATGATTGTCTAAGGCAGGGGGCCCCAACTCCAGTCCTCAGGGACCACCAACAGGTCATGTTTTCAGTATATCTTATGATAAGAACACCTGTGGCAATGTCTGAGGCACCGACAATAATTATATCACCTGTGCAACAGTGAGGAAATCCAGAAAACATGACCTGTTGGCGGTCCCTGAGGACTGGAGTTGGGGAACACTGGTCTAAGGCAGCTATTTATGCACATGAATGTTGTATTACGATACAGAGGAGTCTTTGTTATCAGGAGTATACCCACCCAGCCTATATAATGTGCAGTAATTTATGGTCTCCTAACTGTACTGGATTTAGTGATACAGTCCCGGATTTTGAGGGCTATCCCACAGTCCCATGAGGCAGGAGTGATGTCTCGCAGTTGGAGCCTATTGAAGTACAATTAATAAAAATAGCCTATGCATGCCTGCCAACTCTTCCAAAACATCCAGGAGACGTCTTGAAAATCGGGAGATCTCCCGGACTCCCAAAAAAACCTGAAAATCCCCAGGGAGCTTTTCTCTGCTCCTGTGTGTCTGTGAGTCCCAGGGATGAAGGTGACCAGCAGAGAGTATGAGATCAAAGAAGTGCACAGGTGGTGGCTGCAGCATGGCACAAAGGCGCTAGATAGGAGTGGACCAGAGCTGATTGGTGGAAGGAGGGAGTGGGCAGAAAGTCTAAGCTTGCACAGGTGGGTTATGACTGTGAAGCAGAAGTTGCTGCAAGCTCCTGTGTACATGTGGAACAGGTACCATTTATGTGATGTATATGTATATATATAGGTATACTATGATATATGACATAATAACTGCACCTCATATCATGCACTCATTTATTTGAGACCAGAAGGTAATATAGGGATACATATTAGAAATACTCTTTTTTTTTTAAAACCTATTGTAATCATTGGGGTAAAATAGAAATGCATAATTTTATTTGAATTCTACTTTTCTGTTACAAAAATGGGACAGACGTAATTCAAACAGAAATCCCTAACGTAGATCTGAACAAGCCCTACTAAAGCTGCTAATTAAGATACCTGTCAGGCAAACATTTGCTAGGACAACAGATAAACTATATATATGTGAATTTTTTTTATATCCACTATATTATATATATAATATAACTTGGGGGTTACTGGGACCGCCATCTTCTTCACCTAAGATGGTTGGCACCACTCTCACAGAGATTCTTGAAAACTCTGGCATCTGCCAGCTTTATTGCACACAGAAAAGGTTTACAGCATCAACACACTGCATATACACTGGAACACAACTTCTGGGTTGACAACTCACAGTCTTTGTCGCTATACCCAACCAGGGCATATAGTGGGTGTCTTCCCCTGTCAGACCCGCACCATACCTCAGGCTTGCAGCTCCTGTAGCTGCGTTAGCAGCGTCTCCCCCCTTTTCAGGAGTGTGTCTGAAGGTTTTATCTCCTCCAACCACATCCCTACAGCTGCCCCAGCTAATTTAGCACACGGAATGCCTGAGTTCATGTTCCCTGAAGGCCATCTTCTGATATGCAGCACCAGATATCCCCCCTCTGATAGAGGCCATAGACGTTATCTCAGGACCTATCTTTCCAGGGCCGAAGCACCATGCTAGGGGGTCTCTTTCTCTCTCTGAGTGTAGTTGTCCCTTCTCTGACACTTTTTTGCTGCAATTGCTCAATTTCAAATCTCTTCCTGAAACTCATCTCTCTCATTCTCTAGCTCAATTGCTTCCTCATTCATGAACTGCTGTTGGCTCTTCAGTTGCTTCTCTTCAAGTCCTTGTGTAGAGTCTGCCTTTTCTGATTCTGTTTTGCTTTTCCCTGCAATTTCTTTCACGTTGTTCTCTTCACCTGCAACTTCTTTCACATTGTTCTCTTCACACACTGCTACGGAGGCCTCTTTTCCTGTCTCTGCTTCTTTAGTAGCTTCCTCAACTTCAGCAGCCTCACCTTCTGCCTTCTTTTTGATTTCCTGTACTTCAGAGGATTCCTTACTCTCCATCAGTTGCTGAGCCCTCACCTTCTCAGTGTCTCTACTGAACCGTTCTTCTGCATACTTAGCAGACATCATTTTCTCCTCACCAAACAACTGATCAAACTTCTTCTATTTCTTCTCCTGGTTAAACACAATCTGACATTGGTGGCCAAGCCCACAGTCATATCTTCTACTTCCTGCTGAAGACTCTTTTTAAACTTCTCTAGTTTATCATATGCATCAGCTTTTTCTTCATACCGTTGATTTGTAGCTTCTAATTCTCTTTGAATTTTCCTCTTCTGCACTTCAATAGAATCCAAGGATGTATTATTCTCCTCCATTTTCTTTTCCACATCTGACACCTGAGCCTGAAGTGTTGAAATCTACTTTGACAGGTTTTTCTAGATTTTGGCATCTTCCTCTAACTGCTCGAGGAACATATTTCTCTCATCTTCCATTCTCTTCAGGTGTGCACTAAGGCCAAGCCTCTTGCATTTCTACTTGCACCAGTTTTTGAGACTCTTGGATCTGCAATTCCATTTCCACTTGCAGTCTATTTGTCTTCTCAGACAGCTCTATCTGTCACCTTCTGCGATTTTTACTTATAGCTCTTGAAGCTGTTTCTCTTACATTCAGAGTCACGCTTGTCTTACAGCAGTAGCTTTATCTCACTTTTCAACTCATTATGCTCACTTTTCAGGGAGTGTTTAGTTTGTTCTATGTGTTTGGTCACTTCCTCCACAACTTGAGCATGTTTCGGTTTAAGCTCCTACACTTGAGCGTCAGATATTATAGCTTTCTCAATTACACTTTTCTTCCACTGGATCACCTCTTGCTCATGGAGTGCTTCCTGGGCTTCTTTAAAGTCCAGTATATCTTCCAAGACCTTTGTTTTGTTTTTTTTACCTGTCTGCAAGCAGCTTTCTCCAATTGCAGGTTTTCTTTGAGTTCACTTATCTGAGACTCCAATTCATCATTTTTCTCAGCTAACTGCATTGTCAACTCTGGTCCAGGGGAGATCAGCCAAGAGACAGAAGGTATTGCTAATATATCATCGCTTGACAAAGACGGCAGCAGCCGTCGAAACGTCGCCATGCTGTTTTACTTCTGGATCTGTATTCACCAATAAAGGATGATATATCAGCAATACCTTCTGTCTCTTGGCTGATCTCCCCTGGACCAGTGCTGCCTTCCAAAAACAACTTGCTTCCAGTTTACTTTGGCTCCTCAGTGTCCGGGACCTGGCAGGCGTGCACGGCGAGTATCTATTATCTTCCTCCACACCTATTATATGGTGCATATTGGCTTGGTGCTGCTGTTTGGTTACTATTCATATTGCATTGTCAACTCTGCCACTTGTGTTTGCAACTCTGCAATTTGATTACACAGATCTGTAGAATTACCTTCTAAGTGCTCTTTCCCATGGGCACATATAAAAACGGCCGGCCGATATGTGCTGTGATCTGATGCATTGGATTCCAATGCATCAGGTCACATGGGCGTATTCCCTTGATGTAAAAATGCCTGGCCAAGCCAATATAGCACCAGGCATTTTTACGTTGGGCCCAAAAGAGAGTCCTGGAACTATCTTTTGGGCAGGAATATGTCGGCCACTGCATGGGCTCCTATAGGAGCCTATGGGAGCCCATGGCAGCAGCCGTAGGTGGGAGGGAGTTTAGCAGCATGGCTGCTAAATGCCCTCCCTCTGTTTTCCACCCCCCATGCAGGCTCACTTTTTGTCTCCTCCCGGCTCGTTCTGTACAATAGAAGGGGGCGGGTTGGGGGCAGAGCTAAGCGCTGGTCTGCCCCGTCTCCTCCTATTGATGACTATAGACAAGGGTTGGGATTTGGACAGAGCTAAGAGCCCGCCCTCTCCCTGCCCCTTGTTCATAGCCATCAATGGGAGAAGGCAGAGCGGACCAGCACTTAGCCCCACCCCCATCCAGCCCCCTCCCATTGCAAAGAAAGAGCAGGGAGGAGACGAGAGGTGAGCCTGCGATGGAAAGGGAGGGGAAATGGGCGATGGCCTGGTGAGCTCGGCGTTTGATTTGTGGCCCGTTCACCAGTTTTTTCTCCCCCAACATAGCGTATATTGGCCGGCCATGAAAACGGCTGCTGTTATGCACTCGTGGGAATAAAGCCTAGCTTACGATGCGTCATCTCTAACTTTTGGGCTCTCATTTGCATTTTTTCAAAGTCCTGATCACGCTGTGCAGCTTGCACTTACAGACATATTCTCTGATTGGCTTCATCTTTGGCTACATTTCTGAGGTTCTGATTCTCTTTTCTTACAATCTAAATTTCTGTTTTCAACTAAGCAGCTTCTTTGGGAACATTCTCCCTTTCACTCTGGAGTCTTCTTGATTCTTTTTCTATTAGTAACCCTTGCCTCACAGGAGCATCCATGACAGCATGCATCATGACAAGTTCCTGCTGAACTCTGAGCAACTGTTCACTTTCTTCCTAATCTTGGACTTTAGGGTCTGCTGTCATAGGAAGAGCAGTCTTCTTTTTCTTTGCATTTTTTATCTGTAGTCCCAGCAGAGAATTGGTTGCTACTAGCAACTACCTCAGTTTCACAGGTAACTGCACTAGCAACACCTCTCTCTAGTTTGCCTTCACTTTCAGTACTAAATGCAGTCTTTTCATTATTCCTACTATCTACCATGAGAGGCACATTTGAGCTAATTCCCACATGACTGGTGGCTGAACTCCCTGTAACAGCCAGTCCATACTTTGCATTCACCTATGCAGATTGTGGAATACTTTTACAAATTTTAGACATTCCATACACAAAACAAAACATTTCACAATCCTTCTCACATGAGGCTTCTGTGTCAATAGAAAACTTTTTCTGCAACACATTTTTATCAATACACTTTTCAGACATGTTTTCATTGAACGATAATGCACACTGTGCAGCCTTCACTGCACCAACCTGCAAAGGAAACACATCATGCATCTCATCCCCTTTGGGATTAATTTGATCAGCTGAGATTGCTTTCATCTGACTTGCAAATGGAGCAAATACTGCAACATATTTATCACATTTTTGTTCAGTGTCATCTTCAGCACAAACGCTTGCATTGTGCAAAACATCTTCAACATTGAGTCCATCAGATCCATTCTGCACCCCTATTCCAGGTTTTATCTAACTTAGCACACATAATACCTGATTTCATGGCCCCTTAAGGCCATCTCCTGAACTGCAACACCATTATATATACTGTGTTTCCCCTAAAATAAGATCCTGTCTTAAATTAATTTTTGCCCCAAAAGAAGCACTATGTCTTATTTTCTGATGATGTCTTATCATACTTACCTAGCAGGCACCGTCCGGGTCCATTCCGCTGTTCTCCACAGTTCTGGCAGGCTTACGTGCAGTTCTCAGCACCGACAGAAGATCGCTTGCTGATAATAGGGTTTGAAAACCCTGCCTCCAGCAAGCGATTGCTCTGATTGGTTCTCGAGAGCTGCGGCTCAGCTAATCACTGTGGCGCTCGATGAACCAATCACAATCCTTCAATGCGATAGCTGTGATTGGTTCATTAAATGCCGCAGTGATTGGCTGAACACGGCACTCGAGAACCAATTGCCTGCTAGAGGTGGGGCTTACAAACACCACTACCAGCAAGCAATGTTCTTCCGGTGGCTGAGAACTGTACAGAAACCTGCCGGAACTGTGGAGAACATCGGGAAGGAAACAGGCGGTGCTTGCTACGTATGTATTGCTTTTTTTTCATGCAGTGTAGTTAGGGCTTATTTTTTTAGGGAACACAGTATATATATATATATATATATATATATAAACTACACATCCCTGTTAAAATGCCATGTCTCTGTCATAAAAAAGTCCTACAATTCCATTAAAAAACTGCAATTATTTAGGGTGGAAAAATGACAAAGCTAAAATAATGCTGCACACCCTCTTGTATGTATGTATATAAATACACAGTATGTATACAAATAGACAAAAACACAAGCAGACACATGTCTATACTTAATATACTGAGTGGAGTGTTCCCACATTCCCTGTTGGTAGGGAACTGTCTGGCAAATAGCTGCAGAGGAGGTAAAGTGAGGAAAGGAGTTATGTGAGTAGACCCAGCTCACCGAGGAATAGAGGAGCCAGGGGCGTAACTATAGAGGATGCAGGGGATGCAGTTGCACCCGGGCCCAGGAGCCTTAGGGACCCATAAGGCCTCTCTTCTCCATATAGGGAGCCCAGTACTATGAATAAAGCATTATAGTTGGGGGGCCCGTTCCAGGTTTTGCATTGGAGCCCAGGAGCTTCAAGTTACGCCTCTGAGAGGAGCCACTGCCACTCTTTCTCTACATGAGCAGTAGTGCAGCCACGTAGGTGCTCGGTGGCATTGCAGCCAGCTTCCACGGTAACTGACGATACAGTGCCATGGGTGTTTACCCACTAATGTAAGGATCTGTGTGAACCCTTTTGTCCTGCTAGGTCCTGGCCTGCCAGCTTTTCTACTGCCCAGTTAGCCAAGCTCTGTGGGAAGCAGGGGTTCTGGGAGATGATGTATGAGGTCCAAGAAGAAAAAAAATTCTGCTTGCTCCAAGGCTCGCCCACCCCCATGACTGGACACCTTAGGCACTGGCCCTCCTCAATACAAGGAAGGTGTGTGATTGGCTGTTCATCATTACCTTACACCTGTGCAGTTGCTCCTCCAACTAACAGTTTGGCTGTCTGCATGTTTGGGATGTGGTGTTTCTACCTGCCCTCTTGTATCATTATATCAGTAAGTATATGGCCGCTTTTTGTGATTATTTTGTCTGTTTATGTTTACCTTTTCGTGATTTTTTTTTTTAGTAAAAATGTGTGTTTTTAATTTTTTATGCACATAGATTTCCATAACCTTTAACCATCCATTTATTATCTAAATAGCCATTTATCTGAATGGCTGCCATTTACTACTACATTGCCCAATCACAGTGGCCATTACAAGGGAAAGTGTTCAGCTGGCCCTGGCTTTCCCCCCAAAACCAGCTGTTTGCCAAGGGTGCGGTGATAGCTGAAAATGGAGTAAAATAAAGAAGTAAAGTGCAGCATCCATCTCAAGTCAATATGATTTATTCTGATATTGCTAAGCAGATCATGAAGATGAATCAAATAGCTGTTCAGATAATTCTCTTCCTTCGTCTCACGCTTCTTCTTCGGGCAAACAATTGCAGCAGTGAGGAACGTGCAGTAATACTCAATGTTTTACTTGCAGATCATATAAATAATTTAGACTCATGAGCGCCTAATCTCTTCCAAATGTGCAAGAGAAAGTCTCATTTTACAGGATTTTACGCATTATTCCGCGGTCAGAGTAGATTTAGCATTGCAATTTCGGTTTCTACCGTTTAATGTATTAACGTGAAAAAAATAAATACACATGAAAATCCTCTTGTAAGATAAGGAAATCATTATAAGGGAATGTTAACTGACAGCTTGCATGGTATTGTAGCAGGGCCAGACTGGGACTGAAATTTAACCTTGGGTATTTGAAAGCACACAGGTCTACTTGACACCATCGCCGTGCCATAAATATACAGCAATTCATGTTAGCTTTTTCCTACCAGTGCCATAACTGTACATCACAGGGTGGGAATAGGTTAAGGCTTTGCTGGAAGTTGTAATTTCTGATTATATGTGCAGACAGCTCTCTTAACCCCTTCCCGTTCTAGGACGTACATTTATGTCCTGGAGCGTCAGGGTATGTATGCAGAAAGGTTGCGGGGTGACCTCTCTGCATACAGCGCGGGCGTCAGCTGTTTATTACAGCTGACACCCACAAGCGGCCGATTGCGGCTATTAACCCGCAATTCTGACAGCGGCATTTAAAGCCCCTGATCGATGTTCGGGGGTCCCGTACAAGCCCCCCTGTGATGAGATCGGGGAAGCTGTGCAGGTCTCATGGCTGCTGGGGGCCTTTTGAAAGGCTCCAGGGCTGCCTTGAAAGACTGCCTATCAAGCTATCCCTGTGGGGTGGCTTGATAGGCTGCTTGTCAGAATGCAGTATGACGTAATGCTATAGCATTACGTCATACTGCAGGATCGATCAAAACATCGCATATTGTACTCCCCCAAGGGGGACTTGAATGTAAAGTAAAAAAAAAAGATCAATAACATTTTTTTATTTAAAAAAAAGTAATAAAAGTTAAAAAAAAAGATCAATAACATTTTTTTATTTAAAAAAAAGTAATAAAAGTTTCAATCACCCCCCTTTTGCCATATCTATAATTAAAAAAATCAAAATCATAAAATAAAAATACATATTTGGTATTGCCGCATCCGTAAAAGTCCGATCTATCAAAGTAGCGCATTATTAACCCCCCACGGTGAACGTCGTCTGAAAAAACAATAAAGAATGCCAGAGCAGCCGGTATCCAAATATTAACATTACTATGGCGTGTAATCTTGAGTACCATGCCCCAGGCTCTTCACCAGTAAAAACAGATTGTTTTGACTTCATCCCTATACAGCCTCCCTAAAGGTCCTGTGCTAATAATTTGTATAGGGGATGGTGACTGCATATTTCAATTAGCAAATTTAGTAATTCGGTTAACCCAAGTTCTTGCAAAACAAAGTTACTTCAGTGGAGACTCCTATTTACAAACTTCATCTGTGGAGCAAGGGTAAACCGTTTACCAACTGTGATATTTCTATATCGCATGCACAATATTAGGGACGCCCTATTTGTAAGGTATGGACCGAGTTATAGCATTAATTGAATGTCAGTAAATGATTTGTGTTGTATCCAAATAACATATTGTATGTTATTGCCATAGTATTAGAGATGAGCGAGTATACTCGCTAAAGGCAATTGCTCGAGCGAGCATTGCCTTTAGCGAGTATCTCCCCACTCGAGACGGAAGGTTCGGGTGCCGGCAGCGGGCAGGGAGCTGCGGGGGAGAGCAGGGGGGAACGGAGGGGAGATCTCTCTCTCCCCCCCGCTCTCTCCTGCTGACTACTCACCGCTCCCTACCCGAACCTTCCGTCTCGAGCGGGGAGATACTCGCTAAAGGCAATGCTCGCTCGAGCAATTGCCTTTAGTGAGTATACTCGCTCATCTCTACATAGTATTCTTTACATAGAACAATACATTTATAGTACAATGAGTAAGGCATTGTTTGTTCAACCACATGCTCTTTAAGGTAGGCCCTTATGTTATTTGGCAGTGTATTAGCATAATACTATAAAATGGTTCTATAACATTGGTTCTATGGTGCGAGCGTACAGATAAATGATAAAATGCTAGTTTGGGTACTGTTCTATGTAAAATCAGCCGTTGAGGCTCTAATATGAATGCAGCAAAGACTCCAGAGAGACTCTTACAGCTCAGATGAGCCCTTGTGTAGTGTATAATTGCTGCTCTTGGTTTAAAGTGCTCTTTTAGTGTTTTAATTAAATTATAATAGTTCACTGGGATTTTGCCCTCTGTAATTGCACATTTATATCAGCCGAATTCTCTGTTTGTGAAACTTGTTACAATGAAATATTTCTGCCTTTGGCTTTCTCATATACGCATCCTTTGTTGGCTATAATTCTAAGGAGTAGTACATGAATCTTGGGAAAGAAGTTATGTAATTGCGTTAATGCTAATTCTATTAATCCAGCACACAATGCAACAAATGCTCGATCGTCAAGAACAAGTGATATATCATCCTAATCGCTGATTGTCTCACCCACTGATTTTGCCAAGAGAAGCCATGGCTAGCCAGACATTTTCTGACATAATAACAGTTTTGCATTGGGGTAATTTAGATAAACTGACATAAACAGTACTGTGCAAAAGTTTTAGGCAGGTGTGGAAAAAGGCTGCAAAGCGAAGGCCCTTTTAAATGCAAAGATGTAAGGATTGAAACATTTAGCAATGCATTTGCATAAAGTGTTAATGGAGAAGTCAACACAGAAACAACACAATGCAAACCAGAAACCAGCTCCTCTGCAGTCGCTTCCATGCAAGGACTGGCTGGAAACCACAACCAATGCACGGGAAAATGGAGACAGTCCAGCACTGGGTTAAAAGCTTTCAGTCTTTATTAACCCAATTAGGACCAGCCACAGTAAATTTACGACTGCTGGTCCTGGGCTTAGAGCACCGCCGATAGTAAAATTACGGTGGTGCTTTAAGTCTTCTGCCTCTGCGATTAGTCAGAGCCAGGAACGTTTTATCAGTTGTTAGTGACAGCTGATAACCCGGAGCAGAAAGCAGGAGGGGTTTTTAACCCTTCCTGCCTTCTGCTTCCCCCATATACAGTGCTCAATGAGCACTGTATGGGGAAAGTGAAAGTAAGAAGTACTTTCACTACGGTAGCCTCGGGGGGGGGGGGGGGGGGGTCATGTGACCTCCTGGGATTCCCTGCTACTGCAGAGCTGGAGGGTCAGACTAGACCCTGGCAGCTCTGCAGGTGACTAATGTCACCACAGGGGTTGCTTTCCCCTGTAACTAGGGCTCCTATGGACACCCCAGCTACAGTGGGAAAGTGTCAAATAAAGAAGAAAAAAAAATATGTGAATGTCCCCCAGAGGTCTTATATGACGTCATGGGGGACACAGATAGTAAAAAACACAATTACATACATCTGTAAAACAAAATAACAGAATAAAACAACAACACATACAAAAGAAAGAGAATAACGCAAAGCAAACGCCAACAAAAACGGACGCCGTATGCGCCCTATAAACGAAAACCATACTTACTATATATCAAAACGTCCGAAACAAATAGAGGAACCCATTCCCATACTTTATTTTAGTTTAAATATAAAAATAATTTTTAAAAAAATTATGAATGTTGAAAAAATGATTTTTTTAAGCTTCTTACTGACAATAAAAACCGGAAAAAACAGTCAGTAAAAAAGATATAAAAAAATAGTCCTATATGTCAAGGAAAAAAAACGCAGCAAACATAATGTTGGTAGCTAAAGGAAAAAAAATAGAGCAGTAAAACCACCACATAGGTAAAATCCCTAAATAGTGTCTCGTCCTTAAAGGGGTTGTCCCGCGATAGCAAGTCTGTTATACACTTCTGTATGGCCATATTAATGCACTTTGTAATATACATTGTGCATTAATTATGAGCCATACAGAAGTTATTCACTTACCTGCTCCGTTGCTAGCGTCCCCATTGCCATGGTGCCATCTAATTTCAGCATCTAATCGCCCGATTAGACGCGCTTGCGCAGTCCGGTCTTCTTCCTGGTGAATGGGGCCGCTCGTGCCGGAGAGCTGGTCCTCGTAGCTCCGCCCCGTCACGTGTGCCGATTCCAGCCAATCAGGAGGCTGGAATCGGCAATGGACCGCACAGAGCCCATGGTGCACCATGGGAGAAGACCCGCGGTGCATCGTGGGTGAAGATCCCGGCGGCCATCTTGGTAAGGTAAGTAAGAAGTCGCCGCAGCGCGGGGATTCGGGTAAGTACTAAACCTTTTTTTTTTTTTACCCATCCCTTGGGTTTATCTCGCGCCGAACGGGGGGCCTATTGAATAAAAAAAAAACCGTTTCGGCGCGGGACAACCCCTTTAAGGTACAAAACAGCCTGGTCCTTAAGGGGTTAAACAATCCCGACAGACATGAAGGAACAGAGAGCGTGTGCCGTCTTACATGTCTCAGGCAAGCTGATGTTATTTCTTTATATATGGTTATTCCCCATCATTTAATGGATTTGGCATTGCAGTAGTTCTTGGAGCTCTCCAGCTCTTACTCCCCTGAGCTCAGATATTACCTGGGTACTGTAATGTAATATTTGCTTAAACATAGTTTTTTCTCTTTTGACTCCAGGTTCTACTTGCAGCTGACAGGCACCAGCATGGGTGCAAAATTCGCTCCTTTTATTGCCACCATTTACATGGCATGGTGGGAACGACATTCTCTATTCCATGAGGATTGTGTATTTCAGCTAGATTTGGTTTGGCATGGCCATTACATTGATGACCTGCTGTTCATATGGTCCGGCGGTGTGGCAGCCACACTAACCCTGGTCAGTTATCTCAATAATAATCCATTCTAACTTCAACTCACATTTAGGTATGATCCAATTCACATTTCATCTCTGGATTTGAAACTGTCAGGCAATGCGATACGGTCTTTGGTTGAAACGTCCACTGACCACAAGCCCACTGCTGGTAAGACAGTGAATAGGATGACGTATATGCTTCATCGTGCCATCCTATTCAGTGTCCCAGTGGGAGAATTGCTGCTGCAAAATGAAATCGTCTGATTTGGCTTACCAAATGGAGAAACAAACAGTTATGGAGAGATTACAACATCACAATTACCCCAAATGGATGTTGCCTAGGGCCCAAAAGATTTCTGCTGAAAACAATTGTACTGATTTGTAGAGAGTTAAACCACACCCATGTAGTAAGGGGAGGGGCATGACCATTTTTTTCAACCCCATATAGTGTAGAATATCTCTTTATCTGTCAGATCATGGAGAAATATCTTCCTTTATTGCATGCTGCCACAGATTTTGCCAGAATTCTTGATGCAGTGCTCGGTCAGATGAGCGTGTTTTTTGCAAAAATGCGCCGCTCGCATGTGCTCAAAATGCGTGAACAGGCAATGTTTCATATGCGCCTCGCATGAAACATTGCCCGTTCACTGTAGCTGCTGTGCTTGGAGAAGCGCAGCTGCTCCAGGAGGAGAGAGAAGCAGCCCCGCAGGGCTTCGTGAATTCCCTAAAGCACGGAGAGTGAGCGGAGCAATGGGGGGTTTCCCCATAGCATGGAAAGATGGAGCGGGGCAAAGGGTTAATCCTCTATTGTTCCACACTCCATCCCTTGCTATGGGAAATCCCCCATAAATACGCTCACTCCACCTGCTTTTGGGAGATCCCACATAGCTCAAATCTCCCTGCTATGGGGAAATCCCGAGGGATATCCCCACAGAGGAGAGTGAGTGGGCGGAACTATAGGGATTCCCACAGAGAATCCCTATAGCAAACAATAGGAGGCAGGCATAGAGAAACGGGGCTAGAGGGTGATCCATCTAGCTCCACCCACTCCTCCCACGCTCTCGGTGGAAGCCCTTGGGGAAGCTGTTTAACCCTGGGCCCCTCTCTCTCCCCGTAATAGGGAAATTCCTTGCGGAGAGAGGTGGGGGAGTCCCCTCCTGCCCCCGGCTGCTGGGGAATGTAAGTTTGTAGCTAAAAAAGCACGCATTTAGCAACATTTATTATCCCATAGTATGATTATCGATCATTGAATTGAACCGTCCTCTTGGCTTCGCTATTCAGGCTGTGTGAAATGTGGACATAACAGATGTATTTGTTGCTCCTTTGTTCACACTACAATAAACTTTGGCATGTGTCACAAGAAAACCCTTTAGCATAGCTCAATACATAGACTGTACTACTAATTCTGTGGTTTATGTCATTAGATGTCTATCCTGCCAAGTACAGTATGTGGGATGTTCTGTCTGCAGCATGAAACTAGGAGAAGAAGACATATCTCTGCTAGTGAACAGGCTGGAAGAAAGAATGTATCGGCTCTTTCATCCCATTCCTTTTTTGTTCATAAAGGAGATTTTTCCTCTCTACAAGTCTGCGGTATTGAAAGAGTTAACCGCCCATTACGGGGTGGAGATCATCATGGCAAGCCTCTTGATAAAGAGGCATTTTGGATGCATATTTTGAAAACTTATGAACTGCAAACTGGACTTATTGCATTATTAGTTATTTATTTTATTGTTTTCTTGTAATTGTATCTTGCCTCTGGTGTGATGTTTTTGTTTCCAGCACCCCATTGGCGGTCTATAGTGATATATGTGTTACTTATATGTGCCTAGGTGTCTATGATTATGGGCAACATGCTTGCCTGAAACATGTAAGACGGCGCATGCTCTCTGTTCCTTTATTGTTTAATGAAGACTGAAAACTTTTAACCCAAAGCTGGACTTTCTCCATTTTCCTGAGATTCCCAACAAATGTCTGGATAGGTAAAATCTCCCATGATCACTATGTCATACTTTTTTGAGAACTTGGCCATCCGATGTAGAAAGAGTTCATCCACATCTTCTGCTTGTCCAGGCGGTCTATAGTAAATGCCTACAGTGGTGTCCTTTCTGTTGTTCTCTCCTTGTATTGTTACCCAGACAGTTTCTACAGAACTACCATGCTCTAAAGCTTGAATCTCTGTCGAGACGTATGCTTTCCTAGCATACAATGCAGCACCTCCTCCCCTTTGTTTAAGTCTGTTTCTTAAATATATGTGGGTCAGAGATACTATCTGTTCTCCTTGGGGAGAGCAGTGAGTGAGGAGACTTAAGAAGCCATTCATGCTCCTCTGGGTAGTATGAAAACAAGGGAGATGGAACGATACCTATGCAGCGCCACCTATTGGAAGGCAGCATTCCTTCAAACCAATGTTAGACTCTTTATACAATGAGTTAAAAAGCACTCCTGCCTTCTCCTTCAGGTTCTCAGCTGTGACTAAAATCTGACAGCCCGACCTGCTTCTGATTGATTGCAGAACAGAGGTTTTAATTCCCCGCCGTATTTTTACAATTGGCTGGTATTAAAGCCTAGGACTAAACGCCATAAATTTACAGTGCTTGGTCCTTAATATGCTAAAGATGTGGAAGAAGCCAAACAACTAAAAAGGGAAGGAATTGTGACAGTAGGATGACAAGTATAGGGAAGTCAGGGTAATCATGGGGCCAAATACATGGGGGGTGGGGTAGGTTTCAAATGTAGTACCGGTACTATTTTAATAAATTCCTCTAGAGTAATAAATGCTATGGAAACCTTTGAGCATGAAATAATAATACACACATATCTTACTACGTCCCTGCAGAGAAAAGATGATGCACTTATCTGAGGGGATTTTTGCATTTAGTTTTCCTTTTCATGCATTTAGGAAGCATAGCGCTTGGTCTGCAGGCCCTCCTACATTCAATTTTCTGGTTCAGGGGCAATCCCAGCACTAATCAGCTGGTTTCTGTCATGAAAGCACACAAGCTCTAGCTGCTGGTGGTTCCCCCCGCACTGCTGATAAGAGCAGAATATTCACCTGGAGTTAAATACAGCCCTCTGTAATAGTAGCTTTCTCTGCTCTCTGTCCTCCTGATCTCTTCCACCATCCCCCGCACTGTCATACAGCCCTCTGTAATAGTAGCTTTCTCTGCTCTCTCTCCTCCTGATCTCCTCCACCATCCCCTGCACTGTCAGTCATCCCTCTGTAATAGTAGCCTTCTCTGCTCTCTGTCCTCCTGATCTCCTCCACCATCCCCTGCACTGTCAATCATCCCTCTGTAATAGTAGCCTTCTCTGCTCTCTGTCCTCCTGATCTCTTCCACCATCCCCCGCACTGTCATACAGCCCTCTGTAATAGTAGCTTTCTCTGCTCTCTGTGGTCCTAACCTCCTCCACCATCCAATGCACTGTCAGTCAGTCCTCTTTAATAGTAGCTTTCTCTGCTCTCTGTCCTCCTGATATCCTCCACCTTAGGCCTCAGTCACATGGGCGTTTTTACGCGCGTAAAAACGTTCACCCTCCCATAGGCGTTTTTACGCCCGTATATACGCGCGTAAAAACGCACCTACAAAAGATAGAACATATTGGTGGCAATGGACATGGTCATGCGTTTTTGTTTACGCGTGTATTTACGCCCGTGTGACTGAGGCCTTACCCTGCCCTGTCATACAGCCTTATGTAAGATCTCAGTGGAAAAGCAGTGAATGCACCTTCACAACAGGGAAGCAGATTGATTAAACGGGGGAAAAAATAGTGCAAATATGTACATATCCTTTAAGCTAGGAATACAGCACTTAAAACAATTGTTAACAAGAAAGCAACTGACAGTGTCTAAAAATATTTTTTTGCAAAAGCAAAGTGTTGCTAGGCCTTTCCTTCGCCTTTCAAACTGCTAAACTAGCCCTGAATCTAAATTCCCAGGCAAGGGCATAGATATAACTCATGGTGCTCCATAACAAAATATTAGAGACAGCATATTTATAATGTAGCAGTCTAAGATACTATATAGTGCTATTTCTATAGTCTTGAAACTTATATTATGTCCCCTCTGTAGCTTCTGAAACTAATGTGGTGCCCCCCTGTGGCCCTTGAAACTTATTTAGTGTCCTTTCTGTGGCCCCTAAAACTTATATAGTACCTCCCTCTGTTTTTCCCCCTGACCAACAGCCCAAGTCATTCTGTTTCTCACACTCTTGCTGGTCCAGGCACTACTTTTTTTGAGTGCAAAGGTTGCCTTTTCCTCAGTAAAGAGTGAAGCAGTCTCTAGACCAGCAACAGTGTAACATAGAAACATGTGCCATTGCTGGGCAGACTTTTGGGAAGGGCCAGCAAGACACAAATGGGACAGAGGATGGGGCCATTTAGCCCAAGGCCCCCATGTCCCATTAGCCCTGTTGCTGTGTAACCAGGTGAGAGTAAAGAAATCACCCACTTTGTACGCAGGGTACATGCCTCACCAGCCATACTATCTAATAGACAGGCCCCTGGATTGGACAAAGGTAGAAATTTTAGAAATGTAAATGGATGTCAGCCAACAAATAGATTTACGAACATTTTCTACACGTATCTAGTGATAAGGCCAAATATTTGAGTTTTGCCTTCCTGAATTAAAAAAAAATCCATTGTTGATGCCAGAGACAAAACTATGTTTCCTATCGAGGAGCTTTATGGTTTGTTTTCAATATCAGAATATTGTTTCTGAATGGTTGATATATGCAGAGAGGAAATTAATGAGCCCCAAAAATTAAAGATTAAATATATGCGTTGCCCCACATGGACGTATTTTCCAGTCCGTTTGCTGAAAATGATAAGTTGTAAACAAAGGAACATTTTTTGTGGTATGTCCACGGTACATGGTCCGAAAGAATCATTTGGTCACCATGAAAGCATCAATATCCTTCTACTTGTATTTGGTAAAATCAGCAAAATTACACATCTTTGACCATTTTAAGATGAAAAGGATGTAATACAGGCCTGCTGCGTTAGACTTCTGTGAAAGTTACACGGGAGAATAAAGCAGCTAAATAAAAAATGACACAAAAATGAGAAAACATAAAATCAATAATGTAAGGGAACAATCAAGAAGCAATGAATAAAATAGGTGAAAGAATGCAAAATAAGGTCTGTAACTTTCATTATTCACTTCAGGTAGAAATGGAAACAAAAGAGTTTAGCAGAGGAAATGACTTTAGTCGTGTTGAATCTCATATTACTTTTACAGTTTGATCTACCCAAGATCCTATCCACCCCTATGGGAGCCCTATCATATTACCATGTGCAAGACAGTCATATCTGAAAGCAATGTGTATAAGCTGTTTAAATCCTGCAAATGTATTTCATATTAGGGTAATTAATAGAGATGAGCGAGCGTACTCGGATAAGCACTACTCGCTCGAGTAATTGGCTTTATCCGAGTATCGCTGTGCTCGGGGCTAAAGATTCGGGTGCCGGCACGGAGCGGGGAGCTGCAGGGGAGAGCGGGGAGGAACGGAGGTAAGATCTTTCTCTCCTTCTCTCCCGCCCGCTCTCCCCTGCTCCCCGCTGCGACTCACCTGTCAGCCGCAGCGGCACCCGAATCTTTAGCCCCGAGCACAGCGATACTCAGATAAAGCCAATTACTCGAGCGAGTAGTGCTTATCCGAGTACGCTCGCTCATCTCTACTAGTTAATAAAAATGCGTAAGAGCTGCACAATAACCCGACCAATTGGTATTTTCAGTGCTCAAACACATACAGGTGCTAGTATAGCTGGCAGTAATAACCCTCATGTACACAGCAAAGCCCAAATGCAGTGGCGGATTATAATAGGGCAATTTGGGCAGCAGCCTGGGACCTGAGGTTCCCGGGGGGCACCTATGTTTGCCCAAGTTGCCCACCAGCTTTGCAGGCTGACGGTCATTTACAAAGGAAAAGCTATAGAAGATGGGGGGAGCAGGTTATGTATGGGATGTGATGTGACAAGGCTGAAGTGTCTGGGATACAATGTCTCCAGTTTGAATGACCAGGCAGGGGCTATGTTACTTCTGTGGCACAGAGGAGACTCTATTACTTTGTTGGGTCATGGAAGGGGTTCTATTACTTTATGAGGCATGGAGTGGGCTCTATTATTTGTGGGGCCATAGAGGGAGGTTTATTATTTGCAGCGGAGGAGGATCTGTACTTCCCCGAAGTGATGCAAGGCAGTTTTGGCATAAAAACGCTTCGCATCCACAAGGAGTTCACATTATGCTGAGCGCGATATCGGGCCGTGATTCACGGCCCAAAGTCACGCTTGCCCATGTGAAGTTAGCTTTAGGGTTACTCTGATCTGAGGTTTGTATTTTTTAAAGGGGTCCAGGATCTGTATTTGATTAGGGTATTGGATATGGAGTCTATATTGTTTTATGGGGTTTGGTCAAAGGTTGGGAGGGCTGGGAATGTCTTGTATATAAATGGCTGGAGCATTGGGCAAAAATATATTGTACACTTTTGTACACCTTATATAAATGGGTGGAGCATTAGGCACACTCTGTTGTACACCTTTTATAAATGGGTGGAGCATTAGGCACACCCTGTTGTACACCTTATATAAATGGGTGGAGCATTAGGCACACCCTGTTGTACACCTTTTATAAATGGGTGGAGCATTAGGCACACTCTGTTGTACACCTTATATAAATTGGTAGAGCATTAGGCACATCCCGTTGTATACCTTATATAAATGGGTGCAGTATTAGGCGCACCCTGTTGTACACCTTATATAAATGGGTGGAGCATTAGACACACCCTGTTGTACACCTTATATAAATGAGTGGAGCATTAGGCACACCACATTGTACACCCTATATAAATGGGTGGAGTATTAGGCGCACCACGTTGTACACCTTATATAAATGGGTGGAGCATTAGGCGCACCATGTTGTACACCTTATATAAATGGGTGAAGCATTAGGCACACCACATTGTACACCTTATATAAATGGGTGGAGCATTAGACACACCCTGTTGTACACCTTATATAAATGAGTAGAGCATTAAGCGCACCACGTTGTACACATGGTATATAGATGGGTGGAGCATTAGGCGCACCATGTTGTACACCTTATATAAATGCGTGGAGCATTAGGCACATCCCGTTGTACAGCCTATATAAATGGGTGGAGCATTAGGCACATCCCATTGTACACCTTATATAAATGGGTGGAGCATTAGGCGCACCCCGTTGTAGACCTCTTTTCAGAATTTCCTTTGCGTTCCTTTTGGGAAGTCTGAGTAATACTGGAACATTGTGGTTAGACACACCAACACGCTGTGCACTCTGTGGTGTAGTTTTCTGCCACTTTTCTAAGAAGTTTGCATTCCAAGCCCATTTTTCTTGCTCTCCGAGTTGTAGAACATGCTGAAGTGGATGTTTTAGCTTTTAAAAACAATGGAAATAATTGTAAAATCAGTTTGAAAGCAGTGAAATATTAGTTAACAAATCTTATCCTGTATCCCATTCCCAACACAATTTAAGCATGTTTCTTCTGTTTTCAGCCAATGTCAAGAAGATTGATAGTATCTCTTTATACGTCCTCCCTTCCTCCCAGAAAGTACATTTATCTTGTTACTTGCTGGTTTAGAACAATTTAATGGAGTGCTGAAGTTCACTAATGATTTCAATGGAAACTGCTTGCATTAATCAAACCGTCATCTCACTTCTTTCCTGCATTGTGACGATTACTGATTTTGAAATCATTTATACTAATTTACGGAGATCAGTCAATTCAGTGCTCATTGGACATATTCTTTGTACATCTGTAACTGGTTGTGATTAGGTGCCTGGGTTGCAGGTTTGTGATAACGCAGCAATTGACAGACAGACAGGAGCAGGATTTTTTTTTTCAAATTAAAGTAAACTTTACTAATATGTTGTATTACTTACATTTTTTAACAAAACTTCACAGTTATATCTATATTGTTTCTGGAATGGCAAGCCACTTGGTCTTCAGTTGTAATTAAACATCACTATACTTCATACTATTCTTTCGAAACATTGTGGCTTCACGCACCATAGGTGCCAGAAGTTCAACTTCATAATCACAGGGAATGTGGATCACATTCTCAGTAAAAAATTCTACACATGACATTCCTACTCTTATGAACTAAGACCTCATTTACACTGACAGATGATCGCTCAAAAGTCGCACAAACGATAGTTTGAGTAACAGTTTTGAGCGATCATCATTGCATAGTCTATAGTAGCTAAGTAGCTACTTAAGAGCTACGCAGGTGGAGTGGGACACTGCTGCTATCACTTGGCGAACAATACAGTTGTTTTGCATAAGCAAACAGCTGCATTGTTCTTCGCGATTACAGCTCGCGTCCCGCTGTGAGCTACCAGTGGGACACGGGCTGTAAGAATCTTATCAGCACCGCCGACTGTGATAACAGTCTGATAAGAGTTCAACGCTTAATTCAAGACCAGAATTGAACGATGAATGACTTGTGCACGAGAACTGCACGATGTCCATGCATTTAGACCCACCGGTATCGCTCAAAAGACGACTTTGAGCGAGAATTGTTGGGTCTAAATGGGCCTTAACTCTTAACTAAAAACAGCTAGTCACAATTCCCATTTACCATGGTTCCATCTAGGTAGGTACTCCCATAGTCCATGGTCCTCACTTCGTCATAGCCCTAAAAGTGGGCATAAGAGATCGGTTGTCTCATTTAATGCAGGACTTATCTCGGCATGCCTCCATGGACTGCCTATTATGACCATGCAGAACAACTGCCCTCAGTCTGCATGGAAGTAACCCATAGTGTCCAATAAGGTCAGTAGCTATCTGGACATAATTAGACAAAACTCGGATATACTAAACACATGATCATTTTATTAGTAAAGACAAGAATACAATATACAAAGATATCATCATACAAACTGCAAAGAGACATCTGACCCTGGTCTAATAAAAGAGGGAAGACCTACCCATAAGTGGAGTAATCGTCCCAACAAGGACAGCCCCACATCAGGAACTTTGGGCTGAAATTACTTTCCCTAAAAGGCAGCAGGGAGCAGCAATGGCATCAATGACACATAATATAAACTCCAGCTAATAGTGCAACATGAACTGGAAACACAGACAGACCTCCAAGACCAGGGAACAGATCAGACAGGACATAGTTCAGACAAGACGAATACCTCAGATACAAACGGGACTGAAACCTCTGCAGATATGATATAATTCAGAAAAAACTAAAACCTCAGATACGGACAAGACGGAAACCTCCACAGTTCGGCCACCACTAAGCGGAGGACACAGACGAAATGAGACTCGGGCATTTGTCCACCGACGAACAGGTGGATGCAAACAGTACTTGGCATCTGAACCATATGGACGGGTGGCAGACATAAAACCAAACAGGACTTTGACAAAACATACAGAACTGTATGCATTTATGAACCAGATGGACAGAATTAGATACAAATGAATAGAGACCTATACAGCCTGCATTCTATTACCACAATTCAGTAAGGAGATAATGATCAGCTCCCTATAGCTGGAGGGGCTGTTTTTTATGTGCACAGACCCCAGATGATAGCTGGCTATGACAATTTGCACAACAGCCAGCCAAATCAGCCACCACCTGCAGAGATGTTCTTCTGCCAGTGCACAGCACCACAAGACCCAGCCGGCCTCACGTGTCTGGTTGCTTTGTCATTGTATCAGGTCCTTCACCCTGTCAGCATCTTCTGAGACCCATACGAGAAGGGAGTCTGCCTTTCTTTCCTTGTGGTGCATCCTCTTCAGCCCTCAGGTTATCAGGACCCTGTCGGTATGGTTCTGAGTCTCTGGTCATCCTCCAGCAGGGGAATACAGCTGTGGATGTGATGTGGCTGCAATGGTGGATGCCTCTGGCATTTTAAAAGTCCTTTGCTGGCTGCTGCTGAGGTCCTTTCTGTGCTGCACTCACTCTCTCTATGCTGCTACTGTCTTGTGACGCAGCACAAAATCCCTTTATAGGGCAACTAGAAAATTCCTGTCCATTTGGGAAGAGAGTGAAGCACCACTGGCATCATAGAGGGCTTCACAGCACCCATTCCTCAGTGCTATCAGTGCTCTGAGCAACCGGCAATATTGTATGCCTGTTTTCTGGTACACAGCCAGTCTCCTTCTCCGCTTTGCTACTGTCTGATGGGGTGGTGGAGCTTAGTACAGTCATTAGACCACTTGGCAAAGCACCATTTGAACAGGACACCATTCACCCTTCTTATACATTTTTGAAACCCACCTTTTGGGTTTTGATTAGGTATTGATTGCAGATGAATACAATGCTGGTGCCCCGACTAGTGTGTCTGAGTGCACTTCATGCTATTCCTTAGCACAAATGCGCTATAACAGCAGGTGACCTGTTCCAGCGCCATTGATGAGAAACAGAAAGGTGAGACTCCAGTGGGCAAAAGTGTGCCAAAATTGGATCATTGAGCAGCGGAAAAACATCACCTGGTCAGGTGATTCCAGATTTCTATTGCACCATGCTGATATGAGGGTCAGAATATGATGCATGTTGGGAATTTGGAGAATGTTTTCTTGACACACTCTTGATCCTCTGATACTAATGAGCAACTGTGGTTCTGAAGGCTAAAGGAGGTCCAACGTGCTACTACATAGGTATTGCTAATAAAGTGTTTGCTGTATGTTAAAAAATTGCTATTTTCTAGGAATAGGGCCATTCTTCTCCATGGGCTGTTTGAGGTATTGCAGCTCAGCCTCATTCAAGTATGACTAGTTTCACTAAACTCCACGTCTTTGGTAAAGCTCCTCTCCTCAGTATTCTGCAAGATGAAAATGTAAGGGATCAAAAGGCACCTTAAACATTAGATTGTCTGCAGATCTTGTCTACGACCATTTTCATCCATATTAATGATGGATACCTTTTATGTGCACAAGCATTTTATGAGGAAAAGACCTACCTGGACAAACCTTTGGCATGCAGTCCATTACTATTGTCTGTCCAGTGGGCCTTTAATAATAATTTCTCGGAAGCCACTGTTGCTTTTTTATGATAATTCAGTTTAATTGGGGATTGTTAACCATGTTAATTGCATGCTGCAAAGATTGTGTTGCTTGTACAGCGAGTTCAAAGCTGATTATAAAAACATTTGCAAACGTCTCTCGGTAAGCTCATTAGCTGGTTCATCAGATGCTGTGATTTTGTTTTATCAGATGCACGGAAGGAGCAATAAACCACCTTTTTTTCACCTCTTAAATCACTTTCTCCCGTCTATCTACTTGAAAAATGGCTCCAGCACGTGTCATGCATTCAGTGAGTTAGTACAATGCAAAATAACCTAAATAAACTATTTACGTTAAAGCAACACTGTCATAAGATCTATAAGAACAATCACTAAAACAGCATGTGCAGACGCCAGCAGCTGAGTTCAGGGGAACTTCTTTGAGCAACATCATATCTTGCAACTTCTTAAAGAGATTGTCCAACTTAAATTTTTTATATAGTTTTGGGCCCCCTATGCCCAAAACTTTATATTAGCAATGTAGTCATCATAGGGCCAGTTCTCCGCTACCATGGCATCTGACCCAAGATCCCCACCAATCCTTTCCTGAGGCTAGGTCATCAATATTCAAGTCACAGAAAACCTCTTTAAGTTAACCATACTTATATTGTCGAGGTGTAAGGGAGAAGAGGAACTCCGTTACCTTGAGCTGGGTAGTGCTGCTGTTCCAACACTGATCCCTTAACCCTTTTAGTGGCACGCCCAGAAAATCTCCAGGGCTTGCTGCACTGACCATACAGTTATACCCCAGGAGATTTCCATGGACAGCTCTAGTGCTGAAATGCTGGCCAGGGGACACAGTTATTGTGCCAATGTACACATTTGCCACTTCGAATTACCTCAGGAAAATCTCCAGGGCTAGCTGCGCTGACATGGTAAAAATAAACCTGCCGCTGAAGGGGTTAAAGGAGTTTTACCATTATATAAAACATTGGTGGCACTGGGGGGATGATTTATTTAAAAAAAAAACAACAACAATACTCACTTGTCCGCTGCTGCATTACTCCCCCATCGCCACTCCACTAGGAGGCCAATAGGTCTGGCAGGTGGCAAGCTGTTATGTGGATCGCTAATGTAGAAGCCCCTGCTGGTTTATGGGATGGCACTGATGACGGCTTGTGTCAGGGCTGCCTATTGACTTCAGTTATTACGTGGATAAACAACCATGAAACCACTGCAGCTATAGTAAACAGAGGACTAAAGAAGCGGCGGGGGAGTAATGCAGCAGCAGAGAAGTAAATATTGTTGCTGGGTTTTTTAAAGGCGGAACCTGATTGCTTTCATAGAAATCTCAGTACATTGCTCTGTAGCATGGGAGGCTCAAAACTCACAGCCTCTCCAGCACAACAAGGCAAGATGTGCCACACAAAAAAATCCCCACTGCTCATTGAGAAATCCAATAACCAAGCTGTGCCACTTGAACATGGTGCCTTCTCATTTTGGCCTCTGGCACCTCCAGAATTCCTCCCCTTCTTGAAGGCACAGTAACACAAACCTACATATAAACTATAAAGCCTTATAAAACAGTTAAAACTTTGTACAAGCAGAAGCATACCTAACTACAGCAATAAAAAAAAAAAAATGTTATTACAGTTTTGGAAATCACAGAAATAGGGTCCCTGTTAAAATATAACTTTTAATAGATAACTTTTAATAGATATATATTAAAATATAAATCTGCACTTTTAGCTCTAATAATATCTGCTCAACACGTTTCCCTTCATAAAGAAGTTCATCAGGAACTAATATAAGTTATGCTAGTATAGCTACACACCAGCAAGATAGTAGAACCAGCAAAATAACAAAAGCAACACCAGCCCTGATGGTGGACTGGTGGTCACATTTACCACCAGTCCACCATCAGGGCTGGTGGTGATTTTGTTATTTTGCTGGTTCTACTATCTTTACTAAAAAATGCAGTAGAGTGTGTGTTTGTATGTAAAGGAAGTATCATTATATTTGATACTATCAATAGTGAACTATATATCTAGCGTACTGTATATTGATATTACAGCCTGAGTAATACAAGTAGGAAGTACCCAGAATCTGACTTAGGGACTTTGAATTACCTCAATGAGGAGAGTGTATTTTTGAATGTCCCAATCACTTACTATACATCACCATCAAGTAGGAAAATGAGCGCAACGCTTTTATGAAAACTCTCCCTATTGTTTGGAGCAGATGCTCATGTGCTACAAAGTTCTAATATTAACCATAGCTATGTAGGTTGTCTTTATATGTGTGTTTTGTCTTTTTGACCAATTTTAATATATATGTATTAAAAGTTATATTTTAACAGGGATCTTATTTCTGTGATTCCCAATTTTGTTCTTTTGGGGTTTCTGCTGCCTTCAGTGACTTATTATTATCACAGTTTCAATGCGCACTAAAATATCGCACTCTGCACAAACCAAAAAGCATTGGCTGCTGATAATGTGGAGCCTATTTCCAGAGAGTGAGATGCTTAACATGTTCATTTAATAACCCCTGCTATATGGTGTATTAACAATTAATAGCATGTTTAATTTTTTAAACTATTTTGCCAGGGCATTCTCACAGGAAAAATTACACACGCCTGTTTGGAAACAATTTTTTTTTTCTATCTTAAGTAAACTAAAGCACAATGAGAAAATGAAGAGAACAGATCTGGAAACTTACAGAGTTAATGATTTTTCATAAAAATATGTGCTATTCCTCCTATGGGGCACAATCTGCGAGCTTTGAAGTCATAGGACATAGAAATAAACCTTCAAAAATTACATGTTTTCATTTCCATTTCTTGTTTATAATGAAGATATTTCATGTAATTAACCATACATTGCCTTAATTAGCTTGCCAGATGTATTAATAGAAACTATAGCCTACGGCATGCCTTCAGTGGAATATGTTTGTGCTTATTAAATATTTCCAAAATGTATTAAGATCACAACATTGAGCAAGTATTGTGTTTCCTTCACTTTACAGAATACAATGTTGTATTTCTTAATTAAAAGTGCAGCAAAGTGAAATAAACAAATATTCCTTGAGGACGCGGCCATTTATTCTCCCATTTTTATTTTCTTTGTCTTCTAAGGCGGAATGCACATGGCCGAGTTGGATTCCGCATGCGGGATCCCACAGCGGAATACGACCCTGTGCCCAGTGTACCTCTCCGGATCTGTATCGCGGATGTGCGGCCGGTGCACATGCGCAGTACAGATTATGCCACGTCGTCGCTAGGCAAGTACATAGATTCCATGACCTTTTCGCAATGATGATTGCGGAAGGGCCGTGGATTGGATGGCTTTCATTGACCTCAATGGAAGCTGTCCTCATGGAATCCACTCTGGAATAAAACATGCTGCGATTTTCCAACTGCGAGCATCTTTATGGGCAGTATTTGCCATAGAATCTGGAGGCAGACACCTGCTCCGGATTCCAAAATGCAAATATGCCCCTGTGCATTCGGCCTAAGAGCTTGTTTTTTCAGCCATGCATTCCTTCCAGACAAGCCTAATTTCCTAATTGTTCTATCATGAATTTAAGCATTTAACATGCTGAGGGCTTTAGAGTCTGAGATGTAGCTCTTGGATTTTTTAAATTCTTTGAGCATTGAGGTGAATTTACTGGGACGTCCACTCTTGGGAAGATTGTTAACAGTCTTGAATGCCACTAGGGAATAATCTTCCTCACTTTAGAATGATGGACTCCAAAGTGTTTGGAAATGGCCTCATATATAACCCTTCCTAGATTGATTGGCATCAACAGTTGCTCCTCTAAGATCAGAATTGTGTCTGAATGCTCCAGACCAGCAAACTGTCAAAACTTCTCTTTTCATAGGAGTGCTCACACATGGTGATGATCAATTAATCAAGGGCATTTATCAGCACCTGGCTGCTACTTAAGCTCTTATTTCCTATAGAAGCAGTAAGAGTGTAGTTAATTTTTCACACGCTGCTTCTGCATTTTGGCTTAATTTTTGTTAAATAAATAATGACGCGGTGTGATTTGCCATGTGTTATTATTTATCTGTGGTTGTGTTCACCTAATTTTAAGACTTTCTTAGGATCATATTTTTTTAATATATCCTGATACGTAAAAACATAGAATTGAAATAGGGCATACTTAGTTTTCTTCTCATGATTGTACATAGTTCATATAATAAGAGTACAGAAGAATACAAAGGAAATGTGTCTGAAGCATAGTAACCTAAGTCATATTTCAAGTCTTCTTAGGGCTCAGTCACATGGGCGCATCCGGGCGCCAATGCGCCCGTGCTCCTGCAGGATAAGATGGCCACACTGCAGGTGCGGACGACTCTCCACACCGCTGGAAGAAAGAACACATGACCGGCTCCATTGCCGGTCATGTGTTCTTTCTTACGGCGATGCTGAGAGTCGTCCATACCTGCAGTGCGGCCGTCTGCTTTGTGCAGTAACACAGGAGCATAGGCGCCCTGGTGCTCCCGTGTGACTGAGCCCTTAAGGGAATTTCACATGCATTTTAATTTCACTAACTAGATGCTGAAGGGAAATAACGTTTTATTATATTTTTAAAAACTTTCCTGCGGTCCGACATATGGGAGATACACCTCCTGTAATGGCGGCAATGTATGTGTGCTTTATGGCATTTTAAATAAATGAAATCAATTATCAGCAAAATGCCCTAGATTATTAGAGTCCCCAGAAGGTGATAATTAAATCCTGTCCCCTTTGCCCAAGGGTATGTGTTTGTGTGTATAGTGTTATTAACCTGCCTATCTAGGCCTGCAGAACAATAGAGCTGTCATTAGCTCACCCACCTTCCAATGATAATAAAATGCCTCTAGTGATCCTGTCCATGTCTATACAGTAGAGCTGATAAATGTGCTATGGGGAACAGGAACCATCTGCCTATTGTTCATGCTACTCTGAAATCTGCAAATTGAGTCTAGATAGCAACAAAACTGCTTAAAAAGTTTAATTATAATAAAAACCTAATTTAAAAATGCTCCAGAATTGGTATTGCAATAGACTAAAATAGACATGTCAGTAGAAGTGGCAGGTCTTCTTTGACAACACTCCAACAACTCTTCAGCTGCCACTATGTTTGTTTAGTTAAGGGCTCATGCTAAATATTGGCCATACTAAACTCATCTTGAGCTACAAATGGGACAAATGATCACAAAGTCCATCTAGTGAGATCTGCATAAGCTTGAAATGGTCTTTAATTAGTCATTATAGCTAAATGCATAAGTATTAGAGATGAGCGAACGTGTTCTTAACGAACACTTACGCACCCGAACACCGGCTTTTCCGAGGACTTCCGTGTTCGCGCGTAAGTATTCGGGGGGCGCCGGGGGGCGGGGAGAGGCGCGGCGGCGCGGGCGGCAGCAGCGGGGAACAGGGGGGAGCCCTCTCTCTCTCCCTCTCCCCCCCACTCCCCGCCGCAACCCCCCGCGCTGCCACGGCGACCCCCGAACTTTTTTCGCCCGAACACGGAATTCCTCGCGAAGTTCGGTGTCCGGGCGAAAAGGGGCGGAGCCGAACACGTTCGCTCATCTCTAATAAGTATACATATTGTAAAACATATTTTTGAGCTATATTCCAGCTCATGAAGTTGTAGAGGGGGAGCAATGCTCCGCTCACCCCTCTATGCAGTGCAGTTCCCTGCCCCTCTTTCTTCTAGTATGTAGTCAGCACGGACAGCCTCCTCCATAGGGAACACTAGGGACCCTGTCTATGCTCCATCCAGAAAGGTCCCAAAAATCCTAGGACTGTATGAAAAAGGGCTGCACCTGTGACAGAAGAAGGAGTTCAGCAGCACAGGAAACAGCAGGAGGGCAGCAATGGATGCTGAGGAGTAAAAGCAGAGGACTGTACAGACTGCTGGGAAACTACAGGACCGGAATTAGGAAGGACAATTCAGGAGAAGTTCACCTTCGGTTGTGAGGCTGGTCTCATTAAAAGCCGGAGGGGTGGGCACATTAAGAATGACCATTTAGGGAACAAGCAGGCCTAGTGACAGCGTAGCAAGACAAATACTATTCGTTGGTCCGCTGACAATTACAAGATTCGGATACTTCGTGGAGTACCACGACTGTGACTTTTACCAGAATCGATCCCCGGACTATTGAGCAATAGCATCCGAGCCATTACAAATCTGCCGGGTGCGGAGAGTATTTTTACTATTTGTTACCTGTGCTTGGTAAACCGCGTTTATTGTTCTAATATACTCTTCCAAGAGTTCAATTAATTGAATCGGCTGTGTGTTGTTAGACGTCGTAAGTACCTCACGCATTATATACCAGTTATAGAGACCTATAGGTGCGCAAATATGTAGAAAAATACAGAAATGTGAACAAACCAGTTGAAATGAATAGGTTCTATTCTTGGCATATATACACCCTTGTGAAGCCAGCCTTAGAACATAGTTGACCTTCATTGCACCTTGTAAGGAGACAGAAGTCATATAAGCATTATTGATCTGTACAAGGTTTGGCTAAAGTCAGGATACATGAAATGTAAGAGCGACTGTGACCTTTCTTCAGTATCCTATTAGTATACTCCATGGAACTGATGTTTGTGCTTTCATCAGTTAGTGAAACAGAATTGACCCTAATCCATCTTCGTAATTACATTCTCCTCTAATTGTCTATTTGAAACTGAATTATATAAACTTGCTCAGTGATTGAAAGCCCTTCAAAAAAGTTTGCTTTGAACTAGCGAACATGCTTGTTTGCAAGCCTAAAAGATGACTTTACTGTAATTCCACATCAGATGTTTCCTAGCAATCAGACAAGTATTTTTTCTCATAGTTCCCCTCTAATTTATCCCATTTTGGGTTTTTATATTGCATACATTTACTTTGTATGTTGTAAAACATGGTCTTTCTGGAGCACATGCTGAAAATGTCTCCTCCAGAATCCAAGCTGTTTTGTATGCGAGTCTGCATTAGTGAGGACATCTACTAATATGATATTGGTAATAGCAGCAATCTCCAACCATATTGCATCTTTGAGGGAATTAAACATAACCCTTTAAGAACTGGACCAAGCACTAAGTTCTGCCCCATAAACAGGCTGCTGCAGCCTGTAAACATTATGTCAGAGGGGAGAACTGGAGCCGTGATGCTGGACACACCGGGGAGCTGGGAAAGGTGAGTATAAGTATAAGCTAGCTTGTTATTTTAACACATGGGCAACATGTTGACATTATAACTGGACAAGTCAGATATCCCGTTTAAGCATGCAACACTTTTTTGCCTCTTCCTCCCTCCTCATCCTTCCCATGTTCTTCCTTCTCTTCCTCCTAGTCCCTCCACCTCCCTCCTCCTCCTTCCCTTGTTCTTTCTCCTCCTCCTTCAGTTCTTCTTCCTCCTTCCCTTGTTTTTCCTCCTCCACCTTCCTTTGTTCTTCCTCCTTGTTCCGACAGTCGCTTCTTCTTTCCTTGTTCTTCCTCCTTGTTCCCCCAGTCCCTCCTCCTCCTTCTCTTGCTCTTTATTCTCCTTTCCTTGTTTTTCCTCTTCATCCCTCCTTCCCCTTCCCTTGTTCTTCCTCCTCCTTTCTCTTATTTCCTTGTTCTTCCTCCTCCTTCTCCTTCCTTAGTTCTTCCTCCTCCTCCTCCTCCTCTTGTTCTTCCTCCTCTCTCCCTTGTTTTTCCTCCTCTGCCTCCTTCCCTTATTCCTCCCTCTCCTTCCCTTGTTCCTCCCCCACCCCCCTTGTTCCTCCCCCACCTCCCTTGTTCCTCCTCCTTTTCTTTTGAATCTATCTCAGAACATCCACTTAGAACCTGTTTCACATGGGCAACACGATATCACTGCAAGGAAATCTCAGCGATATTGCATCAGTGGTCCGTGCGATATCGCTGAGTTTTCTCGCGGTGATACCATGATTTTGTGGTGCTACAAAGTTGCACGACTTAGTAGCACCACGTGCGAGAATTTTCGGGGGTGGGGGCTTGAAATATTAGCCAGACCCAGAAAATAAGCCCTAGCTGAAGAAAATAACAAAAGAACACATACATCACCTAAGAAGCGCTGTCCGCCTCCGCTGCATCTTCTCCCTGGTCTTCAGGCATGTCTTCTGGCCTCCAGGAAGCACTGCCTCTGATTGGCTGAGCGCCATGGCACTCAGCCCATCAGAGCCCCAGTATATATATATATATATACACACTACCGTTCAAAAGTTTGGGGTCACATTGAAATGTCCTTATTTTTGAAGGAAAAGCACTGTACTTTTCAATGAAGAAAACTTTAAACTAGTCCTAACTTTAAACAAATGCACTCTATACATTGCTAATGTGGTAAATGACTATTCTAGCTGCAAATGCCTGTTTTTTTGTGCAATATCTACAAAGGTGTATAGAGGCCCATTTCCAGCAACTATCACTCCAGTGTTCTAATGGTACAATGTGTTTGCTCATTGGCTCAGAAGGCTAATTGATGATTAGAAAACCCTTGTGCAATCATGTTCGAACATCTGAAAACAGTCTAGCTTGTTACAGAAGCTACAAAACTGACCTTCCTGTGAGCAGATTGAGTTTCTGGAGCATCACATTTGTGGGGTCAATTAAACGCTCAAAATGGCCAGAAAAAGAGAACTTTCATCTGAAACTCGACAGTCTATTCTTGTTCTTAGAAATGAAGGCTATTCCATGTGAGAAATTGCTAAGAAATTGAAGATTTCCTACAACGGTGTGTACTACTCCCTTCAGAGGACAGCACAAACAGGCTCTAACCAGAGTAGAAAAAGAAGTGGGAGGCCGCGTTGCACAACTAAGCAAGAAGATAAGCACATTAGAGTCACTAGTTTGAGAAACAGACGCCTCACAGGTACCCAACTGGCATCTTCATTAAATAGTACCCGCAAAACACCAGTGTCAACATCTACAGTGAAGAGGCGGCTGCGGGATTTTGGGCTTCAGGGCAGAGTGGCAAAGAAAAAGCCATATCTGAGACTGGCCAATAAAAGAAAAAGATTAAGATGGGCAAAAGAACACAGACATTGGACAGAGGAAGACTGGAAAAAAGTGTTGTGGACGGATGAATCCAAGTTTGAGGTGTTTGGATCACAAAGAAGAACGTTTGTGAGACGCAGAACAAATGAAAAGATGCTGGAAGAATGCCTGACGCCATCTGTTAAGCATGGTGGAGGTAATGTGATGGTCTGGGGTTGCTTTGGTGCTGGTAATGTGGGAGATTTGTACAGGGTAAAAGGGATTCTGAATAAGGAAGGCTATCACTCCATTTTGCAATGCCATGCCATACCCAGTGGACAGCGCTTGATTGGAACCAATTTCATCCTACAACAGGACAATGACCCTAAACACACCTCCAAATTGTGCAAGAACTATTTACAGCAGAAGCAGGCAGCTGGTATTCTATCGGTAATGGAGTGGCCAGCGCAGTCACCAGATCTGAACCCCATTGAGCTGTTGTGGGAGCAGCTTGACCGTATGGTACGCCAGAAGTGCCCATCCAACCAATCCAACTTGTGGGAGATGCTTCTAGAAGCGTGGGGTGCAATTTCTCAAGCTTACCTCAACAAATTAACAGCTAGAATGTCAAAGGTGTGCAATGCTGTAATTGCTGCAAAAGGAGGATTCTTTGACGAAAGCAAAGTTTGATCTAAAAACAATGTTATTTCAAATACAAATCATTATTTCTAACCTTGTCAATGTCTTGACTCTATTTTCTATTCATTTCACAACGCATGGTGGTGAATAAGTGTGACTTTTCATGGAAAACACAAAATTGTTTGGGTGACCCCAAACTTTTGAACGGTAGTGTATATATATATATACTGTATATATACTTACCTCTCTGCTGCTGCCAAGGTACAGGAGCATCTAGCCGCTTGTTCTCCCGGCACTGTAATGAAGTTCTTTTAGCAGACGGGGATTTAAAATCCCCGTCTGCTGAAAGGGCTGAATCTGATTGGCTGAGCACTCAGGCAATCACAGGCAGCGCTCAGCCATTCATTGAATGACAGCTGAGTGCTGCCTGTAATTGGTCACAGCGCTCAGCCAATCACAGGCAGCACTCAGCCATTCGTGTTTTCGAGGCCTAACAGAGGAAATTAATATTTGATTCTAAAGCAAAACCTTTAAAAATCTCATAATTTAAGTCTTCATTAAAAAATAGTAACTTTTTTGCTTACTATTTTTGTACCAAAACGTTATTCCATGTTGATTAGTAAAAAAAAGTACCGAAATACTTCTCGACATTTTATGTAGAGTTTAATCGAAAACTTTCTAAAATGGAGTTTTCTTTTAAATTTACTGGAGAAACCTGTTGAAAGGAAGAATTAGGTAAAAAGAAGTCTTCAGAGAAAAGAGAGAATAAGAATAATTAGTCTGTTGCTGTTCAAAGATTTCCGTGAGGAAGTTAGCAGAGCTCAGGAGGAACAAATCCACATAGAAGTTGCTTTGATCTTAAGAAAGAATGTAGATTGAAAGGTGAATTTTTGGGCTCCAGTTACAGGGTTATATAATAGCAAAATGTTGTGTAGGAATCAGGTATGGAGTGCAACATTTATAAAAAAAAGCATGTTTCCAAACATTTCATCAGAAGCTGAGAGTATCGTGCAGCCATATCCCCAGTTACCAACTGAACGAACTTTGAAATCTATGATGTCAACCGGGAAAAGCTAGCTACTGAATTTTTAAGTATATAAGATGCACTAGGGTAGACCAGGGGCGTAACTATAGAGGATGCAGGGGATGCGGTTGCACCCGGGTCCAGGAGCCTTGGGGGACCCAGAAGGCCTCCCTTCTCCATATAGGGAGCCCAGTACTATTAATAAAGCATTATAGTTGGGGGCCCCGTTCCAGGTTTTGCATTGGGGCCCAGGAGCTTCAAGTTACGCCTCTGGGGTAGACTATTCATATATGGGTGCTTTCACACGCAATATCTGACGGATTGCAAAATGGTCAGATATCGGGTGCGAAAATGACGAACTTATTTCAGTGATGTTATTCACATGAGCGACCATTCTCTCGAACTGATGATCAGAGATAGAAAAATCCCTGTATGTTTAATTTATAGGTGATATACCCTGCGTTGTGCAGCGATTTTATGAATAGCAGTCCTGGGATGTACAAAGTGAGCCACAAAAATAAATAAAGGAGTTACGATTTTTTAAAAGGGGAGAGGAAAAACAAAAATGGAAAAACGGACAAAAGCTTGGTCACTAAGGGGTTAATGTATGCTTCCCTATTGGACTAGGATAGTGAAAGGGTTTTTTCTCCTAGTGGTCTTGGTTAATGACATGATTAGTGTCCATTTCCGTGCTGGTCTTTAGTAAAGATGGGATTAAAGGCCCATTTAGACCCAACGATTCTCACTTAAAATTTGCTAAAAAACGTCTTTTGAGCGAGAATCATTGGGTTTAAATGCTCGGCCACCATCGTGCAGTTTTCGTTAACTATTTGCTCATCGTTGTCTTTCAGCAAGCTGAAAGACAATGATGAGTTTTATGAGGACCATGTGCTGAGTTCCCTGTGGGATACCGCTGATACTATTGTTTCAGCTGGTATTCTGCTCGGAGAACACAGCAGAAGTGTGCAGAAGACAGCGCTCCAGCTGTTTTCTATATCCCCAGCTCGGAACGCTCAGCTTTATACCAGCTAAGTGCTCCGTGAACACAGCAGGAGTATACAGAAGTCAGCGCTCCAGCTGTGTTCTGCATACCCTGTTCGGAGCACTCAGCTGTATACCAGCTGAGCGCTTCGAGAAGACAGCAGCTGTATGCAGAAGATAGCGGTCCAGCTTGTCTTCTGCATACAGCGTGAGCCTTCATTTACACACTTATGCAAAGTTAACGCTCAAAACTGTCACTCAAGCTGCCGTTTGAGCGAATTTTGAGCGATCCTCTTGCCGTGTAAATGCACAGAATGATTATCACTCAAAAGATGTCCTTTAAAGCAAATTTTGAGTGATAATCGTTGTGTCTAAATGGGGCTTTACTCATAGTATCCAGTGGCTTATTCATCTCCTCAGGCCACAGTGATGTCTGCTGTGCCCTATAGCTAGCACTTCATGACTGCTATGCCTAATCATTTAAGGGAACAGTCTGGGGGATCTTGCTCTGACGGGACCCTCTGATTTTGGGCTACATTTTCGCAAAATGTTACCCTGAGTTGTGATAACAGATTATGTTTCATATTCTATAGCACGTGTCAAACACAAGGCCCGTGGGCCAACTGCCTTGTTTTCTGTGGCACGCGGCGTGCTGACGCCGCTCACCACTGCAGCGATTACCAGCTGGGGTGCCGCAGCTTCCCGCTGGTAATCGCGCTGTTACAGCTGATCCCGGCGCACACTGACGTCAGTGTGCAGCCAGGATCCTCCTTCCCGAGTCCCCTGCTCTTCAGTTCCGCAGGAGAGGACTCGGGGAGGAAGCATGGCGGGCGCACACACTGACGTCAGTGTGCATCCGGGCTCAGGGTAAGCAGAGAGGGAGCGATGCTGACATGAAGGAGGAGGTATAAGGGTTGGGGGGGCTTCTTATTAGGGGCGGGGGCTCATCACTACTGAGGGGGGGGGCTCATTACTACTGAGGGGGGCTCATTACTACTGAGGGGGGGCTCATTACTACTGAGGGGGGCTCAATACTACTAAGAGGGGCTCATCACTACTGAGGGGGGGCTCATCACTACTGAGAGGGGCTCATCACTACTGAGGGGGGGCTCATCACTACTGAGGGGGGCTCATCACTACTGAGCGGGGGCCTATTATTACTGAGGGGGGTTAACATTGCTATGGGTTTATTACTATTGAGGGGGTTAATATTACTAATTGGACCACTATGGGGGTCGTTATTTTTACTTGGGCCACTATCAGGGTCACTTTTAGGGCTCGTTCACACGGGTCTATTTGTATTTCGGTCGCGCAAATATGCTGCGTATTTGCGCAATCGAAAATCGCTTATGCCTGTAGATTTGCATACGTAAAAAGGAATGCAGATGGGCACATTGAAATGGTGCGCAAATATGCAGTGAATACATAGGTTTCCTGCGCATTCTCCACGTACTTGCACAGCCCAATCACTTCACTGGCCTATCGGGGTGCGTAGTATGCAACAAAATAGGTCATGCTGTGTGAAAATATACATTATGTGAATGAACTCATTGAAATCAGTGGCTTCTATTCACTGCTTATTATGTACACAAATAGGCTTGTGTCAAAAGGCCCTTACTGTACTGACTTAGGCCCCCTGCGCACGGGCGGAAATTCTGCGGCGGGATTTCCCACAGAATTTCCGCCCATGGAAGCTGCCATAGGATAGCCTTAGAAAACGCAATCCTATGCAGACGGCCGCGATTTGTCCACACAAAAACGCGGAAAACAAATTGCGGCATGCTCTATGTCTGTGTGGGGCTCGCAGAGCCCAGCACAGAAATGTCACCCCTAGCCGCTGGCTCCACTCTGCGCATGTCCCGGCTGCCTGCCAGCCGGCACATCACAGAGCCGGAGCCGCGGGAGCAGGTGAGTGCTGCGCTGGTTCCTGCAAGGGCTCGGGTCCGGTCCCGCTGCCAGAATTCTCGCAGCAGGATCCAACCCGGCCGTCTGCAGGCGGCCTTACAATCGGCCCTTTGAGGGTCACCATAAGCCTCATGTGGCCCTCAGTGAAAATGAGTTTGACACCCCTGTTCTATAGCATAGTCAATCATTTTTATATCTGTCCAATAAGAAAGACTGAAACTTTTATTTGACTATGATTGACTACCAATGAAACCGGGGATCAGAAAGCGAGGATCTCCTGGGTGAGTGTGCGACACATAAAGCAGCCACATGAGAACTAATATGGACGACAATGAACTGCTTTCTGTCCCAAAAACTGTCTGGAGCATTAATTACATTTTGGTGTTTGGATGGAGTTACTGAATAATCGCTGGGATTATGGAGCATAACCCGACAGAGTTTTTGAACTTTTTACTAGATACTCTTTTCCACTGAGATCGTTTGTGTTCATAGCATACTAAGATCTAGTGATCTATATGCTGACTACCTTGAGCAAGACCAAATACTGGATTTTTAAAGGAGTTTTCTAATGTGTACTTTTTCAACAATTTCAAAAAGAATTATTTAAAAACTTATTTCTTGCTGTGCTTCTAATATGCAAGGCTATGTTGGTAGTTATGTTCAGACCAACACTTTTATTGTAGACTCCAGGGGGTAGTGGGAGTGTGAAGTAAAGAAGAGGGTTGATTATTTGCCCTAGATTGTCCCTAGGCTTGTCCCTATAAGTAAGCAGGGTATTTGCCCTGATAATGGTAGCCCTGCACAGGAAGCTTTCCCTGCAGCTGCCCCTAGTATACCCACTATAAGAAGATACATATAAAAAAAAACTTTTCACATATCAGAGTGACATGTCAAAAGTTTTGGTCAGTGAGGGTCCAGGTGCCCCAGACCCCACACCTATGATCGCAATACTGAGGGGACAGAAGCACTTACTGAGCACTGCGCCTCTCCAGCTCTCACCGTTTCTTGATGGCTTTGCTCAGCAACCTGAGACAGACATATAGAATTATTACTGTCTGTCCGCCTTTCTTCAGCTGCCAAGGAGAGCCAACAAGGAAGATGACAGCTGAAAGAGCTCAGCATTTGAGTGAGTGCTTCTGTCCCTTCATTTTATTGATCAGCGCCTGGACCCTCCCTGGTCAAAACTTTTAATTTTCACTCTGACATGAAGGGGCTTCCAGGATTATAAAAATGTGGCTGCTGTTTTTGAAATACAGTGCCATAGCAGCGTTGTTGCCACTCACAGCCAAGGAGCTCACCATTCCCTGCTGCATTACCCCAGCAGGCACACCTCTGCACAGGTAAAGAATCGATGCATGGCAGAGGAATTTCCTGGCAATCTAAAACTAAGTATTCTCTTGTTGAGGTGTATAGTCTACGAGATTCCTTTTGTTTTCTCCCTTTACTTCAGTAAAGATGTATAAACTTAGGCCTCATTCACACGAGCATGTTTATGTGCATACATACGTGCACACAAAACTGCGCGTCTATTAGAACCATCGATTCCCTATGGTGTGTTCACATGTCCGTGTTTTACAGGCGTGCAAACGTGTGCACCTGCAAAAGATAGGACATGTGTGCCCCAAAGGTCCGTGCCGAGCATAAATATCCCCCACGGGGAGTCCCCTCATCACAGAACACTGTGACAGAACTGTCACAGTGTTCAGTGACAAGGGGACTCGCTGTGGGGAGTCAAGAATCCCCTGCCATAGCTGTCACAGCTTGGTCTCTGGCACTGTAATGAAGTGTTTTCAGCAGGTGAGGATTTTTAATGCTGAAAGGTGAGGATTTTTAATGCTGAAAGGCCTGAGTCTGATTCGCTGAGCTTTCAGCCAATCACAGGCAGTGCTCAGCTATTAATTAAATGACAGCTGAGCGCTGCCTGTGATTGGTTGCAGCGCTCAGCCAATCACAGGCAGTGCTCGGCCTTTCATTGAATTCAATGAATTCTGCTGAAAGAACTTCATTACAGTGCCAGAGACTAGACGCGCCTGAGCCCCGGGAGCAGAGGAGAGGTAAGTATATATATATATTTTTTATTTTTAGTACAGCTAGGAATGATTTTTCAGGGGAGGGTTTACATTCAAAGCCCTTCCCAAAAAATCACTGCAAAGGGTGCCAGCATCCTATTGCTGTCAATGGGGCCGCCGGCAGCAGTGGCGGCCCCATTGACAGCAAAAGGCACGCAGCTTAGTTCAGACATGTTTTGGCACATGCGTGGACGTCCGGTTTTGTGCGCACACACACACATGCAAAACAACGCTCGTGTGAATGAGGCCTTAACTGTAAGGAAAACCCAGGATACATCTCTCAATAGGAGGCAGTTATCAGACTAGGCAGAATATATACCATACTGTAAATTAGAATTAGGATAGAGGTAAGGAAAAAATAGTAGAGAACAGAAACAGAACCAGTGCAGAGTTGGAAGATGTTTCTAAGTTATACCTGCAGTCGTTCTTTCTTGCTATCCCTCTATTTAAATGTATTTGATTTTAATTAGTAAGAAAAAGTTAGTTGATACATCAAATGTAATGGAGCCAATAGGTAGATGTTTTTTATTGCTCATTTATAAAATAAGCCAAATTATGTAGCATCATATGGGCTGTGGCTGCATTACTACACAGAATTACTATATCCTTCAAGATTTTCAGAAATCTTAATGTAAACCCATGAGAGAGCCATAATGGCAGCCTTATATGTTGTCATAAAGCTTTCCTGGGGGAAAAGTAAAACTTAGAAATGGCCAAATAAAATGGTTTACAACTTTGCAAAACTTTGGGAATTATATTTACTGGTGAATTCCAAATTTTGTTTGCTGAAATAATTTGAAAAGCAACACTTTTGTCAAAACTGGAGAAAAAGGGTTAGACAGCACCTCCAAAACAAAGTGAAATAAATATATGCTGGTGTAGTATCTGCACCTTGAATACCAGTAGCAACACAATTCAATTCACTTGACTGGGACTGAGCTGCTCTCAGCGATGTGACTGATGGACATGCCTGAGAAGAGGCAAGCGATGACTGATCTGATATTGATGACTTACTCTGATCATAAGTCATCAGTGTTTTGGTCTTGGAAAATCCCTTTAATTAAAAGTATAGCTAGATCCTACAGTCCCTGCCCAGCCCTGAGTTTGCTTTGTAGGCCTATGGCCCTGGAGAGCTATGTTTGTTAAAGCAGGGACTCATCTGAACAAGTCACCTTGTTGGGCCGGATGGGCTCTCATCATTTGATCAAAATGTGCACTAAAAATCTCAAATTTATACATATAGCAGTCATGCTATTCACTATTTATGTACTTGGTGTTGGCTTGTATCTTGTTGCTTGTAGTATCAAAATTGTTTAAAAACCACACAATTTATCCCATATGGTGAACACTAGAGATGAGCGAACGTACTCGGATAGGCACTACTCGTCCGAGTAATGTGCCTTATCCGAGTACCGCTGTGCTCGTGCTCAAAGATTCGGGGCGCTCCGCTGCTGACAGGTGAGTCGCAGCGGGGAGCAGGGCAGAGCGGGCGGGAGAGAAGGAGAGAAAGATCTCCCCTCCGTTCCTCCCCGCTCTCCCCTGCAGCTCCCCGCTCCGCAGCGCGTCCCGAATCTTAGAGCACGAGCAGAGAGGTACTCGGATAAGGCACATTACTCGGACGAGTAGTGCCTATCCGAGTACGTTCGCTCATCTCTAGTGAACACCATAGAAAAGAACACACAATGCCCTGTCTCCAAAAGAAATGAATAAAAAGAGATCAAGAAGTTGTATGAATTCAAAATTTACACCGATAAAAATAACAGCTCACCCCACAGAAAATAAGCCGCAATACAATCCCATCAATATAAAAAAAACAACTATCAATGTAAAAAGAAAAATGGTATGGGGTCTTCAAATATGATGGCCTCTCCCACAAAAAGAAGCCTTTATACAGCTATGCTGAAGGAAAAATAAAAAAAAGTTCCAGCTCCGAGAAGGCAGAGAAGAAAAAACGAAAATGAAAAACTTAGAAAAACTTTGGTCTTGAAAGGATTAAGGATGGTTTCACGCGGGCGATAAAATCATGTCATTTTTGCGCGATGCGAGAGTGAGTAAAAGTGCAGCATTAAGTAAACCAAAGATTTTCCATGGTTTCATTCCCATTTGCAATGTTTTCATTCATGGGATGCTGAGGAAAAAAAATCGTGCCATGTCCTATCTTTCCACGTTTTTTTTGTTTTTTTTAAATCTCTTTAAATGTTTCCCTATGGAGCCTCCCTTTTATCGGATCGCAAAGAACAAACTTCTGATTTTCATCCCCAATTAAAAAGTGCTATTGATTTTCACACTAAAAAAAGCGGCAAAATTGCATGAAAAAACACATGGCAGTGATGTTTTTGTGAGAAAAAGCAGCGCTGACGCTCAAAAACTGCAGGAAATAAAGGTCATGATTTTACTGCGATTTACCGCAAAACTGCGAGTGCCCATGTGGAACTAACCTAAGGGCTCAGTCAGACAAGTGCTTTTTTCATGCACCTATAGGGGCGTTAAAAAAACGGCTCTATTAGAACCAATGCTTTCCAATGAAAGCTGTCACATGTCCGTTTTTTACAAGCACAAAAAATTCGCACCTGCAAAAGATAGGACAGTGTTTTTAGATTTGCTCAAAAATGCAGTTTTCATGTGAAGTGATGCAACTTTAAAAATAGGAAATCCTACTGTCAAAGCCCTTTAATAAGCCCTAGCTGCAAGGAAAAAAATTAATAATAATACATCAACTAGAGGCGCTGTTAGCTCAATACTGCATCCAGGGGTTTCACATCCAACGAACTGCCTGCTGAAGCTGTCATATCCGCAGCAGGGGATAAAGATCCTCTCCCATTGCTTTCAATGGGGGCGCACTATTTATATGCGAATTCTACTATCATGTGACCACACAACAAGTGCAAATTAAGAATGCGTCTGCGGCTTCATTCACACATTTTTTATACATGCGCTCTGTGTTGTTTTTTTTTCACGCACCTATTCATGCGTGAAAAAACGCTCGTCTGACTGAGCCCTAGGAGTGTTTTTTTATTATTTTTCCTTAACTCAATAGCGACATTGTAAGGAAACAAATATAAAAAAATGAAGCGTTACGTTTGGACGGTCTAAAAAAATAATACGTTTTCATTTTTAGTTTAGTGATTTGAATAGTTTTAAGAGAACCTGTGAGTTTTAGTTGCGAATACACTTGAGAATGATAGTGTGAAATGTCTTATCTTACCTTCCCTGCGCGAATGACAGAATAGATGGAGATTTCGGCATAATGACTCCTTTTATAGTTTTATCTTTTTAGGAAGCGTGCAGTTTTAAAAAAGCAATTTGCATCGAGCTTTAAGGAGTTTTCCGCTCTCAGCAAGAAAAAACCTAAAATGTAATATTTAGGGAAACAGAAAGTTCTACAATTTTCTGTTCCAATTCCACGTAGTTTTCTATATCTCTGCTAGCAGTCATTGAATGGGAACATTTCAGCAAATGAAAAACTGTCTTGGCCTTTGTGATAGAGACACAGGAGCATGACCAGGTACATGTCATAGCTCTGCTAGTTGTACTCTCATGAACACTAAATTTGTGGGTCATCATGGGGACAGAGGCATAGTTAGGGATACATTTGTTCTGGCTCTTCCTGTAGGACTTGGGCCCCATATAAGGCACCCAGGCACGTTTTCCTGGCTGCTCCACCCACTTGTTGCTTTTCTCACTGCAGCGTCCGAGGAGCGGGTCTCAGCCTAGGAGACGGCAGGGATTATAGTAGGGCCTTGTCACGGTGGCACTACCACCTTCCACCAGGAGGGTAACTGAAGAGTAAGTCCCAGGGGGGGCATGCTAGTAAAAGGGGTTGGTTGCTTATTTGATACTGTGGTTGTCACGGGTGACGCCACCACTCCTTCCTCCGCTGTGAAACTGCAGATGTAATAAAGTCCACACACACAAGTAGTAGTCAAAACACACCATTGCTGAGAACGGTCGGCAACTGGAAATTTACTTGAAACAGCTTGCATGAGTTGCAGGACGGTAGATGAAAGTAGGTATAGCAAACATACCAGTGCAGGTAGAATTAATTATGAGGGCAGGGAGGCAGATACAGGATGATACCGGGCCCACAGTCCAAGTTATCTGTGCAGCACCGCTCCTGAAAAGAGGAGGAGAACAAGAACTCTCTACTGGTCACTAACACATCTTGCAGGACTTGCACTCTGCACGGCGGACTTTACAATTCAGGCACACTTCAGGGTTGGGGACCTAGGGAGAAACGTCTAGGCCACCTCTCTGCTTTTTCCAGCTTCACCACATGCAGGTTGAGGTTACCTGCATGTGGGCAGCACTCCAGCAGAACACTCAACTGCAAGAAGAGAAACAGCAAAAAGCCCCAACATCCAACTTGCAAACACATATAAAAAACATGATCACCTGACTTACAAAAGATTCATTTCCAGACATGACCCAGACAGTAACCAATTCAGTGCTGCAACTAGGCAATACACTTCATTTTCATGCAACATAAAACGTACTGACAATACACATAAGCACAAGACTACATAGATCATCCAGAACCTTCCATACATGAACTTCTCAACACTACATCACCAGGACAGATTCTAATCCTTTGAATATAAACTATGGAGGGAGTCATTCGGTAACTGCAAGCAGAGATTAAAAAAACTTTTGAAGAATTGATATATGCAAATGAGAGATGACATACAGTACTACTTATTGGAAGGTAGCTACCCTATGAGTTAATATTCAACATTTTACAGGCAACGAGAGAGAGAGAGAGAGTACCAGAAGGGAATCTTATGGATCATGCAATGCTCCCTGGGAAAACACTATGCAAATGAGTGATGAAACAATGCTTCTTCAACACCACCTATTGAAAGGTAGCAGCATGGACTATAAAACTCTTTACACCTTTGTGGTACTCTTCACAATGAGAAACCCTACCCCTGGACTTAAAGGAGTTGTCAGTTGTAAACTATTGATGGCTGACCCTCAGGTTAGGTCATCAATAGTAGGTCAGCAGGGGTCTGTCGCTCGGGACCCTCACTGATCAGTTGTTTGCTTGACCAGTATGCTTGTGCACTAAGCTGATTTCTACAAGAAGCAGACAGCTCTGTTCCCACTGCAACGGGCCATTTTGGTATTGCAAGCCATTGAAATTAATTGACACATTTGGCCTGCAATACCAAGCCGGACCACTGCGGTGGGAATGGGGCTATTGGCTTTCTGTGTAAATCAGTTCAGTACAAGAGCACAGAAGCTCAGAAAACTGCTTATCAGGGAGGATCCTGACAGCCAATCTACTATTGACGACTTGTTCTAAGGATAAAACTTGTTCTAAGGTGAAAAAACATCGTGGTTGATTACGTTATATGTGGAATCTAGGTCCTTTTCTTGGCTGAAATCTAAGGAAATGTTCTGGATCTTTAGACTGAATACTTTTGTCTCGAATGGCCTCAACGAGGTCTTAGAGAAATTGTAAGACATTGTTATTTATAAAAAATGTCCCCATGTTATTTAGAAAAATGTTTCCATTATATTATATTTTTTTTAACTATATATACATAGAATTTGTTAATGCTATGTATATTTATGTATTTTTTTATTTCTTCTGCTGCATCAAATCACTTATTCCAGAAACAGATATATAAGCTTCTTGTTGTGTTATTTTAATGTGTTTTTAAATGTTCATATATGCTATTATTGTATTTTACATTTTATTCCTTTCTTTTCTTAATATTAATTATCTTTTAGGTATTTTTACTACTAATATAATTGCGATATGTATTTCAAATATTCTTATGTTCAGGTATTTGTCACTCTTTATATTTTCCTATTGTAATTTTTGTCCGCATCAATAAAGTTGTTGAAGGGAGAGCCTTTTCTGTGACTGCGCGTGACGCCGTGATGATGTCTTCATGTTTTGTGAGCGGCACACGTCTATGCCTCTGCCCTGCCTTTTAGCTCGTGGAATACAAGTTTGCGTTCCGTGAGGAGTCGCGTCATGAAGTCTTGTGACTCCCTGGCGCCCTCGCTATTGTGGTGAGTCACCCATGATTTATTCTCTATAAATATCTTTTTTCCTCGCCTGAGCGCCGAAACGCGTTGCATCAGACCTGTTGTTTTTTGTATCCTGTTATTGGTTCTTCACCTGGATTAAAAAATTGAATGATCAACTATTGTATCTTCTCCTAATGTGCCTGTAGGATCGGGAATTCTAGACTTCCTTCTCGTACCCCCTCCTCTTCATGTAAGTGACGTACATAATATCTTTTACCCACTCCTATGAGCACAAAGACCTTTTTGTTGTTTGCTCCCCTTGTTCTAAGGACAGGCCATCGATAGTTTACAGCTGGACAACCACTTTAAAGGGGTCTTGTCACAACAGCCCAAAATTTTCCTATAACTGGGCCTGAAGTAAAATAAAAAAAAAATAGACTATACTAACCTCTCTTTGGCCTCCTAGGGCGAATTTTAACGTCTTCCGCAACCACAGGATTGTCTCCTGGTGTGTACTCCTGACAGAAGTCATGTGACACTGTGGCCAATCAGAGGCTCCAGTTTTAATGTCTGAATTCCTGGCATCGGTGCTCACATCCTGGGTGCCATAATGACAGGAGTTCGGGATGGTGACGTTGCGAGATAGTGCCCGAGCCGCAAGAGCTGCTCAGCTGTGTCCTAGGGACCAAAGAGAGCCGAGTATAGTGTATTTTTTTTTATTTAATCCGGGCCCAGCTGTTAGAAAATTTTTGGCTATAGTGACAAAAGCCCCTTTGATGTGCAAATTATATATATTAAAAAACAACCTCATCCTACTGAAAACCTATGTCCTTGGCTCAGAGGTTAAGAGGTCAAATATGGCAAGATTTGTTGAAGACATTTCTGCCTCATTCATTTGAGTAGGGTTTGCAGAAATCTATGCAAATTTTGCAGAAACATCCTTCTTCACTTGTATGGAGTAGATTTTTTTTGATCACAGCAATTTCTGCAATCAATCTGCCTAATGCAAATGTACCCTTAAGGCCTTTAGGAAATCTCCATAATGTCCCCCATTTATAAATGAATCAAGGAACTGAACATTATTAATCAAAATAGTTTATTCACATCAGAGCTTTCTTTGTAGATTGTCCAATCATGAATTGACCTAGACCTTGGTTTTAGCAATGATTTTGTAGCCACACATATGCATCTCTATAACATGCTTTCTGAGGTTTTAGAAAATTGTTTGCATAGAGGTATGGTTCGCACTGACCAGTCTTTCTTGAGTAGAGCACATTTGTCAGTAACCAGGTTGTATGTGCCTTTATTTAATGAGTAAAGCACTTGCAAAACCCATACTTCCAATCTCCTAATTTACACACCTTTGCCAATTAGCTCTTGGAAAAGGCATTAATTTAGAGGTTCACATATTTTTTCTCCTGAACTGTGGATGATTACTCAATGTGCTCAATAAAAGGCATGAACGGTACAAATGTTTGTGTGTTAGTCGTTTAGATGAATAAATCAATCAATATAATGATTGTCACAATAGGACCATTCATGTTCAAATGCCCTAATAAGGCCTACAGGCATCATAGAATCCGATCCTTCATTCTGAACCACTTTCTTTAAGCAAGAACTGAGAACTCCTAAAAATAATGTACCTTCCTCAGGCTTTCTATATACTGCATGACCGCCCATTCATCTGAATAACTATGCAAATAAGGTAGATGGAACAATATCTCTGCAGCGCCATCTATTGGATGGCAGCATTCCTTCAAATCAATGTCAGACCCTTTAAACAAGTCTTTAAAACAATGATTGGGAATTAAAACGGAATGACTGACATGTATTATTGGTTTGTTTTCGGCTTCTTGGAGTTTTACACTTAAGGGGGGGGTCTTTAATGAGACACCTCCCTTGAACAACCTTAAAGGGGTTGTCCTCAGGTTAGGTTATCAATAGCAGATCAGCAGAGTTCTGTAACCTAGGAACCCATGGCAGTTAGCTGTTCCCTCGGGTCAGAGTCTTACATTGCTAAGCAGCCTGGATTGGTAATGGAAGCTGAGGCTCATTTACTTCAATGGGACTCAGTCTGTGGTACCAACCATGGCCACTGCGTAGTGTATGGAACTATCTGCTTCCTGCAGCAATACAGCTCCATACACAAAGACACCAGCCTCAGAAAAATAGCTGATCCATGGGGGTCCTAGTTGGCAGAACCCTGGCTGATCTGCTATTGATGATCTATCCTAAGGATAGGTCATCAGTAGGTAAAAGTAGGACAACCCCCTTTAAATAGAAGCTCCTTTTGAGTTTTTCCATCACAATTGTCCATTCTCCATATTACCCCCAACCTGATCCAAATAAATACATGACTTCATGAGTGGATTTAATTGACCACAGTAGACATTTTACTAAACAAACAACATACAATTAAATACAAAAGGACAGTAACCAGGCCTCGACCCAATGACTGAGGCTCCATCCCCACTCTAACCTTAGAGACATAACTGGGGAAATCCTAAATAGGAAAAGCTAATGGGTCCCAACTGGGACATAACTGGGGAAATCCTTGAGGTCCAAAAAGGTCTAGCACTAGTCTGCACCACCAACATGGCTCTCACATTTTTTCAGAATACCAACCACACCACCATCACATCCTGTCCCCTCAGCCCATCCACCCTCTACCCACCTAAAAAAATTTTTATGGTGCTCTGATTTTTTCTCCACTTTGACTAAAACAACGCAAACAATAGATAACAAAGTTATTTTATTAGATAAGTGTTCATAGAATACAAACTACAAAGTGAATGTTCCAAAAGTGGTACAATCATTTACAAAGCTTTTTGCGAGATTTCATTTGAGCAAATTGATTTATGATGTCTAAAAGAATCAACAGTTTTTGCCAATTCCTTTTCTGTTGCCAGTAATGCTAACTTGTTCCACTCACTAGAAAACGTCTTGTTCTTTTATCTTTTGTTTTCAAGTAAAGAAAGGTTTTTTTGAATTTTTTTTTTACAGTATGATCCGTTGGGAATGTATTAGAGAGTTTTTGAATAGTGTCAAACCCAACATCAACATCAAATCATCAGATATCTCTATTGGCCATGCCCCTGAATCATACAGTAGTAGATATAGCAGTAGAAGTTGATGCAACGTCAATGAGATCATCATTAAAGGAGATGTCCCGAGGCAGCAAGTGGGTCTATACACTTCTGTATGGCCATAATAATGCACTTTGTAATGTACATTGTGCATTAATTATGAGCCATACAGAAGTTATAAAAAGTTTTTTACTTACCTGCTCCGTTGCTAGCGTCCTCGTCTCCATGGAGCCGACTAATTTTTGGCCTCCGATGGCCAAATTAGCCGCGCTTGCGCAGTCCGGGTCTTCTGCTGTTCTCTATGGGGCTCCGTGTAGCTCCGTGTAGCTCCGCCCCGTCACGTGCCGATTCCAGCCAATCAGGAGGCTGGAATCGGCAGTGGACCGCACAGAAGAGCTGCGGTCCACGAAGATAGAGGATCCCGGCGGCCATCTTCAGCGGTAAGTATTGAAGTCACCGGACCGCCGGGATTCAGGTAAGCGCTGTGCGGGTGGTTTTTTTAACCCCTGCATCGGGGTTGTCTCGCGCCGAACGGGGGGGGGGTTTAAAAAAAAAAAACCCCGTTTCGGCGCGGGACATCTCCTTTAATGAGCTCCTCTCCGAAAACATCATAACGACTTTCTTCATCACGACTTGGCCTGACATCTTCATGTGTTTTTGTTTTAGGGGTATCATCTAAATTCAAGTTAAATTGGATTTTCTGGGACTGACCCTCTTCATCACTAGTCGATAGTTGGATAGAAATAGTTGGGTCCATGGTAGCATAGCAATCGCTGGTAGATTCTTGCTCTGCAACATTTTCTTTCCTGAAGCTGACGGCCAGTTAACTCTTTTGATTGTCGTTCAGTTTGAAACTTTCTCTTTTGTGCGCCAGATTTGTGCATATATTGGCCTGACATGTTAACAGCCACAATATTAAATGAGGCTGAATTGCTTACAAATTTGATAAAAATGAATTTGGTTTACAATTAATTTAACAAAATGATTAGTTAATTATTTAATACACCAGTTCTTGCTGGAAATTTCGGCAACCAAATACACGGAAAATAGAGCCCATTGTTATCAATGGCTTAATTCTCACTAGTATATCGTATTTGTTGGTGGAAGTTCCAGCACACATATTGCGCTGGCAAACACGGCCATTCACATGAAAATGGCTGTGTTTGCAAACGTAAAAACAGCCTACCCTGAGCCAAACTGGGAACGGTCGGTGAAGCTCGTTTACTTGAAACAACTTGAAAATACACGCCAGCAGGAAAACACAGTGCAAACTTCAAAGTTGTGTGACAGGGAGGATTGACGAGTGAACAGGAGAAACCACAGTCTTGTTATCAGTGGGTCCTGATCCCAGCAACACTCTTTCTTCTCTTCAACTCTCTACCGGTCAACACTCACATTTAGGCCTCCTACACACGGGCGACAAAGTCGCGCGATTTTGTTGCATTGCTACAATCGTAGAAATCGAATGTATGTGAAGCCCATGCTTTCCTATGGGTTCCTTCACACATGCGATGGTTTGCAGCATGCAACAACCCGACACTAAAACCTCACGGGTCCGGCGATATGCCCGCGACTTGTGAGTTTTTCTAGCCAATGTTTCCCTACTGAGCCTTCCTGCCTGTTGCATCGCATCGCACGAAAACGGTGCGATGCAACTTTGACAGTAGGAAATCCTACTGTTAAAGCTATAAACTAAGCCCTAGCTGCAGAAAAATATAAAAAAAAAGACATACATCACCTTAGAAGCCCTCTCCGCCGCCACCGCAGCTTCTCCCCGGGTCCCGGCACTGCTTCTCTTCTTCATCTTCTGGCCGAAGATTGAAAAATCCCCGCCTCCTGGAAGCGCAGGCTGTGATTGGCTGATGCTTAGCCAATCACAGCAAGTGCTCGATGAATGGCAGTGATCGAACCAATCACAGCCATTCATCAAGCACTGGCTGTGATTGGCTAAGCGTCAGCCAATCACAGCCAGTGCTTCCAGCAGCTGGGGATTTTTCAATCCCCGGCCAGAAGATGAAGAAGATGATCAGTGCCAGGACCCGGGGAGAAGCTGCTGCTGCGCTCCAGACAGCGCAGTAGGTGATGTATACTTTTTTTTATTTCTTCAGTTGCAGCTTAATTTCGGGGTAGGACTTATATTTCAAGCCCCCCCTCCCCCCGAAAATCCTCGCATACGATGCTACAAAGTCGCAAAACTTTGTAGCGTCACATGCGACTTTGTAGCGCTACAAAATCGCGGTATTGCCGCGAGAAGACGCAGCGATATCGCACAGTGCAGTGATGCGATATCGCTGTGATTTTCTCGCGGCGATGCCGTGTCGCCTGTGTGGAGGAGGCCTTAGGCAAAAAGGTGCACTATGGTGATTCCTCATTCTCTCTCTCTCGCCTAGCATTGAAGAGTTACTTTCACATCTCCTGGGTACAGTAACCCCAGGGAAGGCTGTAGATTCCTTTCAGCCTCTACCATTCTGGGCCACACAGGCTGAAGGTGCCTGTGTGGTCCTCTTGCAGATCCAGAATAGAACAACTTTTACTCATGCACCTTGCATCGACATATATATTACAAGGACACATGACAAACCAACAGATACATTTCCAGACAGTCAGCTCACATACCAGAGAGTTAACTCTTTCAGTGCTGCTGCTATGCAATACACATCATTCATGCAACACAGAAGACACTGACATTACATAGATAAATGCATGCATACTGTTATAGAGGGGCCCCATTGTTCTGGGCTACTACAACCGGCTCCCTGCTGACAGTTGGTACCTCTCCGAAGCCGGTGGCATCTCGCTTTAGTACAGTAAATTGAAGGGGAGAAGACGGACTATTAGCATGGACCCGGTATCACATTTTTGGGTCCCTGTCATGTCCCAACAGCACCTTAACTTAGATTAGGGTAACATATACGGTGTTTTGCCATTGGTATCTGAAAAAATATTTTTTCCCCAGGTTGGCTGGGCTCCCCGAAGGCCTAGGCGCACTGGACATGGGTAGGCCATGACCACCACATCATGATTTTACCTCTAGCCAATTATCGAGAGTTCAGAGGCAGTACAATCGACTAATGAGCCGAAGGGCAACCATGCAGACTAACACCAGATCCGGAACATTTAATCATAACTGGGAGATCCAACACCTTTCTGAATCCCTCCCCAAACACCAGAACTACCAACACCTCACCAACTCCAAGGACCCCCCACTGCCAGACTACTATGACAAATAGCACTCCACCCTGCTGAAACCCCAAAACCCACTCCTGAAACACAGCCACCCAGCCATACAAAATTTTGGCCTTTACCTGGAAGGGAGGGTGGGAAATAGCTCCGTGGCGAACTTAAAATGGCTATTAGCCCACTTTTCCCCCTTATTTTTATAACCCCTTAACCCCTCCTCTCTCTTCACTCTTTCTATAACCACATTAACCCATTATTATCCCATGCCCCATTACCTTCCCTCCAAACCCAGTCATGCTGGCCTCCCTCAAGGCCTTTGGCCCTACGTATGGCCTTTCTTCATTGTTACTATTTTGCACAGGTAATTTAGTATTCTGGTAGAACCGCTCATCTTATAGTTATCTGGAGAGCTCTGTAGTTCCTAGAAATGTTTCACGTTTTTATGCATAATCACCTAAAATGCCCTAAAGAGCCGTGTCCTCCCATAACCAATCATTATTTATTTATTAAAGGCATGTTCGCCCTTCTATCTTCTCTGAACATACCTTTGCCCTTTAGCAATAAAACTGGCAGGCTGTAATTCCCAGTTGCTGTAGTCCCTATATGCCAAACATTGCTGTGCATCTGTACAGTATATTTCCAACCTCATATAGACGCATGATGCATGCTAAACATAATTCTACCGCAGAATGGGAGAAGAAAACTAATTTATAACATAAAAGCATTAAACCAGATTAGAACTTTCAGACTTGTAATCATATTATTCTTATTATTTATTACCATACATAACCACATGCTGGATTAATGGAGGAAATCATTTTTTTTATAGACGTATTTCATAAAATAAGATAGAAGGTAATTCTGATCATTTAAACTGTACTTTTCCAGTTGCAACAAGAATTTTTGCATCTGTAATCATGACCCAATTATTTTGGACCAATAGAAACCTAATCCATGTGTCCTAAGGTTCAGCTGACAATGAATTTCAATTACTAGCCACTACCTACAAGCATAGTGTTATGGTTGTGTGTCCGGGACCTGGGGTTCTACAGGTTTCCTAGAGCATGCATACCTTCACAGGTAGGAGCTAATTGAGTTGGCTGGGGTGAGGGTCAGGGAGTTCCGCGCCGTGCGTACCTGTGCACACAACTAGTATTGTAACACAATACAAATACATCCCTGGCTGTCTAGCTGCTAATAACATAGTCTTCACTGCTGACTATCATATGGGCCTAAAGCCCTAACATAATGTCCATCAAATCATACCTAACCAGAGTGCCAGTTTAGGGGGTGTCCTTCCCTGCCAAACTTGTGGTTCTCAGGCTGGGTCCCAGCATCAGACTCACAGTCTGTACCTCACCACTGTGGAATAGCAATACTGTAGTATATGGAGCTCTCGGGGCTCTCTCAATGGACCTCTGGAGCACTCAGGGATACTGATTGCAACAACTAAAACACGCCCATGTGTTTAAGCCCTAATACGCGAGCAACATACACCCATGAGAGTGAGCCCGTTCCCTGCCAAATAGTTCTGTAGAGAGACCTCTATAGTTCCCTCCCCCCCAACCCCGGTGACCACTTGTGGTACTGCACTCTTACGCTATTTTTGCTCAGAAGATATTCTGGTCTTGACTTTTGAATCACCCAGGGATTAATCAATGGCAACCCGATATGTAATATAACCAGAACATTGTACTGCCTACTCCTATGGACAATGTATCTGCATATCTTTAATGTCTCTCTCTTTCTCTCTCTCTATATATATGCATATGTGTGTTTGGACACCAGTTTCTGTAGCAAGGCCTATCCTATACATTGCCTTCCAATAATTTAATAAACAGAAGCTATCTGCAGCTATTTGTCGCTTCTTTCAATGCTCCAGCATCTCCTGTTGACAGGCTATAATCTTCCAAAGCAAAATTGCCAACATACTCCCACATGTCACTTCTTTATCCTTTGATCTCGGCCATTGATCTGATGAGATCAGTATATTATTCCAGTTATTACTTGTCACCATAATTATCCATTATTTCCTCTACTTCTAGGAGATGAAAGGACTAGTAGATTGATCTCTTTATTTCACAGCCGCGACCTTTTTTCTTGGTCATACATTCGCTTTAAGAATTCTTTTTTACTGGAGAAACTTTATGATACTTCACTTAAAGGGAACCTGTCATCAGGTTTTTACAATGCAATCTACCATAAACTTTTAACAGTGCTGCTAATGAGATTTCCTTATCGCTAATTAGTTTTGTAAAACGTGCCCCAGTATCTTTACAATCCGCTTTTGAAGTTTTCCCGCACTGTATGAGTTGAAGAGAGTTAGATACTTCCTTCAGCGCCACGCCAGGCCAGCTCCTATTCTGGATTGGCATGCATATCAATTTGTCATCTTCACTGTAATCCTGCGCATGCGCCATAACAAACTGTGCCTGCGCACCTCAGCTCTCCCTGACTTGCTAAGACTGAAGCGGCATGCGCCTTGAGGATCGTTCCTCCCACAGTCATCTGACCTTGGATGCAACTAGTAAAGGAGAGGTGAAGTAAGTAGGCATGAGCAGATTTTGCTACTGTGTGGGATTACAGTGAAGAGAGGAAATGAGTATCCATGCCAATCAAGAACCCTGTTACAAAACCAAATCATTCATCCAAGCATTGGTGGTTCAGTGGTAGAATTCTCACCTACCATGCGGTAGGCCTGGGTTTGATTCCTGACCAATGCAGCCTTCTCTCGAATCTTGCACTAAGCGGGGGATTGGACCCGATGACCCAACTCTACCATTCTATGAAATCTAAGGAAATCTCATTATCCGCCCTGAAAAAGGTATATCATGGATTGCATTGTAAAAATTTGATGACAGGTTCCCTTTAAATCAAGAAAAGTCTTCTAGACAGTAAAGCACTTTGCAGTCCTTTTGATACAACAGATGCCTGGTTTATGGTAAGTTGCAAACATTTCAAAATACTGTAACCATTGTGTGCAAAAATCCCCTACATCAATAACTATTAATCTCACTATTGGTCCACATGCCAATCATTTTGAAACCACCACACTGTCATAAGGTATCTTTGCATTGAGTAACTATCATTCAAGCTGAACTAGATGGACATTGTCTCCCTTCAGTCTAACATACTATGTTACTCAGAAAAGTCGTTAAAGTGTACGAATGACATTCATTCATTTGCTTTTACACAGAGCGATGACTGTTCATTGGTTGTTTGGTGACATATCGTTCATAGAGGGGATCTCCATACAAATTGGTTTGCATGTTGTTCCAATACGAATGACTGTGACTTTACACCAGACAACTTTTGATCAACCAGCAACTATTTTCTTGGTAAGCTAAAACAAAAAGACTAGTGATGCTCGTCACTCTGTCAGTGACCATGTGTCATGGTGCTTCAGAAGCTGTCTGGTTCTGGGAATCGGCATGACCTCACACCTCTATCGCCGGGTCGCATGATGCACACAGTCAGTCTCTTTCTGGCACTGTTGGAGAAACATCTCCCCATCTGTATAGTTTCTTGATAGGCTAGCTGGGCTTCCTGTGACCCCAGCCGGTCTATCAGGTGTTTTAGTGTGCTTTTTAAACTGGTCCTGGGATTCGGCAGGTGACAGATACACTTTTTAGTATCCTGGTCTATCTCAGCTGGGAAGCCTTGTAGTCTTGTCTTCCTGTGGCCTTTATAAGTGTTTTCCTATGGGTTTACTTACAGTTCTTTGAGTTTTCTTGTCTTTGTGCTTACTTTTGTTATTTTTACCTGTTCCAGTCGTGTCTCACCATCTCGATTTCTTATGCTTTGGCCCAATCACTAGCTAAATTATTCAGGGAGCCTAGTGATGTTCTGAACATAGGGTTGCCTTTGTTAGGGCAGTAGCTCTGCTTTAGGCAGAATCAGTCAGGGTTTGCTTCCCCTACCCCTATCTTGTGTTTAAACCCTCTATTCAGCCTGCATTCTTCATCTGAATGTCACCTATCCTTAATACCTTGTAGGTTTCCCAGTATGACCATCCTCTTGTTTATAGGTCCATGTGTCAGTCGTCATCCATGGACAGGTCAGACGTAACACCATGCTTATACTTAATGACTACCATTTGAAATTGCTCTTTAGAGCTCTATTCGGCAAATGTAAAGGTAAGAGTATCTATAGGTGACAGTGTATTCCTTTGCCCAACAGAGGAACAGGCAACCATTAATGTGATTTCGAGTATGTGGATGAGTTGATACTGACAGATATTGATACATTGTGCCTAATGGATAAGTATCCGTATGACATTCACGCTATTGATTTAATGTTGGATGGTTTCTAAGGAAGATTACGAATGTTTGCTTCCTCTTTGTCTTCATATCATAATGGAGGAGCTGGATGGTCTTTGGCTTCATATATATTGATTATAACATGTGAACTCTAAGCAATTATATTCTCAGGATTATAGATCTTCTGCAGTCAATGTGAATTCACTGCTCTACAGCAATGCAATTATGGTAACTACAACAAGTAATGTGCAGCTAACTTACAGTGCAGGACAGGAAGTGACTTTATGGTGGTTATTTGATGTCTTCCAGATTTGACTTTGTTGCTGCCTTCTAAAGGCTTATTTACACGCAAAGACAATCTTTCAAATGATTGAAAGATTGACAGTTCTAGTGATCATTTTGCATAAAGTGCTAATAGACCCTAATGCCCATTAGCACTTTATTAGCTTTATTTGCATGTAAACGAGCCTCCAGGAGCTGCTTGCAGAACATAGCAGGTGGTCTGAGCTCTGCATTCAGCTCCTTTTTTCTTGCAGAGGCTGTCAGCTGAATACAATGTAATCAGCACCTCCCATGAAGAACAAAGCATGCGGTCTGTGTTATCTACTCCTCTTAAAATCATTGTTCAGCTGAAAAGTGAATGATGGTAGCATTTACCTACAATAATTATCACTCATATGCCATTGTTTGAACTTGAATTTTGAGCAATAATCATTGTGTGTAAATGGGGCTTAACATTCACTGTAAGGATATTCTAGTTATTTCTGATGTAAAAGTACCTTAAGCCCTTAGCCCAGTCTCCCTGATGGATCTCCTACTGAGACTAAAGCCCCATTTGCATGCAATGATTATCGCTCAAAATTGGTTCAAATGATGGCATATGAGCGATAATCATTGTAGGTAAATGCTACCATCGTTCACTCTTTGGCTGAAAGATAATTTTAAGGTGAGCATAAAATCTATCATTCAGCCGGAGAGTAAATAACACAAGCCGCATGCCGTGTTCTGGACAGGAGTAGCTGATTACATTGTATTCAGCTGACAGCCCATGCCCATGAAAAAAGGAGCTGATTGCAGAGCTCAGACCACCTGCTGTGTTTCACAAGCAGCTCCTGGGGCTTATTTATATGCAAATAAAGCTGATAAAGTACTAGTAGGCATTAGTGTTAATTAGCACTTTAGGCAAAATGATCGCTAGAACTGTCAATCTTTCAATCATTTGAAAAATTGTCTTTGTGTGTAAATAAGCCTTTAGACTGCAGTGTCTATAAGCAGTGATATGTAGAAGCTGCAGAAGACAACCAGTGCTAAGTTGTTAATTAAACCCTAGTGCAAAAATAATGGTCAGCCAAAAATACTTGCATTTAAGTGAAAAAAATTGTCTCCCAAAGGCGTCCAATAGCCATTAAGTATTAAATTACATTGCAGCGTCAATGTAGACACAATGCACACTCAAATCAATGGGTTTTCTGTGCAATGAAGAACAGGACAGGTCCTAAAGTCTTTTAGATAGAGAGGTGGTTGTTTATTCACACCAGCATTATTGGTTCCGTTTTCCTGCTCCCTTATGGGAGCAGGAAAATGGAATCCAATGGCCAAATGGAATTGAATGGCACCAAACAGACCACAAAGATTTTAATGGGGTCTGTTTGGGTTCCATCCTGAATAAACTAGAGCAGCTTATTTCATCTAGGATTTTGTTGGAAATCCATAAGGGAGGTTGCGAATGGAGTTTCCTACACTGAAGTGTACACAACATAACCACTCTCCACTCTGGCCAAGAGATGACGATCCTGAAAGAAGATGTCTCCTTTCTGAACTCCATTTCACTGCAGCACAAATCTTCATAACCTATCAATCCGCTAGAAGTTCATTGAACGTTGATGCTCATCCCCGTATTACTCCTGACCTCCAAATTATGCCATTATGTAAATACTCCATGATATATTTTTAACAATTGTGTCAACATTCTTTAAATTGTAATACATCCGCCACGTTTTCCGGATCTCGTCCAACTCAACCTTCATTCATTGAAAGTGAGTAGGTTGGCTTGGCACGGAGAGATTTCGATGCAACCATGCTGATAATAGTTCTAATCTTCTTGTCAGAGGGACATTTCGGTGAATCCAGTCTCTAAGCAACAACTGGAAGCACTTCCTCTTGTATTGCTAACAAATCAAATTATTAGAATGCTGTTATCTAAATTTCCAGTAAATTATGTAAAAAAGAATTAAGCAGTATTACAATACGTTGTTCACTCGTTTTCAGAAGTCCAGTCGATTCTATTACATTCTTGCTGTGTGCCTTTTAGAACAACCCGGTGAAAATCATTGAATTTCCTTACCTCTAGGTTTTCACTTGCTGTTTTTTTTCCCAGTAACTCAATGTTTTACTGGGATCTGATTTATTGTATTCCAACTACATTACGTGCCCCAACAGAACAGCTCTTTCCTAACGTATAAAGTTTTTTTTCCCCTGTTAAAAAATGAAATACAGTTCGCTGAATGTATCAAATATATTGACCATCTAATTACCTCCGTTTATAAATAAAGATATATTGCAGGACTTCATTTTGCCATTCAGTCTCAGACTTTACTCACATGGTCGCTCTACAGCACTTTATAACCTCTAAGTTATATGGAGTCGTATTACTGCACACATGCAAGGGAATGGGTCATTTTATATCTCTGTAGGCCTCCAATAATATATAGAAGCATACAGAGTTTTTTCGGATTCAATATGTGCCACATTACTTTGGGCGCTGTATTACAGAGGTATTTTCCCATAGAAACATTGATTCCAGAGAGGAATGTCTGTAAATGAGTTCATGAGCACTAAATGCTGGCAAATGAACTTCTGTTAGAGGTATTACCCATTCATGAAAGAAGAAATAGGACAGATATCAAAGTCACGTAAAATGTTTTCAGGTGAGTAATAGGTAAATACATATAGAAAATAGGAAATCTGATCTTGCGGCCTACTGGGCTCAGGAAACAGTCTATATAACAAGCGGTTCAGGCCTGGCATAGCTCTTTGCACACTCAATATCAAACATGTAGCCCCTCTATCACCAGGCGTGATCTGAGTGCTATCTCAGCTGTCCATCCAGGTTGCATTGATCATAGAACCACTTCTCTACTATCGCGAAGCACCAGGGCCTGCTTACAGTCATTCCAGTGATCTTCTCGTCACAGCCAAGCTCTCCATACCTTCTAGCACAGCACACCTTACAACAGAACTCCCAACAATCTCACTTTTTATACATCCTCACAACTCCTCATACAATGGGCAAACCTTACAGTCTCATTCATCCTTCCGAATGTTTATTTTTATCCAGTACGGTGACTGGTTATTTCAACTCTTCTCATGATCACCATACTGGGGCTATGATCCATTTATACCATAGCCAAATGAACCACCAAAGTACCTGTCCCAAATAAACCATTGTTAACACATTTTAGCAATTGCTAACAAGTCTACACCATTACCCCCAAACTACATCTAAAGGGAAGAGAACTCCTTCACCCTCCCCTACAGCTCCTCCTCTCTACTGAGTTACAGCCGAACTGACAACCATTCTATAAAGTTTACATGTAGAGCAAGACAAGGTGCTGATAAGTCCTTGCCTCTGCAATCTTCATTTGTTTTCACATCAATGAAAGTTATATAATTTGAAAGCTCAATCTTTGCAATACTTTGTGAGCACATTTTGGCATAATCTAATGTGTCATTCTAATGTTCGGCAAGTTTGAAGACAACATGGTGAAATCTCAAGCAAATTTTCCTGAAAGGAGAGTAGAGCAGTGACGAAATGTATGTTTCTGAAAGGGAGGTTAGCGAAAGACATTCATGGTGACATAGTGCAAACATTAGGCAACAAGTGCCCTTTGTACTCAACAGAGAAAAATTGGGTTGCCAAATTTATTACGGGTATCTTCAACATCAATGATGAAGACCGTTTCGGTAGACCTCCAGTAGTGACAATTCCAGAAACCATAGATGCCATCCAGAATTTCTGCTAATATGATAGCTGCAGCTCCAAATATTTTGAGATAAAGAGTTGGGTCCATAATACACAATCACCTGGACACGAGGAAGGTGTCTTCTAAGTGGGTTCCGAAATGTTTGTCAGCAGATCCAAAGTGCGCCCATGTGCAAGCCTTCCAGAAAATTCTGCAGCATTTTTGGAAGCAATGGTGATGCTTTCTTATCTCGACTGGTGATGATGGATGAGACATGGATTTTTATGTATGAGTCAAAAGAATGGAGACACAGTGTTTCCCTCCAAGCAAAAAAGTTCAGAGTGTAGAAGTCGTCAGCCAAACTGATAGTGTCTGCCTACTGGGATAAAAATGGAATACCCCTTGTGGATTACCTTCCAAAGGTCATGGCTGTGTATTACACAACACTTTTTGATAAATTGGAAGAGGAATTGAAGTAAAAAGGTGCAGAAAGTTGACCCAAGGGGTTGTGTGCTTGCATGACAATGCCTCTTCCCACACAGCAGCCTTCTTCGAGAGCAAACTGGTTGACCTGGGCTTTGAGGTGCTGGGTCATCTGTTTTCTAACTTGAAAAAGCACCCCAAGAGAACCAAATTTGCCTTAATTTCTGAAGCAATTGCAGTGGCTGATACCTAGATGGATTGCCCAACCAAAGGGATTCTATCTGAAAGGGGTTGATAAAGTTGAACAGTCAAAAGTGTATTTATATCCGAGGGAACTATGTAGAATAAATTAAATTTCAATGTTCTATGTAAATTTTCTTGTGGTCAAAGCCATGGACTTATCAGCACCCCCTCATATATTCAGTAAAATGATGATTAAAGGCAAAAGTAAGCTTTACATTTCTGTGCAATAAGAATGTAACAGAAAAATTAAGGGCTGTGCACATAGATATTAATTTTCTGTATGTTTTAAAGCCTCTTAGCAACAGTTAAACAATAATTAACCCCTTAGTGACCAAGCCTGTTTGCGCCTTAATGACCAGGCCAAATTTTGCAAATCTGACATGTGTCGCTTTAACACAGAATAGCTCCGTAAAGCTTTTGCATATCCAAGTGATTCTGACATTGTTTTTTCGCCACATGTTGTACTTCATTTAGTTGGTGAAAATAGTCCGATATAATTTGTGTATATTTATTAAAAGTGCCAATATTGGGAAAATTTTGGAAAAAATATTGTTTTTTCACATTTTCAATTGTAATATATCAAATATGTGCTAACATACTGTACAAACTTTTGCTAAGATATATATTTCCATCTATTTACTTTATTCTGAATGCACATTTGAGAAACTTTTGTTTTTTTTTAACCATTTAGGAGACGTACAAATTTAACATTACTTTTCAGCATTTTGAGGAACACTTTATTTTCCTGCACCAAGCCAAGATAGCAAAGGCTCATAGGTGTCCGAATAATAGATACCCCCAGAAATGACCCTATTTTAAAAACTACACCCCTTAATGTATTCACTGAGGGGTGTCATGAGTATTTTGACCCCAGTTTTTTTCAGGAATTAATTCAATTTAGAGGAGAAAAATTAAAATTTCATATTTTTGCAAATATCTGTCATTTTAAAGACATATTTTTTTTCTATAGTTTACATGAAAATGAGTATTTACACCCCAAAATGGATCCCCCTGTTTGTCCTGTGTTCAAAAATATATCCAATGTGGCCCTAATATTATATTTGAGTGCACAACAGGGCCCAAAATGAAAGGAGTAGTCAGTGTCTTTCAGAACAGAAATTTTGCTTGAAGACGTTTTAGGCCTCATAGCACACATGTAGAGTTCTTGAGCGCCCAAAACAATAGAGAACCCCCACAAATGACCTCATTTTGAAAACTAGACCCCTTAACGCGTTCATCTAGGGGTGTACTGTGTATTTTAACCGTACAATTTTTGAATAGATCTAAGCAAAGCAGTAGGAAAAAATTACGATTTTCATTTTTTGGGCAATTGCGTCAATTTAAAAACAGCTTTTTTTGTACAGCGTACATAGGAATGAAGATGTTCACCCCAAAATGGATACCCCCGTTTGTCCCGAGTTCAGAAACATACCCATTGTGGCCCTAATCTACTTACAGGACACATGGCTAGGCCTATAATAAAAGGAACACCTGTTGGATTTCAGGGTACAACTGAATAAATTCCAGGCCCCATCGCCCACTTATAGAGCCATCGAGCAGCCAAAACTATAAGGAACCACCTCAAATGACCCCATTTTGAAAACTAGACCCCTTAACGAATTCATGTAGGGGTGTACTGCGTATTTTGACCCCACAGTATTTGAATGAATCTAAGGAAAGCAGAAGGAAAAAATTATGATTTTCAATTTTTTTGGCAATTTTTTCCATTTAAAAACTGGTTTTTTTTGCACAGGGTACATAGGAATGAAGACGCTCACCCCAAAATGGATACCCCCGTTTGTCCCGAGTTCAGAAACATACCTATTGTGGCCCTAATCTACTTACAGGGCCCATGGCAAGGCCTATAATGGAGGGAACACCTGTTGGATTGCAGGGCACAACTGAATAAATTCCAGGCCCCATTGCTCATTTGTACGGAATAAAAATTGACTTCCTAAAAATATCTCCCCTCCACGCCCTTTTCGGCGTTCCCCAAATCTTAGATAAAAGTAATAATGTAAACTGTGTGGTATTTCCAAAGACGGGGGTAATTACGGAGGCTGGTTGGAATAGGCACATGGGGCAATAAAACCGGTATCCCCCTCCTCTCATGCTTTTTGGGGGTCATTTCTTGACCTCAGTGGCAGGGACGGGGTGTGAAAAGTGGCGCTCTGTGAGTCTCCGTAAGCTTGCTGCGGTGCGGTGGTCTCACACAGAAGGCGCTCAACAAGCTGCTCCTGGAACTGCATGAAGGCGAGCGTTCCCGGGGCTTCTTGTAAATTGCGTATTACAGGTAGCGGTCTGAATAACGCCGGGCTCACTCGGCCGTAGGTGGAATCCGCTTGCGGAGGCCCGCTGCGGATCCCGGCTGTGACCCTGCGTATGGCCGCGTAATGTACTGCCTACACACACAGGCGGTCATTCGCAGTACAAATTATTATTTTTTGTTTGTATTTCCCGCACCGTCGCTTAGCGATGACGCGGGTATCCGCAGCCCATATACAACGTAGTTGCGTATGGGCAGTGGGTATATCCACGACCATGGAGCACAATAGGCTCTATGCTGCGGATAGCCACGGTAAAATAGAGCATGCTGCGTTCTCTTTTCTGCGAGTGGATTACACAATTCCAACCCACTAATGTGAGCGGAATTGTGTAATCCAATGCGATTGATCTGCGTATTACCGCAGATCAGACGCATGTGGAATCCGTAATTCCTATCCGGTCATGTGGGACTGATCTATGTTAGATCGCTACTTTTTTATTACGTGACCGGGGACCGCTCAACGAGGCTACCCGTCCCTGCTCCAGGCTCTCGGTGACCGTTGGTCACTGAGAGCAAGGAGATTTTAAGTTTCCTGGGCTCCCCGACTCCTGCGCATGTGTCCGGCATTTTGCCGGCGGTCGCATGTGCAGAATCCGGGTAAGTTCACGGAGGAGGATCGCGTCAGGGTGCAAATACGGAGGCCTCCAGTAAAAAGTTTCATCTCCTCTCACCGATCGCATCGGTGAGGGGAGATGAAACTTCAATTTGTTTTTAAAACTTTTACGTGATCACCATTATCCATTGTATAACGGCGAACACGTGACCAGGAACCGCTCACCGCAACCCCCCGTGAAATCTCCAGGCTCTTGGCTCAGTTTTGTAGCCAGGAGCAGGGAGAATTTCAATTATCCTGGCAATCCACAGCTTTTCCACATGCGTCCGCCATTTTGGCGACGGGCGTGTGTGCAGAAGCTGGGGTAAGGTCCGTGGATAAATCCGGGGGCCTTATGTACGTACTTTCATCCTCCCTCACGGATATGATCCGTGAGGGGAGATGAAACGTACGCTTTTTAAACTTTTTAAAAACTTTTTTTAACTTTTTTTTTTAAAACTTTTTTACACTTTTTTTTTAACTTTACATGATCACTGTTACCCATTGGGTAACAGTGATCATGTCCCCGGTATAATCTCTCTGCTCCTGGCTACACATGGGATTTTGAATTTCCCGGGGCTCGAGCCCCTCTGTGCATGCGCCCGATGTCAATCATCGGGCGCGCATGCGCAGAGGGGGACTTCAGGTCCCGAAACACCGGGGACATCGGCGGACCTGAGGTGGGTATTTAAAAAAGAAAAAAGTTTGCACCCTAATCCATCCAAAGCACTAACCTGTATATGATATAGCAGAGTAACCACCCTGAGAAGGGTGACCCTGCAAAGGAACCTAATCCTACCTCACCCTACTTTGTCCTAATTAAAAAGAGGAGGGAGGGGGAGAGGTAAAAAGATACACATTTCTGTTGTTCTACGGATTAGTACTTCAAAGACAAAAATATTGTATAAAGATAGACGTACAATATTACTTTATACCAGATTAATACCAATGACACCATTATATCCAGCTAACGAACTCACATCCTCTTATCCCATGTATTTTACCCCTATATTTAAGGTGCTCACCAGGAGTACCAATCCTAGAACAACGGAAATATATTTTTTTTGCTCAATATCCACTAGTTTGATCAGATCTCTATTTTTCCTGACCCTTACTATTGTATGCCTCTCCCCCACTCTCCTCTTTTTAATTAGGGTCAGATAGGGTGAGGTGGGATTAGGTTCCTGTGCAGGTTCATCCTTCTCAGGGCAGATACTCTGCTATATCATCTACAGGTTAGTACTTGGGATGAATAAGGGTGCAAATAGTTTTTCTTAATTAAAATTAATAAAAGTTACATTTTATTATATGATACAGCATGCCCTTCTGTGATTTTTATGCTTATTGTGTGTAATTAGACTATATTTACCCAAAGGGGTATATATCCCCAGTAATTCTGTTAGACAAAGGAAATTGCTATTCAACTCAACACTGGCACTCACAAACTTAAAAATTGGCAAGATAACAGTGTAGAGACAGCTGTAGCACAGTAGGGCAGACAGTCTGATAGTCTAGAGCGGCACTCACAGATTGACGAGGTATATCAGCAGCAGAGTTGGAACAGCTGGAGCACAGTATGGCAGGCAGTTTGGCACTCTAGGGTGGCATTCAAAGATTGGTGAGGTATATAAGCAGTAGTGTAGGGACAGCAGGAGCAAAGTTCAGTAATAAGATCAAGGTCAGGGTCACATAGGGTCAGGAACAAGAACGGCTACAAACAAGACACAGTGAGGCATTCAGAACTGAGCAAAAATGTTGGATGTCAATAGCTTTTTAATGGTGTAAAGAGAAATTGCACTTTTAAAACACTTTTGGCATGTCAGAGCGACTAGTCAAACGTTTTGATGAATGGGGGTCCAGATGCTGAGACCCCATCTGATCACTGAAATGAAGGGACTGTAGCGCTTGTTCAAGTGCTGTGCCACTTTGGCTGCCACCTTTACCTGTCAGTTCCTCTGAAGACAAACACATAGCAGCTGAAGACAAACACATAGACTTCTATAGGCATCTATGCATCTGTCTACAGCTGTCAAGCAAAGTTCTCTAGCAACGATGACAGCAGAAGGGGCACATTGCTCAGGTAAGTGCAGCAGCCCCTTCAGTTCAGCAATTAGCTAGGGTCTAAGCACCCAGTTCTGCGCTGATCAAAACTTTTGACATGTTGCTTTGATGCATCAAAAGTTTTTTAAAGTGCAGTTACTCTTTAAGATAATTTTTTTGCGGAAGGTTATCATCACAGTCATGTTAAATTTGACTACATTGGTACCTCAAAAGAGACTGCCTGTCGCTTCCTCCATTGGCTGGGTAGCTTTGGATTAGGAACAGGTGAGCAACTTTACAGAAACTATGTACAAACTCACATCGACAGCTTAGTTATAGTAACTACTGTCTTTCCAGCTAGTATTAACCCTTTCCAATCCACTGTCTGACGTCTAAAGACATTATGATTTAAGGCTGTACAGCTCCGATGTGGGAAGACGCCTGTCAGGTTCTCTTACTGTATATTGCCAGCCTCTCTGCTGTCGGAGCCTATCCAACATGTCACCTCATGCAGTACTGGCTTTAGCCAGCATATAGAGCCGTTGTATAATTGCAGAAAAAGAGTAAGCCCCCTAGGAAAACCAGGATACAGATTGGATTGGAAAGGGTTATAAAAAAACCCCTAAAAACTCTGTGGCTTCCTCCATTGGCCGGATAGCTTTGGATTAGGAACAGGTGAGCAACTTTACAGAAACTATATACAAACTCACATCGATAACTTAGTTATAGTAACTACTGTCTTTCCAGCTAGTATAAAAAAACCCTAAAGACATGAGCTAGAACAGAAGCAGGACACAGATGTACTTGACTGTTTGTGCACAATTATTAGACCCTGGCACACATCTATCACTGTCACTACTGGGACAACAGTAACAAAACTATCAAATAAATGTTCTGTCAAGTATGCGTGAACGTTTCCCTCAGAGAGGCCTGTCAGAGCAAAAAACACATGGGATTCTTATTTGACACACAGTAACAAGAATGTCATAGAGTTTATCAAATGTCTCTTTTTACAGTGCCAGTTTAAGACATTTCACTCCTTCCACCCTTCAACCCTTTTACTGATTGTGCCTGTCATGATCTGTCAATAGTATCCCAGAGAGGAAAGTGTATTCACTGTATTCTTTTAAAATAGAACTCACAACTGGAAAACGTTTTGCCACATGGAAACCCCCCCCCCCCAAAAAAAAAAACAAAACTATTGGTCGAGTGTGAAAAAGGAAGAAAAATTATGTTTTATAACGGCTGGAATCTATTTTCTCAATAGATTACTCCTAATCCACTGCTTCCATGCACACAACCCTTAGGTAAAAGGAGTTATCCAACATCAAAAAGCTTTTTGCAACTTGCCTAGGGTGGTGGAAAAACATAAAAGAAGCCATACTTTACTCGATTTGTCGCAGCTCCCTTTCTACCAATGCTTGCTCCCCTGCTGCTCTCTACTTCCTGTTGCTGCAGTGATGACTTCCTGTCAAAAGAACATGTGACCCCTTAGCGAATCACCAGCTAAAGTGATCACATGTCCATGGTGTCAGTGACATTATGCCTGCAAGAGGAAGTAGAGAGCAATGGGAGAGGGGGTGACAGGGGAACAGGAGTGGCAGGGGATTGAGAAAAGTTAGTATGGCTTATTAATGAATAACCCCTTTAAAAGTTGAAAGAACTTTTTCCAACCTAACCTACCTCAGGTGATTGCCGGTCACACTTCTGACATCCCCTATGTATATTGCAGTCACTTCCATCCAGGCACCACCTTCATGCTGAGATTCTCTCTGCTCACTTTCTCAATGCTTTCTCTATATCTCTGCCTGCTGGGAATACACTGCCATTACCTTCTGTATTTTATATGCACCTAAATAAACTACAGCCCATAAGTATACAGTCAGGAGGATGAGCTGTGATCTCCTTCGTTATGACTGTGTGACAGGAGCCTGCAGTCATCAACAGTAACTGTATTGGGAGTGACTGCCCACCCCCATGAAGAGCTTAAGTTGTAGAGTTCATGTAATGTCATCACACAGGAATTATTCCAAGTGAAAAACTGACTAAACGGAGAGAACATAAAGCCAAGTAAATGTCAGGTGGTCAGAGTGAGATCACGTGACCACCTGAGGAGAAGGACTCTGGGAGTTTCACATGGAAAGGAATAACGAAGGTAATACTAGCTTATCTATTTATACTGGAGGGCTAGTTACATAATCAATGAAACAAAATTCACCAAAGTGACTCTTTAAATGAAGACATTTTGGTTGCCTACGGCCGCACATGGACGATCACTGCATCCTTGCTTAAACAGGTTCCATAGAATCTCATATTAGAAAGCCTTGATGCTTCTGATTTGAAGTAAAGTGGGTAAAAAATGACATCATAAATATGCACACACACCATCGCCATTTGTAACCAAAAATATTAGCTATCCAGTTTATAAGAAATTACTTTTTTTTTCTTAAAGGGGTTGTCCAGGGTTACAAAAACATGGCTGCTTTCTTTCATACACAGCGCCACCCTTGTCCATAGGGTTGCATGTGGTATTGTAGCTTAGCTCCATTGAAGTGAATGGGAGCTGAACTGCAATACCAGATATAACCCATGGATAAGAGTGGCGCTGTGTGTGGAAGAAACCGGTCGTGTTTTTCTAATCTTGGACAACCCCTTAAATTAAGTCATTAGTCTCTTTATTAAGCATTAGTTAAATTATTTTCTTTGATTTGCACATTCAATCAGAGAATCAATTCCACAAATCAGCAAGTTCTGAAATAACCCAAAGCACTTATAAATGTAGAAATCATCAATAACTAGAAAAATTAAAGGGGTTGTCCCGCGCCGAAACGGGTTTTTTTTTTTAACCCCCCCCCGTTCGGCGCGAGACAACCCCGATGTAGGGGTTAAAAAAACAACCCGCACAGCGCTTACCTGAATCCCGGCGGTCCGGCGTCTTCATACTTACCTGCTGAAGATGGCCGCCGGGATCCTCTGTCTCCGTGGACCGCAGGGCTTCTGTGCGGTCCATTGCCGATTCCAGCCTCCTGATTGGCTGGAATCGGCACGTGACGGGGCGGAGCTACACGGAGCCGGCATTCTACACGAGCGGCCCCATAGAAGACTGCAGAAGACCCGGACTGCGCAAGCGCGGCTAATTTGGCCATCGGAGGGCGAAAATTAGTCGGCACCATGGAGACGAGGACGCCAGCAACGGAGCAGGTAAGTATAAAACTTTTTATAACTTCTGTATGGCTCATAATTAATGCACAATGTACATTACAAAGTGCATTATTATGGCCATACAGAAGTGTATAGACCCACTTGCTGCCGCGGGACAACCCCTTTAACCCCTTCCCGCTCCTGGACGTACCTGGTACGTCATGGCAGCCTGGTACTTCCCGCAACATGACGTACCTGGTACGTCCTGGAGATAGCACGGGATCACATGTGATCCCGCGCTATCCCGCAGCGGGAGCCGGCTGTCAGTCACAGCCGGCGTCCCGCTCCAACAGCGGGGGGACATCGGAGATGCGCCCGCCGCTGTTAACCCCTTCCCTGCCGCGATCTAAGTAGATCGCGGCAGGGAAAGAGTTCACAGAGGGATCGCGATCCCTGTGTGTCTCCGGCCGGAACTCGCGATGTTATCGCGAGAGCCCGGCCTGTCACCATGGCAACAGGACGCCAGACACTGGCGTCCTGTATTGCCTGTGCCTATTATCGCTGTACAAGCGATAAGGCATGGCAGAGCAGTAGCTCTACCATGCCTTATGACAGCGATCATAGGCACAGTGATGTAAGTCCCTCAGAGGGACTCAAATAGTATTAAAAAAAAGAAAAGAAAAGTGTAAAAAAAATAAAAATGTAAAAAAAAAAATGTAAAAAACCCCTTTTTTATGCTTTTTCTAATATTAGCATAAAAAAAGGGAAAAAAAACTAAAACCCCACATATTGGGTATTGACGCGTCCGTAACGACGTGTACAAAAAGTTGAACATGCTTTTTATTTTGTACGACAAAAAGCGTAAAAAAAAACGCTAAAAAACAGAGGCAAAATGCTAATATTTAGCATTTTGCCTCACAAAAAATGCAATAAAAGTGATCAAAAAAGCCGTACATTTCCCAAAATGGTACCAATAAAAACTACAGCTCGTCTCGCAAAAAATAAGCCCTCATAGAGCTCCGTACATAGAAAAATAAAAAAGTTACAGGACTTTGAATGCAGCTATAGAGAAAAAAAAAAGATTTCCAAAAAAAGGGGGTTTTATTGCAAAAAAGTGTAAAAACCTAAAAAAAATATAACAATTTTGGTATCGTTGTTACCGTACCGACCCGCAGAAAAATTTTAGTGTGTCATTTATGCTGCATGATTAACGCTGTAAAAAAAAAAAAAATCTATGGCAGAATTGATGCGTTTTCTCTCCCTGTTATCATTAAAAAAAAAAAAAAAAAAAATTTACGATATTGTCTATATACCCAAAAGTGGCACCGATAAAAACTACAGATCGCCACGCAAAAAACAAGCCCTTACACGGCCGCGTCCACGGAAAAATAAAAAAGTTATGGCTTTTGAAAAATGGAGATGGAAAAATACCAAAAAATCGCTTGGTCCTCAACGCCAAAATAGGCCATGTCATTAAGGGGTTAAAGATGCCGTTACTATAAAATGGAAATTAATTTTTGGAAAGCAATTTAACCCCTTAGTGACCATGCTATAGTCTTTTTACTTCCCGCCATTGTAGGACGTTTATGGAGGGAGATCTTCCATACATCGCAGGTGTCAGCTGTTTATTAGAGCTAACACCTGCGGGCAACAGCCCTGTTCAGCCGTCCGGCCGATCCATACTGTTAACCCTTTAAATGCTGCTGTCAAATCTGCAGAGGCATTTAAATCCTCCGAATGATGTTCGAGGGTCCCGTATGGCCCCCCCCGCAGTGAGATCGGGGGAGCCGTGCAGGTGTCATGGCAGCCGGGGGCCTTCTGAAAGGCCCCACGGCTGCCTTAGGAGACTGCCTATCAAGCCATCCCTGTGGGGTAGCTTGATAGGCTGGCTGTCAGAATGCAGTATGATGTAATACTATGGCATTACATCATACTGCATAAGCGATCTAAGCATCGCTAGATGTGGTCCCCCAGGAAGACTGAAAGAAAAAGTAAAAATAAGAACAATAAAGTTTTATTTTTTTTTTATGTAATAAAAGTTAAAAAAAAAACTTTTGCTATATGTACAATAAAAAATCTAAATAATAAAACAAAAATACATATTTGATATTGCTGCGTTTGTAAAAGTTCGTCCTATCAAAGTAATGCATTATTTACTGTGCACGGTAAACGTCGTCAACAAAAAACACCAGAAATGCGCTTTTTTGGCCACACTGTTGCCAAGGAAATATCGAATAAAAAGTGATCAAAAAGTCCTATGTATTACAAAATGGTACCCGCGGAAACTACAGGATGTACCGCACAAAATGAGCCCTCGCTCAACTATATTGAGGGAAAAATAAAAAGTTATTATGCGCAAAAGATGGAGACAGAAAATAATTTTAAAAAATTAAATATCTTTAAAATAATATATATAAATAGTACAGCAAAACAAAAACTATACAAGTTGTATATCGTAGTAATCGTACTGACCCATAGAATAAAGTTATCATGTCGTTTTTGTTGCAGTTTGTGCGCCGTAGAAACAAGATGCACTGAAAGATGGCGGAATGTCATTTTCCCCCCATTTCTCTCCACTTTAAAAGGGGGGAGGAAAAAACGAAAATGGAAAAAAGCAAAAAAATGTGGTTACTAAGGGGTTAAAGGAGATGTCCCGCGCCGAAACGGGTTTTTTTTTTTTAAACCCCCCCCCCCCGTTCGGCGCGAGACAACCCCGATGCAGGGGTTAAAAAACCCACCCGCACAGCGCTTACCTGAATCCCGGCGGTCCGGCGTCTTCATACTCACCTGCTGAAGATGGCCGCCGGGATCCTCTGCCTTCGTGGACCGCAGCTCTTCTGTGCGGTCCACTGCCGATTCCAGCCTCCTGATTGGCTGGAATCGGCACGTGACGGGGCGGAGCTACACGGAGCCGCTCTCTGGCACGAGCGGCTCCATAGAAGACTACAGAAGACCCGGACTGCGCAAGCGCGGCTAATTTGGCCATCGGAGGCCGAAAATTAGTCGGCACCATGGAGACGAGGACGCTAGCAACGGAGCAGGTAAGTATAAAACTTTTTATAACTTCTGTATGGCTCATAATTAATGCACAATGTACATTACAAAGTGCATTAATATGGCCATACAGAAGTGTATAGACCCACTTGCTGCCTCGGGACATCTCCTTTAAAGAGAACAGGTGTGGCTAAAAGTTTTGAGACAGACACAAATTTTGGTTTTCATAAAGTCTGCTGCTTCAATGTTTTTAGATCTTTAGTCTGATGTTTCTATGGTACTCTAAAGTGCAATTTTATTAGCACTTCATAAGTTTTTTTAACTTTTATTGACAAATACATCACATTTAAGAAAAGACTCGATCTATACAGCGCAGGCCCTTGTTTTTAAGACTTCTGCAATTCTCCCTGACATGCTGGATTTCAGCTTCTGGGCCAAATCCTGACTGATGACAACCCATTCTTGTCTAATCAGTGTTTTTTTCCCCCCATAATTTCTATGTTTTTGTTTGTCCACTTGTTTTTGATGATTAACCACAAGTTCTCAATGAGATTGAGATCTGGGGAGTTTCCTGGCCATAAACCCAAAATTTTAATGTTCACCGAGCCACTTAGTTATCAGACTACCATCAGTGGATATACAAAGACGCGCATGTTTGAACGTTATGGAAAGAAGAGCATGTAACATTTCTGGAGTCATCATTTCGCAAGCCGCTCTTACATGCCTCTCCACTTCATCAACATCACAAGGTGCTGGATATCTGTTGTAGACAGCTGCCTCAGGGTGGACACCCACTAGCGTTTTCTTTTCTTGCCCTGCGAGAGCGAGTAAAACACTCGCCTCGCAGCGCAAAAAAATGCTGCGATATTACAAATGTTTTCAATAGGGCCAGCAGCAGCAGCGCTAGCCCCATTGAAAGCATAGGGAGTATATCGCGGACTTCATCAATGAATAGCTAAGCGCTGCCTGTAATTGGCTGAGCGCTCAGCCAATCAGCACAGCCCTTTCAGGGGGCAGGGATTTTTAAAACCCTCCCTGCTGAAAGTGCTGGACAGCAGTGCAGGGGAGCCAGCCGGAAGACGCGCCTAAGTGGCTGAGAGGTGAGTAACCATTTTTTTTAACTTTTTTCACCAGATAGGGATAATTTTCAGGGAAGGGCTTATATTTCAAGCCCTTCCCCTGAAAATCATGCTGCCGGGGTTGCCACAAAACCACTGCTTTCAATGGAGCCGGCAGCAGCGCCGACCCTATTGAAAGCAATAGGATAGCATCCTGGACTTCTGCCACAGCTGTGACAGCTGTGGCAGAGGATTCCTTTATCCCCGCGGTCCCCACAGGGATGAGGGAAACTCCTACCACAACTGTCAAAGCTGTGGCAGAAGTCTGCGATACACTCCCTATGTTTTCAATGGGGCCAGCGATATTGCAGATTTCTTCTCTGCGATGCCAAGCTCTACTGAAACATCGCAAATGAGTATGAAACCATTGCTAATCATTGGTTTCATAATCATCGCTGTCGCATTGCAGGGAAAAAAAAAATCGCAAGTGGGTGTCCACCCTTAAAGTGATCCCACAGGATCAAAAGGGGTCAAGTCTGGGGAACGTGGTAGTGAAAGAACAGGGCTGTGTTGTCCAATCCAGTAGGTTCCAAACCAAACTACAAGTTGTATCTCTCCAGGAATGAGGTGGATCGCCATTGTGCTGGTACAAAACCCCGTTGAGGTTGTGCCAATAGTAAGTCATCAAGCCCTTCATCTACCTCCATATTTAGAATGCTCTGATCTCAATCACTATTCAGGGTGTCGTCAACGAAAACGGGACCAAGGAGCTGGTCACTCTGAATCCCACACCAGACATTTAGGGGAACAACGCCTTTGGTGCCACACTTGAAGTGTCATCAATCCAGAAGATGCGCCGAAGGAGTAGTGGTTAATCATGCTGCACTAGTCAACTGGTTATTGTAGTGCTGGAACATGCATGCTCCACACACATACCCTAGTGCAATGCTGAAAAGATCTCTTTTGCCGCCTGATTAGAGATGAGTGAGCATGCTTGGTTAAGGCAGATACTCGAGCGAGCATCGCTCTTCTCGAGTAGCTGCATACTCGTCCGAGCAAATGCGGGGGGGGGGGGGGGGGGGGGTAGCTGGGGAGGAAAATTATAGAGATCTCTCCCCCGCTCCCCCCCGCATTTTCTCTGACGAGTATGCAGCTACTCGAGAAGAGCGATGCTCGCTCGAGTATCTGCCTTAACCAGGCATGCTCGCTCATCTCTTCGCCTGATACGTTTTTCTGTGCATACCCTGTATTAATAGAAAAACAAGTGTTAAATGGGCTTTCCACGCTCCCCGCCCTGCGTGCCAGACCATGGGTGACTTGTGCATTGTAAATACAGCTCTCTTTTACTTTTGCTTATGTTCCCAGCGCTTCCATTCTCTTCATTAAAATCATGAGTGTATTGTAATAAATGATTTTATTGCTTTCCTACAAAAATGTCAAAACACAGAAATATAAAATGCTAACAATAAACCAGGATGAGAAATTATAGAACAGCTGTCTTCATTCCCAAAAATGATGTGTCATTGTATAAAATCATGTCTAGGCTATCAGACAGCAATTATCTGTCTGTAAAGCAAATGTTTCTCGATCTGCATTGCATTAACGTGAAGAGCTTTGTGAATGATGTAATGCTAGAGAGTCACACAATGAAAGTCAAACTCTTTTCATTCACTATGGCGGTGTTACGATGACAGCTGGACACTATGCAGCAGAACTTGACTTCACCTATAGCAGTCATCTTGCCTTGGTACTAATGGTGTCTCCCAGTACTCAGATAACCCCAATACTTACAGTAAAGCTGATGTGTTACAGCTGGATAGTTTTGAGAACAAATATACGAAACATGTATCAACACAAATGGGGAACACAAATGCAAGACTAGCGATTTACCAATAGATGACAGGAGCAACATGGTGATGGTAATTAGATGATGATGGAGCAAATGGTTGATAGAAACAAGAATAAAAACATGACAGTACCTAACCCTAACACTAGTTCTCCCTAAGCCTTTCCCCAATCTATCCATGACCCTAACAACAGACATCCTTGTCTCTGTAAACCCTCAGTTATCCGTAATGACAAATGTGGCATCCAAGTGGAGGCGAGCCAATGCGGGGGAAACCACAGGTAAACAAGATGGATGTTACGAGTAGCTCTGTGATCCCTCCTGATAATGGCGGCAAAAGGCCTGGTTCGGTCGCGCACAGTGGCAAAGGATTTACTATGGGTAGAAATTATCAACTGTGGTTTGTCATGTGACGCCAGTACCTCTATCTTAATGGACTCCAATGGTAGCCCAAAAAATAAACGACACAAGTTCTTTCAGCTGTGCTTGCAAGCTGGAGGTACTCAGTTTACTTCAGCTTTTTGTATTGTTCAAAGAACAACATGTACAATGCACTTGAAATGCAGAGGTATTGTTTTTCATTGACAATAACGTTGTTCAAGATTTCAGCTTAACACAATACAGTTTGGAACTTCATTTAAAGGTTACTTGGTAAGAAGTCCCACAGTCCTAGTTATCTGAGGGTTCTTGTCCAAACGATAACTAAGCAGTTGAAGTTTTTTTAGAGATGGGCCTCTGTCACTTTCCCTGGCTTTACTTCTACAGGGGCTCGTGCAACTCCCCGTTGTGTAGATGGGTCCCACTCTTTCTCTTCCACACTGTGCTTGATTTGGGGGTTGAAAACTCTTGCTTTCCCCGCCAGGCAATGTTAGTCCTCTGCAGCTGTGCTGTACACCTCTTCTCATGTCCTCCTCCTCCAACAACCTCCTCACTACTTTCTCTAACTCCTCCTTCACTTACTGTCTTAACTCCTGCACTTTCTCTTCAAACCCCTCCTAACATCCTGCCTCACCCTGCTCATTTTCCCGCACTTGAATCTCACCCTTCCCCCTCTACCAATCAGGAATAGAATAACAAGCAGCCAATCTGTGTCTCCGTAGCAGCACATAACCAGGCGCTTTAGGACTGGTGACTGGGTGGCTACCCTGGAGAACCCCTTGGGCCACTACAGCAAACCCTATCGGAAACACTGTTTCTAAGAAACAAATGAGCTGGCACTTGGGACTCAGACATAAGAAACCAAAGTGACGTAGAAGCAGACACAAACTGAAAATAAGGGCTTATTCACAGGGGCATTTGCATATCTGATTAATAAAAAATGCACTGTATTCACTGCACATATATGTGTGATTTTCATGCGTATGCATTTTTTTTAAGCTCTTAGGAACGAGCAAGCAACTGAAAGTTTACAAGCAATACTACATTTAAATGCACATAACTGTGCTGTAACCAGCACCACACTGCAGAAGCCACGACTATTTAACCCATTAAGGACCAAGCACTGTAAATTTACGGCACTTGGTCCTGGGCTTTAATCCAAGCCGATTGTAAAAATGCGGGGTTTAAAGCTTTTGCTTCTGTAATCAATCAGAAGCAGGTTGGGTTGTCAGCTGAGCTGAGCAGTGTGGTCAACTGATCCAATCTAAGAATGGTCTCACACAACCAGATTTGAATTGCAGATTCCGCAATGCCCTTCCATGCAGATGATCTGCTGCAGTAATACATGGGCATTGAAAGGCATGTAGTTTCAAAGTTTCCATCACAGCTGCAGGTATAAATTGCCTATTTTAGCATGGATTCCATGTGGACAAGCCCCATTGATGGCTATGGATGCGTGCAATCAACAGCTCATATGCAAGTAATGGAATTACTCGCAACTTGCTAGGAGACTAAAGAGAGAGCTGGCTGGTCGACTAGGCGGTGTTCTGATGTCATTCTCTGCTTGCATGTATTTTTTCACGCGGATGATACACTGTCCATATGCATATATCCGTGTGGAAAACCATACGCACACGTAATCACTCGTAGATCTTCTGCTGAGGATATCTACAAGCAGAAGCCAGCCCATTCATGTGAGGCTAGCCTAATGGTTCAGCTCTAAGCAGTTGCATAGCTACTGCCCCAACTAGTAGACCAGAGATGATAACGTATCAGAATTTCTGCTGTTCATAACCAGCAGGTGCCTTAGGTGAATGAATGATATTTTGGAAAATTGTGCCAAGCTCCATTGGTTGTGGTATATATAGAGCTATTCTCCCCTAGGAGCATTAATTTTAAGGCATAATGCTCCCCCATATGGTGCCCAATGGAGCATGCTATGTCGGCATAGTTCAGTATCAAACCACATCGCCATTATTTACCAATAACGCATCATGGCTAGACTACAGACTACTTCTCACCTCGAAATATTTTCTCCTATTACTACCTGTGTTATGAATGCCTTTGAGTGCCAGGTGTATCATTAACACTAAGTGGAGATAGAAGAACTGAAGCTTTTACAACACTATATACAGTTGCTCTCTTCTAGGCTCATCAGGAAGACATTTATCACAAAGTGTAATTTTTGAAAAATATACACAAATGCATCACCAGAATATATTGTCTAAAACATGTATAAATTATACTAGCCTGCTACCAAGGTTATTTCTACCTTATTGATTTAATAGTCCCAAGGAAAAGCCTTCTGCACATTTCAGATGTAATTTCTTCATAAAACTACCAAACCAGCAGAATCGGAGTCAACTCCTGAATCTTAAATAGAGAAATGAGTGCTTATCTCTAGATGAGTGCTTATCTCTAGATAAAGTGTAATCGGCTACTGAAGGTTTCATGTTGCTTTAGTTATTATCTGTACTTTAAGTACATAGTAAGGGTCATCTCAATGGAGAACCAATGTTCGAAAAGCTAAAATAATGTGATCCGGGGTCGGGAAGGCTATGCGGCTTTGCTATACTAGATGAAGGTAGAGCAGAGCATAGTGAAAATAAAGTCATAAAATACCCTCTCTAGAGTTTCTCTGATGGAATAGAAATGGGTTTTCCAGCTTCATAAAAAGTTTTGTACGTATTTATTGCTCCGATTCCTACTTGTCTCCACTATCAAGGTCCCCTTACTGGTTCTCTGATTGTTGTCATGTCGTATGACATGTTGCACATGATTAACCAGATGTTATGTGACTGCATCAGCCACCAGTGGTGTGCCATTGTGACTTTGCTATTCCTGACATGTCATTGTGGTGGTCAGGGAACAAACAGATTGTCTCTTTGCTCCTCACCCTGGAAACATCTGTATCTTCTCTTGGCATCGAACATAACAACGGTGCCAACTCTGAAGAGTGTATAGTGTTCGTGGTAGGAGCTTGTATACAATATTCATTGACATCAATGAAGATTCTCTGGGCCTTGGACTCCATCATCATTTGCTGGAATCTTTCCCAGGCTTGCGCCAGCTTTTCTCTAATGCTTTCCCTGACAGTTGCGCCATCGGAGCCACCATGTGGGCAATGTCTCTCTTTTGCACCTTGCTAAATTCTCTTGTGCTCCTCCAGCATTTCTTGTTCATTACTGAAGAACCAAGACCACTCTTCGATGAGTCTTGGAACCAGGCCCATCCTGCCAGCTACGCCAAAATCATGCAAGCTGGTGCCAGGATCACCTGATGGGTGAGGGAGGATAGCATCACTCACTGGTCTGGCTGAGGGATAAGGTTTACTGAAGACATACTGTTCACCAGTTCTGTAGTGGTTACATAAGTTGGTTTGATGGCGAGGCAAGTTTGTAAGCGTGCAATTATGATGCTTTCAAACAAACTTTACTTAAGGAACTTAAGAACAGTGGTAATAACGGAAAAAAAAGTCTCTTGAACATCAGCAACTGTACAGGTAGTCTTGGATGGTGGCAGCTCCATGTGGCAAATAGTGCAAATTGCTATTTCATGAACTACTTGGCTGGTCTGCTTGACCTGTTTGGGTGACACAACACGCTATAGGGTTGCCCTACAGTGCATAGGTCAGCAGGTTCCTTGTGTTACCCAACTTGCTCTGCACAGGAAAACTTTCTTATATGAAGACTCCTCCGACACACACATTCTAAAACCTTTGCCATACTGTACATCACTGCATGCCATTACCAAATGCTCATCTGAAAGTGACTACACACCAATTCAATAAAGTGTACATTTTTCATGTTCCCCCAAAATATCCATTTTCCCTCAAAAAGCCAAAAGTCCAAAGGACTTATTTTGCTTTGTGTAACTATTCAATGATACTTCTTCAGTAACCAAAAAGGTTAAGCATACATTCAGCAATGCCTAACCACAAGGGTGAGTCAAAAAGTATTCAACATTATTTTTCGACCTGATCTCCCTGGTTTTCAATACACTTTGATTTTCATATTCTCTCATTAAAAATGTTTACACCTCTTCATGAGGCGTGAATCCTCATCCTCTTAAAGGGGTTGTCCCGCGCCGAAACGGTTTTTTTTTTTTTTCAACAGCCCCCCCGTTCGGCGCGAGACAAACCCGATGCAGGGGTTAAAAATAAAATCCGCACAGCGCTTACCTGAATCCCCGCGCTCCGGTGACTTCTTACTTACCTGCTGAAGATGGCCGCCGGGATCTTCTCCCTCGGTGGACCGCAGGGCTTCTGTGCGGTCCATTGCCGATTCCAGCCTCCTGATTGGCTGGAATCGGCACGTGACGGGGCGGAGATACAAGGAGCCGCTCTCCGGCACGAGCGGCCCCATTCAGCAAAGAAGAAGACCCGGACTGCGCAAGCGCGTCTAATCTGGCGATTAGACGCTGAAAATTAGACGGCACCATGGAGACGAGGACGCTAGCAACGGAACAGGTAAGTGAATAACTTCTGATAACTTCTGTATGGCTCATAATTAATGCACAATGTACATTACAAAGTGCATTAATATGGCCATACAGAAGTGTATAGACCCACTTGCTTTCGCGGGACAACCCCTTTAAGGTTTCTTTCAGAGGACCAAACAGGTGATAGTCCGATCGGGCCAGAACAGGATTATAGGGAGGATGCTTTAACACTTCAAAATGAACTTTTTCTTCATACTGTTCCAATACTGACTGTTGAAAATCCCAGAAAACTGTAAGTATCAATTTTCCAGCTGATGGTCGACTTTAGAATTTTTTCTTGGCCAGCGATTGAGGATGTTTCCTTTCCATACTCTACCATTTACTCTCGAGCTCAAAAACTAAATCTCTGCACATTGCTCTTCTTTTGTGCAAATCACAAGTGGGGCAGCCTTTTTTCTAGCTTTGCAGTTATGAATGAAATGATATAACACATTCACACCTGCACAGCAGTGACTGATAGCATAGCGGTCATGAGTGGCTTGTAGCTGGTGCAGGCTGTGGAAGAGGGTTGACCCCCAGAAACTCAGAGAGACACAGCGGCGGGGTAAATGCCGACAGTCATTTGGGCACAAAATGACTTGGCGGGACCTCAGGCGTATTGTGCAGCTCTGGTAAGGGCCGCTCATAAAAATATATGCCACTGTTTAATAAAAAGAAGCTATTTGTTATACTGTAAAGTGATTCCACAGGGAAATAACGCCTCATAGGCTATCAATACACTTTTGTGTTTCTTTGCCCTAGGCCATGTTTAGAAGTGCGACTACGTCTCACAAGTTCCATCTGATTGCGACATGGATGGAACTCACACAAGAAAATGACCCATTATTTCCTGTGTTTATAAACATGGAAGATTTTTCTTGGACCGAGAGTCAAAGATAGTGACATTTTAATTTGTTTTTGAGGGCTGGCCTAAAAAAGCACATCAATTCTATTATTGTTTTTTCTTTTTTTTTTACAGCATTTACCATGCAACATAAATGGCATGATACATTTTTGTCTGTGGGTCAATACAATTACAGCAATACAAAAATTATTAACGCTTTCCAATCCACTGTCTGACCTCTGAAGACATTACTATTTAAGGCTGTACAGCTCCGATGTTGGAAGACGTCCGTCGGGGTTCTCTTACTGTATATTGCCAGCCTCTCTGCTGTCAGAGCCTCTCCAACGTGTCACCCCATGCAGTACTGGCTTTAGCCAGCAGATAGCGCCGTTGTATAACGGCAGAAAAAGAGTAAGCCCGCTAGGAAAACCAGGATACAAATTGGATTGCAAAGGGTTAAGATTATTAAGATTTCTCAACTTTTGCACAGTAAAAACTCTACTTTCTGGAAACTATTTTTTAACATCTGTTAACATCTGTTTTTTCATGGCTGGAGCTCTGTGAGGGCTTCTTTTTTACGTGACGAGCTATAGTTTTTATTGGTACCATTTTAATGTTCATACACATTTTTTGGCTAGTTTTAGGGCTTATTTACACGAGCGTACATCAGTCGGGTTTTCACGCCAGGCCGATATACGCTTCCATCTAAGCAGTCCCCCCTTTCTCTCCCCCTCACTAGCTCTCTGCCTCTCTCCTCCAGTCTGGTGTTCGCAATGGGTGGGGGTGGGATGGGGCAGAGCTAAGCTCCGCTCTGTCCCACCCACTCCCATTGCTGGCTATGGACAAGAGGCAGGAAGGGGAAGGGAGCTTAGCAAAATGAACAAAATAAGCATTTTGCCTCCAATGTAAATTTTTTCCCCCATTTTTTTTGCTGTGTAGGATAAGTAGCATGTTCAATTTATTGTACCGGAGGTTACAGGTACGATCATATCAAATATGGTTTTTTTAAATATTTTATTTATTGTTTTATACAAAGAGGGGAAATTTTTTACCAATTTTATTTTTTTAAATTTTTTATGTCCCTGCAGGGGATTTGCACCATAAAAGCTGATTGCTATGATAATGCGCTGCAGTACTTCTGTGGCTGGTGTCCAGTTGCCATGGCAACCTATCGGCTGTCTGTGATTACATAGTGGAGGGTAGATTATGTCATAGACATTGATTGCGGCATGTTGGGGGTTAACAGTGGGGATTGGTGTCCTCAGCAAGTGGTTGCAGCAAGTGGTAGGCTGTCAATGACAGCTGGCACCTGCTGTTGCTCACTTCTGAGCCCATGCCATCCACAGGACATATGTTTACGTTCTGTTGTGTTAACTGCCACCCTGTCAAGATGTAAGGCCTTATGCACACGGCCGTGAGGGGCTCCGCAAGCAGAATATTGACCCCATACTAACCTCCGGATCCGCTGCGCGAAGTCCCACATGATGCTCCGGCGCACATGCGCAGTACAGTGCAGGATGCACCGGCAGTGTCATATGACGCGGCCGGCGGTGGGTGGGGTGCTTATTCACGCTATACTTCCGCTGTGCTACAGCGGAAGTATAGCGTGATGGGCGGCTTCCATTGACTATATTGGATGCCGTCCAGATGTATACCCGCGGCAAATAGGACATGCCACGGTTAATTTCACGCTGCGGAATTCTGCGGTAGAATTCCGCAGTGTGTACATTGAGCTATTACTTTCAGTAGAACCTAATAGCTGTGGTGAAATGCCGTGGATTTCCACCGTGTTTTACGCGGCGGAAATCTGGCCGTGGGCATTGGGCCTAAACTTACGTTGCACAGTACTAAGGGGTTAAACTGCCACAAAATGTCACCTCTGAATGCTCAGTTGTTGGATAACGTCCTACCTTGGTTGTCTGTACTAGGGCTTCTGCAGACGAGAGTATTTGTGCACGTTTTGCTTGCGCAAAATGCAGAGAATAGAACCTATTTTGATGGGTCCACTCACATCGAACAAATTTTGCGCGTTTGCCAAAATACGTAAAATGCTCCATTTTTTTATGCATTCGCGCACCAAGGCTCTAATCTGCACAAAATTGTGCACTGAACCGCGCAATTTCGTGCGGAAAATTAATAACACTGGGAACTAATTAGGCTGCTCAGCTTGCTAATCAGGCTGCACAACCTGTTAAATCACGGCGCGGGTGTGTCGCGCGCCAATGTGAACGGTCCCAGCAGTGCAGAAAAGTATAGCAAAATGCACCAATATACACACAATAGCGCTCCCTTCGCATGCAATTACATCACGCTATAACCTTCGCTCGCCTGCAGGAGGACTTCGGAAATTTTGCTGCAGTTAGCTGACTATAGGAATTACATCCAAACACAAGACACAACTGAAAGTCGTCCTGTAACAGAACCGCATCTCTCTGTCTCTCAAAGGAATTCAAGATACTATTTCAGAAAAAGCGTGAAGTGGAATTGTGAAGATGGTGCAACAGTGTAGCAGAAGAAACGGGACACTGTAACAAAGCTGATTGGAAAATGTCTGTGTCTCAGTACGGAGCGGTGTTGCTGTAATTGCTAAAAGAACGAAGTCTCTGCAGGTAGAACTCAGCAGTCGTGCCCACAAGGGCATTTGAGGTGACCTGCTGTGTCCGGGGATCCAAATTATGAGCAGATTCACACGGGTATATTTGTGCGCACAAAATTTGTATGCGCGATACGCAGCGAATAGAACCCATTGATTTCAATGGGTTCATTCATAAGCGTCTATTTTTCTGCGCATTACAGTTGCGCAAAAAAACATCATATTCTATTTCCAGGTCCCTATAAAAGTCAACGGGGATGTGTTAATGTGCGCAAAATACAATTGGAGATGCGTGAAACACTGCGTAATTGTGCAGGAAAAAGAGCAGACCTGGAAGTCACTAGACTAATGAGCCATTTCAATCGATGGATATTTTTTTGCCGCATGCAAATACACAAAAAGTACAGTAAAATACGCCGATGCGTGCGCAAATACGCATATGCTCATGTGAATCTGGCCTTATATTGACCACCCCCATTATTCTCCTGGTGTGAGTGCTTAAAGCTGATGAGAGGCAATTTACAACCATCACCTCTGCTCCTCCTACGACTGCAGCGTATGGGCTAATTCACATGGGCAATAGTTTGGCATGTATGTGCATACGGTCGTGAAAAGTTGCACTTATTTCTAATGTTAGGCTCAGCCTTAGGGTGGATTTAGACGACCGTCTATCGGCTCGGTTTTCACGCCGAGCCAATATACGGTGTCCTCATCTGCAGGGGGGGGGGGGGGGGATGTAAGAGCCAGGAGCAGGAACTGAGCTCCCGCCCCCTCTCTGCCTCCTCTCCACCCCCTCTCCGGAGGCAGGACAGGGGCAGGGCTAAGTTCCAAGAATTAGCCCTGCCCCGTCCTACCTCTCCCGATTGCAAATAGTGCAGAGGGGCAGAGAGGGGGCGGGAGCTCAGAGCACTGCTCGTCGCTCTTCCAGGCCCCCCCCCCCCTGCAGAGAGAGACGAGGTATATCGGCTGGGCGTGAAAACCCAGCCGATATAAGTTCGTCTGAATGCAGCCTTACCTTGTTTCAGAAAATGAAGGGGCGCTTTAAGAAGAAAAAAAAAGGTTCAAGTTGAAAATAAGAAAAGTTGTAGAAATACAGAGTCTGGTTCTCTTCACAAATCATTGGTTTTTCTATCAGAGTATTTATATCACAGGCAGACTTGTTATTTCTATGTCACACTGGTCTATAATGCGCCACAACTCAAGTACCAAAGAAACAATCAATCATTTCAATGTTGTGCTGTCTCATTATCTGAGTTTTTCATTCTATGATTTCGGCTTCCTTGCTATCTGTCTCCACTAAATAATAGCTTTTATTGTTGGAGTCAGAAAAATGTTATGCTAAAAATAGAGAGAAGATCAATCACCAAATTTCCTTCCCTTTCTTCCCTAAAAGCACTATAATTCACCTGCTGTGTTCTGCTTCACTCCATTAAGGTCCTTCCTTAACCTTCCAGGCTTCTGTAGTTAAGGGCAAACGCACCATAGGGAGACGCCAGCCTATGTGGCTGCTATGGGGTCCCCGTGCAATGTCCCGTAGGGAGACCTCGGACACCTGACATATGTGGGGAGCTGGGAGGGTAGAGTGCTGATTTGTCACGGTGACACTTACCATACTCCACCCCGGAGGGACACACGCAGCCAAGGCCAGAGTAGCACTGCAGCCTACCCCGGACACCCCTAAGATAGGGAATGCCCACAACTAGATAACAGGGGGTAATTGTCACGCATGGCTCCACTGTTCCAACACTCACACCGGTATGACCCTTGGCGGATAAGTAATTCAGCCAGAGACACTTCTTGAGTACCACGGGTCTCTGGGAGTGGTCAGAGTCTGGCATAAACTTTACTTGAATAAAAAACAAACAATACAAGGCAGTTCAATCATAGACTTCACAGTGCAGGCAAATGAATAGACTTCAGAGATTTGTACCTCCACATGGCTCTTCCAGACTTAAAAATGCGAATGTGTGAACAGAGATTACAGACATGCAGTACCTCCACCCAGCCTTGGAGATGTGTGGGTGTGACAGGTAATGGGTGTACCTCTACACAGTGATCCTGACTTCAGACGGCTATGTGGGAAAATATTAAATTAGGTATTACCTTTGTACTGGCCTTGAATAAGGACAGATAAGGACTCACAGATGCTCTCTCTCTCTCGGGGCTCACTCTGAGCAGAACCAGCTCCCAAGTGGTACAGGAAATCTCTCCTCCTCTTCCATCTTCACCACATGAAGGCTAGAAGTGTCCCCTATGTGGCTCTGTACCTTTGACTCTCTCCACTTCAGAAGATGGAAGCAACTGCTTTCCCGCTCTCAAACACTCACATTTATATCCTCTCTCATACCACATGACATAACTGATACATTTGCATACAGTCTTTGGATTTTTTTGAAGACACTTAACCTCTCAAGCGCTGCAGCTGTGCAACACTCACTCTGGAAATGAAAAGATAGCTTTGCACAATGCATCAACATAGGACATACATGTATAACATTTATGGAGGGAACCAGGATGATGTACTTGGTCAATATATCCGGAGAAAGGGACCAGCCTTGGTTGATTCCCCCTATTCCCCCTTAAAGGGGTATTCTGGTGATTCAGAGTGAAAGTAATATTCTTCATAAGGCGATAATATGTAATTTTACAATATAATGGTATAACTTGTTTTACAAAGCTGCAGAGATATTACTTTACTGGGGGTCCCCCCCCCCCTCTGGTTAGCTCACCATCGGTATCCAATGGTTACGTCCTGTATGCTCCAGAGGCAGGCTTTATGAATTGGCTGAGCCACGTCATTGATTGGCCAATTCATAAATACTGCCTCTATAATGAGCTAGCTGTTCATTGGTTCTTCGGCGGCTGCTCAGCCAATCAATCCAGCACTGGATGAACCAATCAGAGCCATCGCTTCCTGGAAGCCGGATTTATGAATCCAGCAACCAGCAAATGATCTTTGGTGGGCGAACGAGGACTGCAGGATGCCTGGTGGAGCTCAAGACCGAGCCTTTTAGATAAGTATTCCCTTTTGTTTTTTTTGGGGTGCAGCTAGGGCTTAACCTTATTGTGATAAAATTGTGTGAGTTTATCGCAAACAGCGGCAATGCAATGCATGATTTTTCCTTTAAAAAATGTATCACTGGCACTACAAGATCTCAGGAATAAAGCTACGATTTTGTAGCCGCAATATCACTGTCGCCCGTGTGAACGAGGCCTTATACCTTGTGAATGAGGCATTAGTGTATGGCTACATGAGGCAGACCTGCTGCAGATTTGCAGAAAATTAAAGGTGGATTCATTGGAAGTCTGCAGTGGCAAAAATCACACCAAATGATGTGTATTTTAGTTTCGGATTTCAGTGAGATTTGCACCGCAATGATTTCTTCTCTCTGGAGCCGATCAGCTGATCGATGCCAAAGACAGTTCAGGCACCTGCAGTATTCTTACCCCACTGAGAGGGTGCAGTACGCATCCTTCCACTGCAGTGCCTCTTTCAATATAGGACGTAACTATAAACTGAGCCTGTTCATTCAGGAAGAACCCGCTTCTTGTTCACTTAGGGTGGAGACACAAGAGCATAAGCACAAATATGCTCGCTGCAGCATATTTGCACATTAACAAGAACAACCAGTCATCAGCTTACACATATTATTGTAATTTTTGTGCACACAGGTGTATGGTTTGAGGAGCAGGCCCTAGCCTAGGAGACAGTGTGGATGAGTTGTAGGCCTAGTCAGGGTGGCGCTGCTGTTTCCTACCCGGAGTGTAGCCAGGGACACATCAAATGGGGCCAAGGGCAGGCTATTTAAACAGAGGGTAAATGGGACCTTGTTTATCTTGGTTCTTTCTCTGGGGTTGTCACGGGTGACGCCACCGTTCCTTCCTCTGCAGTGAATATGACCGATGGTTAATAAAGGATCTGTACAAGAAGAAGTCTATTTAATAGTTGCACTGGGAACGGTCAGTGAAACCCGTTTACTGACAGTTCAATAATTGCATGACAAGTTTGGTAGCTGGGCACAATTTGCGCTGCTCCACATGAGAGGGCAGGGAGGCATACATGGAATTGACAGGAGAATATTCCACAGTCAAAGTTATCTGCAGGGTCCCGGTTTCGGACACGTATTTCCACTTTCCTATTTTATCTTCCTGTTCACACTCACGATTGCCACAAAGATGGCAGAGACTCAACTCTGCAGAATGTCTTCTCTTTCACAGGAGCTTGCAGCTACCCTGCGGTCTCCTGGAATAAGAGGTATCTAAGGGAGAAAGGTGATACCTTTCGGCTTGCTCCATTGTCACTTCCACAGCACTTGGGAATGCTATGTATAGCGCTTCAAAGACACACCAACAGATATTCCAAGCATTGTGGTTCTCAGACTGGTTTAGGCTAGACTAGGCCAAGAGGTGACCTTCTTGCCAACTGACTTAGGGTCCTGTTTTATTTTGTCCCCAACGGTACTAGGGGTGGAGACAAGGGTTGTCCTGGGTCACTGACAGATGACGCCCCCAGGAGTGGATTGGCTTATGCGGCCGCTTTACCCTCCTGGCTCCTGTAAGTGTTCGGCTGCCGGCTTCTGTCCCTTTTCCTGCCATAATAACACCAGTCCACTCACCTCTCCCTCACAAGCTGCCCTGTCCTCTGACGTGCACCCCGAACACCCAGCTCAGCTGACAATGTTCTCGCAGTGCGTGCTCCCCCTGTGATTAGGCGCCGCTGCAGTGAGTGTACTCCTTTGCTCCGCTCCCGTTCATGTGAGGGCCTGCTGCTAGGGCCACTTTGACACACTTGCTACCCTCAGATCTACAGTATTCTTCAGCATTATGAGATGTGCGCTCCCGGCCAAACTGTCACAGTCCCCGACGTTACCCTAGTGGGTGTCTGATGTTGCTGCGCTGCAGCTTCAGACCTCCCTCCACCGCCGGGTATGCGCCGTGTCTTGCGCTCCTGCCGCACATCTCCCTCCACCGCAGGGTGTATTTTAGTGTTGAGGAATAGAGCGGCTGACGGCGGAGCCACTTCTGGACAGTAGTGGAAACATAAGCCGCTAAACCTAACATTAACCATACCCCTAACCCTAAGGCTTTGGGTTAGGTGCTTATCCCGCCCCATGGGAGGTACTCTGCGACCTCCACGATTAGGATAAGCGTTATGGTTACGGTTAGGTTTACTGCCTTATGCATCCGCTACTTTCCTGAAGTGTCTTCCCCGTCAGCTGCTGTGATAGCTCCTTCTTCTGTGTCACAAGCAGCAGCTATACACAGTCCTAAAGTCTACACATGGCAGCCAATCCATATGCGGGGGTGTGAGCAGGGCTTTCCTGTCACTAATGCATGTCTCCACCCAGTGGAGACAAGGTACACCAGTACCCTGACTTAGACCAGACTCGACTCCCCTCTCTACTCACATTCTGCAAACATTAATATGAAGCATGGTCAGGTGACCACCAACTCATCACACAAAACGATACATTTCCAGACATCTGACATACCAGACAGTTAACACTTTCAGTGCTGCAGAGGTGCACCACATACACTTCATGCATACTGAAATTGCTGACAACATAAACGCACTTGACAAACATGAAAGACATTCTGAAATGGACTATAGCTCTAAGCCACTACACAGTGCCAGTTCACACGCACGCAACACACCCTTTTCGTAGAATTTAAGGCCTAATAACCTCCAGCTGCCTTTTTTCCTGCGTTTTACACAGTAGCTCACCCTTCCTCTTGCGTAAAAAAGATCGCAGCATGCTATAATTTGGTGCGTATTATGCATGCATACACATCAAGATAGTGTATGCGGATTGTCGGTATGCAGCAAGTATGCAAAGCATTGCGTAATGCTGCATGCTCCCGCTCAGGAGATACACCCACGGCATGCAGGAAACAACGCTCATGTGAGGGAGCCCTAAAACAATAAGCCTTTTCAGACCAAACCGGCCGCCCCTCTTCCATGACCATCCCATTTGTATCTACTGTATATACTTTGCTCGTTTGCCCCAATGTTTCCACTGTGCAGAATGAGTTAACCGGATATGAAAATGCAGAAGAAATAACTGGATCTATGTGAACCCTTCTGTATTAGAGATAACAGAAAACTTTCTAGTTCCTCAGCGCTTCCTAAAATATGATGTGTCAAGTCTCCACCTTTGCCATTTAGCTAAAACACATCAAAGCGTCTCATCTCGTATATTTTTGTTTGTCTCTCCGTGTCGGAATGTATCACTTTATGATACTGACACGAGTGCAAGGATGCCGTACTTTGTTTTGTGGTGTTTCCAAGCAACAGCATCCTTTAATGGAGATCTTAAGACTTAACGTCTCCCAGAGACGGATTCCCTTTTTTTCATCTCATTAGAAGAGAATATGAAAAGCCAATTTCAGCCTAATAGCGTGTAAGAAGAAATAGTGCAGTAAGGAGAAAGTATTAGTAAGCGAAAAACATGATTGACTATCCTATAAATAAAAGGGGAAACGGGAAATTAAACGACCACCAGTGTTAATGGCGTTAGTCATCGACAACGGGAGAACTGCAAACAAAATGTGAACCTGAGCTGAGGTGATAGAGGCTAATGGACTGAACAGACAATTGTTTTTAACTCCTTAAGGACGCAACTCATCCTCATTTTTTTGTTTTCTCCTTCCCATAAAAAAAAAAAGAATCTTAACTTTTTTATTTTCTGCTTTTTTTTGCAGTAGGAGTTGTATTTTGTTTTCAATTAATGTAGCATATAATGTACGAAAAAACTTTAAAAAACTTCAAAGAGAGAGAAAAACGTGCAATTGGCACATTTGGCAGAGGTTCGTGTTTTTACGGCATACACCTGGCGGCAGAAATCCCACATTACTGATGAGGATTAGAGGCTCCTGTCACACAGTTATAATGAAAGAGATAACTGTTCATCCTCCCTGACTGGATACTTATGGGCTTTAGCTTTTTTTTTAAGTAAATGTAAAGGGTAATCATAATTGCACTGTCATCCCAGCAGGCAGAGATGGCACTGTCTCTAGCTGGTCATGTGATGCTGTGCTGATGCATCATGGGATTGGTAGCATAGAATAGTGAAAGAGAAGGCAGGGAGACATCTACAAAATACAGTGGTGCATGATAAGTATCAGACAAGAGGCTACACTACGTGGACGTAACTGCAGTATACATAGGACATGCCCAGAGTGTGACAGGCAATCGAGTATGAAGGGGCAGGGATGGAAAAAAAGAGTTTTCGCTTGAGTGCTTCTTAAATTCTGCACAACCCCTTTACACATACTCAGATGATGAGTGGTAGCAAACGCCTGGTCTGATCCATCATTATCACTTTTGTTGACATACCCTTACTTTGTTACTGTGCAATAATATTATTTGGTCACAGTTAGGCAGTATTATTTAGTCCTTGCATAATGATTTTTAGATGGTTACTAGATCTATCTATCTAATATCTATCTATCTCATATCTATCTATCTTTCTATCTCATATCTATCTATCTATCTATCTATCTATCTATCTATCTATCTATCTATCTATCTATCTATCTACTATCTATCTATCTCATATCTATCTATCTAATATCTATCTATCTATCTATCTCATATCTATCTATCTATCTCATATCTATCTATCTATCCATCTATCTCCTATCTATCTATCTATCTATCTCAGATCTATCTATCTATCTATCTATCTATCTATCTCATATCTATCTATCTATCTATCTATCTATCTATCTATCTATCTATCTATCTATCTCACATGTATTAATCTGTCTCCTATCTCCCGCCTATCTCTCTCCTCTCTCTTTTTCCTATCTCTCTCTACCATATCTCTTCTATCTTTCTCTCTCTCTCCCCACTATCTCTACTATCTCTTTCTCTCTACTGTTTCTCTATCTCTCTCTCCCATCTCTCTCTCCTATCTCTCTCTACATCTTTTTTCTAACTTTTTCTCTCTACTATCTCTTTCTCTCTCTCCCATCTTTCTTCTTCCTCTGTACTATCTCTCTCCTATTTATCTCTCTCTCCCATCTCTCTCTCCTATCTCTCTCTACCATCTTTCTTCTAACTTTCTCTCTCTACTATCGTGTTTCACAGCCAATCACTTCCTGGAGGTGAGATTTATGAATCCCATAACCAGGAAGTGATCTTCTGTTGGCAGCTGAGGACTGCATGAAGCATGTCGCAGCTCCAGAGAGCAGCGGGAGGGGCCTGGACTGAGCCTGCTATGTAATATATATTTTTTTAATGTTATGCAGATAGGGCTTATTTTTGGGGTATGGCTTATATTCAGTGGAGCAGGATATCTCTCTCTCCTATCTCTTTCTCTCTCCTATCTCTCTCTCTACTATCTCTCTCCTATCTTTCTCTCTCCCATCTCTCTCTACTGTTTCTCCTATCTTTCTCTCTCCCATCTCCCTCCACTGTTTCTCCTATCTTTCTCTCTCCCATCTCTCTCTCCTATCTTTCTATCTCTCACTCATACCAGCACTAATGTAACCCTTTACATATTAGTGACATCTACTTAGAGGACTGCTGTTACATACTATAATTTATGCTTTTACTGCCTCTAATGCTTCTTAATTATCAGACGTAAACTACCTGAATCACTTTGATCTTACACACAGTACTATTATAAATGGCTCGGTGTCACTTTGTTTGTCACACTGTTTATGGGGAATTATTGTATGACATAGAACACCCAATAATGATCTAGTCACATTATCAGCAATTACCAGGATAATTATACGCTTCAATGTTCCTTCCCTTTATTTCTACAGTGAAGCAAAAGATCAATTATCATAAACTATGAAGACATCCACATTGTACTGAGCATTTTCATTATCTTTCACTCAGATACCTATAATCTCTTTTCAATGGAAATACAGATGTTCAAAGACATTGGCCAAACAGATTCTGTAACTGACTTACAGCAGTCCCTTCCCCGAAAAAGTAGAGGTAGTGATCAGAGGCGTAACTTGAAGCTCCTGGGCCCCAATGCAAACCTGTAACCGGGCCCCCAACTATAATGCTTTATTCATAGTACTGGGCTCCCTATATGGAGAAGAGAGGCCTTATGGGCCCCCTAAAGCTCCTGGGCCTGGGTGCAACCGCATCCCCTGCACCCCTATAGTTACGCCCCTGGTAGTGATCATCACTAGGAATGATCATCCCTAGAATGGACTGTCAGGCATCTGTGCACGACAGGTCATCCCATGTAAAGGCCACTGCCAATTTTGACAGCATCATTTAAATGGCCCAAACAGCATTTAAATGTTCCGAAAGGCTTGCGTGTAATGAAGTCACGGACAGCTATTCAGTTGTCAGGGCTGCCATGTATTTATGCCTATTTAGATGGGCCTCTAGTAAGTCATAAAAGAATAATGGCAGAAATACTATATACTACAATACTGAAGTACTGCAGTACATTGTATAAGTGATCAAATGATTGTAAGTTCAAGTCCCCTATGGAGAAAAATAAACATAAGTGAAATAAAGTTTTTATAATTATTTCAAAAAACTAAAATATTAAAACTTTAAACACCTCCCTTTTCCCATATTTATCATATAAAAAACATATTTGGTATTGCCACGTTCATAAAAGTCCGATCTATGAAAATATATTATTTATCCTACATGATGAACACACACACAAAAAAAAAGTACATAATGCTAGAATTGTGCTTTGTTGGTCACCCCTTCTCCAAGTGAAAATGTTAATAAAAAGCGATCTGTTATAGCACAGTGGCCACAGTCTGGAAGTGGAGTCATCAGCCTTGGTCCACGTGACCACAAGCTGGCCATGAAATGTATTTCCCTGTGTGTAAGACTCACATGAACTTACAAATTACAGCCATTTGCCTTCTTCCTGTCCGTGCAGAGGGCTTCTAAGGTGTCGTCTATCAGAAATGCCTCAGTAGGATTCAGAGTATACTGTGCCCTCCTGCACATCCCTGCTAAAAGATCTCCCATGGTGTATGGACTGATTGGCCAACAGGAAGGTGTTTACCCTAACTGGGCAATCAACCATGGTGGAGGTGTATTTACCTGTACATGGGTGCCGGTTATTGTCTTGCCTGAGGCGCTTGGTGAGGTAGTGGACTCCTATCCTGTCACTCTTGTGGCTATTTATTCTGTGTGGGGCTTATTCACTTCTACAAAATACTGATTTATATACATTGCTCTTTCCATTTGCATTCAAGATCTTTCTTTTCCTTCATTTAGGGAGAGGCTAAGCCTCCTAGACTCCTGCTGTGGTGACACCCCTATTAGGGTGATAGCCCTGCTTTTACACTGGGTCTGCCATATCAAAGTTGGTTAGGGATAGCAATTATATTCCCGTATTTCTGTTGTGGTCTCTACATTTTGGTGATACAACATATGTCTGTATTGGTCCATTATGAAAGTTAAGTATGTCTTGAACTTATTGGTGACTCCTATGAGGGCTGCCGAATTTGTGCCCTGCATAAGTGTAAAATGATCAAAAAGTTGTATATACCCCATAATGGTAACAATGGAAACCAGAGGTTGTCTCGCCAAAAAACAAGCCTTCACATAGCCACATGGATGGAAAAATATACAATTATGTTGGTTAGAAGATGGTGGCAGAAAATATTATTTTTTAAAATATTTTATTTTTTAAGAGTAGACTAACAAAAAGTATATAAATTTTGCGTATAAAGTATAAATGAGAACCCCCAGAACAGTGCAATTTTTAAATGTTTTTCAGTAAATTGTATGGTAGATTAAATGATGCCATTTTAAAATACAACTTTTCCCAGAAATGTTTCATTAATGGAAAGTTCAGAGGAGAAAATAGGAATAAAAAAAAGGCAGAAAAAGCTGAGTCCTCAAGGGGTTAACATGGGAACAAGACCCACTCTCTCTAGAGGCCCTATAGAAACATCATGATCTGTGTTTGAGTATTCCATTACACGACCGATTCATATACACAAAATTCTCTGCTTGAGGATATGGCAAGTGAAAAAAAAAAAAAAGACTACCTTCTCGAGACAGCAGACAGAGTCAAAGATGCATAAGAACAATGGTCTTACCTTACCGCATAGATTTGTGTGTGCCTGGTGTCCACCATCTGGAGATCTTCACAGTCCTTAGAAAATTCCATTTTCCTTCCTCAGGCACTCTGAGAGGATCCGAAAGCTCACTGTAACATCATTTATTTTTGTTAGCTATTAAAAGCTATCATATCTACAAGATTACTTGGTTCTTCTCACTTTTTGCTCTACTAACACGGTACCAAACCTTTTTTTCGTTACTCCTTTGTGTGTGTTGTGAAGTAGGAGACACTTGTACAATCATCAAGGGATTTTGAATCCTCTGAGGAACTTCATTAACAAAATGTGGTCTCCTATCACCCTCTATTAACTCAGGGGACTCCATATTGACATACCACCTCGGACAATAGCTTCTAAGCCATATTCTTTCATGTAGCCGTGGTCACAACCTAAAAAAAATTTCACATTGGCAGTTGGATGAGGCCCACCTGTAGTCTCTGAAATGGGTAAGATGGTCATACACTGTGTTGGGCAGGTATCTTTACCATTTTACCCGGGTTATGATACCAGCTTGTGTCTGTCATAGCCCAATCAAAATGGTCAAAGTGTCACACCTTGTTGTGACACTGAAAAGCCTCAGCAATTGAAGAAGAAGACATTACACCACATATTACCTCCTTTGACTGGTGAGTTGGCCCGTGGCTCAAATGTAGCATCATAGAGTAGAACTTTTGGGGGAGGGACAGGTATTTACCTTTCCACCAGACTCCCCTCTTATCCACTTCTGCACCCTTTTCATTCCATTCCTCTCTTGTCTCCCTGCAAAATAGACAGAGAGATAGGTATGCCTGGTTTAGTGGCAACAAGGTTAAAGGCTGTTACCTCAATCAAGGGGAGTCAGGCCGCTGTATTGGCTGATGTGTCTGTGCTCCAGTTCCCTAGGGCCTCCTTGATATCAGCCTGGAAGAATTTCCTGAACTCCATTAAGGACCAGTAGAATTAAATTATATTCCAGTATATATCTGTGGCTTCATCTATGAGAGATGCAGCAGCAACTATGACACTAAGAAAAAGGACAACATCTCAATGTACATCAATAAACCATCTATCTATGGCTTGAGACACAAGCAGGCACACCCCACTTGTCTTCTGCATCCTCCACTGGCAGCGCAAGGTGATCGCTCATCTTGAGCGATCATCTTGCGCTGTAAATGACACAGTGATGATCGCTCAAAAGTCGCTTGAGCGACATCTTTTGAGCGATTATCGTTGTGTCTAAATGGGCCTTTGGACATTTATTTACTCCTCACAGACAAACTGCAGCTACAAATATCTTTCTCTAAACAATAAATTACTTAATGTAAACTTCCCCAAAGTCTTTTAATTTATTAATTTGGAATTCTGCAAATTTTGACTCCTTGCTGCAATGTTGAATGATTACATAATGGACATTTCCCTGAAATCTTTAAATCAATTGGTCTGGAATCCTAGTCTCCAATTGCAGCAATCTGGCAATCGGGTGACAAGATTCAGCCATTAGACTGAAAAAACGCAAAACTACCATTATAAGACTGAAATCTTTGGCACAATGTTCTTGTGTCTAGCACAGATAAATTTTTTAAAACATGTTGCATTCATTTGTACAAATTCTTCACATGCATTTCTCTATGATTGCAAACCAGTCTAATTATTCAACTGCAAATGTAGGCTCTATCTCTTCAGACCCAGATTCACTAGACAAGAGAGATTTGTCCCTATTCTAGCAATCTGTCTGTCAAAGCACACAGGGTCACTGAAAACAACCACTACATTCCAGCTCAGGTCACTGTCTTTCTATGACAATATTACACTGTAAACACTATTGACTCAGCTAATTAATGTACACAAAAGTCTCAGGTTGGTAATATGGCAATTGCAATAGAAAATAAAACTGTACCTTCCCAAGACAGCAGAAACAAACATGCATAAGAAACAATGATCTTATAATACCACATAGACTTGTGTTTGCCTGGTGTTCACTGTCCAGAGACCTTGACAGTCCTTAGAACATTCCACATGCAGAAAAAAGTTGGAGTAATCCCTTAATTTAGGTGATAAAGATGGATAGCGCTCCAAGAAATGGATAAGACGTGGTTGTCAAAAAATACAGAGAATATACGTAAATAAATATGGGGCAATCGTGTGCAGAAGGTAACTCACCCCGTGACGCCGGGCCCGTCTGTGGGGTGCCCGTGCGTCAATATCCAAGATGGCGTGTCAATCCAGAAAGAAATTCCTCACACCGGTCTCATGAGACATCCTGAGGAGAGCGTCTTGGTTGCTCCCGGCGATGAAAAAACCACCACGGGATAGGGATAGATCAATGTGAAAAACAGAAAATTAACCAGCGCTCCGGTGCTTTGGAAAATGGCAGATGATGCAAGGTAGTGCAAACGAGGTGTATATGATGTGGATGTTTACTTACTTCGCAGGGGTGCTAGTGGTTAAGCACCCCTGAATCCAAGGTAGCAGGCAGAATTCAGAAGGTATATATAGTAATTCCTTTTTATTGCGACGCGTTTCGGCCGTTATATCGGCCTTTCTCAAGCATAAAAACATCTACAACATGCCTGCATTATATAGTGTAGGTAACTAACAAACAGTTGCATGGCCTGCAAACATGATGGTGCAATAGGTTAAACAGAAAACATGGACTGGAATATACATCAAGGGGTTAAATGTCAATAATCACTTATTCGATATATATATAAATTCAGAAATTCACCTATCTATATACTCCTCATGAACGTGTGGATTAGATGATATAGACTATCCAAAGAGTTCCTATATATACTATTATTGTCTTAAACCGATGCCAGGTCTTATTGTTAGCCTGTGGCATAATTAGCAGGGTTTTGACTGAGGTGGGTGTGGTTATCACATGATCATAATGCCATAATGGTGTCCTAGCAGTTTAAAGTTTTAAGAGAGAAAAAAAAAAAAAAAAAAAAAAAAAAAAAAGGACAGATCTTAATGGGAGTTTAATAACATTAACGACATTCCTAAACCTGTTGCTTGCTACCGCTAGGCTAACAGGGTTTGACTGAGGTGGGTGTGGTTATCACATGATCATAATGTCATAATGGTGTCCTGGCAGTTTGAAAAGAGAAAGAGAAGGGGGAAAAAAAAAAAAAAAAAAAATAATAAAAAAAAAAAAATAAATAAATAAAAAATTAAATAAAAAAATTAAATAAAAAAATTTGAAAAAAATTTAAAAAAATTTTGAAAAAAAATAAAATAAAAAATAAAAAAAAATAAAAAGGCACAAAACAGATCTTTATGGGAGTTTAATAACATTAACGACATTCCTAAACCTGTTGCTTGCTACCGTTAGGCTAACATACACGCGGGCTTCTAGTGCGGTTCGTGCTCAATCCCGCAGCGTTAATGTTGCCTTGGTGACTCTGGGGTAGCCGGCGCGCGCGCTTCTAATGACGCTCGCGGTAGGGACTTTGCGTGCTGCCCGCGGCATTCGGGTCGCTATGGAGACTCTGGAATGACTGGTGCGCGCACTTCCTGTGACGTGTGCGATGGAATAATGGCGCTCCGGACCGCAGCATACACGTTGTCATGGTGACTTATGGGGCGGGGTATTAAGGAAGTGACGCTGAACGCGTCAAAATCCCTCAGTAGTCCATCCCGCGGCGTTCATATTAGTTCATAGCACAAAGTCTAAGAGGAGTGTCGTTAGACACATGGAAGGCCCTCATAGATCTACAGGTAAGAATCTCATGGAACATGGACTATGTTCCGAGTATCTTTTCCCTGTGTAACGCATCCGTAGGTGCTATCTGAGTATGATGGCATTGCTAAAAATAGCTATAGAATATTAGTAAGTGCAGCCCAACAATATTGGCTGCACGGTAGAAAAGATTAATATAGGAGAATTCACTAAGTTAAAAACGAAGGAAATGTTTTATATATTTTATTTCAATACCCTCATACCGAATGGCTTAAATGAGGTTTTAGAGAAATTTTAACAAGAAATCATAACTGTATTTACTTTTATATGTTTAGTTGTGTAATAGAAACAAAAATGTGAGAGACTCAAAATATTGGTCATCCAGTTTAGAGGCACACCACATATACATGTAGTTTCTAAATTGCATATAAGTTTTAAATAACAGACACTCTACCATCAGATTATAAATTTAGGATCATCACAATATATATGAATACAAGCATCTCCCATGTACGTAGTTTCTATATATATCTCACAATTTTATTCAGTATATACAGAGGTGCTGTGGGTTCCCAAGTATAAACCTCCATTTTTCCCGTCATATACTTGTTAAATACTACACAGAAATGGTCCTGCAGTATATTTACTATTCACTCTTAGTGTAAAGTTAATCTTGGTATGTTCCTTCTCTGCATCTATAATGCACTTCAGCCAAAAAATGTATAGATCCAATTTTCTATTCATAATGCCCCTCGTTTGTAGCCATATGGTATCGTGCAGCCAATATTGTTGGGCTGCACTTACTAATATTCTATAGCTATTTTTAGCAATGCCATCATACTCAGATAGCACCTACGGATGCGTTACACAGGGAAAAGATACTCGGAACATAGTCCATGTTCCATGAGATTCTTACCTGTAGATCTATGAGGGCCTTCCATGTGTCTAACGACACTCCTCTTAGACTTTGTGCTATGAACTAATATGAACGCCGCGGGATGGACTACTGAGGGATTTTGACGCGTTCAGCGTCACTTCCTTAATACCCCGCCCCATAAGTCACCATGACAACGTGTATGCTGCGGTCCGGAGCGCCATTATTCCATCGCACACGTCACAGGAAGTGCGCGCACCAGTCATTCCAGAGTCTCCATAGCGACCCGAATGCCGCGGGCAGCACGCAAAGTCCCTACCGCGAGCGTCATTAGAAGCGCGCGCGCCGGCTACCCCAGAGTCACCAAGGCAACATTAACGCTGCGGGATTGAGCACGAACCGCACTAGAAGCCTGCGTGTATGTTAGCCTAACGGTAGCAAGCAACAGGTTTAGGAATGTCGTTAATGTTATTAAACTCCCATAAAGATCTGTTTTGTGCCTTTTTATTTTTTTTTATTTTTTATTTTATTTTTTTTCAAAATTTTTTTAAATTTTTTTCAAATTTTTTTATTTAATTTTTTTATTTAATTTTTTATTAATTTTTTTTTTTGTTTTATTATTTTTTTTTTTTTATTATTTTTTTTTTTTTTTTTTTTTTTCCCCCTTCTCTTTCTCTTTTCAAACTGCCAGGACACCATTATGACATTATGATCATGTGATAACCACACCCACCTCAGTCAAACCCTGTTAGCCTAGCGGTAGCAAGCAACAGGTTTAGGAATGTCGTTAATGTTATTAAACTCCCATTAAGATCTGTCCTTTTTTTTTTTTTTTTATTTTTTTTTTTTTCTCTCTTAAAACTTTAAACTGCTAGGACACCATTATGGCATTATGATCATGTGATAACCACACCCACCTCAGTCAAAACCCTGCTAATTATGCCACAGGCTAACAATAAGACCTGGCATCGGTTTAAGACAATAATAGTATATATAGGAACTCTTTGGATAGTCTATATCATCTAATCCACACGTTCATGAGGAGTATATAGATAGGTGAATTTCTGAATTTATATATATATCGAATAAGTGATTATTGACATTCAACCCCTTGATGTATATTCCAGTCCATGTTTTCTGTTTAACCTATTGCACCATCATGTTTGCAGGCCATGCAACTGTTTGTTAGTTACCTACACTATATAATGCAGGCATGTTGTAGATGTTTTTATGCTTGAGAAAGGCCGATATAACGGCCGAAACGCGTCGCAATAAAAAGGAATTACTATATATACCTTCTGAATTCTGCCTGCTACCTTGGATTCAGGGGTGCTTAACCACTAGCACCCCTGCGAAGTAAGTAAACATCCACATCATATACACCTCGTTTGCACTACCTTGCATCATCTGCCATTTTCCAAAGCACCGGAGCGCTGGTTAATTTTCTGTTTTTCACATTGATTTAATTTAGGTGATACTCAAGGGGTATCAAAGCCTTATCAATCAGGTATGCCTAAATACCTGTGGTGCACCGGAGAAGAACACAACATGGAGCAATTAGGTTTTGTTCCAAAGTTCACAAGGGTTTTTATTGCAAAAAAGTAGAACAAAGAAGTCTATATTAGACTAATCATTATAACAACACCCTATGTTATACTCTTTTGCAGTGTTAAAATAAAGAATCATTACAAAAAGTTTGATAATATGTAATTTGTTGCTACTTTGAGAAAAAATACAAAGATTTGGATATTATGACTAAATTTGTCCTCCAAGAAATGTTCAACCTCTCCCCCTTTCTACTAAGCATCAAGTACATATTGTTTCCACCAGCTTCTGACTATATATTAACCCTTTGAATAACAAATGTAACAGATCACCTTAATACTTTCACAAGTCAATGGATTAGATATTTAATGAGGTTGGAGGCTGAAATCTTCAACATAGTGTACAGTGGGGAAAAAGTATTTAGTCAGATACCAATTGTACAAGTTCTTCCACTTAAAAAGATGAGAGAGGCCTGTAATTGGCATCATAGGTAGACCTCAACTATGAGAGACAACATGAGAAAACACATCCAGAAAATCACATGGTCTGATTTTTAATGCATTTATTTGCAAATTATGGTGGAAAATAAGTATTTGGTCACCTACAAATGAGCAAGATTTCTGGGTCTCACAGACCTGTAACTTCTTCTTTAAGAGGCTCCTCTGTCCTCCACTCATTACCTGTAGTAATGGCACCTGTTTGAGCTTGTTATCATTATAAAAGACTGTCCACAACCTCAAGCAGTCACACTCCAAACTCCACTATGGTGAAGACCAAAGAGCTGTCGAAGGACACCAGAAACAAAATTGTAGCCCTGCACCAGACTGGGAAGACTGAATCTGCAATAAGCAAGCAGCTTGGTGCGAAGAAACCAACTGTCGGAGCAATAATTAGAAAATGGAAGAGATACAAGACCACTGATAATCTCCCTCGATCTGGGGCTCCATGCAAGATCTCACCCCATGGGGTCAAAATGATCACAAGAGCGGTGAGCAAAAATTCCAGAACCACACAGGGGAACCCAGTGAATGACCTGCAGAGAGATGGGACCAACGTAACAAAGGCCACCATCAGTAACACACTACGCCGCCGGGGACTTAGATCCTGCAGTGCCAGACGTGTCCCCCCTGCTTAAGCCAGTACATGTCTGGGGCCGACTGAAGTTTGCCAGAGAGCATTTGGATGATCTAGAAGAGTATTGGGAGAATGTCATATGGTCAGATGAAACCAAATTAGAACTGTTTGGCAGAAACACAACTCGTCATGTTTGGAGGAGAAAGAATGCTGAGTTGCATCCAAAGAACACCATACCTACTGCGAAGCATGGGGATGGCAACATCATGCTTTGGGGCTGTTTCTCTGCACAGGGACCAGGACGACTGATCCATATACATGAAAGAATGAATGGGGCCATGTATCGTGAGATTTTAAGTGCAAACCTCCCATCAGCAAGGGCCCTGAAGATGAAACGTGGCTGGGTCTTTCAGCAGGACAATGATCCCAAGCTCACCGCCAGGGCAACAAAGGAGTGGCTTCGTAAGAAGCATGTCAAGGTTCTGGAGTGGCCTAGCCAGTCTCCAGATCTCAACCCTATAGGAAACCTTTGGAGGGAGTTGAAAGTCCGTGTTGCCCAGCGACAGCCCCAAAACATCACTGCTCTTGAGGAGATCTGCATGGAGGAATGGGCCAACATACCAGCAACAGTGTGTGCCAACCTTGTGAGGACTTACAGAAAATGTTTGACCTCTGTCATTGCCAATAAAGGATATATAACAAAGTATTGAGAGGAACTTTTGTTATTGACCTAATACTTATTTTCCACCATAATTTACAAATAAATTTGTTAAAATCAGACAATGTGATTTCTGGATGTTTTTTTCTCATGTTGTCTCTCATAGTTGTGGTCTACATATGATGTCAATTACAGGCCTTTCTCATCTTTTTAAGTGGGAGAACTTGTACAATTGGTATCTGACTAAATACTTTTTATCCCCACTGTACATATATCCAGCACAGATCGATCTCACAGTATGTTACATTCATTTGTACAGGTTATTCACGTGTATTCCTCTACATTTACAAACAAGTCTAGTTATCTAACCCGGAGTGTAGGCTTTATTTCTCATGATCCAATCAAGATCTTTCCCTTGAGCACAGAGCAGAGGAACAGCATGCAGATTCACTCTATTCTAGCAGACTGTCTGTCATGGCACACAAGGTCATGAGAACAGCCACTACGTTCCCGCTCTCTCTGTCTTGCTGTCTCTGTATTGCAGTCTCACACTACAAACATGCTGTTTACATGACCAATTCATGTACACAAAACACTCTGGTTGATGATATGGCAAGTGAAATAGAAAAAAGACTACCTTCTTGAGACAACAGACAGAGGCAAACATGCATAAGAAATAGAGATGAGCGAACGTACTCGTCCGAGCTTGATATTCGTGCGAATATTAGGGTGTTCGGGATGCTCGTTACTCGTAACGAGTACCACGCGGTGTTCCGGTTACTTTCAGTTTCCTCTCTGAGACGTTAGCGCGCTTTTCTGGCCAATTGAAAGACAGGGAAGGCATTACAACTTCCCCCTGTGACGTTCAAGCCCTATACCACCCCCCTGCTGTGAGTGGCTGGGGCGATCTGATGTCACCCAAGTATAAAAATCGGCCCCTCCCGCGGCTCGCCACACATGCCTTGTGACTTAGCTGAGGGAAAGTGCTGCTGCTGGTGCTGCTGTAGGGAGAGCGTTAGGAGTCAGTGTAGGCTTCAAGAACCCCAACGGCCCTTCTCAGGGCCACATCTAATAGTGTGCAGTACTGTGTTAGCACAGTATTTTTTTTTTTTTTTGTCCAAAATTGGATCTGCAGAGCATTGCGCCCTGCAATAGGGACAGAAGTGGGGGTTAGGCAGGGAGAGTGTTAGGAGTTAGTGTAGGCTTCAAGAACCCCAACGGTCCTTTCTAGGGCCACTTCTATCCGTGTGCAGTACTGTCCAGGCTGCTGTTAGCAGTGTTGCATATTATTTTTTTTTCCTCAAAACCGGCTGTGCAGAGCATTGCACCCGGCATTAATACTACAGGGATAGAATTGTGTAGGCAGGGCCAGAAGACATTTATTATTCATTGAATACACGCAGTGGGGTCTTCCCTAAGCTAAAAAGGAAAAAAAAAATATTTGGCCTGCCTGTGTCAGTCCTAAGGTCTCCGTGTACGTGTGTGCTGCGTGTACAACGTACAAAAATCAGACGCAACCAGCTACGCTTTACTGCAGCCTTGCGCCATTGTCTTTCCTGACTGGCAAATACCTGCTCTGCTAGAGTTAATAACTCTGCTACACTATAGTTGTGTGACACTTTTTGAGGGTCACACCACAGATATTAAACTTCTTGTTCATTGAATATACGCAGTGGGGTCTTCCCTAAGCTAAAAAGGAAAAAAATTATATTTGGCCTGCCTGTGTCAGTCCTAAGGTCTCCGTGTACGTGTGTGCTGCGTGTACAACGTACAAAAATCAGATGCATTCAGCTACGCTTTACTGCAGCCTAGCGCCATTGTCTTTCCTGACTGGCAAATACCTGCTCTGCTAGAGTTAATAACTCTGCTACACTATAGTTGTGTGACACTTTTTGAGGGCCACACCACAGATATTAAACTTCTTGTTCATTGAATATACGCAGTAGGACTTCCCTAAGCTAAAAAGGAAAAAAATTATATTTGGCCTGCCTGTGTCAGTCCTAAGGTCTCCGTGTACGTGTGTGCTGCGTGTACAACGTACAAAAATCAGACGCAACCAGCTACGGTTGAGTGCAGCCTTGCGCCAATTTCTTTCCTGCCTGGGAAATCAAATCACTGGTAATACAGCATGCTGAGGGGTAGGGGTAGGCCTAGAGGACGTGGACGCGGCCGAGGACGCGGAGGGCCAAGTGAGGGTGTGGGCACAGGCCGAGCCAGTGCGGTGGCCAGGGGTAGAGGCAGGGCCAGACCGAATAATCCACCAACTGTTTCCCAAAGCGCCCCCTCGCGCCATGCCACCCTGCAGAGGTCAAGGTGCTCTACGGTGTGGCAGTTTTTCACAGAGACGCCTGACGACCGACGAACAGTGGTGTGCAACCTTTGTCGCGCCAAGATCAGCTGGGGAGGCACCACCAACAGCATGCGCAGGCATATGATGGCCAAGCACCCCACAAGGTGGGACGATGCCCGTTCACCGCCTCCGGTTTGCACCACTGCCTCTCCCCCTGTGCCCCAACCTGCCACTGAGATCCAAACCCCCTCTGAGGACACAGGCACTACCGTCCCCTGGCCTGCACCCACACCCTCACCTCCGCTGTCCTCGGCCCCATCCAGCAATGTCTCTCAGCGCAGCGTCCAGACGTCGCTAGTGCCACAGTTTGAGCGCAAGCGCAACTACGACGCCACGCACCCGCACGCTCAAGCGTTAAACGTGCACATTGCAAAATTGATCAGCCTAGAGATGCTGCCGTATAGGCTTGTGGAAACGGAGGCTTTCAAAAGCATGATGGCGGCGGCTGCCCCGCGCTACTCGGTTCCCAGTCGCCACTACTTTTCCCGATGTGCCGTCCCAGCCCTGCACGACCACGTCTCCCGCAACATTGTACGCGCCCTCACCAACGCGGTTACTGCCAAGGTCCACTTAACAACGGACACGTGGACAAGCACAGGCGGGCAGGGCCACTATATCTCCCTGACGGCACATTGGGTGAATGTAGTGGAGGCTGGGACAGAGTCAGAGCCTGGGACCGCTCATGTCCTACCCACCCCCAGAATTGCGGGCCACAGCTCGGTGGTGGTATCTGCGGCGGTGTATGCTTCCTCCACTAAAGCACCTTCCTCCTCCTCCTCCTCCTCCAACGCAACCTCTGTCTCGCAATCAAGATGTGTCAGCAGCACGTCGCCAGCAGTCAGTGTCACGCGGCGTGGCAGCACAGCGGTGGGCAAGCGTCAGCAGGCCGTGCTGAAACTACTCAGCTTAGGAGAGAAGAGGCACACGGCCCACGAACTGCTGCAGGGTCTGACAGAGCAGACCGACCACTGGCTTGCGCCGCTGAGCCTCCAACCGGGCATGGTCGTGTGTGACAACGGCCGTAAGCTGGTGGTGGCTCTGCAGCTCGGCAGCCTCATGCACGTGCCATGCCTGGCCCATGTCTTTAATTTGGTGGTTCAGCGCTTTCTGAAAAGCTACCCCCACTTGTCATACCTGCTCGGAAAGGTGCGCCAGCTCTGCGCACATTTCCGCAAATCCCACACGCACGCTGCCACCCTGCGGACACTGCAACATAGGTTTAATCTGCCAGTGCACCGACTGCTGTGCGATGTGCCCACACAGTGGAACTCTACGCTCCACATGTTGGCCAGACTCTATGAGCAGCGTAGAGCTATAGTGGAATACCAACTCCAACTTGCGCGGTGCAGTGGGAGTCAGCCTCCTCAATTATTTACAGAAGAGTGGCCCTGGTTGGCAGCCATCTGCCAGGTCCTTGGAAAATTTGAGGAGTCTACCCAGGTGGTGAGCGGCGATGCTGCAATCATTAGCGTCACCATTCCTCTGCTATGCATCTTGAGAAGTTCCCTGCAAAGCATAAAGGCAGACGCTTTGCGCTCGGAAACAGAGCCGGGGGAAGACAGTATGTCGCTGGATAGTCAGAGCACCCGCCTGTCTATATCTCAGCGCGTTGAGGAGGAGGAGGAGGAGCATGAGAAGGATGAGGAGGAGGGGGAAGAGACAGCTTGACCCACTGGTGAGGGTACACATGCTGCTGGGCTGTCATCCTTTCAGCGTGTATGGCCTGAGGAGGAGGAAGAGGAGGAGGAGGAGGATCCTGAAAGTGATCTTCCTAGTGAAGACAGCCATGTGTTGCGTACAGGTACCCTGGCACACATGGCTGACTTCATGTTAGGATGCCTTTCTCGTGACCCTCGCGTTACACGCATTCTGGCCACTACGGATTACTGGGTGTACACACTGCTCGACCCACGCTATAAGGAGAACCTTCCCACTCTGATTCCCAAAGAGGAAAGGGGTTCGAGAGTGTTGCTATACCACAGGGCGCTGGTGGACAAACTGATGGTAAACTTCCCATCCGACAGCGCTAGTGGCAGAAGGCGCAGTTCCGAGGGCCAGGTAGCAGGGGAAGCGCAGAGATCAGGCAGCATGTACAGCGCAGGCAGGGGAACATTCTCCAAGGCCTTTGCCAGCTTTATGGCTCCCCAGCAAGACTGTGTCACCGCTCCCCAGTCAAGGCTGAGTCGGCGGGAGCACTGTAAAAGGATGGTGAGGGAGTACGTAGCCGATCGCACGACCGTCCTCCGTGACGCCTCTGCCCCCTACAACTACTGGGTGTCGAAGCTGGACACGTGGCCTGAACTCGCGCTGTATGCCCTGGAGGTGCTTGCTTGTCCTGCGGCTAGCGTCTTGTCAGAGAGTGTGTTTAGTGTGGCTGGGGGAATCATCACGGATAAGCGTACCCACCTGTCAACCGACAGTGCCGACAGGCTTACACTCATCAAGATGAACAAAGCCTGGATTTCCCCAGACTTCTCTTCTCCACCAGCGGACAGCAGCGATACGTAAGCAATACGTAGGCTGCACCCGCGGATGGAAGCTACGTTCTCTCTCACCATCCAAAACGGGGACATTTCTGCTTCATCAATCTGTGTCTAATATTCCTCCTCCTCCTCCTGCTCCTCCTCCTGAAACCTCACGTAATCACGCTGAACGGGCAATTTTTCTTAGGGCCACAAGGCTCACTCATAATTTTCCTAAACACTTTTTATATGTTTCAATGCTCTTAAAAGCGTTGAAACTTTAACTTGAACCAATTTTTCGTTAAACTGGGCTGCCTCCAGGCCTAGTTACCACTTAAGCCACATTAACCAAAGCGATTAATGGGTTTCACCTGCCATCTTGGTTGGGCATGGCCAATGTTTTGGATGTACATTAGTACTGTTGATACAGCAATTTTTGTGGGCCCTCGCCTACAGTGTAATCAAATGAATTTTTAGCCCACCTGCATTACAGCTGACGTTACATCCGCTGTGTTGGGCAATGCAATGGGATATTTTTATGTACCGCCGGTGGGTTCCAGGGAGCCACCCATGCTGTAGGTGCACACGGAGTTTAACCTACTTCTGTCCACTTGTAAAGAACCCCAGTCTGACTGGGGCATGCAGTGTGGGCCGAAGCCCACCTGTATTAAGCACGACATTACTACCTCAGCTGTGTTGGGCAATGCAATGGGATATTTCTATGTACCGCCGGTGGCTTCCTGGCACCCACCCATGCTGTGGGTCCACAGGGAATTATAAATGCATCTGTTTCCACTTGTAAAGAACCCCAGTCTGACTGGGGCATGCAGTGTGGGCCGAAGCCCACCTGCATTAAGCACGACATTACTACCTCAGCTGTGTTGGGCAATGCAATGGGATATTTTTATGTACCGCCGGTGGGTTCCAGGGAGCCATCCATGCTGTGGGTCCACAGGGACTTCGCAATAGGGAGTTGTACCTGCCTGTGTCTATGAATTAAAAACCGCGGTCTGACTGGGGCATGCAGACACCTTGACAGAATGAATAGTGTGTGGCACATAGGTTCCCCATTGCTATGCCCACGTGTGCAGCTCCTGATGGAGGTGGCACAGGATTCTATTTCTCATTGCTTCTGTACAGCATTGTGGGCTATCGCCCCGCCCCTTTTAAAGAGGGTCGCTGCCTAGCCGTGCCAACCCTCTGCAGTGTGTGCCTGCGGTTCCTCGTCATGGCAGATGCACTTCTAAATAGATATGAGGGTGGTGTGGCATGAGGGCAGCTGAAAGCTGCGCAGGGACACTTTGGTGTGCGCTGTGGGGGGGAGGGGGGAGGGGGGGGGTTGGGCAGCATGTAACCCAGGAGAAGTGGCAGTGGAGTGTCATGCAGGCAGTGATTGTGCTTTGTTGGAGGTAGTGTGGTGCTTAGCTAAGGTATGCCATGCTAATGAGGGCCTTTCAGAAGTAAAAGTTTTTGGGAGGGGGGGGGGCCCACTCTTGCCGCTATTGTGGCTTAATAGTGGGACCTGTGAACTTGAGATGCAGCCCAACATGTAGCCCCTCGCCTGCCCTATCCGTTGCTGTGTCGTTCCCATCACTTTCTTGAATTGCCCAGATTTTCACACAAGGAAACCTTAGCGAGCACCGGTGAAATACAAAAATGCTCGGGTCGCCCATTGACTTCAATGGGGTTCGTTACTCAAAACGAACCCTCGAGCATCGCGATAATTTCGTCCCGAGTAACGAGCACCCGAGCATTTTGGTGCTCGCTCATCTCTAATAAGAAACAATGGTCTTATTTTACCACGTGGACTTGTGTTTGCCTGGTGTCCACCATCTTGACACATTGGCAGTTCTTACAACCTTCCACTTGCCCGCATTATCCACCACAAAATGTTGGAGTACTCCTTTCAATTTAGATGACATTAAATGGTTTTTGAAGCCTCATACCCCAGATATGCCCAATTGTCTGAATGGTGCACTAGAGAAGAAGACAACATGGAGCAATTAAGTATTGTTCAAAAGCTCTTCTAAAAAAATTAGCTCACTCAGGAGTTTTTATTGCAAAGAGTAGAACAAGGAAATGTATAGTAGTCCAATCACAGTGGGCAACACCATAAGTTACATCTTATTTCAACAAAAAAGTAGCAAATCATTATAAAAGTTTAGTAGTGCTGTTATTGTCTTGTGGAGTCAATAAAGGTGACCCCTGCTGGGAAATTGCACCAATTTATGCTGCAGGATACCTCTTTCTTCCGATTGTGATTTGTGATCAGGGGGCGGATCATTTCTTGCTGGCGTGTATCTCTGGACCGCTCGGCCAAATAAGGACTTCCTGGTGAGTGCTGTGGATCTCCTTTCTTGATTACATGATGTGACATGAGCATACATTACTTACATTGATTAGAGTAAGGAATGTAGCTGCAATGACGAAATATAGTCTCCAGGAAGTGCCCAAGGCCGCACTACCGAGGACATTTCAGTCTAGTATACACCTCTTTATGAGCTTCGGACTAATCTGTATTAACAAGTGTAACACAGGTCATCTTAATACTTTTACAATCAGATTGTATGGTACTTACTGTCACATATAGTACCTGAAGCAGATAAGATTTTATTTAATGTAAAGTATAGCCGAAATAATCCCTCCACCCCAAAAACCCAAGAGAGAAGAAATTTTAAAAAGCATTAAATAATTGTGCAGCTCTTCTGCAGCCTGGAATAAGGCAAGTAAAATTCTATTTCACCATGAAATGCAATATGTTTGAAAAGCAATACTGGATCATGTCACATTGCCTTTACAAATTACGCCATGAAGACATTTAAATTCGGTCCTCGTGGCCTGGCGCCAGTGAAGTTGCAGATAGGTTATACAGACTGCAGTACAGAAAAATGAATGCAAAATGTAAAATACGTTTTTAATTTTGCGCAGAGCAGATCAGCTGAGTATTCCAATTCTTACCATCAAGCAGGGAGTTATATCCTGCCTTCCAATATAGAACTATGGTTACATTTACTGCCTATTTATGTGGTATTGATGTAGCATTGATACAAATACTCACAACATAAATAAATGGATTCAAATAATGAGCTGCACAGTCCTTCCGGCAAAAAGAAGCTTGAATATCTCAAGAGTCACCAGCTCTGTCGACTAGAGATGAGCGAGTATACTCGCTAAGGCACATTACTCGAGCGAGTAGTGCCTTAACTGAGTATCTCCCCGCTCGTCTCTAAAGATTCGGGGGCCGGCGGGGGCAGGGAGCGGCGGGGGAGAGCGGGGAGGAACGGAGGGGAGATCTCTCTCTCCCTCGCTCCCCCCCGCTCCCCGCCGCAACTCACCTGTCACCCGCGCCGGCCCCCGAATCTTTAGAGACGAGCGGGGAGATACTCGGCTAACGCACTACTCGCTCGAGTAATGTGCCTTAGCGAGTATACTCGTTCATCTCTACTGTCGACTTAAAAAATTCCACAACAATGGGAGCAAATGTGAAAGGGTTAATCTTCTAACATTATAGAAACCATACCCCCAACTATTAAAGAACAAAAGGAGGGACAATAGATGTTGCGTGCTAGTGTGGTGCTGTAGTGGGGGGGAGGCAACGACTGTTTTTATCTGGTTTTATTTGCTATAGTTGCAAAGAAAATTTTTATTGTCTGTTTTTAAAAAATGTAACTGTTCCTTTAAAAATGATGGTGCCTGTGCTATATGCTGAAAAGAGCTAAGTCACTGGGGTGGAGACTAATCCACACCACAGGTATTATTATGGACAAAATTGGGGCCTAGGCTTTGTAGTGTGAGACTGATACAGTAGCGACATTGGCATATCTTGAGTGTCTATAGACTAGATGCCATGTGGCGTGCTGAGATAGGAGACGCGTGAACCCGATAGACACAGGTTCAACAGATGTGTGAGAAAACCGCCTATGCTACTATGGAGGGTAATGAGTCCTGAATACAGTATCCCCGGTGAATTGACTGTGCAGACCCGAATACTTGGCTCTTCTCAGAGGCAGAGAGGCACTTGACCAGCAGTAAAGTTCTGTTAAACACAATTTGGTCAAGTGGTGCAGCTCGTGATTTGAGGAACTTGCTGCTGCAGCGCACCCCAGGCTGCCTTCAGTACCATCCTGTGACCATCTGTTTATCTACAGACCCCTTGGTCCAGAGGTACATAATGTCTCCCCCTACACTGATATCCTTAGTGCAGGACTAATTCAACAAACCTAATAACTCGATTCTTCAGTGTGACAATTTTTGTAGTGTTAATCCATTTCTCAAGCCCCATCCAATCCCATGTAGTCATCTTTGTGCCACATAGTAACAGTGCCTTCCTTTTTCTAACATACAGTAGTGATGCACCCTTAATGCACCACACAATAGTATTGCCCCGTCGTGCTCCACACAGTTTCATAGTGCTCTCTTCGTGTGGCACAAAGTAATAGTGCTGCCTCACAGTAAGGATGCCCCCTTAGTGCCCCACCACAGTAAGAATGCCCCCTTAGTGCTCCACCACAGTAAGGATGCCCCCTTAGTGCCCCAACACAGTTCTGATTCCACCATACTGTAAAGATTACCACTTAGAGCTCTCACAGGAAAGTGCTTCTAGTAAACCCCTTTAGTGCCCCAAACACAGATGCCTCCTTACAATTCAATAGTATTGCCCCGTTGTGCTTCACACAGTTTCATAGTGCTCTCTTTGTGTGGCACAAAGTAATAGTGCTGCCTCACAGTAAGGATGCCCCCTTACTGCCCAACCACAGTAAGAATGCCCCCTTAGCGCTCCAACACAGTAAGGATGCCCCCTTAGTGCCCCCACATAGTTCTGATTCCACCATACTGTAAATTACCACTTAGAGCTCTCACAGGAAAGTGCTTCTAGTAAACCCCCTAAGTGCCCCAAACACAGATGCCTCCTTAGTACCCCCAGTGCTGTCCCACCAGTAAATATTGGCTCTTAGTGCTTACACATATAAAAAGTGCCCCTAAGTACCTCCAGCATAAAAACAACAAAATAAATACTCAGATATACTAATTACTATGAAAAATGTCACTCTGCAGGTCTCCTCCAGTATCTCTGTGCTGTTCAGTGAAGGCAGACATGATGATGTCACTACATCACACTTGCCTGTTAGAGCCACCTGTAGAGTGAATGATGGAGCAGGCAGGTGTGATGCAGTGATGTCATCATACTCTCCTGCTTTATATTTGTGTAAGAGGGTCAGTTTTTAGGTGTGGTCCTTCACTTAGTTTCGGGGACTCCACTGGAGGATGGTGCAGTAATTGAGGCAGACACCAGGAGTAAACTTAAAGGGGTTGTCCCGCGCCGAAACTGTTTTTTTTTTTTTCAATAGCCTCCCCGTTCGGCGCGAGACAAACCCGATGCAGGGGTTAAAAAAGAAAACCGGATAGTGCTTACCTGAATCCCCGCGCTCCGGTGACTTCTTACTTACCTGGTGAAGATGGCCGCCGGGATCTTCACCCTCGGTGGACCGCAGGGCTTCTGTGCGGTCCATTGCCGATTCCAGCCTCCTGATTGGCTGGAATCGGCACACGTGATGGGGCGGAGCTACGAGGAGCCGCTCTCTGGCACGAGCGGCCCCATTCAGAAGACAGAAGACAGGACTGCGCAAGCGCGTCTAATCGGGCGATTAGACGCTGAAGATTAGACGGCACCATGGAGACGGGGACGCCAGCAACGGAACAGGTAAGTGAATAACTTCTGTATGGCTCAATACAAAGTGCATTAATATGGCCATACAGAAGTGTATACCCCCACTTGCTTTCGCGGGACAACCCCTTTAAGAATGTTAAGGAGGCACAAAGAGTAGCAGTTACAGTCACATTGTTAATAAACTTGTTGGTTGCAATATCTGAATAAGGCACAGAGCTTTGTGGTTTGAGTAGTGATACAAGGCTTTGTGAATACAGTCTCTCTAAGAGGTCCCTTAGCTTAGCAGTTAAAAATAACAAGAAACAGTTTTTTACTGAGGGTACTCAGATTAATGGTTACAGTCTCTTTTGCAGGCCCCTTAACTTATTGGTTACAGATTCTGTTACTTTCATAGAGCATCACTTTAACAGAACAGATGTTAGAGGGGTAAAGGGTGTAAAAGTCGTAAACTGTTATGAAAATCTATGTTATTATCACATTTTGGTGCAGGTTTTTCTAACAGCAAATTCTGTATAGGTTAGGCAGTGAGAAGGACACAGCAGGCCCGTCTTGTGAGAGCCGATCAGGGTGATGAATATAAAAGGAAAGTTTCGCATGAGCTGCATTAAGCAATCTTCCAAGTGGCTGTTGGGGCTATACAATATCTCAGCCTAAAGAAGGCTTGCTCGTGGTGGCTGAATATGAGACCACTAATACGCTAGTTTTTTGGCTAAATTAGAAACTGTCCTACTGTGTCTTACCCTGGCTGCCTGTAAATCATCCAGACCAGGGCAATACCTAAAGGCTCAGGGGCTCGAGTGCAAAAGTTCAAACTGCATGTGGTTTTGATGCGTTTTTTAATTGTGTGTAAAGGGTGAAATGATATACATTACATCCAGGGAGATGTATAACTTATATCAGCCATATATAGATATGAGAGAGAGTGACAGACAGAGAGGAGATAGAGACAGAGAGAGAGGAGATAGAGAGGGAAAGAGGAGAGAGAGAGGAGATAGAGAGATAGATCGGAGATAGAGAGATAGATAGATATGAGAGAGAGTTAGAGAGCTAGATAAGAGATAGATAGATAGATAGAGAGATAGATAGGAGATAGAGAGCTAGATAAAAGAGAGATAGATAATAGATACATAGATAATAGATGGATGATAGATATGAGACAGATGGATATGAGATAGATAGATGATAGATAGATAGATAAGAGATAGATAGGAGATAGATACACACACACATATACAGATACCCTGGGGCCTGAACCACTTCTTCTCCATGCGGTAGCAGCAGCACAGGCAGACGCAACAGCTTCTGTTCAGCAGGAGGCAGGGGCAACACATGATGACATCATCACTGTGCCCCCCCAACCCATGTGACTGCCTCCCTCCTCCTCCCCTCTGCTCTTCTCAGCTTCCTCTCAGGCCGCACTGTCTGCCCTGGTATCGGTGCGGTGCTGCAGACAGAGCGGCCAGCCTTTAATGCACTGAATTTGCATATGTGTATGGCGGAAGGTGGCCTCGAGGCCCCCTAAGCGCAGGGGCCGGGTCGCCACCATGACCCCAGCGACCCCTGACAGTACGCCTATGATCCAGACCCTGTTATACTGGTTAGTGGTGAGCACTGTTGATTATAGGAACTCTGTTAAACTGTTGTTACAGTTCATTAAAGCATCTGAAAAAAAAAACCCAGAATGTGGCTGTGTTCATCCTATACCACAGTGGGGTGCTGCAGCGCTACACACATATGTAATCAGAGAACTTACTTGGCTTACATATAAAAGTTGCCTAAGTTGCTGTTTACCCCTAATTCCTTGTTCCAAGCTTGGAGCCTGACCAGTCCAAAATCACAGCATAGGCCCTTGTGCAGAACACAGGACAACAGGTTACACCCAAAGACTTGGTCCACTAGGCAGGGTTTGATAAGTCTACAGTACAAACTTTCAAGTGATGATCCAGAACGTCCCCACTTTACCAGGAACACTAAAGGCCACAGCACACAATCCAGTACTGGAGCATTTGCATTACATTTGAAAGGTATAATGGTTGTTTTTTTTACTTTGTGAAATGGTCAAGAGGTGCAAGATGGGGTTCCCCTTTGCTTTTTGGGGAAGTCTGTCAGACCAATTGAACATTCGGATATACCTCTGGGAGTGAGCGGCCAAGCTCCTGCAAGGTCATGGTTCGCTAGTCTGTATAAGCTGAAGGATGTGCCATCAAGGCCTCATGGCTCTGGCCAAACTGGTTCAGGAGCAGGCCTTGATTTGAAGTAAGCCTTTGGGTGTTCAGGAGTCAGCAGGTGCTGAGGGAACCACCAATATCCACCAGACTCCATAATTTATATAACTTTTATTAAACTGTAATGAACTGTAACAAATGTCCATTGTCAGGCCAAAGTGTAGCAAATTACCAAGTTTCTTCTCCCATTATCGGGTACAGATCAATAGTTCTGTCCCGTTTTCTAAAGTCTGTAGCTTACAGTCGAAAACTAAGCCCGATACTGGCCTAGGAGTGTCGATCTCTCTCTGACTATTGCTTGCAACCTCGAAGACAAAAGTGAGTGACTGGCGTTAGGCAATCCATGCAGAGGCAGTATTCCACAAAGTCTCACCTGCAAGGCTACTATGTCTCTCAGTGCTTTCTTTTCCAAGAGTATCTGCACACACGTCTTCACGTTACCACTATCTGCCCATGCTCTGCCTACCTTCCTGATTCTGGTCGGTGATTTCCCGCCTATAGCTGATCGGTCCTCGAATCCCCTCCCTCTTAAAGAGACAGTAAACAATTTACAAAGCCACATCAACAACAAACAAGAAAACAAGTAGTTAAAAAAACATGCCACCCCCTTACAATTTTATAACATTTCTTGCAGGCACAATGCTTTATTACATTCTTGAACTACCCCTATCACTGTTTATATATACTGCTCTTTTTTGGTGCCAGACTCCCTGTCTAGTATAATTTCCTGTATCACTCCTCTACCAGAATAGCAATTAATGCAGAGGCTATGTTACCTAAACGATTAACTGATTGATATGATTTATTGATCATGGAATCAGATTCACCCTGGATCGAATCTCCATACAATAAGGTGTTAGTAAGAGCTTGACCATGAAAATAACGAATTGACTGTTGCCACCACCTTATTCTAAAACACTGCCATAAAATAAGGGAGCATCATTGTTCATTAAGGATATGATTTTCCATTTTTTTATTTTCTACCCTGATACAATCTATAGTATAGTATCATTCAAAAGTCCTGCTGACAATTGCTTCTGTCAGTCTTGTGTGAAAATTGCACAGGGGATTCGATTAAGATGAGCTTCATATACAACTCTAGAGATTGCATGCTGTGATGTTGGGAATATGGATACGACGTACAATATGCTGAAGGAGGCATCTCTGTGGAGCATGCAAGACCTTTATAACACATCAGAACCAACCGTCCATGTGAACAGGTATTAGGTGAGCTCATGCCACCGATATTTGATTCTTGAAGCTTTTAATAGAAATATACATTTATTTTTTGTATAGATGGAAGGAAGTGAAATTTTTTAGATTTTTGCTGCTCCATGGAGTAGCTATAGGGGGAGCAGTTGCACTTGGGCCATGGTAAGTGAAAGAACCTACAGGCCTCACTGGGGAAGCTACCTTTGTCACCACAAATATTGACCCAGGTAAAAGGAGGCGTGATTTAGAGTTGTGGTTATGGGCATGGCTTATCATGATGTATGATTTTGCCAATTATTCTAGTGGCCCTTACAGTAATATTGTCCCTCTTAGTGGCCCCAATAGAGCCTCCCCTCAGTGGCCCCAGTAGTGAAAGCATCCCTCTCAGTAGCCTCAGTAGTAATGGCACTCCATCTTGGAGACCTAGAAATAGTGCCCCCTTCAGTGGCCAAGTACTAATAGTGCCCTCTTTAATGGTCCCAGAAGTAATAAAGCCTCCCTTAGTGGCCTCAGTAATAATAATGCCTCCCTTAATGGCCCCAGTATTAAGAGGACCTTTCCTAAGTTCCTTCCTCAGCTCTGAAACTCTGGTTAGGCAGCAAGCACATCATGAAGCGCTATCACTCACTGTAAAGTTCCAGTCAGACTCCACTGCAGCTCTCAGAGATCCTCACTCCTAACCCCGGCATTTCTGCTGCGTACACTACATGCAGGAATGCAGACCGTGGAAGAGAAGTGGGGATCTCTGGGTGCTGCAGCAGTGTCCAACGGGAACTTGATAGTGTTTAGGGTTGCAACCCAGTTGGAGGTGCACAAGCAAGCTAATTATTTTTTACTGCCCTTTAATATGGCTGGTAAAAAAATAAATACCAGCACCAGCCTCTAGCCCCTTGAGTGGCACGCCCGGAAAATTTCCGGGGACGAGCTCCACTGCTCATAGCAACATAGCCCGGAAGATTTCCGGGCTATGTATCACCATGGGAGCTGCAGAGCACAATGCCACAAGCTGTGACAGTGTGCTCTGCCTGCACAGACCCACAGAGAACAAAGCAAGGGCTTTGAAAAACCAGCAGAAGATATTGCCGACATGTCGGCAATGTCCTGCTTTGTTTACAAGTTGCCATAGAGACCATCGGCTTGTCAGAAGCAAGCCGATGGTCTCTGTGGCAGGGAGAGCTGGTTGTTAGCTGTCAGAGGACAGCTAGGTACTAGCTCTTACAGCAGAGATCAGAGAAAACCTCTGATCTCTGCTGTGTTAACCCCTTATATGCTGCAGTCTATGTGACTGCAGCATGTAAAGGGCTGTCACTGCAGCATGTAAAGGGCTGTCACCATCGGACCCCCGGAATGTGATCAGGGGTCCTGATGGGTCCCTGTGGAAGTCCCCTAAAGGGACAAAAAAAAAATAATTTTTTTTTAAATTAAAAAAAAAAAAAGTAAAAAAATTATTAAAAAAATAAAAAAAAATACTTGTCTCCCTTTACTTTGTAAAAAATCAAAAATACAATCACACATGTGGTATCCGTGTGTGTCGTAATGACCCAGAGAAGGAAGTTAATACATTATTTAACCCCTTAATGACATTGCCCCTTTTTTTCTTTTTTCCCCATTTCTTTTTTTCCTCCCCCCTGTTTAAAAAATCACAACTTGTCCCGCAAAAAACAAGCCCTCATATGGCCATGTCAATGGAAAAATGAAAAAGTTATGGCTCTTGAGACGCAACTGCAAAACTAGTTGAAATTCAATGATTAGACCATTTTAAAAAACCTGCCCTGGTGGGCACGACAGGGTGGTAGGAAACCTGCCACTCAAGGGGTTAAAGGTAAATTACTGTCCAGGCTGGGGGTTTACCGGCTGAGTGGCAAGACTCATCTCATCTGACACCAGTATCATAAATGGCACATATGTAGTGGTTGGGGGCTCAGAAGCTTCAAGTTACTATGGTACTTTTCTACACCATAAAAGTCAACCATATAGTTGCAGTTGATAATTTAGCAATATATGTTATTATTTCTGGTTGGACACACCGTTTTGGCACATAAAAGTCATTAAAAGGGTTTTCCCCTGACTCACAATCACTTCACAACCACTCTGTCCTTAGCGGTTGCTGCTGACCAGGACATGTGACTGCTGCTGCCAATCACTGGCCACAGTAGTAACCTTCTATAACTACTGATTGGCTGCAGCAGTCACATGTCCGGGTCAGCAGCAACTAGGGAGCAATTTTAAGTCGCCGAAAAACCCTTTTAATTTCAATTAATTAACAAGTTATATTTTATCTTTCTATAATTTAGCGATACTAAAACTGAGGTCAAAAACACATATTTCATAAGTCCAGAACTAGTGATGAGCGAGCATACTCGCCAAGGGCAATTGCTCGAGCGAGCATTGCCCTTAGCGAGTACCTGTCCGCTTGAGAGAAAAGGTTTGGGTGCCGGCGGCGGGCAGGGAGCTGCGGGGGAGAGCGCGGATCTCTCTCTCCCCCCGCTCCCACCTGCTGACTGCCGCAACTCACCGCTCCCCCGCGCCGGCACCCGAACCTTTTCTCTCGAGCGGGCAGGTACTCGCTAAGGGCAATGCTCGCTCGAGCAATTGCCCTTAGCGAGTATGCTCACTCATCTCTATCCAGTACCTTATTTTAGCTCTTATCAGCATGTGTTGAAGGGAAACAGTGCAGGGAGAAGGCATTGATGCTTAGGATGGTGCTACATGGGACAATTATCATCTGAGTCATCATTCAAAATAGTCGCTAAAGCAAACAAATGACTGTCATGTACTTTACACAGGGTGAGTTTTGCTCACTTGTTGATCAATTTCATGATCGCTGAACATATTGTTCAACTTTTGACCCCTCCCCAACATACGCTTATTGGTTGCCGGGTCCACTGAACTCACATGAATACGAGTGAGGTCTTCGAGGGTCTTCACAGCTGTGAGAGGCTGCAGCAATGGGTTTTCTGTTAAATGTCAAACCAGAGAGAGCCCATAGCAGAGAGAGTATCTTCAAAGACCAAAACCATACCATAGCAGTGAGCGTTCTTTCGAAGAGCAGCCAGTACTGCTTAGTTGAGGATCAATCGTATGTGTTTATGTGTTTTCTGGAACCAATGAGCATTAAATGGGGGGGCAAAATGTTAAAAAGAGGCGGGAGCCAATCAGCTTTCAATGGGAGGTGCATACTGAACAAAAGTACACTTCCCCGCAAAGTTGTTGGTTAGTTGTTGAAACACGTCGATTGCCGGTTTACAGCAGATGATAATCAACCAGCAACTATTTGTAGGTTAGCTGAAACAAAGCAACTAGTGAATGAATTCTCACTCGCTGCTGGGTCAGTTGATGTGTTTAAAAGGGACAATTGTCGCTGCATTCAGGGCTCATGTCCACGGGCAAAATAAGAATTAAAATCCGCAGCGGATTTTAACTCTTCTCCTGCCCGCGGATCCGCATCCCATAGGGATGCATTGACCACCCGCGGGGTAGATAAATACCCGCTGATGGTCAATAAAAGTGATTTTAAAAAAAATGGAGCATGAAAAAATCTGGACCATGCTCCATTTTCATGCGGGTCTCCCGCGGGCTTCTATTGAAGCCTATGGAAGCCGTCCGGATCCGCGGGACACAAAAATCAGATTTTACTCACACGCTCCGGTTCTTCTCTTCGCCGCGGCGCCATCTTCTCTCAGTCGCGGCCGGATCATTTTGCTTCGGCCCAGTGCATGCGCGGGGACCGTCACTGACGCCATCATGCACATCCGCCGAGCCGAAGAAAGAAGATCCGGCCGCGACGAGAGAAGATGACGCCGCAGCGAAGGAAGTATCCGGAGCGCGTGAGAGGTAAGTTAATTCTGATTTATTCCTATTTTCAGCGCTCATGTCCGCGGGGCAGGAGGGACCCGCTGCAGATTCTACATGGAGAATCTGTAGCGGGCCTGATGGACATGAGGCCTCAATCTATCAAACGACTATTTGAACGATAGTTGTCCCATGTAAAGCCATGCTTATACTGCAGGTGATTCTTCCTGTATTCACAATGCTGCCTATCCTGGGGAGAAACTCTATTGTCCTTTTTTTTCTTGTCAGAGCCCAGCTCATGAAAATCAGTCAGAAGGTTTAAGGGCTGGTCCAGTTTGAAACTATTGATGTCCTATCTACAAGGTAGGCCATCAATAATAGACAGTCAAGGATATGCCACCCTAGCCCCCACCGATTAGGTGTTTACAGGGTCGGTGTGCTCATACAATGAGCTGATTTCTGTGGGACGTGGACTACTCCATTCCAACTATAGTGGCCAGGCTTGGTACTGCAGACCAAGTTCCCATTTACTTCAATGGAAGCTGGGCCTGCAACGGAGTTGTCTGTGTTTCCTGCAGAAATCAGTTCAGTACACAAGTACACAGGCTCAGCAAACAGCTGGTTGGTAGGGTTCCCAGGTAGTAGACCCCCATCGATCAACTATTGACGACCTATTCTGCTGATAGGCCATCAATAGTTTACATCTGGACAACCTCTTCCATTTAAAATATTTTTGCCTTATTGCCTATGTAGCATCAGCATATTCCATAGCGCTGTACAGAAATAGTCATCACTCATATCAGACCCTGTCGCAATGGAGCTCACAATCTAGCTTCTCCTTTCTCAGTCACACACTAGGGTTAATTACTTAGGAATCCAATTACTGTGATTTACTACAATGTGTTTTTGCAGATATTTGGGGGAATTTATCATATGCAGAAATTTTCCCTTCTCTAGTTTAAACAGATATATAAAATATAGGATTATGTTGATACATTTGCTGCGCCTTTAAATATGTCTACAGATATGGAGTCCCTCCAGCTACTCAAACCCGACCCCATTTTCTAGGCACTTGAAAAGTGGATTATAAGGAGTAGAATCTATTCTATTTGATGAAAATCAATAGCATGTTTATCTAAATTGATTTGCGTCAAAAAGCGCAACTTACCCCAGGATTCCGGCACAATACCAGTAATAAATGTGCCCCATTGTTCTTAATTGGAATTGGACCTAGGGCCTGAGTGCTGTCACCCTGCTTCCCAATATATATTAACTTATGTGGCTATGTCTGCATGGTGGACGGGCCGGCGACAACACAGTGGCTTACTCAGTCCATGTAAAAGTAAAAATAACCTTATTTTCTTCAGTATTCAGCAATAACATGGAAATCCAGCGCAAACACATCACCCACTGGCAGCACATACACTTCGTGCTATGAAAAATAATAGACACTCGCCGTCAAGGCGCTAACTAAATAGCAGTTTCCTCACTACTAATACAGAGCCTAGCACCACTACATGTACCCAACAGGGTGTCAGTCTGGGGCGTCCTTCCTCCGTCAGACTCGTGGCCATACTGCAGCCTGGTTTCCCACAGACATTAGACTTTCCTTCTCCTCTGAGGGAGTAGCTCCAGCTCTCTGGCTTGTAGCTCTGTCCCAGCTTGACACCTGGGATTGAATGTGTCTGGAGATTTTAGCTCTTCCAGATACACCTGCACGGCTGTCCCTGCTGATTAGCACACCTTCAGTACACAGAAGGCCTGCTTACAGGCCATTCTGTGCACAGCCTTACCAAACCTGCTGATGTCCATGATTGGCAGCAGTCACCAGCAGAGGGACCAAGAATTAGAGGCTGGCAGGGAACCCAGGAAGAGTCAAAACAGTAGTGGCAGGAAATTGGTAACATGAGTAAGACTAATTTTACTTTATTATTTTTCACCTTTATGGGTCTTTTATAAATGTAGTTGGCTGGAGGACCCTTAATGCTAACAAACAAGATAAAAGTGACCTTGAAAGTATATATGAAACGAATTGTACACTTTAGACAAGGGCTTCTCAGTCTTTTTTACTAGGATCCAACCAATGGTTATAGTCCATGCAAAGAGTTTTAAAACTTTTTTCAACTTATCTGAAAAAATAGTCTTTTGAACCTCGTATATTACTGTATCACTAACATATGTCTATGAAGCAAATAATCACTTCTGTCAAAATCGATGACAGCCAACGTTCACCAAGAACTAGGGACACTGCACCCAGTTAGAGAAGCACTGGTTCAGGCAACCCCTTAGTACAAGTGATGGTACACGACATAGGTGCCAAGATACGATGCAGCAGGTGAAGTTACAAAACTGTCCATTTTTTATTTTAGAAGAAATAACTGTAAGAGAACAACAGTATGATGTTTGTTAAGGAAATCAATCAACTTTTGAAGTACCGTTACTCAATTCTAACTACGACTAGCTAAGGCTATGTTATTATATTATATATAATATTAGTATACACACGATAAGAAATAACAGTACTTCACACTTTGTAAGGAGTAATCACAACACTGGCAACATACAGTATGAATAAGGCAACTCAAACGTTTAACACATGGTAATGGAACAGTAAATCACAGTTTAATCCACACAGTTTGTTAATATGAAACACCCCTCCGTGGCTCACGGATTCCAGAACCAGCTGCAATGAACTCGCCTAATGTCGTCTGTAAATGGCCAGGCTCAATTCCAGTTACTTTCTCAATAATAGCCTATCACTAATGGTTCTAGCCTCCGTTAGATCACTACTGTCAGAATGAATAATGTTTGAATCCTCACTACCCTGACAGCAGGCCTGCTGACTAGCTGACAAGTCTCTTATGGTGTGCACACCGAATGGCATTTAATGAGGTTATCCTTACTTATGTACATTGCGTGGGAGTACTGACTCCAACTAGCTCTGGCTAATCCGGAGTCGGGAAAATTCTTTGACCATGACTCCCAGAAATCCTGGTGGTGGTCGAGACATCCTCCTGGAGTTGGAGACTTGGGCTGGTGCACTCCTCAATGCAGATCATCCCACTTGGGTGCCAGTTTCTCTGCCAACCATGGCACCCTCTGTAGAAGTTCCTCTGTAGATCTAGGCAGTCATTAGTCCTCCAACAAGTGGCCCCCGGGTTCTTCACAGCAGCTAGTGCTGTTCCTCACTTCCCCATTCAGCGTTACAGTAGCACCTCTGCTCATATTACCTGTCTAGAAGTGCTAAGAAGGTTCAGGGCTTCCAAGGGGAGAGATGCCTCCTATAGGCTTCCTGCTGGCAGTGACTTTGTGAGGGGTGGAGGAAGCTTACCCTCTAAGGCTCTCAGCACTCCATTTACTTCCTGCACCTGTATTCTGTCTCCTGCCTGGCCATGATGAGACTACAGGGGCCATTGAGCCAATCATGTGAGTAGCTCAGAGCCGCTGCAAACTGTAAGGAAAAAAGTGGTGCAGTGCTTCCCTCTTACATCCCTGATAATGAGCTGATCAACTCTTACCTCCAGCAAAAGGCTACTGTGAGTCTTTACTTCTGCATTCTATAATGGGGCCACATGCCGTGCTCTTGCATGTGATGCACTTGCCGATGCATCCGCAGTGGTATTCGGTGCTGGACACCGAAGAAGAAACATGTCCTTTTTGTTATAGTGCTGATAGGCTGTCTGTTTCTCTTACTGGAACAATCTATTGTCACTCTTGTACTCTGACCTTGGTTTATTTGCCTATTCTGTCTTGCCCTGTCCACATATATTCCTTCTCCATCATTTTACATCTAGGGACTTAGGAAATCAATTTAGGGTCCAGTCACAGGGTCACCCTTTTCAGGGCGGGTGCTCGAATTTATTGGCAGGTCCAGTCAGAGCTGATCTACGAAAAGATCCTATACCTTACCTACATTTCTACTACCAGCTGTATTGTTTCGCATGTCTATCAACCCACAAACCCCCTGTTTTTTACACGTCGTTCAGCTTGTCCTTGTCCTCTGTTCTGTATTTTTGGAAGTAAGAATAACAGAGCTGCAGAATGTGTCTGGACACAGAAGCCTTAATGACCATGAAAGTGTTTAACCTCTACAGTGGCACACCCGGAAGTTTTCTGGGACTAGCTCCACTGCCCATAATGACACAGTCCAGAAGATTTCCGGGCCATGTTTCTCTATGGGACTGTGCAGAACACAATGCCATAAGCTGTGGCATTGTGTTCTGCGCACACACCGCTGGAACAGTCCCACAGAGAACCAGTGCAGGACTTTAAAAAAAGCGGGAAGATATAACCGATCCGCCGGCAACTATCCATTTCTTTTTTCGAACTCCTGCACTGTATACACGTTGCCATAGAGACCATCGGCTTGTCAGAAGCCGGACAATGGTCCCTGTGGCAGGGAGAGCTGGTGATCGGCTGTCAGATGATAGTCGGGCACTAGCTCTTACAGCAGAGAATGGAGAAAACCTCCGATCTCAGCTGTTTAACCCTTTACATGCCGCGGTATGTGCGACCGCAGCATGTTAGGGCTGACAGAGGGAGGTGGCTCCCTCTGTCACCATCGGACCCCCCGCAATGTGATCAGTGGGTCCCGATGGGTCTTTGTGGCACACAGAGGCTTGAATATAGCCTCCAGGTCTGCCAGCTAAACTAGGCTATGACGCTCAGGGTGGCTTCACATGAGCATGTTTTTGTGCGTGCATACGCACTCACAAAAACACGCTTGTATTTGCAACATTGCATTCCCTATGGTGCATGCACATGTCCGTGCTTTACAGGCATGTGACTGCAAAGATAGGACATGTGTGCACCATTCAGAATGCACGCATTGGTTTCAATGGAGCCGCGGCTGCTGCCGGCGGCTCCATTGAAAGCAATGCTCTCCCGGCACCCCTTCATGCTTTTTCAGGGAAGGGCTTTACATATAAGCCCTTCCCTAAAAAAGAAAGATTTTAGCGTAAAAAAAAAAAAAAATCTATACTTAGCTGTCCGTCGCTGCCGTGACCCCCGCGGGCATGAAGAACACATCTGCCACATGCATCAGATGTTTCCTTCATCCCTGCTAGTTAAAAGAATTCTCTGCCGCTACATCTGCCACATCTGTGACAGATGCAGCAGAGCCATTCTACAATTCTCTACAGCAGCTGTCACACATGACAGCTGCGGTAGAGGATTCTGCTGCCAGCAATTGATTTCAGGGAAGGGTTTTAAATATAAGCCCTTCCCTGAAAATCAGGTAAAAGTGGTTTAAAAAACAAAAAAAATAGATACTCGCCTCCCTTCAGCTGCCGGGGCTCAGCCACGTCTTCACCTGCTGTCCCCTGCACTGTGGTGCTGATCTATCAACAGCCGGGGATTTAAAATGTTCTTCATAAGGTGTTCTTCATCCCCGCGGGGGTTATGGCAGCGGTGGACAGTTAAGTATATATATAAAAAATTTTTAACACTAAAATCTTTCTTTTTCACAGAAGGGCTTATATGTAAAGCCCTTCCCTGAAAAAGAATGCAGGGGGCCGGCAGAGCATTGGCCACACAGCTGCATACACACGTGTTTTTGCTGGTACCTAGGTGCACACATATGTATGCGCCTAAGTACGCACAAAAACAGTGCCCATCACAGCTGAGGTAATGTCATGTTTAATGCAGGTGGGCTTCGGCCCACACTGCATGCCCCAGTCAGACTGGGGTTCTTTAGAAGTGGACACATGCAGTTACAACTCCGTGTGGACCGACAGCATGGGTGGGTGCCAGGAAGCCACCGGCGGTACATAAATATATCCCATTGCAGTGCCCAGCACAGCTGATATAACGTCAGCTTTAATGCAGGTGGGCAAAAAATTAATTGGATTACACTGTAGGCGAGGGCCCCAAAAAATTGGTGTACCAACAGTACTAATGTACCTCAGAAAAATTGCCCATGCCCAACCAAGAGGGCAGGTGAAACCCATTAATCGCTTTGGTTAATGTGGCTTAATTGGTAACTAGGCCTGGAGGCAGCCCAGTTAAAATAAAAATTGGTTCAGGTGCAAGTTTCAACGCTTTAATGAGCATTGAAACGTATAAAAATTGTTTACAAAAATTATATGACTGAGCCTTGTGGGCCTAAGAAAAATTGCCTGTTCGGCGTGATTACGTCAGGTTTCAGGAGGAGGAGCAGGAGGAGGAGGATGAATATTATACACAGATTGATGAAGCTAAAAGGTCCACGTTTTTGATGGTGATAGAGAACAATGCTTCCATCCGCGGGTGCAGCCTACGTATTGTTTAGGTATCGCTGCTGTCCGCTGGTGGAGAAGAGAAGTCTGGGGAAATCCAGGCTTTGTTCATCTTGATGAGTGTAAGCCTGTCGGCACTGTCGGTTGACAGGCGGGTACGCTTATCTGTGATGATTCCCCCAGCCGCACTAAACACCCTCTCTGACAAGACGCTAGCCGCAGGACAAGCAATCACCTCCAGGGCATACAACGCGAGTTCAGGCCCCGTGTCCAGCTTCGACACCCAGTAGCTGTAGGGGGCAGAGGCGTCACGGAGGACGGTCGTGCGATCGGCTACGTACTCCCTCACCATCCTTTTACAGTGCTCCCGCCGACTCAGCCTTGACTGGGGAGCGGTGACACAGTCTTGCTGGGGAGCCAGAAAGCTGTCAAAGGCCTTAGAGAGTGTTCCCCTGCCTGTGCTGTACATGCTGCCTGATCTCTGCGCCTCCCCTGCTACCTGGCCCTCGGAACTGCACCTTCGGCCAATAGCGCGTCGGATGGGAATTTTACCATCAGTTTGTCCGCCAGCGTCCTGTGGTATAGCATCACTCTCGAACCCCTTTCCTCTTCGGGTATGAGAGTGGAAAGGTTCTCCTTATACCGTGGGTCGAGCAGTGTGTGCACCCAGTAATCCGTAGTGGCCAGAATGCGTGTAACGCGAGGGTTACGAGAAAGGCATCCTAACATGAAGTCAGCCATGTGTGCCAGGGTACCTGTATGCAACACATGGCTGTCCTCACTAGGAAGATCACTTTCAGGATCCTCCTCCTCCTCCTCAGGCCATACACGCTGAAAGGATGACGGGCAAGCAGCATGGGTACCCTCACCAGTGGGTCAAGCTGTCTCTTCCCCCTCCTCCTCATCCTCCTCATGCTCCTCCTCCTCCTCAACGCGCTGAGATATAGACAGGAGGGTGCTCTGACTATGCAGCGACATACTGTCTTCCCCCGCCTCTGTTTCCGAGCGCAAAGCGTCTGCCTTTATGCTTTGCAGGGAACTTCTCAAGAGGCATAGCAGAGGAATGGTGATGCTAATGATTGCAGCATCGCCGCTCACCATCTGGGTAGACTCATCAAAGTTTCCAAGGACCTGGCAGATGTCTGGCAACCAGGCCCACTCTTCTGTAAAGAATTGAGGAGGCTGACTCCCACTGCGCCGCCCATGTTGGAGTTGGTATTCCACTATAGCTCTACGCTGCTCATAGAGCCTGGCCAACATGTGGAGCGTAGAGTTCCACCGTGTGGGCACGTCGCACAGCAGTCGGTGCACTGGCAGATGAAACCGATGTTGCAGGGTGCGCAGGGTGGCAGCGTCCGTGTGGGACTTGCGGAAATGTGTGCAGAGCCGGCGCACCTTTCCGAGCAGGTCTGACAAGCGTGGGTAGCTTTTCAGAAAGCGCTGAACCACCAAATTAAAGACGTGGGCCAGGCATGGCACGTGCGTGAGGCTGCCGAGCTGCAGAGCCGCCACCAGGTTACGGCCGTTGTCACACACGACCATGGAGGCTCAGCGGCGCAAGCCGGCGGTCGGTCTGCTCTGTCAGACCCCGCAGCAGTTCGTGGGCCGTGTGCCTCTACTCTCCTAAGCTGAGTAGTTTCAGCACGGCCTGCTGATGCTTGCCCACCGCTGTGCTGCCACGCCGCTCGACACCGACTGCTGGCGATGTGCTGCTGCTGACACATCTTGATTGCGAGACAGAGGTTGCATAGGAGGAGGAGGAGGGTGGTTTAGTGGGGGAAGCATACACCGCCGCAGATACCACCACCGAGCTGTGGCCCGCAATTCTGGGGGTGGGTAGGACGTGAGCGGTCCCAGGCTCTGACTCTGTCCCAGCCTCCACTAAATTCACCCAATGTGCCGTCAGGGAGATATAGTGGCCCTGCCCGCCTGTGCTTGTCCACGTGTCCGTTGTTAAGTGGACCTTGGCAGTAACCGCGTTGGTGAGGGCGCGTACAATGTTGCGGGAGACGTGGTCGTGCAGGGCTGGGACGGCACATCGGGAAAAGTAGTGGCGACTGGGAACTGAGTAGCGAGGGGCCGCCGCCGCCATCATACCTTTGAAAGCCTCCGTTTCCACAACCCTATACGGCAGCATCTCCAGGCTGATAAATTTGGCTATGTGCACGTTTAACGCTTGAGCGTGCGGGTGCGTGGCGGCGTACTTGCGCTTGTGCTCCAACACTTACGCTAGCGACGGCTGGACGGTGCGCTGAGAGACATTGGTGGATGGGGCCGAGGACAGCGGAGGTGAGGGTGTGCGTACAGGCCAGGAGACGGTAGTGCCTGTGTCCTGAGAAGGGGGTTGGATCTCAGTGGCAGGTTGGGGCACAGGGGGAGAGGCAGCGGTGCAAACCGGAGGCGGCGAACGGCCTTCGTCCCACGTTGTGGGGTGCTTGGCCATCATATGTCTGCGCATGCTGGTGGTGGGGAGGCTGGTGGTGGTGGCTCCCCGGCTGATCTTGGCGCGACAAAGGTTGCACACCACTGTTCGTCGGTCGTCTGCACTCTCAGTGAAAAACTGCCAGACCTTTGAGCACCTCGGCCTCTGCAGGGTGGCATGGCGCGAGGGGGGAGCTTTGGGAAACTGCACTTGCCTCCCCCTCTGAAGACCTGTCCTCAGTAGGCGTAGCAAACCAGGTGGGGTCAGTCACCTCATCGTCCTGCTGCTCTTCCTCCGAATCCTCTGTGCACTCCTCCCTCAGGCTTACTCCAATTGCTACTACCTGAGTGATAGACAACTGTGTCTCATCGTCATCGTCCTCCTCACCCACTGAAAGCTCTTGAGACAGTTGCCGGAAGTCCCCAGCCTCATCCCCCGGACCCTGGGAACTTTCCAAAGGTTGGGCATCAGTCACGACAAACTCCTCCAGTGGGAGAGGATTCGGAACCATTGCTGCCCATTCTGGGCAGGGGCCCGAGAACAGTTCCTGGGAGTCTACCTGCTCCTCAGAATGTGTCATTGTAATGGAGTGAGGAGGCTGGGAGGAAGGAGGAGCAGCAGCCAGAGGATTCTGAGTTGCAGCAGTGGACGGCGCAGAACTCTGGGTGGTCAATAGATTGCTGGATGCACTTTCTGCCATCCACGACAGGACCTGCTCACATTTTCTAATAAAGGTCTACCGCGTGGACCCATTAATTGTGAGATGAATGTGGGGACGCCAGAAACGTGCCTCTCTCCTAATCCCGCAGCAGTCGGCTGCGATACACCTGGATCAGGAGCTCGGCCTGTGCCCACACCCTGACTTGGGCCTCCGCGTCCTCGCCCGCGTCCACGTCCTCTAGGCCTACCCCTACCCCTCAGCATGCTGTATTACCAGTAGTGCAGAAACAGAACGCTGTAATTAAATGTGCCACTTATTGGCCTGTGGTTGGAGGCTGACTTCGCTTGTGGAACGCACAGCAGAGGCAGGAAAGAATTTTGTGCAAGCCTGCTGTAACACTTAGCTGGCTGCGTATGAATTAGGACAACTACCCCCAGCAGAGACGCAGTACAGTCAGGACAGTCACAGGCAGCCCAAATAGATTTTTTTTCCCAAATTTTTTTGGAAAAGCCCACTGTCTATATAGACTGGATATGTCTTTCACTGTCCCTGCCTCACCACCACTACTGGCCGTGGGCTATGTAAAATTACTGCAGACTGTTTCACTCTGGACAGGATGACAGCGGTGATGTAAGAGGCAACGCAGAGCCAGGAAAGAATTTTGCGCAAGCCTGCTGTAACACTTAGCTGGCTGCGTATGAATTAGGACAACTACCCCCAGCAGAGACGCAGTACAGTCAGGATGGTCACAGGCAGCCCAAATAGATTTTTTTTCCCAAATTTTTTTGGAAAAGCCCACTGCCTATATAGACTGGATATGTCTTTCACTGTCCCTGCCTCACCACCACTACTGGCCGTGGATTATGTAAAATTACTGCAGGACGCAATGCTCTGGACGCAATGCTCTGAACGGCCGATATACAAAAAAAAAAAAAAGTGCAACACTGCAAAAAGCAGCCTCAACAGTACTGCACATGGTCAGATGTGGCCCTAAGAAGGACCGTTGGGGTTCTTGAAGCCTAAAATCAATCCTAACACTCTCCCTATAGCAGCTCCGGCATCAGCAGCACTGTCCCTGATCTCTGTCAGAATGCATCTGTGGCGAGCCGCGGGAGGGGCCGATTTATATACTCAGGTGACACCTGATCTCGCCAGCCACTCACTGCAGGGGGGTGGTATAGGGCTTGAACGTCGCAGGGGGAAGTTGTAATGCCTTCCCTGTCTTTCTATTGGCCAGAAAAGCGCGCCAACATCTCAGAGATGAAAGTGAAAGTAACTCGAACATCATGTGGTGCTCGCCTCTAGTAATGAGCATCTCGAACACGCTAATACTCGAACGAGTATCAAGCTCGGACGAGTACGTTCGCTCATCTCTACTGGGGTCCCCTCCACAAACACAGAGGATTGCACAATCAGCACACTGTGTCATCTCTGCTTTGTTTTTTCCCATGTCTAAGGTTCCTTGTATCATTGGCGTATATCTCAGCAACGCATCACAGGAAAGCTTCGCAGAGTTCCTGGCAGCGAGACATTAGTGCCATTCCAACAAAAGCAGATGCCAAAATGTCATAAGTGACTTAATTTGACATGCTCATTTAGTAGTACATTTCAGTTTCCAGGACAACTATGCAGATCTACCACATACAGCTCCGTAGTCCTGTGTCTGGATACTTTTGTCAGCTCCAGATTTGCTATCATGGCCGTTTCTCCCCAGTCTCTGCTCACCTTTGCTAATGGCTTTGCATAACCTTTTAATAATGCATGCAAAACATGGGCTGAAGGAACATTTTACTGCTAAGTTTGGCCTAGATACAATGTTGTGTACATAAGAAGTACATGTCTTATATAAATAGGAGTTGTCAAGTAATGCAAGTACATTGGGCATCAGCCAATGCCCCGTGTCCACAGCACGAGCATCTCTAAGCTTATAGTATTTCTCTTGTACTCAATTGTACTCCTTAAAGGGATTCCCCCGGTTAGAAAATAGCAAAATTTAGAGCCACATCACTTAATAATAAACACATGCTACTTACCCTCCTTAGCTCCGACGATCCAGCCCTGCAGCCTCGCGATTCATCCTCGTGTGGTGTAGAGTATTAAGACAGCAGAATGCAGTCCTAAGCTCTTGCTCATGACCTGAAGGTTGCAAGTTTAATCCCTGCATGGTTCTGGTAGCCGGCTCACGGTTGACTCAGCCTTCCATCCTCCACTGTAACTGGGGAATCCGTAGGAGCGGCATCAATAAGAGCCCTAGTTATTGGAGAAAACAACCCCCTATAGTGACAGTAAAAGGCTCACTTTAAATCCGAAACATCGCTGGTGTACTTTCTGCATGATCAAGAAGGTTTTGCCGCATGGAGTGCTGACGTCCATTCCACATTTATTTGTTTCATTTATGGACAGATGACGACTGATCTATCTGGGATGCCTGATGCACTCATTCTATTGTGAGGACATTTGTGCTTCTGCCGGTTGCTTTATGGACCTGTGGTGACAGTAGTCACTAGAACTGATCTGGATCTGCTAAGATCACGTGATCTATGTGTCCAACGGAAGAAACAGCACTGCTGCTTCCTCTATGTATCATTCATTGAGCCCTATGTATCCTGTAAAAGCTGCTATAAACCACATATGCCCTGTACTCCTAGCCCTCAGCTGTCTCAGACCCCGTTCTCAGGATCAGTGTGGGTCTGATCAGTCAGATCCCCGACTGATCACACTTTTATTACTTATCTCACTGTATGGCGCTTATTTTACTTTATGTAGATCCTTGGCTGTGTTACAGCCAGACTCCAACCAGTAATCATATGGTCACATTGGCAGTGTCGCATCATCAACTTTTAAGGGGTTGTCCAGGACTTTTTGGATTTTTTTGGATGATCAGCGGGGGAGTCAGACACTTGGGATCCCCGACGGTCATCTGATCCCCGGTGTTGCTGTCAATGTGGTCAGCAATGGAAGCAGATAATGCTGACAACATTACAGTTTCCTAGTTTGGTACTACGGCCACAGCTCCTATTGAACAAAATTGGAGCTGTGCCTGCATTACCAACCCAGGCCACATCATTGCGAACAGCATGATCTGCTTCCTGCACTATGGTGCTGAGACTCAGTTGATAGGTGGGGATCCTGAGCAGTAGACCCTGCCAATCATCTACTGATGACCTGTCCTGAGAAGTCCCGGACATCCCGTAACATTAGAAAAGACAAACCGCTTAGCAGACGTATTGAAATTCATGATGATGCCTGTCGCCATTTTTTTTACAATGTCTACCATCTGCCTGAAGGAAGGACAGCTCATCTCAGACTCAGTTACTGATTTGGAATTTTAAAATGGAACTACAAAAACCATGAAGTATTACCGTAACACACTTAAGCAGATGTTTTCATTTACAAACTTCTTCATGTCTTAATTAAGATATTTCCTAATCCAAATCTTGTTCTCCTTATGATCCTGGTACTACCAGCAGCCCCGCACTATGGCTTATATCATTTTAAATTACATACACTGCAACAATTAATTTTGACCATAATTCTCATTAAAATTTCTAATTATAATACAGTGGAGTGGAGAATGTTATCACTGATGTGTGGGGAATCAATATATTCTTTCCTGCTCATCATCTCTTTCTATTACATAGTCTTGCAGCTAGCTTAGCATTGGCTTTATACACTAACTTTCTTTAATTATACATTTTATGCATGCGATTCAGAAATATCCATAAGCTCATTTAAATACAATTAATGTGAGCTATGAGTCTTTGTGTAGCTCCACTTTTAACAAGGTTTCACGCCTTCAACTGGCATAAAAAGTTTTATACCTTTGCAAGTACTACACATTATTCATTTTGAATGGGTTTTAGGTTATATCATGCAGTTTGATATCTTTACACATACCTGCTTCTTCCAGTTTACCTGTAGCTCCAGATTATTGACCTCCATCAACAGCCAAAGCCAGAGGTGTAACATGAAGCTTCTGGGCACCATTGCAAAATCTGTAACCGGGCCCCCAACTATAATGCTTTATTCATAGTACTGGGCTCTCTATATGCAGAAGAGAGGCCTTATGGGCCTGCTAAGGCTCCTGGGCCCGGGTGCAACCGCATCCCCTGCATTCCTTGTAGTTAAGCCCCTGGAAAGCAGAGCACAGCTACAAAAAGAGTTTCTGTATTTTTGAAGGATTAGACTCATCTATGAATTACAAAAACATTTCATTAATTTCAGTGGGCACCATATAATGCTACAGCTGGTGCTGTAAAAAAATTGAGCATTTGTTGCTAATTTTCCCCACTAATGAAGGTACCTTGTGATCTTATCAGGAGTGGTGATGAGCGAACTTTTCGAAAGTTCATATAGCCTGGTTTGCAAAATTTCGGCAAAAAGTTTGGTTTGATCTGAATTAGTTTGAACCGAAACAGAACTTTACTAATGCACCTAAAACTGTTGTATAACACCATCTAAGAGCCATAAAAGCCCTGTATAACAGTCTTAGGTCACCTAGGAGTGTATCTAAGCTGTTTTAAGGAATAGGTAAGGGAGAAGGAGGAGATTTTAGTGGGTTCAGCGGAGACGAACCGCGGTTCGAGTTTGAGTGCAACACTAATCAGGAGACCTTTAATACAGAAAGTGATTGTAAAAAGTGGAAAAACTCTTAATTACTTGCTACAGACTAAGGGTCCTTTTTCTCAAGCTGGTTTTTGATAGGAGCATATTTGCATTTCTTTTACATGGGCAAAAAATCATTGTGCAGAGTGTTAAGGCAGCAGAAATGCAGTCCTAGGCTCTCGCTCACGCCTGAAGGTTGCAAGTTCAATCATCGCATGGTTCAGGTAGTCGGTTCCAGGTTGACTCAGCCTTCCATCCTTCTGAGGTTGGTAAAATGAGTACCCAGCTTGGTGAGGGGTAATAAATAAATTATCTGAAAGAGCTGCGGTGGAAGTTGGCGCTATACAAATAACAAGATTTATTTATATGGGGACAAATGTTCATTAGTACAATTGTTTGTCACCATAGAACCAAATGTACATCGCCCTATTAAAAAAAGAGAGATGTACAAGCAACCAGAGTGTTAACCCACTTGTTAGCTGATCGTTGTCTCTTTTACATGGTTCAACTATCAGGGAAACTAATTTTCAGGTGAATGTTCATGCCCAATAATTATAATCAGGCCATGTAAAATAGCCTTTACATTCCTATGGGGAGGAATGGAGTGCAAGCACGTATGTTCGGCCACCAGTCCATTCATGCCGAAGACTCCTCCAAATAGGGTACTGGCTTTGCTGTGAGGTCCCTAAGCCGTTGCATATAAAGCTAGTCCTGGTTATATGGCTGCTGACTCTAGACTGGGCCGAGGCGTGGTATCTGTAGATTTGAACAGAGGCGTAGTGAGGAAACAAGCTAAATTCAGGCCAACATAAGTGTATAAACAAGATCAGGGCAGGAAGCAAACAATAGCAGAGTCCAAAATACAGAGCTGAGGTCAGGGAGCACAGAAGTCAGATTGGTTAAAAAATGGGCACGGGTCAGAAGCTGGAATACACACAAACTGGGGCTTTATCACAACGGCTAATGAGACCAATGGCTAAAACATCCTCCTTGGGGAAAAGATGCCTAATATAGGGGATGATGACTGGTGATTGGTAGGGGACAGGATTAGGGAGTGCATGCTGGCCCTTTAAAAGAGGGGATGGAGATGTGGGAGTGGGTAGAGCCAAAGACGTGCTATGCACTGACTGACTGCAACCCCAGATGCAGGTGACCAGCGATGATGCACCGTGGCAGGGGATAAGTTAAAATCAAGATACAACCCCTGTAAAAATATTCCCAGCAGTATTTTTAACCCTTTCCAATCCACTGTCTGACGTCTGAAGACATTCTGATCGAAGGCTGTAGAGCTCTGATGTCGGAAGATGTCCGGCAGGGTATTCTTACTGTATATTACTGGCCGCTCTTTTGTCAGGGGCCTCTCCAGCATGTCCCATACCGCAGTACTGGCTCTAGCCAGCAGATGGCACCATTGTATAATAGCAGAAAGAGAAAACCCTCTAGGAAACCCTGAATCCAAAATGGGATTGCAAAGGGTTAATGGCTACCACAAATTTGTATTGGGTGCGTCAATTTTGAATACATTGCCACTGTACACTGTAGAGGCTACATTGGAAATGTGCAGCTTCTCTAGTGCCCTCTTGGACAGTACAGATATGCCACTCCTTTCAATACAGTCCCATAATTCTAAACTATAGAGTGGAAGCTTTAAGTTTAACCCTTATGTGACTGATACAAATACAGTCCTTTAAATAATTTTCCTGCTGAACTAAGGACTATGGCGGTGGACTATACACATTACCCTGCAATGCACAGACCGCTGCATTGCCTCTATTCTTAATATCAGTATACTTCATGTATTTGAAATATTAGTTTTCTCCATCAACTTGGTGGCTGCTGCATAAAACAAACTAACAGCCTAGGAGAGAGTGTTCATTGCAGAGAGGTGGATGATAAGCAGCTGCTGCCACTCGTGCCGCTCTCATTCATACAATTTATTTGTTTTGAAACGTAATTCTTCATATTTAATGAAAACACGATGAGGTTCTATTTGTGCTCAAGGAGCAAGACAAGAATTATTGTTCTTGCAAGTCCCAGTGTTGTCTTTCCCCTAAGACAAAATGTGTCATCCAGTTCATATTTCTGTCTATGCACATGATAATAAATGTATTTATCTGCCTTACCTGTGACATTGAAAGGGTGGTGAAGCTTTACAAACACCCTAATCCTGGGTCAGTTCCCACTACTAAAGCCCTACAATCAGCTGATATGCCCAGCGGTACTACTGACTAAATGCTTATATTCCTGGTATGAAAAAAAGCAATGCATCATGGTACCCATTCTTTTCATGGGTGCCCTGCTCTCTAGAATAGTCTCGTGCCTGACATACCCTCCTCTGTAGCTTGTATGGAACACCTCTGTTAAAGAACAGTAGTCTTAGGGGTTATAGCCACCACATGTGGGGGTCTCACAGCTGAGATACCCAACAATCCATAGAATGGGAGTCCCATATCCCCTTATATTCTCATTACTGCACCCACGCACAGTGGCATGAGATTGAATGGAGTGGCTGTCGCACATGTATGGCGTGCTCCGTTTATGTAAATTGAGTTGATGTAAATAGCCAAATACAAGCCTTGCTATCTCCAGCAATCCCATTGAAAATAAATAGAGCGGTGTCACTCATGGAAAGTCAAAGCAGATACATTGCAGAAAGCCAATGGTCACTTTTTCATTAGACTGAATTTTTTGAATGAAAATTGGTTGGACCCTTTAACATGACTGGATGATGGGTTTCCGTAAATAAAAAAAGGTGACTGAACAGTAATTGAATAGCCTTGAAATGATTCCACAGTGCGATCATACAGCTAGGAAGCAAGTAGAATGTTCAGCTGCATAGCTCGATGTATAACCAGTAGAAAGAGGGAGATTGTGATCCCGCTGTATAGAGTTCTGGTGAGACCACATCTGGAATACTGTGTTCAGTTTTGGAGACCTCGTTTACAGCAAGACATTGATAAAATAAAACGATGGAAACCTTTTCATGTGTTACAGGAGGAGAGAAGGGAGAGAGGGACATGATGGAAATGCAGAGTCCAAGGAGAGGGCCCACAGCCGAGGAGGTAGCGGTGTAGATAAGGCCTTGTCACGGGGCTCTACCATCTCCTCCCGTGGGGGTACCACAGGACCAAACCAAGTTACTGCTAGGGGAGTTTCACAGGGAAAACCCAATCCGCGGTTTACCTTACAGTTCTTGTTGTCACGGGTGATGCCCCCGTTCCGTCCTCTGCAGTGAATCCCAAAGTTGTAATAAAGAGTCCACACACACAGGGGTAACTTTCTGAGCAAAACCGGGAACGGTCAGTAGAGCTCGTTTACTTGAATAAAACATTAACAGTCCATGAACATTACAGCTGCCAGCAAAACACACGTGCAAAATGGATAGTGGTATGACAGGGAAGATTCACAGGATGACAGAAGAAGCCACAGTCCTAGTCATCTGTGGGGTTCTGCTCCCGGCGACTCTCTTCACTCTCTCTCCAGCTCTCTACCAGTACACATTCACATTTTCAGTTGCACTCAGCGTTGCATGGCGGCTCCTCTCACTCTCTCACTCTCTCTCTCTCTCTCTCTCTCTCTCAGTACTCCATATTAGCACCGAGGTGGCCTGGGTGAATTGGGCCCAGACATCAGGCCATCGCTCAGCCTCTTCCATCTTGGGGATCCTCATAAGATGAGGCACACTTTCTCCTACTCAATAAAAGTTCCTTTTCTCCTTAAGACAGGCTCCACTGACAGGCTTCTCCAACTAACTTGCAGACTTCTGCTAGACTCCCTCTCTAACTCCAACTTAGACTTAAACTCTTGCAAAACTGACTCTCCAACCACAGACTGACTTGCATTCTCCTTGCAAACACACACACACACACATATATATATATATATATCATGATCCCATGACTTATAACATGATACATTTCTCAGACATAGCCCAGACATTAACCCATTCAGTGCTCAAAAGGTGCAATACATATCTCAAAGGCATACTACATAGAAGACACTGACAATACAAATGGCACGAGACAAACACTTACCATTATGTTAAGAGAACAAGCCGACCCCGGCGCCTCTTCAAAACAGAGTAAGGGTGGCTTCACATAAGCGTGTTTTTCTGCATACATAAGTGCGCACCCATGTACGTGCAAAAACACGCGTGAGTGCAGGTCCGTGCATTGTTTTCAAGACAATGGTCTGCCAGCACCCCTGCATTGTTTTTTAGGAAAGGGCTTTACATAAAAACCCTTCCCTGAAAAACAAAAATTTTAGTGTAAAAAATAAAAGAATAAACTTATCTGTCCGCCGCTGCCGTGTCCCCCGTGGGGATGAAGAAGACATCTGCCGCATGACAGCTGCAGTAGAGGATTCTGCTCAGCCAATCACAGGCAGCTCTCGCCGAATGAATGACGGGTGAATGAATGACAGGGGAGAGCTGCCTGTGATTGGCTGAGCACCTCAGCCAATTACCATCAGCTCTTTCATCAGGCGGGGATTTTAAATCCCTGACTGCTGATAGATCAGCACTACAGAGCCGGGGACAGCGAGAAGAAGAAGCGGCTGAGCCCCAGCAGCTGAAGGGAGGTGAGTATGTTTTTTTTTTTTTTTACACCACTTTTAATGGATTTTCAGGGAAGGGCTTATATTTAAAGCCCTTCCTTGAAATCAATTGACAGGGTGCTGGCAGCAGAATCCTCTACCGCAGCTGTCATGTGTGACAGTTGCGGTAGAGAATTGAAGAATTCCTCTGCTGCATCTGTCACAGATGTGGCAGATGTAGCAGCAGTGAATTCTTTTTACTAGCTAGGATGAAGGAACACGGCAGCGGCGGACAGGTAAGTTTATTTTTTAAATTTTTACACCAAAATCTTTGTTTTTTAGGGAAGGGCCTGTATGTAAAGCCCTTCTCTGAAAAAAACAATACAGGGGTGTCAGCAGACCATTGCTTTCAATGGAGCTGCCGGCAGCAGCTGCGGCTCCATTGGAAACAATGCGTGCATTCACTATGGTGCACGCATGTCCTATCTGTGCAGGCATATGCCTGTAAAGCACGGACATGGGTACACACCATAGGGAATGCATTGAGGCTAATAGACGCGTGTTTTTGTGCGAGCGTATGCACACACAAAATACACTCTCGTCTGAAGCCACCCTAAATATCTGGAGTTGGTTAGTCTCAGTGTTCTACTCACTCATCATTTTGGAGAACCATCTGCACAGTCATGGAGTGTGCAACGTGTACCTTCAACACGTAGTCCCCCTTTGGTTACTACTCAAAGCTTACCCATTCAGGTGTACTCAGACTACCTAAGACGTCACTTTCTTTGAAAAGCATTAATGCATGACAGCGTGTATGAAAAGTGGTATGGCCATAACCACCGGACTATTACTGTTAGGTTGAATGAAATCCAGGATTCACTAACATTGCTATGGGGCACTTACATATCTTTTTTCCCCGAAGACTAAAGAAGACAGAAAAAGAATACATCACTGTAGCTGGACAAAAGAATAGAAAAGGGGGATTTGCAGGTTTAGAAAAACAAGGGGCAAGTAAACATTTGTATTATCTTATCTATGCCAAGGGGATGTAGATATCTTTAAAGTCATTTTGAAGGGCGTAACAGGACAAAACAAAGTCTCTGGCAGAGTCCCCAAAACACGGAAACATAAAGTCCCATCAGTGTAGGGTTTGTGCTCCATGTTTTTAACCCCACGGAAGAGCACAGAGACAGACTCGCTCTAAAAAATAACCCTTACCTCAGGGTCCATTGCCGGCTCAGAACAGTCTGGTGTCGACTGCCTCTATGATGCAGAAAAGTCCAGAGGCCCGACATCCTCCTCCTTGGACAAAGCTTGTGGAACAGGAATGCCAGACAAGGGTTGCCGCAATCCCAGTAGGGTTCCTCGAGGGTGATCATCCTGAGAAGTGAAGCAGAAGTTAGAGTCCCCATACTCTCTGATGAAGGGTCGAAGGTGTGCAGGCAAGATATTTTTAACCTCCTCATTGTCGCGGTGAATCAGTATCCAAGAGGGATAGTGACTTTAAATAAATCCGCTGTAGACTCCGGAGACTTCTTCCTGCTGTGGCAATGTCCGCAGTGGGAGTAACATGGCCAGTGGGAACAGGGTCTATCATCAGAGGCTCCTCCAATCTTTCCTTTGGTGGAGGTGAAGCAGGTGAGCAGTCTGGAAGCAGAGCTAAAAGTTCAGGCTCATCGCCCCAGTAGAAACATGACTCAATGGGTGGATACTCAGTGGGGACAAACTGAAGGGTTTTGGTGGCCATCTCGCCTGCAGAAGCACTCTCGTCAATCTGTGGAAACAAGTCTAGTGGTTCACTCACAGATCTTAGCGATGCCTCATCTGGGTGGTTCTTAGCTGGTTGCTGCTGTTCTGTGGTGGGGTTGACTCTCCCCTACTTTTCCCACACACATGGCTGGAATTAAAATATAATGTCTGTGACTAGTTTTATTTTAACTTCAGAGGAATCAGGATTGAGAGCAGCTTTCGACATTAGGGTCATGCTTAAACATTGTGATTAGAAGATGAGTTTGTAGCTTTCTTCCAATCATAGAGATAAACTTTGTAGAAATTCTTTGTACTTTGTAGAACTTTCCTATTGCTTGTTTTCTGCGGGTTTTACATTTCATTTTCTGTTCTATTACTGGTTTCAACTAGAGTTGAGCGAACATGCTCGTCCGAGCTTGATGCTCGTTCGAGTATTAGCATAATACCGTAATAGCATAATTAGCGGTTACCGTGCCGAGTTCGACCCCGCCCCGTTTTGACGCCTCACCGCATTACCACTTCCTGCTGTGACGCGCCACCGTCCACACCTCCGCAGCAGTAAGTGGCTGGCTAAGGGAGAGAGAGAGAGAGAAAGAAAAAAAAAGCTCGGAACCCGGCGGGTCAAATACAAAAATGCTTGAGTCTCCCATTGTAGCCAATGGGGTTCATTACCTGAATAGAGCTCTCGAATATTACGAAAAGCTCGACTCGAATAACGAGCACCCGAACATTTTGGTACTTGCTCATCTCTACTTTCAACCAGTTAGAACTCTGTCATGAAGCATAAGTCAAAGATGACTTCTGCTGACATGAACTTATTTGTAACTACCAAGTACCTACGGCAGCTCCATGTTGATTTAGAATTGCTAATAATGTTTCAGACATGGTTGTAACAGAGGCTAAGCAGGCCTATGCAGGTGTAGGATCAGTTCTGCCTGGAAAAAGCAGCAACACAGCCATATAGTTAATTTTTTTATTTTTTCACCCTACAGCAATACTGTGGACTCCTATTATCTATGCATTTCTATAGCCAGGATTGAGTAAAAGCTATATAGATCTTTAGTGAGTTGCTAGTGCCAGATGCTGACAACCATCATTTTATCATTTAACTCCACGTTAGTGTGAAGAACACAGATACAAAAAATAGAGCTCTAACTGATATAAAGATATGTTATAAATGGAATAATATATTGTAACATTCTTTTGACAAACGGGAAGTTGGCATCTCCTCTACATAACACACGGCAATCAACAAGCACCAAGTGAGCTGCAGCGAAGCCAATGGAATCCACAGAGGCAAGTAGAGCTACGTAGTGAATAGAAATACTGACTCAAGTAGAGCTGCTTTAACAATAGGGCAAATGCTGCCTCTGCAGTGGGCCTACTGGTTGATGACTTCGACAAGAGCTAATTCGTAAAAGGTGTTTCATACAAGGAGATGAGATTAGAAATGTGGGTTTCACAGGTGCTTTTCCCACTGAACAAAAGGCACACAAAGCCTGGTTACTGACATATATGTTCTTCTCAAGATAGACTGGTCAGTATGAACCATGTCACATGTATAGATTACTACCCAATATCCAAAAGAGAAAATTATGTTGCTTGTTGGTGATTTGTGCTGGATAGTAACTGCATTATTTAGAGGTATCCTAGAGTTAAACTACTGTATTAGATATGCTGCATCCTATATAATTTTTAATGGGAAAGTCTGAATTCTAGGTTTTGCTATGTGGCTCCATGACTTCTATGTATGCAAATGTAAGCATGGAAATATTGTTCTCATCTTAATTTTGCTAGCTAGTTTAGATTAGGAAAAACAAATACATTTGCACTATCCCATCCCTTTATTCACCTTGGCTTTGCCCTTGAATGTCATTCCCTTGATAGGGTAAACACAATGCTGACTTTCTGCTACTGTATCTAGCTCCACTCTGTAGGCTATGCTGTGTGCAGAAGATCTGATATGACGCTATTATTGATTTTTTGGATGCCGCCCAAGTAAAAGTAATTACGTTTTGTGTAATACAGTTAAGTTTACTGACAAGCTGGAGGGGCAATTTTTGACTTTGCTATGAGAACCCCATGAATTCTAGCTACATCCCTGGCTTCATAACTTGAAATATACATGAGGAAGAATAACCAAATAATATTCATAAGAACAGATGCTGAAGACAAAAAGAGGAGAAATCTAGCAATTCTCTCATAGTAAAATCTAAATGCTTTAATTCCATAGCACAAAAAGGAAGATAAAATGTTGATACAAAGATATCTGCTTACACATTTTAGGTTCCTCTTAATATTATGTAGTTAACTTGTACTGTATTGTCTTACAGCTGTGGTGAAAGAGTTGGCCAGTAGAAGACTCTATAATAATAATTCCGGCAGAGAAAGGGTGCCTCAATTGTTAAGTAGTAGACACCTGTTGAGGTTTGGGCAAAAGGGAGGTGATACCCACAGTAGTCATCTAGCTTGTGACAGGCGCTTCGCTAACCAGTTCCTGATATTGGTGACTTTCTTTCCAAGACGGTAGACCCCCTGTATTCTGTCAAGTCATGGTGAGTTGATGTTCAGTCCTGCCAGAGATGCCTCCGGCTGGGGGTCTTCTTTATCATGGTGTAATCGGAAGGACTGATACTGTATAGATGGACTGTATAGATGGACTGTGCTGTAATGTTTTGGCATGAAGACTATGTTTAGAAAGGGATGTTGATATATAGTAAGAGGTCAGCCGGCCAGGATTTATGTCTGTGTGTAATGTGTAGTTGAAATACTGTGACCAGTTGCTGAGTGCAATAAAGTTGGCAGTTGCCAGATTCTAAAGTAGTATGGTTGAAAAGTGTCTTCATGAGAGTAGCACCAACCATCTTGGGTGAAAATGATGTCGATTCTGCATCGTGACTACTTCCCTAGTGTCACATAGCTTTGAATAAAAAATATGCCTTTGACAGAGTAACTGGAGCTTACAAGACTTCCATTACTTTAGCAAATGATTTGCTGATAGCAATTTGAAAGATAAATCCGCTCCTTCTTAACTTCTAGAAAAATAGTCATTAGCCCTATTGTGGAGACATGTATTAGTAATAGAAACCATGATAAATGCTAGATACAAAATTTTTTTTTTCCATCCTCTAGTTGATCCAGAGGAAGGTAATAACCCCAAGAAGCAGGAGCCAATTAGCTTATTTGGGGGAAAATTCCTTCCCGACTCCATAATGGCAATCAGAATAATCCGTGGATCAACCTTGATAGTTCTCACCTGACTGTAAGACCCGGATCAACAACCCGCTGGTCACCTAATGTCTATATCCTATAATATCCTTCCGTTCTAGAAAGACATCTAGTCCCCTCTTAAACTCCTCTATGGATTTTGCCATCACCACATCCCCAGGCAGAGAGTTCCACAGTCTCACTGCTCTTACAGTAAAGAACCCCCTTCTGTGTTGGGGTGCATAACTTTTTAATCCCCTTTTATTCTATTTTTTCTTGGATATGGGGTGACCAAAAAAATGCAATTCTGGTTTTGTGTATATATTTTTTTATGTTGGCATTCACTGTACGGGATTAATAATGCGATATTTTAATAATCTGGTCTTTTGCAGATGCAGTCATGCCAATTTTAATTTTTTTATTTTTTAATGTACTAACTGGGATAAGGAAGGGTATAAAATGTTCATGTTTTTTAATGATTAAAAAAATTTTTTAGTCATTTTAACATTTTTCTTTAGCCTCACAGAAGACTTGAACTTGCATTCATTTCACTGCTTATATAATATAATGCAATACTTTATTCTGACTATCAATCTATCAAAACATGCCTGGAGGCCTTCAGACAACCAAATAGCACCTCTAAATTTCCTCGTAGGGGAGCCATTTGGGACTCCTGAATCCCAATCAGGGCATTTAAAGGGCTAACAGTTGGGATCAGCGTCACCTGTAATCATGGCTGCTGTGGGTGGTGTCCAACACCCACTGTGTATGGAGCAGGCTTGGCTCACGAGACTGTTTCATACATGGACATCCAATATGCATCATACCACAGTAAGGGATAACAGACATTTATCCTGTATTCATAGGAGAGGGGGTAAATATCTGATTGTTGGTTTTCCGACTATTGAGAATCAGAGTGGGGCCTAGTGAAGGCTCTCAGGCCTGCCATGGATTCCAACTTGTAAAAAAAAGTTTTATAAAAAAATGTAATTAAAAAACCTAACCTTTTCCCATTTTTCCCATAAAATAGAAAGCAATAGAAATAAACTTAATTAGTATTACCACGTCTCCTAAAGACTGAACTACAACATATGACAGAGATAAAGAAAGAAAAATGCACAATGCCAGAATTGCATTTATTAGTCACCCTGTCGTCCCAACAAAAATTAAATAAAAAGCTATACATTCTAAAATGGTACCAATAGAAACTACAGCTCAATCTGCAAAAATCAAATCCTCCCGCAACGCCATCAACTTAAAAATTACAGCCCAGTGTTTCCCCAACTCCAGTACTCAACACCCCCCAACAGGCCAGGTTTCCAAGATCTGCATAGTATTGCACAGGTAACATAACTGTTGTCAGTGTCTCAGGCACTGTACACTTGTTTTCTCTATAGGCTATCCTAAAAACCTGACCTGTTGGGGAGTGTGAGGACTGGAGTTTAGGAAACACTGCTCTAGCCAGACTGTAAGGGGTTAAAAACCAATTCATATGTATGTATGTATATTATTGCTGGACTTTATATATGTTCCTTCTAGGACCTTCACAAAGGTCTCATGACTGTATTTCTTTACTATAACTTGGCTGCTGTGGATTAATAGGGAGTGAGATGCCTGCTGATTGGCTAGGTATAAAAGACAAGTCCTGTTCCAGTAGTAGTGCAGTTTTTGCAGAGAGCCTCATGGGGAATAAGCTGCCCCAGCACTACGAGAGAGCTGGGTTTTCCTGTATCAGAGAGATAGAGTGAGTACAACACGGATTTCTGGACTGACATTATCCAGATGCTGCAATGCAAGGGCCAAAGGCAGGTCTGCCAATCACCCACGGAGACTACCAACTGCAAGCTGTCACTAGGAGAGAAACCACCAGCATGAGCTGATCATCTGACAGCCAGTATACCGATATATCATCATACTCGTGGCTGAGCATGATTGTCTTCCAAGTATGGGGGCTTTGCGGTGGGTCTGTAGATGACTATAGAGACTTATTCTTGATCCACAGGTTCAACAGTGGGGATATCAGTTTCCAAGTGGAAAACGGTCCTGACAAGGGTTGGCTTGATGTACTTTCATATTGATACGTTTCTCCCTTTCGCCCTCCATTCGTTCCTCTTTGAAACTCACAGTGCTCTTGGTAACAGCTGACCCCCAAATTGATCGCTTCCCAGTTCTCGATGTCTATTCCACAGTTTTTAAGGTTAGCTTTAAAGGGGTGGTCTCGCGAAACAAAGTGGGGGTATACACTTCCGTATGGCCATATTAATGCACTTTGTAATATACATCGTGCATTAAATATGAGCCATACAGAAGTTATTCCACTTACCTGCTCCGTTGCTAGCGTCCTCGTCTCCATGGTTCCGTCTAAATTCGCCGGCAGCTTGCTTTTTTAGACGCGCTTGCGCAGTCCGGTCTTCTCCATTCAGCACGAGCCGCTTCAGTGTGCTCCCCGCTACAGCTCTTCTGCGCATGCGCAGACAAGCTGTCACTGCTCGGGAGCGCGCTAGAGCGGCCATTCTGTACCTTCCTCTGTTAGAGGAAGGTGCAGAGCTGCCGAGCTGTCCGGAGAAGCCGCCCAGCTGTCCCGCCGTCCAGCTGTCCTGGTAAGTGATAGGCCGGGGGGGCTGCCGCTGCGCCGGGCTGCGCCGGGGGGGGGGTGTGCGATGGGGGGGCTGTCGCTGCGCCGGGGGAACTAGCGCTGGGCCGGGGGGGGGGCTGCCGCTGCGATGGGGGGGCTGTCGCTGCGCCGGGGGAACTAGCGCTGGGCCGGGGGGGGGGGCTGTCGCTGGGCCGGGGGGCTGCCGCTGTGATGGGGGAACTAGCGCTAGGGCGGGGGGGCTGTCGCTGCGCCGGGGGGGCTGCTGCTGTGATGGGGGAACTAGCGCTAGGCCGGGGGGGCTGCCGCTGTGATGGGGGGGGGCTGTCACTGCGCCGGGGGAACTAGTGCTGGGCCGGGGGGGGCTGCCGCTGTGATGGGGGAACTAGCGCTGGGCCGGGGGGGCTGCCGCTGTGATGGGGGGGGGGGCTGCGCTGGTTACCTTCTGCCTGGCGGTGGGTGACAGGTCGGCCGTGTTCACTCCAGGGGTCCGGTCGGCGGCTGCGGGGCGTCTGGTTGCCATGGAGACACAGCTGGTAGCGTCTCGGGAGCGCGCACGTCGGGCTACAGCAAGCGATGCGAAAAGAGCTGGCGGCCATCTTGGGAAAAAGTTTTATAAGTTGCTGAAACGCTGGAACGGTAAGTAGAAACCAGCTAGGAAAGTAATTTACAGGGGTAATTAGTAATGTATGTTTAATTAGGGGGACTGGGCAAAAAAAAAAATTCACTGCTTCCTCGAGACATCTCCTTTAAGTCCATCCTTAAATCTCTTTTGCTGTCCACCAACATTCCGTTTTCCATTCTTGAGTTGAGAGTATAGTAATTGTTTTGGGAGACGATAATCGGGCATTCGCACAATGAGGCTAGTCCAGCGAAGTTGATGGCCAAGTATCATCGCTTCAGTGCTGGTGGTCTTTGCTTCTTCCAGAACGCTGACATTTGTCTACCTGTCTTCTCAAGAGATTTGGAGGATTTTTTGAAGACAACGCTGATGGAATCGTTCCAGAAGTTGAGAGTGATGTTTGTAGATGGTCCACGTTTCCCAGGCATATAACAGGGTTGGTAGAACAATAGCTTTATTAACAAGCATCTTGGTATCCCTACGAAAGTCCTGGTCCTCAAACACTCTTTGCTTCATACAAAAAAATACTGCACTCACAGGGCTCAGATGGTGTTGTATTTCAGCGTCGATTTTAACTTTTGTGGAGAGGTGGCTGCTAAGGTAACGGAAATGGTCAACATTATCCAATGTTACACCATTAAGCTGTATTTCTGGCATTGCAGAAGGATTAGTTGGTGCTTGCTGATAGAGCACTTTGGTTATCTCAATGTTCAGTGAGAGGCCAAGCTTTTCGTATGCTTCTGCAAAGATGTTTAAAGGGGCTTGTAGGTCTTCTTCTGAAGACTACATTATCATCAGCATATTGGAGTTCTGTAACAGATTTTGTTGTGAATTTGGTTTTGGCTTTTAGTCTGTTATGGTTAAATAGTTTGCCATCTGTCCGATAGATGATTTCCACGCCAATGGGAAGCTTTCTATCAACAAAGTGCGGTATCATAGCTATAAAGACTGTTGCCATCATGTCATCAGGGAGGAACCATAGGATGTTCACAAATTTATTAGGATATCTGTTTTTTTTGGAGGATGGTCCAAAGAGCATTGTGATTCACTGTGTCAAATGTCTTTGCGGGGTCAATGAAAGCCATGTACAGTGATTGATTTTGTTCCCTGCATTTTTCTTGTAGCTGTCTTGACGTGAAGATCATATCCACTGTTCCTCTGGAAGGGCGGAAGCTGTTCTGGAATTTCGGGAGGATGTCTTCTGAAATGGGTAGAAGACGGTTTGAAAGGATTCTTGCAAGGATTTTCTCACCGGAAGTTAGAAGGGAGATACCTTGATAGTTTTCACAATCTGTTATTTCCCCCTTTTTGAAAAGGGTGATGATAGTGGCATCTGTAAAGTCTGCTGGGATTTTCTCGGTCGCTCACACATTTTCAATCAGCTGGTGGGGTTGTTGTGTCAGCTCAGGTCCACCCTCTTTAAAGATTTTAATAGGGATCCCATCAGGTCTGCTGGTTTTGTTATTTTTTAATTGTCTGATGGATTTGCTGATTTCCTCCAAGCTAGGCAATGCTGCAAGCTGCTTTCATTGTATCCAGATCATACCATTGTATGTTATTGCCATATTATTCTTTATTGTATATTCAGTAAAGCATTGTTTCTTTAACTGAACTGGTGTAAAGCTTCTCCATAACCAGTGTCATATTCTGCACCTCTTACAAGACCATGTAAGTATATACCAGCCTCCTTCAGTATACAGTAGGAGGCAAAAAATTATTTTACCACCACAGCTCAAAGACTTTTTTTTGCCCCACAGTTTGGTAATTTCTACACAAAATGAAAATTGCTTGTTAAGAACTAAGATTCTTGTAATGCACCTGCATGAAGATAAATTGCTGTACTCGATGTATCGATTTGCTGGTGTGGATGAACAAAACGAGCAATATTTGCACAGAAGTAATCAGTGAGGACATGCTGTCTTGTTCCCTGATTACTTATGACTTAGCTTGCAATACACGTACTGCTTACCGCCGTGAAGCCGCTTCATTAACTTATAATTAATTAATTGTGTTACCTGCAGTGTGCTAGAATTGTACAGAATGATGATATGTTGGAACACAAGTAGAAAATGTTATACTAATATTATAGGGTAAATACTCCGGAGACGATTCTTACCAATTACACAGTATCATTAGCTACTAAGGGGAAATGAATGATTTATTGTACGAAATGAAATTCCATGCAGGAAAGGAATGGTCGCTGAAAATAAAAAAATAAAAAACTAGGGGGTAAGGGTGAAGGTAGAAAGTATGGACTTGGTTAATTGGTATGCATGGAAGGAACATGGGAAATGAGTGCTAAGGCAGCAGAATGCTAAGGCAGCAGAAATGCAGTCCTAAGCTCTCGCTCACGACCTGAAGGTTGCGGGTTCAATCCGCACATCAGTCAGGTAGCCTTCCATCCTTCCGAGGTCTGTAGAATGAGTACCCAGCCTCGTGGGGGGTAATAAATAAATTACTTGAAAGCGCTGCAGAATAAGTTGTTTCTATACTAATAACACTATTTATTTTATATTACTAGCCTATGTAAATACCTAGTATTGTAGAAGTATATTGTACCGGAAAATGTCCTTTTCATCATACGAAAACGAATGTTACTTAATGAAACTCCAGAATACCCCTTTAACCCTTTCCAATCCAATTTGTATCCTGGTTTTCTTAGGGGGGCTTACTCTTTTTCTGCTGTTATACAACGGTGCTATATGCAGGATAAAGCCAATACTGCATGAGGTGACACGTTGGATAGGCTCCGACAGCAGAGAGGCTGCCAATATACAGTAAGAGAACCCCGATGGATGTCTTCCAACATCGGAGCTGTACAGCCTTCAATCATAATGTCTTCAGAGGTCAGACAGTGGATTGAAAATGGTTAAGGTGCAATTCCAAATTTTTAATGGATTCTGCCATCAGATTCAAGCTGGCCTAATCACAGGCAGTACGAACTAAGACCGAGATGATTATTGCCCCTGTGAGTGTTTTATTCTGAAACGCTGTAGTGCACTTTAAAGTTTGACTCAGAACTGAGCTTTGAGTCACAGGGGTGGGCCGCGCCGACCTCTTCCTGTCCATGGCATGAAGACTGATAGCTCTGTCCCTATACACAAAAGAAGAGAGAGTTGTCAGTCTTCATGCAGTGGGTGGGGAGAGGCTGGTGTGGCTCGCCCCTGTGGCTTGGAGATCAAACTTCAAAGTGTATTTATTCTGATATGAAACACGCATGGGGGCAATAGCATCCCTATGTTGGGTTGATGCTGCCTGTGCTTCTGGCAGCTTGAATCTGATGATATAATCCATTTAACATCATTATGTTTTCAGGTCCAAAATTGTAATATATCTTTGCAGCCAACTGAACTTTATTTGTTAAAGACCTCCAAATATTCTGTTTTCATTCACACAAACATAGAGTTAAAGGGATATTCCCATTGTCTAATGTGACATATCAATAAGATATAGTATACTATCATCTTATGATCTGTGAGTGACCAACCTCTAACTTTTCAGTTTTCCTCCTGCACAGAGCTGCTTGCAGCCACCCATAAAGTCAGTAAATGTAGGAAATTGTAAGATGGCTTTACTCAAGTGAATAGGACTGTAATGTTATGTGCCCTGGTATCTGACCAGGTTGGCCTCTTGCAGACACTATTCCTTTTCTTTCTGCTTGCTTCATACTACTTCCCTGCGAAGAAATGCAACAATTTCCAGGACATATAGCTGCCAAAGCACACCATTCAGACAGACTAAAGATCTCCTTTAACATGGTTGTTCTGCCAAGACAAATAAAGAGGATGTGCCAAGATTAAAAGTTAATTTTCTAATCGGTAGAGTTCAACCACTGTGTATAGATTTTTAAGTGAATGGGGCAGTGGTCAGCCATGCAGCCTACCACTCCATTATTTTCAATGAGACTGCTAAAGTTAGCAAAGCTCAAGTACTTGACTATCTCCAGCAGGCCCATTGAAATGTATAGAGTGGCAGCTTGCATGCTTGGCCACCACTCCATTTACACTTGGGGATACAAAACCACCATTCTCATGATAGTTGGGGGGCCCAGTGGTCAGACCACCACTGATCAAGTAGTTATCCCCAATTCTCTGGATAGGTGATCATTTTTAATTTTGATGTAGTATCCCAGAATGAAACTGTGGTAGCACAAAAAGAGTTCTCCTTATTTTCTAAAGTTTTATGGTATTTGTATAATGTCTTTTAAACACTGTATATTTAGCATTGTCTTGCTGAAATATGCAAGGCCTTCACTGAAAGAGATGTTGTCTGAATCAGAGCATATGTTGTTCTAAAACCTCTATATACTGCTCAGCATTGATAGTGCCTGTCAGGATGTATAAACTGCCTATGCCATAGGCACTAATGCAACCCCATACCATCAAAGATGCAGGCTTTTGAACTGTGCGCTGATGAGAACCTGGATGGTCCCTTTCCTTTTGATTCTGCAGGACACAGTGTCTGTGGTTTCCAAAAAGAATTTCAAATTTTGATTCATTTAATCACAGAACAGTTTTCAATTTTGCCGCAGTCCATTTCCAATGAGCTTTGGCCCAGAGAAGACGCTGGCATTTCTGGATAGTGTTGATATATGTCTTCTTCTTTGCACGATACAATTTTAACTTGCACTTGCAGATTAGACGGCGAACTGTGTTCAAAGAGAGTTATTTCTGGAAGTATTCTTGAGCCCATGCAGTGACTTACATTACAGAACTAGGCTATTTTTTAATGCAGTGACACCTGAAGACCTGTAGATCTCGAGTATCCAATATTGACCGTCGGCCTTGTCTCTTGTGCACATGGATTTCTCCAGATTCTCGGAATCTTTTGATGATATTATGTACTGTAGATGATGGGATATTCAAAGTCTTCTCAATTTTACAATTTCTGAAATTGTTTTACAGCTTTAGGCCTCGGTCAGACGGGCATTTTTTCGTGCGACTTGCGCATGCGATCCGCGCATATATAGACCCAATGCTTCGCAATGGGATTGGTCGCATGTCCGCTTTTTATGCGGATGTTCGATAAATTATAAGACGCGACGAACCGCAGAACGCGCCTATCTGCATTCTGCGATTCTTTGTGTTCTATATATGTTCAATTCTAGCTATTGAATGACAGCTGAGAGCTGCCTCTGATTGGTCCCTGCGCTCAGCCAATCAGAGGCAGCACTCACTCACGCATTCATGAATTCATGAATGGGTGAGTGAGAGCTGCCTCTGATTGGTGAGGGCTGTGACCAATCAGAGGCAGCCCATTCATCAGGCGGGGATTTTAAATCCCTGCCTGCTGAATACTACACAGAGAAGTTCAGGAGAACTGATGGCCAGACGCGGCTGAACTCCGGCTGCAGGGAAAAGGTGAGTATCCTTTTTTTTTTTTTTTTTTTTACACATTTTAGGATGGTTTTCAGGGAAGGGCTCATATGTTTAAGCCCTTCCCGAAAATTCATCCCGCGCTCGCCGGCAGCCCATTGCTTTCAATGGAGCCGGCTGTATTGCCAGCTCCATTGAATTCAATGGACGAACATCGTTCTCCTCTGCCACAGCTGTGGCAGAGGATAGTGGGCAGTGCTGGGCCATTTTGCCGAAAACGCTGCTAGCTGCAGATTTTTCGGCGAATCGTCGGCCCCGGTCACGCGATTTGCAGATGCGCATCTGTCATGCAATCCGCAAATCGCACGAAAAAATGCCCGTCTGACCGAGGCCTTAAAATGTAGTTTTCACAGATTGGTGAACCTCTGACTATTTTTGCTTCTGAGAGATTCAGATTCCCTAACATGCTCTTTTTTTGCTCTTAGTAGAAAATTGACCCTCCAGCTGTTTTTCATTAGTACCACTTACTTTTCCAGCCTTATGTTATGTTCCAGCCCTGACCCAACATTTGTGAAATGTGTTGCTGCCATCAATTTCTAAATGAGTTAATTTTTTTTAATGAAATGGAAAAATGTCTCCCTTTTGATATGTTCTATGTTCTTTTGTGAATAAAACATGGTTATATTAAAAATGTCCAAATATTGCATTCTTTTTTTCTTAACATTTATTTACATTTTGCAGAGCATCCCAACTTTTTTTGAATTGGAGTTGTAAGTTAACTTGTATCTCTGAACTTCTTTGGGGTCACGCACTATATCACATTACCATCTACACCCAGGAGCAGAGACCAGCCCCCAGGGCACCATAACATCACCCACTAATCATTTCACTGGGACTGACTGGATGGTGGAGCAACACCATGTTGGCCACCATGAGATGGCAAGCCAGCAGACCGCAATATCTGCCCCATTCCCGGTCGTCACATTGGCACAAGCCTTTTAAGTACATTTAGTGAATTTGGCTAAGCTACAATAGTAGACATAGCCCAGGAATGGCGTTTCCACAATTTCTAAGCCTTCTTTCCAATCCCGAACAACCCCTTTGTTTTTGCTGACGATTGTATTATGTCTATGGCCCTTTTGCTCATTTTGTATTGTACACCAGAGAATAAACTAAAAAGCACTTCTTGTACTGGAATTAGAGTACGATGTAGCTTTTCTATATCTTCATTGCTTACTTTGAACTGACTATGTAGCAAATTGAAAATCCAGAGGAGTATACAGTAATTGTAACAACATTTTGATGTGCTACTTTAGCAACATTTATCAAATAAGCAGACGCCTGAGAATAAGATGCTCACAGTTCGATTCCTCTTTACTCAAACCCTACAGGGACATCAATGTTTAAGCTAAGCAAAGATGATACTGCACATTCACAGCTGAGGAAGGCAAACCTGTCTATAATGCATTGACACAAGAAATTGAAGACATAACTACTAAAACCAGCTCAGCATTTCACAATGTCCTCCGCTTTTTCTGTCTGTACTCGGTGTCTTTTAGTGTTAACTTCTCCATTTGTTCATCTCTTTGTTGGGAGAGGAGGTGGTTTTGGAATTAATCAGAAATGACGTCCTGCCAATGAAGAATTTCATTAAAGAACAAGACATGCAAATGTGCTGTGTCTTCATATCTCAAAGAGGAAAATCAATAAAAATAAGCAACTTAATGTGTCTCTAAATGACGCAGTATCTTCAGATTTTATGTTGCATTATGTGTAAAGAATATAACTTTCAAAATGGAAAACTTAAGAACATAAAGCAGGGGGTTGGACCCGATGACCAGGGTGTTGGACCCGATGAGCAGGGGGCTGGACCCGATGACGTGGAGGTCCCTTCCAACTCTTCCATTTTATGATTCTATGATAAAGGTATGAAACACAATGCAAATTTTTCATTGCTCCAGTGATTCTAAAACAAAAAAAAGTTCCTAAAGTCGTGGTTCTATTTGTTGTAGTTTCAGAACTCCTTGGAATACTAGTCTCTTGCCCTTGTCTAAAATTTCTTCTACGGTTCCATGGGAATGTTTCCGTGGCTCCTTTTTGGCTCCCTACTCTTAGCTCTACTGTATTTTATTTCCTTACACCACAACCAGTGCTCCATTCAGTTTCCTTCACACGCATGGGGTGCAGTAACCCTGCAGTGAGAAAGACAGGGGACACAGGACCCCCTTTTTTGAGATTGGCGGGGGTCTCCGCATCAGCTGTGGATAGGATATAACTTAATGTTCTGATACAACCTTTTTAATGATGTCACCAAATGTATCCTCCTTCTTGCATATGGGCAGAAGTTTCATTGGACGCCTGCATCACATGACCTATAATATAGGTACAATGTAACCAGTGGCCACTTTACAGCTGAGCACAGGACAGAGAAGCTGCATCATGTTAATATGCCTAATTGCCTATATAACATGTGGTCTGTTCTTAAGGACAGATATTCTACAGAGGATATATTGCTGCTGGTGTGAAACATGTATACTGGTGTTAGTTAAGCTTTGATCTGGACGTCCATGCATTGTATGCCCCCCTGATGAGACGGATACTATTATATCAGGGAGAAATGCGTTGGTATTTTCTTGCAGTCTATTTAGGGTTTTATAGGTCGATAGGTGATAGCAACCATGGAGCGGGGGTGTCCTTTTTGGGATGATCGCCCGACAGTCAGGTAGGGCATAACAGTGGATTTTGTAAGGACAGCCCTTGTCCTCAATGCCTGACTGTAAGGGATTTACGGCTTATAAACGCTGAAAGAAATTCGATTTTATATTGATGTCTGTACAGAGGAGTGAGCGCCTATAAATAATTATCAATTCATCTAATCACGAGTAAATGTTGTATTATCCCCTTTTTACTTTATTAGTGTTGAGGAACATCATGTTTCTGTGAAGATATAGACTGTTGCCTCATAGTGACCTATGATGTTTTGATTTGAGTAAATAGACGCATATGTTTATTCCAATTATCCGTTCTTTTTGCGCATTTATGGGGTTTAATATTATTTAATAAAGTGATTGTTTGTAATGGGGTTACCAGTGCATCACATGAACTCCCACCACCCGCTGCCTTGGAGAGCACACCTGCGACAGAGGGCAAAGAGCCAGTCTCATCCTGCTTACTCTTCTGCTGCCATAGCCGCCTCTTCCTCCATTTCCATCCCTGTTCATGCACTAGGCTCTGAGCACTGAGAGGCAGTTTTGTGTAGCACACTTACTTCAGGCTTCTTCTCCACAATTAATGACCGGCCTGCAGGCTGCAGTGCCAGGAGTGGAAAATGGAGAACAGATGTTGAACCGCCACCATCACCACCACCTTCACTGATACTGACATCTCCTCCACATTCCAGCATGTCCTGCGTCAGCAGCCAGCCCTCCATTCCCTAGCTATGGGAACGTAAAAAAATAACACCAAAACCATCCATGAGCACAGAGCCTGAAGGCAAGTGTTGCAATGGAAATACTACCTTTCATGCTAGTAGACCTAGACACCTTCCACAACGTGATGCTCCATGCTAACCCAAAGTACCAGATGCCCAACCGCCATTTCTTTGCCCAAAAAGTGGTCCCTGACCTGCACTGTCATATAAGTGATGATGTGTCCCTGCTAGAGATGAGCGAGCATACTCGCTAAGGACAATTGCTCGATCGAGCATTGCCCTTAGCGAGTACCTGCCCGCTCAGAAGAAAAGGGTCAGCTGCCGGCACGGGTGAGAGGTGAGTTGCGGCAGTGAGCAGGGTGGAGCGGGGGGAGAGAGGGAGAAAGAGATCTCCCCTCCGTTCCTCCCCGCTCTCCCCCGCCGCTGCCTGCCCGCTGCCGGCAGCCGAACCTTTTCTTCCAAGCGGGCAGGTACTCGCTAAGGGCAATGCTTGATCAAGTAATTGCCCTTAGCGAGTATGCTCTCTCATCTCTAGTCCCTGCCATTGAAGAATGCTTTCAGTGGTAGGATACACCTGGTCCAGCAAGAGTAGCCAGGGGCATTACATATCCTTAACAGCATACTGGGTTAATATCCTGTAGGTAGGGACTGAAGCCGAAACTGGTGGTCCATGTTTCATGGTACCTATAAGACTTTTGGGACATTCATCCTTGTCTGTCCCCTTCTTACCCTCTCCTCCTCCTTCTCTTCCTTTGCCTCTTCATATCCCCTTTTAACACCCTCCTCATCAGCACAGATATCTGTATGTGACAGAATGTGACCTCCATATAGTGGTGCATGTTGTAAATGGCAAAATTCTGTCCTAAAACTCCTATGTCTAGGGGAGATACAGCCACATGTCTGAAGAGCTGTTGATGGCTCTGCAGACCAAGCTGGCATGTGGCTAATCCTGCACAATCTGAAGCCAGGCATGGTCATGTGTGACAACGGGGCCAAACTGCTGGCAGCCCTTCGCTTTGGAAATCTTACACACGTATCCTTCCTGGCCCATGACATTAACCTTGTAGTGCTGCGCTTCCTAAACAATTGCCCAAGTTTACATCGACTGCAGGAAAAGGCAGGAAACTGGGCTTGCACTTTTGAAAGTGCAGTGATAGTTCAGGCTACCACCCAACCACCTCACTTGTGGTGTGCCTATATGGTTGCCAGCAGCAGACAGTGATCACGGAGTATCTGATGGTATACACCAATCACAGGCGCTATATGGAGGTTCGTCACTTGATGCTTGTGGGGTGGCTGCAGATCTAAGATGTTTATGCTGTTTTAGTCTGTTTTGAGAAAGTGACCAAAATGGTCAGTCGTGATGACCCACTAATCAGTATGACCATCCCTGTTGTCAGCCTGCTGGAACAGAAGCTCCAGGGCCTCAGAGACACTGATATGTTGTCACAGGAGGAGGTGAAAGAAAGGATACCAATCTCCAACAGTCTGGTCAGTCTGCCATTACTCAACTCATTGGGTAGAATTTGTATGTGTTACATTTATAACATTGCTTTTAAAACAAGCAACCCAACTGCTGTCTTCCTTGGCCCGATTTTTGATCTAGGAGACCCTATGTGGGCCTTCTTTGTTTTCAATGACTCCCACTATTGTGAGTGACCCCCACACCACTATTTTGCAATTGTTTAGGAGATGCCCAGTGTTCCCCAGATGTGTGACTTTATTCCCATGCAGTCTGGGGGGCTTTGGCTGCATTGGGGTCCTTCTAGAGTGCAAATTAGAGAACCTGATTTTTACTCCCTTTGGCTTTAACCCTTTCTAATCCAATTATACTTATACGCCTATACTCTTGCTATAGAAATGTTACTGGGGTCCGTCTATGCAGTTTCTACTGAATTGTTTGAGGGGTTCACCTATACTTTTGCTACTGAAATGTTACTGTGGTCTGCCTATACTCTTGCTACAGAAATGTTACTGGGGTCCGCCTCTACTCTTGCTACAGAAATGTTACTGGGGTCTGCCTATACTTTTGCTACAAAAATGTTACTGGGGTCTGCCTATGCAGTTTTTACTGAATGGTTTGAGGGGTTCGTCTATACTTTTGCTACAGAAATGTTACTGGGGTCTGCCTATACCTTTTCTACTGAATGGTTTGAGGGGTTCGCCTCTTGCTACGGAAATGTTACAGGGGTTCGGCTATACTTTTGCTACAGAAATGTTACTGGGGTCTGCCTATACTCTTGCTATAGAAATGTTACTTGGGTCCGCCTATACTCTTGCTACAGAAATATTACTGGGGTCCGCCTATGCAGTTTCTTCTGAAAGGTTTGAGGGGCTCGCCTATACTTTTGCTACAGAAATGTTACTGAGGTCCGCCTATACTCTTGCTGTAGAAATGTTACTGGGGTCCGCCTATACTCTTGCTACAGAAATATTACTGGGGTCTGCCTATGCAGTTTCTACTGAATGGTTTGAGGGGATCGCCTACATTTTTGCTATAGAAATGTTACTGGGGTCTGCCTATACTCTTGATATAGAAATGTTACTGGGGTCTGTCTATGCAGTTTCTACTGAATGGTTTGAGGGGTTCGCCTATACTTTTGCTACAGAAATGTTACTGGGGTCCGCCTATACTCTTGCTACAGAAATGTTACTTGGGTCCGCCTATGCTCTTGCTACAGAAATATTACTGGGGTCCGCCTATGCAGTTTCTTCTGAAAGGTTTGAGGGGCTCGCCTATACTTTTGCTACAGAAATGTTACTGAGGTCCGCCTATACTCTTGCTGTAGAAATGTTACTGGGGTCCGCCTATACTCTTGCTACAGAAATATTACTGGGGTCTGCCTATGCAGTTTCTACTGAATGGTTTGAGGGGATCGCCTAAATTTTTGCTATAGAAATGTTACTGGGGTCTGCCTATACTCTTGATATAGAAATGTTACTGGGGTCTGTCTATGCAGTTTCTACTGAATGGTTTGAGGGGTTCGCCTATACTTTTGCTACAGAAATGTTACTGGGGTCCGCCTATACTCTTGCTACAGAAATGTTACTGGGGTCCACCTATACTGTTACTACAGAAATGTGCAAAGGAGAAGGCAGAAAGGGTTAAAAACCCTTTCTGCCTTCTCCTCTGGGCTCCTCATCGCGGACCAGTGCAGGAGTGTATCTGCACCCGATGTTTCTGACGATCGGGGGCAGATGCACTCCTGCATTGCAGTGTCAGGCCTGTCCCGACATCAGAGCTGTGGAGGAAAATGATGATGTGGGGGCAGGCTCGACATTGGATTGGAAAGGGTTAATGCAAGTTGAAGTCGGCCATCTCAATTCATGATAATTTGGGTGGAATCAGCCCAATCCGCACGCAAACTGATAATTCTACTAATCGCTGCTTACAAACACTATAGCATCATGTCGGTGGTTTAATAACAACAGCTTTGCTGACAGGTTCCCTTTAAATGGAATGTGCATATTGAATTACATAATTTATCATTCATAAGGGACTAGCAAAAAGTGTTTTTTGTCTTTATTACATGCAACATAATTAGTAAAATAAAGGAAGATAAAGGTCATTTCTTCCATAAAACGTACCAGAAATTCAAATCCATAACTTTTTATGGGCTCATACACTTACATGAAGAAACATTATCAGTATAGCATAAATTTAGAGTACCCTGCTGATGTGTTTTATATTGCTACACCAAGGGAAATATGTTGTCATGTTCTAGAATGTTCCTTCATAGAAAAAACTCCTTAAAGATACAGTGAACAATCCTACTGTACCATTTCTTTTAGGGCTCACACCCACTGGCATTTTTTTTCTTGCGCTGCGAGAGAAAGTGAAAACACTGCTAGGCCAAGAAAAGCGCTGCGATATCGCTTAGTGTTCTTAATGGGGCCAACGACAGCAGCGCTAGCCCCATTGAAACCATAGGGAGAATATCGCCGACTCCTGCCACAGCTGTGACAGCTGTGGCAGGTGTTTCCTTCATCCCCGCGGGGACCGCGATCCAGCGTCTGACTGGGGCTGTGTGAGAGACTAAACGCTCAGAAAAAGTCTGTGTAAGGGGGGCCTCACACACAGTCTCTGCCTTGAGGCTTTTCCCTCTGGCTTCAGGGCCTGCACACACGTGGCCGTATGTAGCAGGCCCTTCTACAGTAACATGTCCTGCACACATATGTGCTGTCAGGAACCGCTGTACATCAAATATTTTTTTACTACAGTTTTTTATAGCAATGTGTAGGAATAAACACAACGCAGTTACCATATGCAGGAAGTCTCTGAAAATGATGGATGGCCATTGGGGGCTGCAGAAACTGCCCATAATATATCCCACTATTGTCAATAAATACAACTTTACCCCAACTAATGTAACATGAATGTAGGCTTTCCCATTTTTAAAACCCTCGTATAATGAAACATTCGTTAACTTTCTAATATTCTCTGTGTTTTTAATTTCTCACTGTTTCCAAAATCTCTACTGTCAGTAAATTGGAACATCTTGTTCACATCCAGAGGCTGCAAACTGTACAAACTTATTACTGAGCATTTGCTGCAATTGTATCCAGTCTAGTCAATTCCCTCTGAACTAAATATATCAGCAGCGCAAATTCCCCTGCTGTCCTGATAGTTTTCTAGCAGAGATCTTGAATATAGTAAATAATTAGAGATGAGCGAGCACCAAAATGCTCTGGTGCTCGTTGCTCAAGTCGAACCCCATTAAAGTCAATCGGGGACTCAAGCATTTTTGTATATGACCGATGCTCCGGATAGGTCTTCACTTGTGAAAAACCAGAAAACATTCGAAAGTCATGGAAACACCACAGAAACTGAGGCAGGGTAGGGCAGGGGCAGCATGCAGGGCTGAATCTCAGGCTCCCAGGTCCCACTATTAAGCCACAATAGGGGCAAGAGTCAGCCCCCCTCCCTAACAATTTTTACTTCGGACAAACCCTCATTAGCAAGGCACACCTTAGCAAACAACCACACTACCTGCAAACAAGGACTATCACTGCCTGCAGGACACACCGCTGCCTCTTCTCCTGGGTTACATGCTGCCTAACACCCCCCCCCCCCCGCACGACCCTGCGTCCGCAGCGCACACAAAAGTGCCCCTGCGCAGCCCTCAGCTGCCCTCATGCCACACGCTGGCTGCATAGCCACACCACCCTCATGTCTATTTCTCAGTACATCTGCGATGAGGAGGAACCGGAGGCACACACTGCAGAGGGTTGGCAGGGCCAGGCAATGACCCCCTTTGAAAGGGGTAGGCGATAGCCCACAATGCTGTTGAGAATCGATGATAAATTGACGTACGATCATCATTCCAATCCCGTTGCACCTCCGTCGCAAAAATGTCACGAGCCGCAAACGTGGGCATAAAGGGGACTCAGGTGCCAGCCCAGCACTTCTACACATCTCCACAATGCAGCAATACTCTGTGTGGGAAGTATGTGAGCGGGTCCTGGCCCAGGCTTGGTCCCAGCAAACACCTTGTGTGGCCCAAGGTGCTGCGAGTGACATAGCAATGGGGAATCCATGTGTCCACACACTACTCATTGTGTTTGGGTGTCTGATACCTCATCGACAATGCAAGGGAAAAGCCATCTGCACTCTGCACCCTACCCAAGTCAGTCAGTGTCTTTGTGCCAGACAGGTCAAACACCGCTATGGGAAGTCTGTGTGCACCCACAGCATAGGTGGGTCCAAGGAATTTAAAGACAGTAGACATAAAGAAATCAGAGTGCCCAAACATGGCAGACTTTCACTGCGCCGAGGACATAGGCCTCTGCATAAATTCTCAGCAATCGCGGGCACAGAGCGGACTCCGATTCTAGCGCAGCTGTGAATGTCTCATTTGCGCTGTATTGCTCCTCTTGTTTGTCCCAAAGCAGTGCCCCAGATAGCTGTGGTAACTCGAGAGAAAATACATGTTGGCCTCGGCCCACAATCCATGCCCTAGTCAGTCAGTGTTTTTTTTAGTGCCAGGCAGGTAAAACACCACAATGGGAAGTCTGTGTGCTCCCACAGCGTGGGTGGGTCCAAGGAACCCAAAGACAGGACACATAAAGAAATCAGAGTGCCGAAACATGGCAGACTTTCACTGTGCCGAAGATATAGGCCTCTGCACAAATCCTCAGCAATTGTGGGCATAGAGCGGACTCCGATGCTAGCGCAGCTGTGAATGTCTCATTAGCACTGTATCGCTCCTCTTGTTTGTCCCATAACTGTGGTAACACGAGAGAAAATACATGATGCCCAGTGCCGATCCCCTGACCCCAAGCACAAGGAGAAGGTGGCCTTACAAGGCCAAGAAACCAGGACCAGGACCTGCTGTAGCCTGTGTGGGAAGTATGTGAGCGGGCCCTTGGTCAGACTCGGTCCCAGCAAACACCTTGTACGACCCAAGGTGCCGTGACTGAAATAGCAATGGGAAAATCCATGTGCCCACACACTATTCATTCTGTGTAGGTGTCGGATACCTTATCGCCACCACAAGGGGAAAGCCATCTGCACTATGCACCCTACCCAAGTCAGTCAATGTCTTTGTGCCAGACAGGTAAAACACCGCTATGGGAAGTCTGTGTGCACCCACAGCATAGGTGGGTCCTAGGCAACCCAAGACATGAACCATGAAGAAATCAGAGTGGCCAAACATGGCAGACTTTCACTGCGCCAAGGACATAGGCCTCTGCACAAACCCTCAGCAATTGTGGGCATAGAGCGGACTCTGATGCTAGCGCAGCTGTGAACGGCTCATTAGTGCAGTATCGCTCCTCTTGTTTGGCCCAAAACAGTGCCCCGGATAACTGTGGTAACGCGAGAGAAAATACATATTGGCCTCGGGCCACAATTCATGCCATAGTCAGTCAGTGTATTAGTGGCAGATAGGTAGAACACCACGATGGGAAGACTTAGTGCACCCATAGTATAGACAGACCCCTGTAATATTCCTGTAGCAAAGGTATAAGCAGACCCCAGTAACATTTCTGTAGCAGAAGTATAGGTAGACCCCAGTAACATTTCTGTGGCAGAAGTATAGGTAGACCCCTGTAACATTTCTGTAGCTGAAGTATATCAGACCCCAGTAACATTTCTGCAGCAGAAGTATAGGCAGACTCCAGTAACATTTCTGTAGTAACAGTATAGACAGACCCCAGTAACATTTCTGTAGCAGAAGTATAGGCAGACCCCTGTAACATTTCTGAAGCTGAAGTATAGGCAGACCCCTGCAACATTTCTGTAGTAACAGTATAGACAGACCCCTGTAACATTTCAGTAGCAGAACTATAGGCAGACCCCTGTAACATTTAAGTGGCAGAAGTATAGGCAGACCCTGGTAACATTTGTGTAGCTGAAGTATAGGCAGACCCCAGTACCATCCCAGTAGCAGAGGTATAGGCAGACCCCAGCACCAATTCTGTAGTAGAAGTATAGGCAGACCCCAGTAACATTTCTGTAGCAGCAGTATAGGCAGACCCCTGTAACATTTCTGTAGCAGCAGTATAGGCAGACCCCTGTAACATTTCTGTAGCAGCAGTATAGGCAGACCCCTGTAACATTTCTGTAGCAGCAGTATAGGCAGACTCCTGTAACATTTCTGTAGCAGCAGTATAGGCAGACCCCAGTAACGTTTCTGTAGCAAGAGTATAGGCGAATGCCTGCAAATTGGGGTACCATGACTGTAGGCGAAGGCCGGAAAAATTAGTTAGTTAACAGTATAGGCGAGGGCCAGAAAAATTAGTGTACCAAGAGTACCAATGTACCCCTGAAAAATTGCTCAACCGAGAGGGCAGGTGAAACCCATAAATATTTTTTTAAAGATACAGCTTGCTGTTGCTTAATTTGTAACACAGCCTGGAGGCAGCCGTGTTCAAAAAATTGGTTCATGTTAAAGTATCAATACTTTGAAAAATTTGAAAAAAATTTTTTAGATGAGCCTTTTGGGCCAGAGAAAAATTGGCAGTTCAGCATGATGACAAGATGTTTCAGGAGGAGGAGTAGGAGGAGGAGGACTAATATCAGAGACAGATTGACAAAGCTAAATGCCCCTTTTTTTCCGGTGATAGAGAAGCATGCTTTTATCTGCGGTTGCAGCGAAAAGAATCTTTAGGTTCCGCTGTTCTCTGCCAGTGGAGAAGAGAAGTCTGGGGAAATCCAGGCTTTGTTCATCTTTATGAGTGTAAGTATGTCGGCACTGGCAGTTGACAGGCGGGTACGCTTATCCGTGATGATTCCCCCAGCTGCACTAAACACCCTCTCTGACAAGACGCTAGCGGCAGGGCAAGCCAGCACCTCCAGGGCATACAGCGCAAGTTCATGCCACGTGTCCAGCTTTGACACCCAAAAGTTGTTTGGAGCAGAGGCATCACGGAGGATGGTGGTACGATCGGCTACGTACTCCCTCACCATCTTTTTACAGTGCTCCCTCCGACTCAACCTCGACTGGGGAGTGGTGACACAGTCTTGCTGGGGAGCTATAAAGCTGGCAAAGGCCTTGGAGAGTGTTCCCCTGCCTGTGCTGAACATGCTGCCTGATCTGCGCGCTTCCCCTGCTACTTGGCCCTCGGAACTGCACCTTCTGCCACTAGCGCTGTCAGATGGGAAGTTTAGCATCACTTTGTCCACCAGGGCCCTGTGGTATTGCATCACTCTTGTACCCCTTTCCTCTTCGGGAATGAGAGTGGAAAGTTTCTCCTTGTACCGTGGGTTGAGAAGGGTGTACACCCAGTAATCTGTGTTGGCCAGAATGCGTCTAACGCGAGGGTCACGAGAAAGGCAACCTAACATGAAGTGAGCCATGTGTGCCAGGGTGCCAGTACGCAAGACATGGCTGTCCTCACTAGGAAGATGACTTTCAGGATCCTCCTCCTCCACAGGCCATACACGCTGAACAGATGAGAGGCAAGCAGCATGGGTACCCTCTGCAGTGTGCCCAGCTGTCTCTTCCCCCTCCTCCTCCTCCTGCTTCTCCCCCTCCTCCAAAACACGCTGAGATATAGACATAAGGGTGGTCTGGCTATCAAGCGACATACTGTCATCCCCCGTCTCCTGTTCCAACCGCAAAGCGCCTTGCAGCAAACTCCCCAGCAGGCATAGCAGCAGGATGGTTATGCTAATGATTGCAGCGTCGCCGCTCACCATCTGGGTAAACTCCTCAAAGTTTCTGAGGACCTGGCAGATGTCTGCCATCCAGGCCCACTCCTCGGTAAAGATTTTTGGGGAGGCTGACTACCACTACGCCGCCCATGTTGGAGTTGGCATTCCACTATTGCTCTATGCTGCTCATAAAGCCTGGCCAACATGTGCAGCGTAGAATTCCAGCGTGTGGGCACGTCGCACAGCAGTCGGTGCTCCGGCAGATTAAACCGATGTTGCAGGGTCCTCAGGGTGGCAGCGTGATGGACTTGCAGAAATGTGCGCAGACGCGGCGCACCTTGCCGAGCAGGTCAGACAAGTGCGGGTAGTTTTTCAGAAACCACTGAACCACTAGATTGAAGACGTGGGCTAGGCATGGCACGTGTGTGAGGCTGCCGAGCTGCAGAGCCGCCACCAGGTTACGGCCATTGTCACACACGACCATGCCCGGTTGGATGCTCAGCAGGGAAAGCCAGAGGTCGGTCTGTTCTGTCAGACCCTGCAACAGTTCGGGGGCGGTGTCCCTCTTGTCACCTAGGCTGAGTAGTTTCAGCACAGCCTGCTGGCACTTGCCCACCGCTGTGCTGCCGCGCCATACCGACTGCTGGTGACGTGCTGCTCACATTTCTTAATTGAGAGGTAGAGGTTGCGTAGGAAGAGGAGGAGGGGGAGGGTTTAGAGGAGGTGGCATAGACCGCCGCAGATACCAGCACCGAGGTAGGACCCGCTATTCTGGGTGTGGGTAGGACGTGTGTGGTCCCAGGCTCTGACTTGGTCCCAGCCTCCACCAAATTCACCCAATGTGCCATCAGGGAGATATAGTGGCCCTGCCCGCCAGTACTTGTCCACGTGTCCGTGGTTAAGTGGACCTTCCCAGTAACCACGTTGGTGAGGGCATGATTGATGTTGCGGGAGACGTGCTGGTGTAGGGCTGGGACGGCACACCGGGAAAAATAGTGGCGACGGTGGACCGAGTAGCGTGGGACCGCCGCTGCCATCATGTTTTTGAAAGCCTCCGTTTCCACAAGCCTGTACGGCAACATCTCCAGGCTGATTAATTTGGCAATGTGCACGTTTAAAGCTAGAGTGTGCGGGTGTGTGGCGGCGTACTTGCGCTTTCGCTCCAACGCTTGCGCTAGCGACAGCTGAACGCTGCGCTGAGAGACATTGCTGGATGGGGTCGAGGACAGCGGAGGTGAGGGTGTGGATGCAGGCCGGGAGGCGCTCGTGCCTTTGTCCTGAGAGGGGAGTTGGATCTCAGTGGCAGGTTGGGGCACAGGGGAAGAGGCAGTGGTGTGACCCGTAGGCGGTGAACAGCCTTCGTCTCACCTTGTGGGGTGCTTGGCCATCATATGCCTGCGCATGCTGGTGGTGAGGCTGGTAGTGGTGGCTCCCCGGCTGATCTTGGTGCGACACAGGTTGCACACCACTGTTCGTCGGTCATCCGCACTCTCACTGAAAAACATCCACACCTTTGAACACCTAGGCCTCTGCACGGTGGCTTGGCGTGAGGGGGTGCTTTGGGAAACAGTTGGGGAATTCTTCGCTCTGGCCCTGCCTTTACCCCTGGCCACCCCACTGCCTCTTCCAACCTGTCCTGTTGCTGCACTTGCCTCCCCCTCTGAAGACCTGTCCTCAGTTGGCTTAGCAAACCAGGTGGGGTCAGTCACCTCATCGTCCAGCTGCTCTTCCTCCGAATCCTCTGTGCGCTCCTCCCTCAAACATACTGCCCTTACTACTACCTCACTGATAGACAACTGTGTCTCATCATCATCGTCCTCCTCACCCACTGAAAGCTCTTGATACAGTTGCCGGAAGTCCCCAGCCTCATCATCCAGACCCCGGAAACTTTCCAAAGGTTGGGCAACGGTCATGACAAACTCCTCAGGTGAGAAAGGAACCATTTTTTCCCACTCAAGGCAGGGGCCCTAGAACAGTTCCTGGGAGTCTGCCTGCTCATCAGAATGTGAAAAAACAGGCAGCAAATTCCAGATTTTAGGTGCAAATAAACAGCAACTTTATGCTTCAAATAGGAATGCCAAATGACAATCTCATCATCACAAAAGAGAAGCGACGTTTCGACCGTTATCACTAGGTCTTTGTCAAGCTTTACAAAGACCTATTGATAATGGTCGAAACGTCGCTTCTCTTTTGTGAAGATGAGATTGTCATTTGGCATTCCTATTTGAAGCATAAAGCTGCTGTTTATTTGCACCTAAAATCCGGAATTTGCTGCCTGTTTTTTCTTGTTTTGGACTTCAGTACATTTGGGAGTTGGATCCAATCCCAGCTCAGGCGTGCAATTACTTTGTCTTAACAACCCCCCCCCCTGATGGGATGTGGTGAATGCTGCTAAACACTACCTTCTTTATCTGCTCATCAGAATGTGTCATTTTAATGGAGTGAGGAGGCTGTGAGGAAGGAGGAGCAGCAGCCAGAGGATTCAGAGTTGCAGCAGTGGACTGCGTAGAAGACTGGGTGGTCGATACATTGCTGGATGCATTTTCTGCAATCCACGACAGGACCTGCTCACACTGCTCTGTTTGTAATAAAGGTCTACCACACGAACCCATAAATTGTGATATGAAGCTGGGGACCCCAGAAACTTGCCTCTCTCCTAATTCCGCAGCAGCCGGCTGTGATTCACCTGGACCAAGAACTCGGCCTGTGCCCACACCCTCACTTGGACCTCCGTGTCCTCGCCCGCGTCTACGTCCACATCCTCGACCCCTACCCCTCAGCATGGTGGATTACGAATAGAGCAGACACAGAGCGGTGTAAATAATTATGGAATTATTTGTGTACACTTTCACGCTAAGAGCGGTATTGTAACGCTAACTCCAGGCAGAAACAAAGAATACGGAAGGCTGCAAACAGGCCTAGCTGTACAATAGTGATGCACTAAAACTCCCACCAGACACCCAGTAAAATGCAGACGGTCAGAGGTAGCCCTAAGAAGGACCGTTGGGGTTCTTGAAGACAGGATCCTACACTACCACTGTCCCTATCTCAGCAGCACTTTCCCTATACTCTGTATTACAGACTGCAGACTGAGAACGCTATAGCTGTAATAGCCTGCACAGCCCAAGATAAAAAAAAAAATTGTGCAAAACTGCTCCCAGCCAGCCACACAGTTAGGGCTCCCACCCACTTGCGAGGGCAATAGTGCGTTTTTAAAAATCGCTGCAATATCGCAGTCGCAAACTTGCGATTTTTTTTGCGATTGCGCAGCGATTTTTCCCCCACTAAACTCGCATCGCCATGTATTGTGGCTGTCCTGCATTTTTTTATCGCAGCGTTTTTGACACTGACTGCTGTGCCCTTCCCTTCCTCCTTGCCTGAGAGACAAAAAAATCGCAGCGCAATCGCGATGCAGTCGCGCAAGCGATTCTGCGATGTGCAATGCGTTTTTACGGCACCCATTGACTTGCATGGGTGAGGGAAAAATCGGACATCGCACTAATATAGGGCAATCGCATTCGGAAAAAAAATCGCACCCGCGCTGCGAAAAAAAATCGCAAATGCGCATAGCCACATTACAACTCATTTGTTTCAAACTAGAAATTTTTAGCACTCTATCGCAGCGCTAAAAAAATCGCAAATCGCTAACGCAAGTGGGTGGGAGCCCTTATGCACACGGTCAAATGTGGCCCTAAGAAGGACCGTTGGGGTTCTTGTAGACAGGATCCTACACTACCACTTTCCCTATCTCGTCAGCAGCACTTTCCCTATACTCTGCCAGTGTGTGTCTGAGGCGAGCTGCGGGCGGGACCGCTTTAAGTACTCGGCGGTCACTTGCTCTCACCAGCCACTCACTACTGTGGGGTGGGATAGGGCTGGCATGTCACAGGAGGAAGTGGTAATGCCTTCCCTGCATGACTATTGGCTAAAAAATGGCGCTAAACATGCAGGGAAGGAAATGCAATTGACTCGAGTACCGCGTGGTGCTTGTCTCGAGTAACAAGCATCTCGAACACCCTAATGCTCGAACGAGCATCAAGCTTGGACGAGTGTGCTCGCTCATCTCTATAAATAATTAAAAATACATGTTTTTAGTGGCACTTTAGGTCACAAATAGCAGCCAGATGTCACTTTAACCCCTTAAGGTCGCAGATCCTTTTTTTTTTCATTTTTGTTTTTTTCTCCCCACTTTTAAAAAATCATGACTCTTTTATTTATCCACAACATTGCTGTCTAAGAGTTTGTTTTTTGTGGGACGAGTTGTGTTGTTCAATCGTACTATTTAATGTTCCATATAATGTACTGAAAAACTTTGTAAAAAAAATTATAAGTGGAGTGAAATGGGAAAAAAACAAAATTCCATCTTTGAGTGCGTCTTGTTTCGGCAACGTACATACTGCAACAAAAATGACATGATGACTTTATTCTATGTGTCAGTACGATTACTAGGATAACAAAATGATATATATATATATTTTGCTGTATTACTTTTAAAAAATCAAATATCTTTTGAAAACATGTAAATGATCTTTTGGCGCTGTCTTCTGACAACCATGGCGGTTTTATTTTTTTGGCAACATAGCTGTGCGAGGGCTCATTTTTTGCCGGTCATCCTGTAATTTCTATTGTTACCGTTTTGGAGTACATATGAATTTTTGATCGCTTTTTATTAAATATCTTCTTGGAGACGGGTTGACCAAAAAAGCGCAATTCTGACATTGTGGTTTTTTTTTCTGAGGACGTTTACCATGAGGGGTAAATAATGCATTACTTTGATAGATCAGACTTTTATGGATGCAGCGATACCAAATATGTTTTAGTTTTTTTGCATTTTTATTTTTCTTTATAAATATGGCAAAACTTTTTTTAAATAATTAATAAAACTTTTTTTAAACTGACTTTAAAATTATTTTTTTTAGTCCCCATAGCGGACATGAACTTGTGATGGCTTGATCGTTCCTGCAGTATAATGTAATGCCATAGCATCACATCATATGGCAATCTAACACTCAATCTATCAAGCCACACCACAAGCATGGCTTGTGCATTGGCAGCCCTGGGGGCTTTCAGAAGGCCTATGGCTTCCATGGCAACCAAACGGTAGGGGTTTTTTGGGAGCCTCGAACTTTGATCAGGGCATTTAAATGGGTTATCAGCTGCTTTCAACTTATTGCAGCTATGGCAGGCGGGTATCAGAAACAGCTGGCACCCACATTGTATGGAGCAGGATTGGCTTCCAATCCCCTCCATACAAACCCTGAACCTCCATGGTAATTGTACCTCATGAAGTGTTAAGAGGTTAAGGGCATAGTCCAGGTCTGAACTAGTGATGAGCTATCCTCAGGGATAGTTGACCTTCAGGATCAATAGTTGACCTTCAGGGGTACACCGCTCGGGACATCTGTGGATAAGCTGTTATCCAGCCCGCTGTCAGCCGGAAACGAAAACGATGTACATTTATGTTGAAAACATAAGACCTCGTTCATAAGGTCATTGGAGCGGCATGTTAGCATAATACCTACGCTCCAGGTATCTTTTCAGATGGCCAAATTTTAAGAATGAACTCTTTCCAATCCAATTTTGGATTCAGGGTTTCCTAAAAGGCTTGCTCTTTTTGCTGTTATACAGCAGTGCCATCTGCTGGATAAAGCCAGTGTGTGTGTGCCAGAGAGGCTCTAACAGCGGGTTGGCTGGCAATAGACGGTAAGAAAACCCTGTCGGACGTCTTCTGACATTGGAGCTGTACAAGCCTCAATCAGAATGTAGGCAGACGTTAGACAGTGGATTGGAAAGGGTTAATGTTCGAGTTGAGGAAGCTTACAAATCACAGACAGCAATGAATGTGATTAGAAGTTGTCTGTCTTTATTAGCACTGCATCTCAATTAATGCAGTTAAGTAAAACAAGTATCCTTTCTATCATGCATAGTAAGTAGAGATGAGCGAGTATACTCGCAAAGGCTAACTACTCGAGCGAGTAGTGCCTTAGCCGAGTATCCTCCCACTCATCTGTAAAGATTTGGCTGCCGGCGCGGGTGACAGGTGAGTTGCAGCGGTGAGCAGGGGGGAGAGCGAGATCTCCGCTCCCCGCCCCCCACCCCCCGCTGGCTCCCAAATCTTTAGAGACGAGCGGGAGGATACTCGGCTAAGGCACTACTCGCTTGAGTAATGTGCCTTAGCGAGTATACTCGCTCATCTCTAATAGTAAGCTTTATAAAAAAAAACATGCACAAAAGAAGATATGGCTTTGTCTTGGAGAACTGGGCTGAAAACTCCAAGGCCGTCAGGCTGGTTTTTTTTGTCTCAAATTGTTCAATAATCAAGGTTGTTTAGCACGTCTGCAAAGTTCTCGTAATGGAAAATCACAGAAATATGATGTAACATAGTGTAGCATATAAGATGGATACAAGACACAAATGGATACATATTGACTGCTCTCACATTCATGTCTGATTTTTCAGATCTAGCTCTGCTACAATGATCCATGGCAAAAAGTGTAGGCTGAGCCTCAAAATTCTGCTGTGGATGCAGATCCATACACAGTTCCATGGGAAAGAGTCATGGGCAGCCACTCTATATAGTTTCTGCACATACATGTTACCGTTTACCATCTGAGAGTGATGTTGGGCAAGCTTTAACTGGAGGGCATATAACAAGTGCCATCATGGTAGTTTCAACCTTAGTGACAAATATCTGTTGTCTGTAGACATTTATTGATGGGTCTACATTTTTGAACACGCATGAATGTATAGCAATACCAATGATTTCATGAAGTTAGGACTGGCACACTGCCTCTATGGAAATACGTGGAGAATGTATGTATTGTGACAACTGGGGGATTAAGAACTTCAGGATTGCCAACTTTCCACATACGACAGTTGGCAAGTAGAGTAAATTCACTTTCACACTGAAGTTTCCTTCTAATCTGGCTCCTGCCAGCTTTATTATGCTTCACAGCAAATATTTCATACAGTTTCAGTGCACAAAAACAAATTCTGGCCATCTGGCCTCTTAATAAACATTACTAGTGTGTCTCTCTACCAGTTAGGCCTAGCGCCCGAAACTCCCCACCCCATAAATGAGCACAGGGTGCGTCTGTTACCCTTTTATGTGATATAATCACTACCATATGGATTCGCATGCCTTTTTGGTTAATCTGTCTCTCTCTTCAGGTTCAGAATGGGAGCCACAACTGAGGGGCGCACACCTCTTTTTAACAAGTCCTGTCAGGTGGCGCATAGTCAGCTTTGCAGTTCTCTACCAGGCATCTTCCTGAAATTTGCCCCCCTAGTAGCTCAAACACATCACAACATGTTTCCTCCCCTTTGATAGAGAACATGGGGCTTTAACATTTGTATCAACTTTCTCTCCAGGGTTGAGACTCCTTTCTAGGCATAGGGTCATCCTTGTTGTCCCCATTATATGGAGGCAACCCTTCATAGACTTTTCAGTCAAACCTTCTCTGATCACGGCTTGGATATAAAAACCTTATGTGTCCTAAGGCACAGGGGGGCTGGGGCTGCCGAACTTAACAAAATACTATAACGCTGCGATCTTATCTTGTATGCTAAACTGGTTTCATCATGGAGACTCCAAACAATGTGTCCAAATTGATGGGGAAACGACAGAAGTTGTTTTGGTGGAGAAACTATTGTTATGTAGCGCAGATAGACCTGGGTGTATAGTAGAGTTCCTTTTGAGTTCTGCTATCTTTCAATTTTTGGGATGAACATGCCTTAAAACCATCTTTCCTACTCCGATAGTCTCAATGTTTAACAATTCAGGGATTCCTATGGGAAATTCTTAGCCGTTCAAAGGCTCATCATAATCTATGTTGCGTTCACAATAGAAAGGTTCTTCCACTCAAATCTTTCCCAGGAGTCAGGTCTAGGGGTGTGTAGTTCCTTTATGCTCAGCTTTCCAGTTTCATTGTTTCCTGGGGACATAATCTCTCAGGTCTCTAGGGACCTACCTGACTCCCTTTGAATCTTTATGCATTTTATCTTCTTCCCCCTCTCACCTGATGTCTCTCCTCTATGATCTGCTCCTGGGACCCTTGGGACAATGTACATCTCTACCCTTTGTGAGAACATGAGAGGCGGAGCTGCAACGTTCTTTATCTAACATCTCCTGGATAAGGGCATATCCTTTAATACATAAGTCTTCTTCAGGCTGTGCTATTCAAGAAAAGACCTTCCACATGGTATCACTTACCTTCATATCTCCACTCCTTAAACCCAAAATGCCCTTCAGTGTACTGGAGGTGTGGAAAGGAGGAAGGCACAATGGCCCATATTTGGTGGGAGTATTCTAAGGTTAAACTTTTTTGAGAGTCTATTCGCAGGTTGTACAATAGGATGTATGGCTCTTCTTCTCATTGTACGTTGAAGCTGGCTATACTATCTATGGTCCATGGCAAGATTTTGCTACTGAAGAAAGGATTATTACACTTTTTTTTTCAGGTCTCAAGCTTGGTTGTCTCCCAATATTTAAAATCTACTGTTATTCCTTTTGTTCAAGCATGGCATGACACCTGTCACGTCTAATCAGGATGTACTGAAAGCAGTCCCTCAAACAGTTCCTGGGCTATGTTCACACAGTGGAACAAAGAACATAAACCACCAGAGGAAACATTTGGCATAACAGATGGACAGAGGCAGCTCTCAGAATGAGAGACCGTAGCTGCCTTTAGCAGATCTCCTGTCCTGATACGAAAGCACCCGACCCACGATCCTCAGCCAATTTCTGTACCTACCTGGGACAGAAGTTAACCACTAAGTACGAATACAACTTTCACTAATATTCACAGTACTTAGCTAGAAAAAACAGGAGACCAAGATCCAGCTCAGATTCCAACAGCCATCAGGTGAAGACTGAAGACTAATCAGCACAGGAGGCCTTGTGTGGCGCAGAGTGTTAAGGTAGCAGAAATGCAGTCTTAAGCTCCCGCTCACGACCTGAAGGTTGCATGGTTCAGGTAGCCGGCTCAATGTTGACTCAGCCTTCCATCCTTCCGAGATCGGTAAAATGAGTAATAAATAAATTACCTGAAAGCGCTACGTTGGCGATATACAAATGACAAGTCCCCTTCCCCTCCCACAGGTCCACAGCCCAGAAATGAATAAAAACCTCCCTGATTGCTAGGCAAGTGCAACAGGTAGTAGAACACTCCCTTCGACACTCCCACCAGTGCTAAGGAAAGCTGAGAGGAAAATCCAAAATAATGCTAGCATTAACTAAACGTCTGTGAACAAAAACCCAAACCTCCTGCAACAACACCTTTGAGAACTTTCATCGTATAGAAAAGATTATTGCAGAGGACTCAGATTTACATGACAAATATTATGGGGTGTGGCAGACCGGGTTGATATTTCGAGAATCACCATCTTCTGCAGATTTGTGCATTGTTGTGACTCCTAAATAGGTCCCTTCTAGAGATGAGCGAGCGTACTCGGTTCGGGTGTTTTTGCACTCGAGCACCGCTTTTTCCGAGTAACTGACTACTCGGCCGAAAAGATTCAGGGGGCGCCGGGGGTGAGCGGGGGGTTGCAGAGGGGAGTGGGGGGGGGGGGAGAGAGAGCTCCCTCCCGTTCTGAACTGCTACCCCCCACTCCACCGCGCCGCCCCCCCGGCGCCCCCCGAATCTTTTCATCTGAGTAGTCAGTTACTCGGAAAAAGCGGTGCTCGACTGCAAAAACACCCGAACCGAGTACGCTCACTCATCTCTAGTCCCTTCTCATCCCACCCCACCTTTTTTTTTTCATTTTCTCTCTCACTTTCTCTTCTTCCATAAACTAATCTAAAACCTTCATTTTGAAGCTGTCAAAAGTATATTTTGCTTTTTAGGGAACCTGACTATGGCTTCCATTATCTTGTATGTTTTATACTTTGGTTTCTCATGTTGCAATAAATGTTATTGAATCATAAAATAATAATTTGGGATAATCTTTTCCTAGAACTTTGCATTGTCACATTCCTCTGTTATTGCTCCTGGAAATGTTTGAATAAATTAACAACTGGGCGTTCCCATTCCTGTTCTCAAAAAGGTGTGTGCTGACAGCGGAAGCACTGATTGGACACTATCGATCAATATAGGAACACACATCCAACTGATAAGACTCATTTGTCAATTTATTAACTATTTTCCAGAAGAAATAATAGTACAAGTCAAAGTTCTCAAAAAAGATGTTCCAGAATTGTTATTTCACATGCTATACAATTATATGTACAGAGAGGTGGCAGCTTTTCTTTAAACTGAGGTAACTTTCTTAGCAGTGAGCAACACAACCATTTTGCTAATGATGAAACATGGGTTTTCTTTTCCATCCTGTTTTATGCAATGTTGAGGTATACAAAAACCCTATATACATTTCCAGGAGGGAATTAACGTAGCAAGCAACCTACTAACTGCTGCTGATTGAGATGAATGGAAACAATATGGAGAATTAAAGTAGACTTCCTGTGGATTTATGACGGTAGATCCAGGTAATGAGAACTTGCTTTGTGCCTAAGTGCATATCCAATAATGAAAATATAGTAATTGTAATGCGCTGTAAACTGTCGTGATTGCCTAATTATATAGCAGAAGCCCAGGAGAAATAATTATAGATGAAAGATGATGTGAAACAGAACTAATATACATAATCTTCTACTGAAATATGTTGATCTGAAGGGAAGCACCACTCAATAACCCCAGACAAACCAGGAGATAAAAGTGTAAGAAAGCCCCCTAATACTGTCTTACAGCAAGTAGGGGATGACATAAATAGCTGTTTAACATAAGGCCTGTTTCACCTGTGTGATTTTCGTTGTGACAATGCTGCAAATCGCATGTATGTGAAGCCCATGCTTTTCTATGGGTTCCTTTACATTTGCGATGTTTTGTAGCATAACATTGCGAGTCAAAAACCTAGTAGGTTCCGCGATATGTCCGCGACCTTTTTGAGGTTTTGTACCCCATGTTTCCCTATGAAGCCTTCCTCTCTGTTGCATCGCATTGCACGAAAACGTGGTTTTCATGCGGTGTGATGCAACTTTGGCAGTAGGAAATCCTACTGTCAAAGCCCTAAACTAAGCCCTAGCTGCAGAAAAAAACAAAAATGAAACACATACATCAACTAAGAAGCGCTGTCCGACTCTGCTGCATCTTCTCCCTGGTCCCCGGCACTAGACTTCTGGGCAGGGATTGGAAAATTCCTGCCTCCGGTAAGCACTGCCTCTGATTGGCTGAGTGCCGTGGTGCCTAGCCAATCAGAGCCAGCGCTCGATGAACCAATCACAGCCATTCAATGAATGGCTGTGATTACTTAATCGAGTGCTGGCTCTGCTTGGCTGAGACATGGCCCTCGGCCAGAAGACATGGGATATGACTTATATTTATAGCACCACTTGCGACTTTGTTTATTATTTTAATACATGCAGGGGTTGTCTGGTAACCAGACAACCCCTGTAAAGCTTTTATTCCACATCTCAAAAGTGTATTCCAAAAAAAATTGACATATATCATGTTTAATAAAGATATCCCTTTTTGCACTTATTAGATGCCTTTTCCATTTATAGACAACGATTATCGCTTAAAATTTGTTTAAAAGATGGCTTTTGAGCGATAATCGTTGCGTGTAAATGCTACCATCGTTTGCTTTTCTGCCAAACGATGATTTTTAGTTCAGCATAAGGGTGAATTCACATGAATGTATATCGGCTCGGTTTTCACGCCGAGCCGATGTACGTCATCCTTGTGTCCAGGGGAGGGAGGATGGAAGAGCCAGAAGCAGGAACTGAGCTCCCGCCCCCTCTCTGCCTCCTCTCCGCCCCTCTGCACTATTTGCAATGGGGCGAGGTGGGGCGGGGGTGGGGCTGATTCTCGGAATTTAGCCCTGCCCCATCCCGCCTTCTCTCATCCAATCCAATGGATAGCGCCGATCGCAAAAAAGTAAAGAAAACAGTGTAAAAAGTTATATATTCAGCTGCCCTGCTGGATCGGATCCAGCAGGGCAGCTGAAAATACTCACCCGCCTTCTCCCCGCTGCCGGCTGAAGATCTGGTCCTCCCGGACCCGCCGCCGGCCTTCTGCGCATGCGCGCCAGATGATGACGTCACGTGCACGCGTAGAAGCCCGGGAGACCCCGGCAAATTTTAAAACTCCTGGCTCCCGGCTCCTGAAGGTAGCCGGGAACCAGGAGGTGTTATCGGGGACCGCTGTGATGCGATCGGTGAGATGAGATGAAACTTTTTACCGGAGGCCTCCGTATTTGCACCCCGACGCGATCTTCCTCCGTGAACTTTCCCGGATTCTGCACATGCGACCACCGGCAAAACACCGGACACATGTGCAGGAGTCGGGGAGCCCAGGAAAATTAAAATCTCCTTACTCCCAGCGACCAACGGTCACCGAGAGCCTGGAGCAGTGACGGGTGGCCTCGTTGAGCGGTTGCCGGTCAAGTTAAAAAAAAGGTAGCGATCTAACTTTGGCCGGTCTCACATGACCGGATAGGAATTACGGATTCCGCATGCGTCTGATCCGCGGTATTACGCAGATCAATCGCATTGAATTACACAATTCCGCTCACATTAGCGGGTCGGAATTGCGTAATCCACTCGCAGAAAAGAGAACGCAGGAGGTTCTATTTTACCGCGGATAGCCGCAACATAGAGCCCATTGTGCTCCATGGTCGCGGATATACCCGCAGCCCATACGCAACTGCGTCGTAAACGGGCTGCGGGTACCCGTGTCATCGCTAAGCGACGGTGCGGGAAATGCAAACAAAAAAAAAGTACTGCGCATGACCGCCCGTGGGAGTAGGCAGTTATGCGCAGTACATTACGCGGCGGTACGCCGGGTCACAGCCGGTCTTACAGCTGGGATCCGCTGCGGGCCTCCGCAAGCGGATTCCACCTACGGCTGCGTGAGCCCGGCATTATTCAGACCGCTACCTGTAATACGCAATTTACAAGAAGCCCCGGGAATGTTCGCCTTCATGCAGTTCCAGGAGCACCTTGTTGCGCGCCTTCTGTGTGAGACCGCCGCACCTCATCAAGCTTACGGAGTCTCATGGAACCCCACTTTTTACACCCCATACCCGCCAAGAAATGACCCCCAAAAAGCATGAGAGAAGGGGGGATACCGGTTTTATTGCCCCATGTACCCATCCCAACCAGCCTCCGTAAGAATACTACATAGTTAACATTATTACTTTTATCTAAGATTTAGGAAACGCCGAAAAGGGCGCGGAGGGGTAGGGGTGTGTGTGTGGGGGGATATTTTTTAAGGTGTCAATTTTTATTCCGTACAAGTGGGCAATGGGGCCTGTAATTTATTCAGTTGTGCCCTGCAATCCAACGGGTGTTCCCTCCATTATGGGCCTAGCCATGTGTCTTGTAAGTAGATTAGGGCCACAATGGGTATGTTTTTGAACTCAGGACAAACGGGGGTATCCATTTTGGGGTGAATGTCTTCATTCCTATGTACACTGTACAAAAAAAACTGTTTTTAAATTGATGAAATTGCCAAAAAAATTAAAATCGTAATTTTTTCCTTCTGCTTTGCTTAGATTTATTCAAATACTGTGGGGTCAAAATACGCAGTACACCACTAGATGAACACGTTAAGGGGTCTAGTTTTTAAAATGGGGTCATTTGAGGGGGTTCTTTATCGTTTTGGCCGCTCAATGGCTCTATATGTGGGCAATGGGGCCTGGAATTTATTCCTTTGTACCCTGAAATCTAACGGGTGCTCCTTCTATTATAGGCCTAGCCATGTGTCCTTTAAGTAGATTAGGGCCACAAGGGTTATGGTTCTGAACACGGGACAAACAGGGGTATCCATTTTGGGGTGAAAGTCTTCATCCCTATGTGTGCTGTACAAAAAAAACAGTTTTTAAATTGATACAACTGCCAAAAAAATGAAAATTGTAATTTTTTTCCTACTGCTTTGCTTAGATTTATTCCAAAATTGTAGTGTAAAAATACACAGTACACCCCTAGATAAATTCGTTAGGGGGTCTTGTTTGCAAAATGTAGTCATTTGTTGGGGTTCTCTGTCGTTTTGGCCGCTCAAGGGCTCTACAAGTGGGCAATGGGGCCTAAATCACCTTCATGCTAAATTTCAGTTCTGAAAGCCACCGACTACTCCTTTCATTTTGGGCCCCGTTGTGCATCCAGACAAAAGATTAGGGCCACAATGGGTATGTCTCTGAACACGGGACAAACAGGGGTATCCATTTTGGGGTGCAAGTCTTCATTCATGTGTGTGCTGTACAAAAAAGCAGTTTTTAAAATGACAGAATTGACAAAAAAACGAACATCACATTTTTTTCCTTTTGCTTTGCTTGAATTCATTCAAAAACTGTGCGGTCAAAATGGGCAGTACACCCCTAGATAAATTCGTTAAGGGGTGTAGTTTTCAAAATGGGGTCACTTGTGGGGGTTCTCTTTGGTTTTGGCCGCTCAAGAGCTCTGCAAATGTGCCATGGGGCCTAAAACACCTTCAAGCAAAATTTATGTTCTGAAAGACACCGACAACTCTTTTCGTTTTGGGCCCGGTTGTGCATCCAGACATAAGATTAGGGCCACAATGGGTATGTCTCTTAACACGGGAGAAACAGGGGTATCCATTTTGGGGTGCAAGGCTTCATTCATGTGTGTGCTGTACAAAAAAAGCTGTTTTTAAAATGACAGAATTGACAAAAAAACGACAATCACAATTTTTTCCTTTTGCTTTGCTTGAATTCATTCAAAAACTGTGGTATCAAAATGGGCAGTACACCCCTAGATAAATTCGTTAAGGGGTCTAGTTTTCAAAATGGGGTCATTTGTGGGGGTTCTCTTTGGTTTTGGCCGCTCAAGAGCTCTACAAAGGTGCTATGGGGCCTAACACGCCTTCAAGCAAAATTTATGTTCTGAAAGAAACCGACTACTCCTTTCATTTTGGGTCCCGTTGTGCATCCAGACATAAGATTAGGGCCACAATGGGTATATTTCTAAACACGGGAGAAACGGGGGTATCCATTTTGGGGTGTAAATCCTCATTTTCATGGGCACTATAGGAAAAAAATATGTCTTTAAAATGACATATTTGCAAAAATATGAAATTTTATTTTTTCTCCTCTAAACTTAATTAATTCCTGAAAAAAAACTGTGGGGTCAAAATACTCATGACACCCCTCAGTGGATACATTAAGGGGTGTAGTTTTTAAAATGGGGTCACTTGGGGGGGGTATCTATTATTCTGACACTAATGAGCCTTTGCAAACTTGGCTTGGTGCAGGAAAACAAAGTGTTCCTCAAACTGCTGAAAAGTAATGTTAAATTTGTATGTCCTCTAAATGGTTAAAAGAACACAAAAGTTTTTCAAATGTGCATTCAGAATAAAGTAAACAGATGGAAATATATATCTTATCAAAAGTTTGTACAGTATGTTTGGACATATTTGAGATATTACAGTTGAAAATGTGAAAAAATGACAATTTTTTCAAAATTTTCCCAATTTTGGCACTTTTAATAAATATACACAAATTATATCGGTCTCTTTTTACAACCAAAATGAAGTACAACATGTGGCGAAAAAACAATGTCAGAATCACTTGGATATGTAAAGCCTTTACGGAGTTATGCTCCGTTGAACGACACATGTCAGATTTTCAAAATTTGGCTCCGTCACTAAGGCACAAACAGGCTTCGTCACTAAGGGGTTAAAATAAATTAAATATTTTAAGATGTATATTGTACAGATAACAACATAAAACATAAAAATACCTCTAAAAATACATGTTTATAGTTAAAGCCTGATTTAAGTAATATGTCAGACTCATAGGGTATATTCCCTTTAACCCCTTAGTGACGGAGCCAAATTTTGGAAATCAGACATGTGTCACTTAACATATCATAACTCCGTAAAGACTTTGCATATCCAAGTGATTCTGACATTGTTTTTTCGCCACATGTTGTACTTCATTTAGGTGGAAAAATAGGCCGATAGCATTTGTGTATATTTATTAAAAGTGCCAATATTGGGAACATTTTGAAAAAATTGTCATTTTTTCACATTTTCAACTGTATTATCTCAAATATGTGCAAACATACTGTAGAAATTTTTGCTTAGATATATATTTCCATCTGTTGACTTTATTCTGGACGCACGTTTGAAAAACTTTCGTTTTTTTTAACCATTTAGGAGACATACAAATTTAACATTAATTAACAACATTTTGAGGAACACTTTATTTTCCGGCACCAAGCCAAGATTGCAAAGGCTCATTGTTACGGCACTCTGACCCCCTGAGTGCCAGGTGGGGTGCCCTGAACTTCCCGCACCCCACTGTCCCTGCCTACTTGCCTCGACCCTGGCTAACCCCAGGCGGACAACTGGACAGCGGTCCCTACCCTGGCTAGGGCGGACCCGCCCACGCCGCCGCACACCGGCCGCCCCACGTCTCCAGGAGAGCCCTGTCGTCACAGCTCCAGGACGCCGGAGCCGAAGCCGGAGCGGCGCGCGCTGACCGTGGGACCCCGCGCCGTGCTGCCCCCGGAGACCCGACTAGGCTTATCCGGGAAACGACCGTGAAAGCGCCGTACCAACACGGGAGCGTGGACTTCTCGTGCAGCCACCCAGGAATGGTCTTCAGGACCAAAACCCTTCCACGCCACCAGATATTGCAAGGTCCCCCGTCGCAAGCGAGAATCCAGAATTTCCTGAACCTTGTACTCCACCTCGCCCCGAACCAGGGTGGGAGGCGAGGGACCGGAGATGGGCCTCTCCGAAGGGACAAAGGGTTTCAACAAGGACTTGTGGAACACCCTATGCACTTTCCACGTGGCTGGCAGCTCAAGTTCGTAGGTGAGCGGGTTAATTACCCGCGTGATGGTAAAAAGACCTACAAAGCGCGGTGCAAGCATTAAGGACGGGACCTTCAATCTTAGGTTCCTGGACGATAGATACACCTTCTGACCCACCCTGTAAGGTTCCGAAACTGAGAGGCTTCTCCCACTGCGCAACTGCATGCGAGACCCCACTACCTCCAGATTCTTCTGTACTTCCTTCCATACCCCCTGCAGCACATTATTGGTGACATCAGCTGCAGGACAGGCAGACGGGGTCGGAAGAGAAGTAAGGAAACGAGATTGCTGGCCATAAACGCAAAAAAACGGAGAAACGCCAGTGGAAGAACTAGTACGGTTGTTCAGCGCAAACTCAGCCAACGGCAGAAACTCAACCGACCGATGAGCCTTCTCGCTTGCAAACAGCCTCAAATATTGTACCATATCCTGGTTTTTTCCGCTCAGTTTGACCATTAGTCTGCGGGTGGAATGCTGACGAGAACGAAAGCGAAGTCCCAAGGTTTCTGCAGAAGGCCCGCCAAAACTGCGCCACGAACTGAAGCCCGCGATCGGACACAATGTTCTCAGGAACTCCATGGAAGCGGACAATTTCTTTAATGAAGACCTGGGCAAATTCAATCGCCGAAGGAAGTTTCTCTAACGCCACAAAATGGGCCATCTTCGAGAAACGGTCCACCAGCACCAGCACGGTGGTGGACCCTTGTGATTCTGGCAGGTCAGAAACAAAATCTACCGAAAGGTGCGACCAGGGGCGCGACGGCATGGGCAACGGTCTCAGGGGCCCCTCTGGACGCCGCCGGCGACTCTTGCCGCGCGTGCTGACAGAGCACCCCCTTACGAAGTCACGTATCTGACGAGACATGCCAGGCCACCAGTAGAGCCTGGAGCAAAGATCTAGGGTCCCTTGCGCTCCCGGATGACCTGCGAAAACTGACGAGCGGGACTATTCAATAACCGTGAGACGTAATGATTCTGTCACAAACCATCTGCCCTCTGGGAGGCCTGGGGGAGCGTTCTGCTGAGCCCTCTGAAGGCGAGGAATGAGATCAGAGTCCACAGCCGAAACCACAACCCCAGGTTCCAGGATATTTTCGGGAGGAAGCGACTCACAGTCTGGCAATCCAAAACTTTGCGAGAGAGCATCAACCTTTACATTCTTAGCCCCTGGGAGATACGTCACTACGAGGTTAAACCTAGAAAAAAACAGTGCCCACCTCGCCTGACGTGCAGTGAGTCGCTTAGCATTGGCGAGGTATACTAGGTTCTTATGATCGGTGTACACTGTGACGGGATGCCGAGCACCCTCAAAGTGGTGGCGCCACTCTTCTAAGGAGCACTTGATTGCCAATAACTCTCGATTGCCCACATCGTAATTACGCTCTGCCGCACTGAACTTTCGGGAAAAGAATGCACATGGACTGTAGCCAGCCCTCCCGCTAACCAGCTGAGACAACACAGAGCCAGCCCCCACCTCGGATGCATCAACCTCCATGAAGAAGGGGTGTTGCGGGTCAGGTTGAACGAGCACCGGGGCGGCCGAGAACGCCCTTTTGAGACGATCAAACGCCTCCAGGGCCTCAGGTGACCATCTTACCAAGTCAGCCCCCTTCCTGGTAAGATCGGTCAACGGTTGAGCGATGACGGAGTAGTTTCTAATGAACTTGCGATAGAAATTCGCAAAACCTAAGAAACGTTGGAGTGCTTTCAGATTACCTGGTCGGACCCACTGGGAGATAGCTGCCACCTTATCCGACTCCATTTGCACAGACGTGGGAGAAATTACGTACCCCAGAAAGGACACTTGTTGAGTGCCAAACAGACATTTCTCCAATTTGACGAACAACTGGTACTCACGTAACCGGGTTAGTACCGACCTAAGATGCTGTACATGAGCGTCCCAGTCAGGAGAGTATACCAGGATGTCGTCGAGGTAAATGACTAAAAACACCCCCAGGAAGTCGTGAAAGACCGCATTCATAAATCCCTGGAAGACAGCAGGGGCATTACACAGGCCAAATGGCATCACCAGACATTCGAAGTGTCCCAATGGGGTATTGAAGGCTGTCTTCCATTCATCCCCCTCGCGGATACTGATCAAATTATAAGCCCCTCTTAAATTCAGTTTAGAAAACCAGTGGGCTCCCACCACCTGATTCAGGAGGTCGGGAATCAGAGGCAGAGAGCACTGGTACTTGACTGTGATCTGATTTAAGGCCCGATAATCTACACAAGGCCTCAATGTCCCATCCTTCTTCTCGACAAAGAAAAGACCCGCCCCAGCAGGGGAACGGGATGGCCTAATATGACCTTTGGCCAGGGACTCCGTAATGTAGCTCTTGAGTGCCTTGTGCCCCCGCCCGGATAAGTTAAAAATGGCTTATTTGGAATCAGGTCTATCCCACAGTCCCACTCTCTGTGAGGAGGCAGGGTTTCTGACAGACTTTTAGAAAACACATCCCGGAAGTCAGACAAGTATTCCGGAATGAGTGCGGTATCTACTGAGCAGAGAGGAAGGGGGGCAAGATGGCTATGGCAGGATGGTCCCCAGTGAGTCAGTTCCCGGGTGGTCCAATTGAATTGGGGGTTGTGCAACGCCAACCACGGCATCCCTAGTACCATGTCTACTGACATTTTCTCCATCACCAGGAATGATATTTCTTCCGAGTGGAGAATCCCCACCGTGAACTGCAACCCCGGGGTCCTCCATCGCACCAGGCCCGCAGAGAGGGGGGTAGCATCAATACTGGTAAAATGAATTGGCGTCTTCAGCGCCACAAATTCTGCCATCTGGGGTCTAACGAAACACATGCTTATCAGGTTAGCGGCTGCTCCGGAATCAATAAACGCCTTCCCGGGTCGGGAAAAATTCCGGAATCTAACCTGACAAGGTACTAGAAGCTTAGGAAGTACCTGAAGTCCTAGGCGACCCTCCCTACAATCGCCTAGGACTTGGAGTTTTTCCGCCGGTTCAGACTGTGAGCGCTGAAGCCTCAGGGGGCAGGTTATCACCCGATATCCAGCTTTCCCGCAGTAGAGGCAGAGATGATGCAACAAACGAATCTGGCGTCGCTCCTTGGGGTCCAGCGGGTCCACCTCCATAGGCTCGGGAACAGAGACTGGTAAGGAAGAAGAGGGAACAGGACAAACGACCTCCCTGACTCTACGGGCCTGTCTATCTTGCTTCCTAGACCTGAGCCTCCTATCTGCCTTCACCGCTAGCTCCATAGCCTCCTTTAAGGACCCGGGAACGGGATGGGAAATCAACAGGTCTTTTACGGCATCCGAGAGGCCCTGCAGAAAAACGTCTTTCAGAGCGCTATCGTTCCATGCCGTATCACCCGCATAGCGTCTGAAGTTGGAGCAATAATCCTCCACCAAAAACGACCCCTGATGCAACGCCAACAGCCGGGAAACCGCTAACCCCGCTCGGTCTGGTTCGTCGAAGATACCCCTGAGTTCCTGAAAAAATGCGTCTACGGACTGCAGGCAGGGGGAACCCTCGGGGATGGAAAAAGCCCCGCAGCAGGGACATTATCAGCCCGACCCTTTGAGCCTCCGACCCGGAAGAACGGGGATGCATCCGGAAAAACAGGCGACACACCTGTTGGAAAACAAAAGACTTGTTCCTCTCCCCAGAGAACACCTCGGGAAGAGGGCACTTGGGTTCTGGACTGGTTGAGGCGTCCGGCCCCTGCGACAACCCCCGCTGCTCCTGGGCCGCCATGCGAGCGGATAAATCCTGGACCACCGGCACCAGGGCTTGCAGCTGGTTCGCGAGGAAGCTGATCGCCTTCATGGAAAAAACAGTTTAAAGGGCCAGTTATTATGTTACGGCACTCTGACCCCCTGAGCGCTAGGTGGGGTGCCCTGAACATCCCGCACCCCACTGTCCCTGCCTACTTGCCTCGACCCTGGCTAACCCCAGGCGGACAACTGGACGGCGGTCCCTACCCTGGCTAGGGACCTGGCGCCTACACAAGGTGGAACTACCTAACAGGGGGCAGAGTGCCGACAAAGGAGGCAGATGGAGGTACCAACAGAAAATGCTGAGCTAAGACAAAGCTTGGGAAGGGAGCTGACTAGCAACCCAGCGAGCTGACTGAGGAGAACCAACAGACAGGACAGACTAGCAGCAGACAGAACCAATAACTGGCAGTGAGCTCAGGTCACTGCCAGCCTTATAACTGTGAGACTCCGCCCAGGGGCGGAGAGTGGGAGGAGCCAACTCCCCCACTCACAGTACAAGAGAGAGGAAGGGGTGCGAGCGGCGCCCTATGGGCGGACCCGCCCACGCCGCCGCACACCGGCCACCCCACGTCGCCGGGAGAGCCCTGTCGTCACAGCTCCAGGACGCCGTAGCCGAAGCCAGAGCGGCGCGCGCTGACCGCGGGACCCCGCTCCGTGCTGCCTGGTAACACTCATAGGTGTCAGAATTATAGATAACCCCACAAATGACCCCATTTTAAAAACTGCACCCCTTAATGTATTCACTGAGGGGGGGTCAGGAGTATTTTGACCCTACAGTTTCTTTTCAGGAATTAATGCAATTTAGAGTAGAAAAAATAAAATTTCATATTTTTGCAAATACATAATTTTAAACAGAGGATTTTTTTCTATAGTGCACATGAAAATGAGGATTTACACCTCAAAATGCATACCCCCGTTTGTCCTGTGTTCAGAAACATACCAATTGTGGCCCTAATCTTCTGTCCATATGCACAATGGAGCCAAAACCGAAAGGAGCAGCCGGTGGCTTTCAGATCAGACATTTTGCTTGAAGGCATTTTAGGCCCCTTTGCTCACTTGTAGACCCCTTGAGCGGCCAAAACGCAGAGGACCCCCACAAATGACCTCATTTTGGAAACTAGACCTCTTAGCGCATTAATCTAGGGGTGTACTGCTTATTTTGACCCAACAGTTTTTGAATGAATCAAAGCAAAGCAGAACTAAAAAATTACGATTTTTTAAATTTTTTTTTAATCAATTATGTAATATTAAAAACAGGTGTTTTTGGACAGCAGACATATGAATAGAGGCTTTAACCCAAAAATGAATACCCCCATTTGTCCCGTGTTCAGAAACATACTCATTGTGGCCCTAATCTTCTGTCCGTATGCATAATGGGGCCCTAACTGAAAGGAGCAGCGGGTGGTTTTCAGAGCAGACATTTTGCTTCAAGGTGATTTAGGCCCCATTGCCCACTTGTAGACCCCTTGAGCGACCAAAACGATAGAGAACCCACACAAATGACCCCGTTTTAAAAACTAGACCCCTTAACGCATTCATCTAGGGGTGTACTGCGTATTTTGACTCCCCCATTTTAAATGAAACGAAGCAAAGCGGGGGGAAAAAATTACGATTTTTGTTTTTTGGCAATTATGTCATTTTAAAAATAGTTTTTTTTGTACAGCATACATAGGAATAAAGACTTTCACCCCAAAATGTATACCGCCATTTGTCCCGTGTTCAGAAACATACCCATTGTGGTCCTAATCTTCTGTCTGAATGCACAACAGGGCCCAAACTGAACGGAGCGTCAAACTTTAACTGTCTTTTAACTTTTACATGATCGCCATTTTCCATTGGATAATGGCAATCACGTGACCGAAGACCCTTACCGCGGCCACCCATTACATCTCCAAGCTCTTGGCTACCTTTAGTAGCCAGGAGTAAGGAGATTTTAAATTTCCTCTTGCCCTCCCCAGCTTCTGCGCTTGCGTCCGCCATTTTGGCAAAGGGCGCATGCGCCAAAACTGGGGAAAGGTCCGCGGAAAAGGATCCCATCAGGGGACATCGCCGGGGGCCTTATTTAAGTACTTTCACCTCCCCTCATGGATCCGATCCGTGACGGGAGGTGAAAATTGAGCTTTTTTTAACTTTTACGTGATCGTCGTTATCCATTGGATTACGTGACTGGGAAAAGCGTACCATGGCACCCCATGAAATCTCCAGGCTCTTTGCTACATTTAGTAGCCAGGCGCGGGGAGATTTTAAATTACCCCGCCAATCTGCGGCTTTTGCGCCTGCGTCCACCATTTTGGCGACGGACGCGTGCGCAGAAGCCGGGCAAGGTTTGTGGATAAATCTGGGGGATTAAGGTATATGATCCATGAGGGGAGATGAAACAAACTTTTTTTCTTTTTTTTTTTTCACTTTTCAAACTTTTTTTTTACTTTTACATGATCGCTACGATCCATTGAATAGCAGAGATCATGTGACCGGGAACTGCAAACAGCGGCTCCCGGTGACAACTCCCTGCTCTGTATTTTCAATTGTTTATCAAGTATAAGTATCAAAAAGAGGAACTGAGATATCAATAGCCACACAAATACACTCTAGTTATATAACAAATAGTGCAACATAATAACTTATAGATCTAGCCTGGTCCACATTGCTATTTGCTGTATGCTGTCCTCACAGACAATAGAAGAATACTGCTTGCCATATCCTAAATTGAACAATTACTGCGTTAGGAGTACCTACTCAATAACAGATTGGTCCACCTAGGACGATCACAGCTTTCAGACATAGGGGAACAGATTTCACAATGTGGTGAACATCCTCTACACTCAAGTCGACCCATGACTGCTGGATAAGTGGGAGCAGACCTCACAGCCCTTTCCAGCATACCCCAAACATATTCAATGGGGTTAAAATCCAGTGAGTTTGGGGGCCAAGGTGGTGTGGAGAAATCATTGTTGTGTTCCTCCAATCACTACCTAGTGATCCGAGCTCGATAACATGGTGTATAACCCAATGAACTATGGCAATGTGGTTGGAGGAGACTACATGAAGATATGGATGCAGGTGGTCAGCTAACAGGTTCCTATAGCATTCACCATTCAAGGATTATGGTATAATGACCAATAGTTCTAGGTAATGCCAGGAAAACTCTCCCTAGACAATTACATCACCACTGCCGGCCTGCCAAACCCCAATAGTTCACTCATTGGATACGGCTTCATGCTGCACCAAATGGGGACCCTGGCATCCATATGTTTCAGCAGGACATGGGATGTTTCCTGGGACCATGTAAGGTGTTGTTGGGTCTTCAACTATTAAACCCCAATAACAATAATAATAGTAATAACAACAACAATAATAATAATAAAATAATAATAATAACAAGGTATGCTGCTTGGTCATTGTGGAAACTTTGTCTAACTTTCCACTGTTGTACTGCTGGATCAGTTGATTAGTCTACCATGACACATCATTGTTGAGATACCAAGCATGCCACCTGACGCTTGCCTCTAGGATCAACTGTGTGATCTTCTGCCAGATGTCTGTCTATGGTTCATTCAGTCTTGGTACACTCTTGATACCATGTTTTGGGAACAACCAACAAGTGTAACTGTTTCAGAAATACTGGCACCCCAACTTTGGGCACCAGCAATCTACCCATGGTCAAAGTCACTTAAGCCCCCACGTTAACCATGACTGTCAAATGTTCCTTTCTGCTGTGCAAAGTAGAGGTCAGCACATTATTTGGGAACAGATTGTGATATGGCCATCACATGGTAGCTAATGTTTGGTGGTGGGGATGATAATAAGACTTATTATTACTATTACTACTGTCCCTTTCTATAGCTTGTAATGAATGGCAAAATAACCCACTCTGAAGCACACTTCTTGCCATCAAAAAAATACCAGAACTCCAATAGGCCCCATCACTATTATTGCACATAGATTCCTTATATAGTACATGTTATATCATCATTTTTTAATATTTGCTTCAGTTCATATAAACTCAGTCTGAGGCAGACAACATTTGGATATTTTAAGAACTCAATAACTCAGCCATGTACAACCTCCATAGAAAGGTGCACTCATTTATATACAGCTCCAGGCACTACAAATTCACAATTTTATGACCAATTTTAATCTTCTCTAAGTAACAGGAAATCTATTAAAATAAGGGAACTCAAGCAAATTGATTTTCTGAAGCAAAAAGGCCTACAATGTGCCAAAATTAGACTGCCTATTATAACGTATCGGGACCCCATTATAATCTTCCATCCTACACTATATGTATATATATATATATAGTGTGTGTGATGGATATGAAGGAAGATTATGATGAAATATATTAGAAGATATATCGGTGTGTTGCACTGCTTTGCACTGCGATTTTATGAATAGCAGTCCTGGAGTATACAAAGTGAGCCACAACAATGAGCCCCGCACCGCACTGTTATGAAAGCTGTCCGAAATAAAAAGCTGGAGGAGGTCGTCCGTGTAATATCTTACTGCATGAGGAGGAGGTTGTCTGTGTACTATATTAGTATATGAGGAGGAGGTCTTCTGTGTAATATCTTACTGCATGAAGAGGAGGTTGTCTGTGTAATATATTGGTATATGAGGAGGAGGTCATCTGTGTAATATCTTACTGCATGAGGAGGAGGTTGTCTGTGTAATATATTAGTATATGAGGAGGAGGTCTTCTGTGTAATATCTTATTGCATGAGGAGGAGGTTGTCTGTGTAATATATTGGTATATGAGGAGGAGGTCTTCTGTGTAATATCTTACTGCATGAGGAGGAGGTTGTCTGTGTAATATATTGGTATATGAAGAGGAGGTTATCTGTATAATATCTTACTGCATGAGGAGGAGGTTGTCTGTGTAATTTATTGGTATATGAAGAGGAGGTTATCTGTATAATATCTTACTGCATGAGGAGGAGGTTGTCTGTGTAATATATTGGTATATGAGGAGGAGGTTATCTGTATAATATGTTACTGCATGAGGAGGAGGTTGTCTGTGTAATATATTGGTATATGAAGAGGAGGTTATCTGTATAATATCTTATTGCATGAGGAGGAGGTTGTCTGTGTAATATATTGGTATATGAGGATTAGGTTGTTTGTGTAATATTAGTATTTGAGGAAGAGGAAGTTTTTGTGTAAGATATTATGATCTGAGGAGCCGGAGGTCTGTGTAAACTGGCATAATTAAAAATTCAAAACTCGCCGACTTCTCCTGTAATTTTTGTTGCCAATAGCAATCAATCACAGCTCAGCTTTCACTTGTTATTCTTCAGAGGTAAAATGAAAGCTGCGCTGTGATTGGCTGCTATGGGCAACACTGATTTTCATTTGGACAGCTTTCATAAGAGTGGGTGCTGGGCTCATTTCTGTGTGGTACATAGTGGCTCAGTGCTGGTGGGAAGCTGTGTGGTAGTTAGAGCAGAGGAGGAGGTTGTCTGTGTGAGATAATATTATCTGAGGAGCAGGAGATCTGTGTAATATATTAGTATTTGAGGAGGAGGAGGTCATCTGTGTAATAGATTAGTGTATGATGATGAGGAGCTCGTCTGTGTTAGATAAGACTGTGAAATAAAAGCCATCTGCTCAAGTGCAATTACAGCGAGGACTGATTTAAGATGGCAGAAGCACTCTGGTAGAAGTGGTTCCGAGCTGCGTGATGCCATAATAGAATCGTGCTGGCGTGAGGCTGTGTGGTAGATGGTGGCCCAGTGCTGGTGGGAAGCTGTGTGGTAGTTGGAGCATCAGTGCTGGTGTGAGGCTGTGTGGTAGATAAAGGCTCAGTGGTTGTGTGAGGCTGTGTGGTACATGGAGGCTCAGTGGTTGTGTGAGGCTGTGTGGTAGATGGTGGCCCAGTGCTGGTGAGAAGCTGTGTGGTAGTTGGAGCATCAGTGCTGGTGGGAGGCTGCGTGGTAGATAAAGGCTCAGTGCTGGTGGGAGGCTGTGTGGTACATGGAGGCTCAGTGGCTGTGTGAGGCTGTGTGGTAGATGGAGGCTCAGTGGTTGGGTGAGGCAATGTGGTAGATGAAGCCTCCGTGCTGGTGAGAGGCAATGTGGTAGATGAAGGCTCAATGCTGGTGAGAGGCAATGTGGTAGATGGAGGCCCAGTGGTCGTGTGAGGCTGTGTGGTAGATGGTGTCTCAGTGCTGGTGGGAGGCTGTGTGTCATAATAGACATACACACACTTCCCCCCCCCCCCCAAACACACACACACACATTCCTGCTACTCCCCTCCAGGGGTAGTAGGGCTCTCTCCCCCCCCCCCCCCCCTGTCCCCCCCCCCCCAAAAAAAAAAATTGGCCCGATGGGATGAGTTATCTATGTACCAAGTTTGGTTGAAATTGCTCCCGGCGTTGATGAGTTATGGTGGCACATACACACATCCATACATACATCCTATTTTATATATGTAGATATATAGCCCTGGGTACCTGATACAGAACACGTGCGATACAAACGGGGCATTTTAAGTAAGAAAAGATTATATCAGAGCGAACACATAAATATGTGGAAGCACCGATGCTGATTAATGCTATGTGAATGTAATGGCCATATATTATACTTCTTAGGTAAAATAAAAGTTAGTTGTGCTGTGAATGGTTGCTATATATTATACTGCTGAGGTAAAATAAAAGCTGTGCTTTGAGTGGTTGCTATAGGCAACAGTTTTTAATCCTCAGAGCTGAGATAAAATGAAAGCTACTTATATCTAAATCACAAACTCTGTTTGGTTGTGTCGTATACAAATCCTCAGTTCTGGTCCGATTTGAGTAAAATTTTGCAATTTTTGTTGCCAATAGCAACCAATTAAAGCTCAGCTTGCATTGTCAAGCATGGAGCATATTCTAAACGGCATAGTACAGATAAAAATCAAGTCATTTATAAAAGTAAAAAATAACAGTTAATAAATAGAAGTGACTCCCTACTAAAGTTCCTCAAACCTAAAGTCACCCAATTTTAAGTCATGCACTTAAAAAAAACACACTTGAAATCAAGCACATATCACCACACTCCCACAGTCACTCTTTTGTTTGATTTAAGTAGCTATCAGCAGCAGTAACTCCTGCAATGAAACCTGTGGAAAGGGCATAGCAAGTTCAGCATGTGCAATATATAAGACCCTAATTAGGTAACCCTGCCCATGATTGATCACCTGAACACACTACCAAACTATATGTGTTTTTAAATAAAACAGTGTAATCCCCCAATAAACCCCCTCAGCACAGTGTATTATCCTATAGGAAAGACATATATAGCTACAATGTATAAGCTATAAGATAACTTTGACTTGATATAACACACAAATATATAAATAAAAATAAGCAGAGATTCCACCTGATTTTAAGTCACACAAACTTAAAGCAACCACACTTTACATGAAGCACACATCGCCACGCTCCCACAGTTGCTCTTTTGTTTGTTTTAGTAGCTATCAGCTGAAGTAACTCCTGCAATGAATCCTCTGTTTGGAAAGTCAATAGATTTGTCTGTGTTTGAAGAGGATTTCCAGGTAATTTTTATTGATAACATAATGAGCTATCCTCTGATTGGCAAAACACACAGATTTTTCCAACCCCTGCTTAGTGCTAAATTGCATTACAATTATTGAGAGAGAAATTAAGGTGTATGGTCTGGGATCTAATTTATTTAGGGTTTATTTATTTGGGTTCTTGTCTAAGGTCTGAGTTAACCCGTTCCAATCCAATTTTGGATTCAGGGTTTCCTAAAACCTTTCTCTTTTTGCTCTTAGGCCTTAGTCAGACGGGCGTTTTTTCGCGCGATTTGCGCATGGGCATGCGTCCGGCGATTTTTTAAAACCATTGCTTTGCAATGGTATCGGACACATGAGCGCTTTTTATGCGCTTGTCCTATAAATTATAGAACAGAAATCGCAGATCGCACCTATCTGCGATCTGCGATTCCTGTTCTCTTCTCTATATGCGCTCAATGGGGCCGGCGGCAGCAGCGCCGACCCCATTGAGAACATATACTAGACAAATCATTCTCCTCTGCAGAGCTGTAACAGCTGTGGCAGAGAAGAACGATGTTTGCCCATTGAATTCAATGGAGCGGCAATACAGCCGGCTCCATTGTAGCAATGGGCTGCCCGCGTGCGCGGGATGAATTGTCGGGAAGGGCTTAAATATATAAGCCCTTCCCTGCAATTCACCCAGAAAAGTGTTAAAATAAAAAAAAATATATATATATATACTCACCTGCTCCCGGCAGCCAGAGTTCTGCGCGGCCGGCCTGAAGTGGGTGTGAAGGGGGTGTGAGTCAGACCTGCCCCCTGATTGGTGCAGTGTATCTGCAAATGCACACACTTCAGGGCAACATATTTGCACTATGTACAATGCTGATTTGCGCGCATGTCGGTGCATTGTACTGTACTTTTTTGCGCACGCAAGGTCCAACACACCTCCATCCTGAAGTTTATTTTGCCCACAGAGATCCAGATGTGTTCTTTTCCCCGTGTTTCAGTGCTGTATTTCACACATACCCTTGTATATTGCATGCGCATTTATGCACCCCCACCCCCCCTATAGACGTCTATGGGGCCCTTTGGTGTGCAAATGTGCACAATAAAAGGAAATGTGAATGAACCCATTGAAATCAATCGGTTCTACTCTCTGCGTATTGCGCATGCAAATGTTGCGCTCACAAATATGTCCATGCAAAGGAGCCCTTAGTTACACTGTGAATCTGAAGGTAAGTGAATGAAGAGCTTTTGAAGAAAATCACACATAAATTATAGATGTGTACAAGACACAAAATCATATCCAAGAATTTGTATATCCCAGCAAGCTCAGCTGGATCAATAGTGGATTGATCGCTATTGATTGGAAGAGTCGCTGGATCTGTGTTCCATTGATGGATGAAGCGTGGTTGTGCTGCTAGCGTGATGCGTTTTTACTCCTTCGCACCGCCGCTTTCCTCTTAATATTGCTGGTTGCCTGTGAGTAAAAAAATCTAAACATATTCATATTCCCATAATCAAAAGCCCCAACTGTCGGAGAGTTTAAGTGCTCCACCTGTTATGCAGCAGCTGCCGTGTTCACAAGTGACAGTCTTTTATACAACGCTACGCATTGTCAGGTATCCGGAGAGCTGCGGACTGCATTCTTAATATCTGTTCTCTGATTAGTACCCAGGATAGCAGTATACAGGATGCAATAAAGGATGCTTAACTCCTTAACTGCCAAGCCTATTCTGGCAGGCCAACAGGAATATTTTCATGTCCTAACTCTTTTAATTTCCCGTTGGCATAGCTGTTTAAACATTTGTGTTTTATGAGATGGGATGTATTTTTTTCAGTTGCACCATTATTGATGAATTTTACCTAGCTTTTTCCGGGGGGTAATAGAAGATAGCAGAAAATGTTATTGATTTTGTATTTCAACTTTTACAAGGATCACCTACCTTATTACTGTTATGCTATGAGTCTGTACGATTACGGTGATACCAAATATGCATGTTTTTTTTTTTGTTTTTGACTAATTTTGCACTTTAATGGAATATGGGGACAAAAAGAATTTTGGCGCTTTTTACACTGTTCACCATTTGGTTTAAATAATATGTTACCTTATTATACAGGTTGTGATAATTGTGATGATAATACATATGTGCTTCTGTCTTTGTAAGGTCCCAGCTGCAATGGCAACCCAACGGTGCCTTCTGATTGCATTCACTGGCAACCTATAGGTGACAGCGGGAGCTGCCTCTCTCCGTGAAATCACGTAGATGCAACTTCACTATTGACCATGGCATCTAAGGGTCTGGATTATTTATATCCTCAGAATGGGACATTCTGGAAAATCAAGGCCTTTTGAATTGTTAGTGCACATCTACAAATTTCTTGTTAAAGAAATATGACAACAATATGATAATAAACTCACTGAGGAAGCATACAAGATGGAAGATTGATACAGAATGGTTTCATATTTACTGCCCTAACAGTCCCCAATTTTGTGACTTTTTCATCATGCTACATAGCCCTCACACTTACAACAGCATCATCTCCATTCTCATCCCAAAAACGTGAGCTAACCATTTAGAAACGTGTTGCCTTACCTAACGTCTAGGAGAATTGATGTTCCTTAGAACTGTCTATACTCCTCTGGTTACACCCACATAGGGTGGCCTCAGTCCATCCCTTAGGGCTCTGTTCTAACTCTGGGTCTGAGGGTAGGTAATTCATATATGCTGTGTACTGAGATAGATATAGCATGAGAAAGCATGACACAACCATTTAGTCATATTTGAGTAGCATTTCCTTTAAATAACATAAATTATGAATCTGTGTATTAATGGACTAGTGACCCCATTATTATATAACCCACTGGGTTAGGTATGCATCGGATGCAACAGAAAAGGAATATACAATTTATCACCACACCACAAAATATACAAAAAAAAGGTAGATAAAATCAAGATGCACTAAAACAGGAACAGGAAAGCCAATCAAGCTATCCCTGGTCCTTATTTTGCCTGATTGTCTGTACCAACGTTTCTGAATATTTCTATGAATAGACTCAAAAGTATTAGTTAGGTTGAAACAACAAATACCCTCAAATGTCTCACATTTAGCTCTCTTCTGTAGAACAGATGTCTGAGTACCTTGCACATCCAACAGTAAAAAAACAAAGGCCTATGAGGTAGCATTAAATTTTCTTGTCATATCACATGCTATACCAATTATTAGCCTGCCATTAGTTATTGCTTGTCCCCAGACCCCCCTATTGATGCTCCCAGAACTATTTCTTTACTATAACTCAACGATGTGGGAGGTCCCTCACAGGTTTCATATAGCTGACAGAATTCCCTTCTTTGCTCCTAATTGTAGTCAGATGTTTGATGCATGAGAATACCAATGTGTGACAAAATAGAAAACATACTGGCATATGCAGCTGTTACGTAATCTAGCACTATTGCGTAATGGTTAGTAACAACAATAAGCTATAATTGCATTAGTTTGATTAGCCAGCCCTAAGGGTCCATTTAGATGGGCCGAATGTCGGGTAAACGATGCCCGACACTCATCCCTGTGTGTTTTCGGTCCCGTGCTGTTGCATGGGAGCTTGTAGTACTGGCTTGCTCACAGAGCAGCCAGCAGGGGGTGGGGAGGCTGCAGGAGATTTCTCTCCTCTCGTTCCCCCGCCCCTCTCCATTGACTTAACATAGCAGCCGTCCAATACTGAACAGATGCTATTTACACTGACAATGAGCGATCAGCTCCTTGTCCATCGTTTATGCTGCATAAATGATGGACGATGAGCAGATCACTGATCGCTCAGTAAAATAGCAGCCTTCAGTACTGAACGGCTGCTATGTTAAGTCAATGGAGAGGGGCGGGGGAGTGCGAGGAGAGAACTAGCGATACTAGCTCCCGTGCAGCAGCACGGGAGCTAGTATGTGCGGGGACGAGTGTCGGGCATTGTTTGCCCGACAATCGTCCCATCGAAATGGGCCTTAATACTGAAAAGATTTGTGATAATCTAGACAATCTGTAGCTTTCACTAACTAATCCCTCATTCTTAGTATGAATGAGCAAATTAAATTATTTTGTTAGCTATACCCATAGACACTACATGAGGCTTACCATTTGGCCTTGGCCAATTATCCGCAGCTCTCTTATAGACTGTGTATTCAGGACTTACGTATTAAAATGGACAATCATGTGGTAACACAAAATTAGCATGACTACTACTGTGTAATCTAGTACTCTAGACAATTTATCATCCAAGAGCAGGACATCCTATACTCTGGCTCAATTTGCTACCATTTTATCATTTACATTGTTCATGTTTATTAGGTAGCTTATTGCAATCCCCATAGGGAGTGATTCAAAAACAGAGTCACCACATTATTTGTGATTTCCACACAGGCACACTTTGTCCAGCATGGCATGATGATCCCTAGACCATGATTGATCAAGCATCAACCAGGGGTCACCAAGCCATGTTCTAACCATTATTGGGGCAGTTGTGCTCCGATGTTTTTGCAACAACACAGGGGCATCAATAATTTTATTAAACTATGACCTGATCTCCACAGTGAGGAGCATTGCCACATAGGGCCAAAGAACGACATTATAGGAGCATGAGTACCTATTCACAATTATTCAGTTTTCTGCAACAAGTACTTTAAGATTTTTCACAAACTTATTGTCCCAATTATTTTCTAACATATTATTTAAGCCCCAAACCCATGATACTATAATCATAACTAAAAGGATATGCATGCTTCTAGAAGATATTTGATTCTTTCTTTTGGATGGAGACTCGCATACAGTGGTTTCGCATGGACCCAATTATCTTTTCCTTTCAATTTGACTGAAGTGGCAGTCGTCAACTGGCTCTGATATGGTCCATCAAATCTCGGTTCTGAACTTTTCCCAATATGTCCTTTTGAGGACAACCCAGTCACCTGAAAACAGAACTATGTGACTCCTCCCTTGAGTCTGGCTCTGGAATGGAGGAAAATACACATTTATGAGTGACAGTTAACTCCTATCATAAAGCACTAACATGGGAAGTGAGATCCTTATGCCAGGACTGGAAAAAGTATAGGCCTATTACAGGGGTCTTATCAGACAAAACATCATTGAGGCTCAACTTTGTCTTATGGTTAAGCACAGGTCTAACTGAGTAATATATATATATATATATATATATATATATATATATATGTATATATATATTTGCTTCATTTAACAATCTCTTAGCTGTTAACAGACTTTACCTCAGTCAAGGAGAGTCAGGCTGCTACTCTTTGGTTCTTTAGAGCCTCAGGAGTTACTTCCTTGGTGTGAGCTTTTATGCCTCTTGATACAAAAACATGCAACCCTCCCTTTTCTAGTCGTCTATAGCACTGCTTATCCTGAACGCCTGAGCTCATGAATAGAATGCCTGATTAGTCTGATTCACTAATTCTATTCTGTAGCTTCCACTTGTTTATCATACATTTTCATAAGCATAGGATAAATAGAAAAAAAATATACTGAAAACTTTTTTTTTTCCTGGATACCACATGGGGCTTGTCATTTGACTTTGGTTTATTATCCACTGCCCTCTTAAAGAGGGTGTGCTTAGGCATGAGAAATCACCATGTTGAAGCATGAATGTGGCAGGTGTGAGCCAGGCAAAAGTACATAATCCTGTTGTATTTCATGCAAGCCATTTATATGCCCTATCTCCGTGCACAATGTAGATACCTGGAAGCAGAGCTACAATGGTATTACTCAAAAAGCGCATTACCCAATTAATTTGGGCTTCAATTCTTCTGGAAGGATCTATACTCTTGAAAAATGAATTTTATATGCTATTCTAAAAATGTCCAAGAATCCAGAATCCGGAGGCCACACCAACAGGCCTCCAAAGATCTGGGTAAGTGGAGCACAACCTCCATAGGCACTGCAATGGCTTCCATTAAAACTTGTCATACTCCTTCTATTACCAATGAGATCAAGACAACCTGGAAATAGAATAGAATATCAGCAGATGCTTTTGTAGATATTTTTTCTATTATTTTTTGTTTCCTTTGATGCATCCTCATATCTGCCCACAAGATCCCATATGGGCCATACCACTTTTAACAAGCAAATTAACTCTTCATCGACCTCATAACTGAGGGTGACAGTACCATCAGGTGAGAAGTGGAAAGTCTGCAGCACATCTGCAGTACTGCTGACTAGGAATTATGTCAGAATCTTATGCGTGAGGGAGACAATTTTGCGACTCCAGTCCATATCTAATCCCCCCTAGCTTCACTTCCATTAATTCTACACAATCCACTTACAATCAGCACCTAACATCCACGTGTGGATCCACAGCAAAAATATCTGTGGTGTTAGAAGTGAAATCTGCTGTGTTCTTACTCTGCAGAACATTAAAATTGAACATTGAATTACCGATAAATATATCAGAAACTAACACCCTATTAGGGAGATCCAGAAGAAATGCTTCTAGGAGAGAGTAACCCTACAACACTGCACCATATGACAGCACACTGAGTCCCTATAGCTCTCTAGTGTAGTCACATAGCCACAAGGGTTCATTGATAAGCGTGCTTTTATTATAACCAAGGACATATACACACACAAATATATGTGGTAGGGGATGGAAATTCTTATTTGCATGCATCCTCTTATAAAATTCTATGTCCCTATCTTTCCTCCACCCTTTCCAAATTCAGCGGAAGGAATGAAGGAAGGAATGTAGCTGTATTTGGAAATATTGTAATTGTCATGTGAGTCTTCATTAATTTGTGCTCAATGCAGAATTTCCATGTTCCACAAATGGTGGTTAACTGCTGATTAAAAGAAATATACCATGTTGGGACTTCTGCTTATATCACTGGAAGTATATCTGTCCTAATAGAGCAGGTCTCTGACACCATAAATTTACCCACATTGGAAATGTGATAAACCAAATTTTTGTTATTAATTTGATTCTGTTAGCAATGCACTCAGCAAGTTTGTCAAGGCATAATTATCTTTTTTTCCACACAGCTTTCCTGAATGAATTTTACCCAGCTTTCCACACAGCACCGAATTTTGCTTACAGCATTCTGTTTCTCAGAACCTTGATTCTCACACCCTCCTTTTCTAATTGAGGAGGGGCAAAGCCATTGAGGTTACCCTTCCTTACATCATCTGGCTCCAGCCATTTGAGTCCAGCTACTTGTTTGCCCTTATTTTTCACATTTGAAATCTTTATATCTCATATATAACACATACATGAGCCCTTCACACTCATGTACACAAAAATAACAGATCCTGGTATTTGCACAGCACAAATCACACATTTTCAATTCACATTTCCCAGACAACTTTTTAAATCACTTTCTTTCCACCTGATTCATACTTTTATGCACCACTTTCTGATCCACTGCACAATCTCCTCCTAAGCTGATGGACCCTCCTTTTCACCATTACTTTTATCTCTGAAGTCACATTGTATTAAATTACATACTCTCTCACATGGGAAGGATAGTCTTATTATTGCATTTGTATTTAAGCATTAGAACACTACAATTAATTTATAATCTGCAATAAGCACTCAATATGCTGCACAAGTCTATCAATTTAAGCAAACAGTGCATAGTTTTCCAGTGAAAGTTATATGATGGGCATTCATTAAAGATTTTCCCCTGGCAACTTCTATTTATCACAGGATGCTGAAACTGCATTGTGTAATGACTTAAGTCTGTATAGGTGACGGGTCAATTTGCAACTCTGAACTGATAACAGTCTTTCTTTTACAGGTGCTGAAGTAGTGCAGGGTCTGATAATGGACCCAGTTGAATACAGAGCAGTCATCAAGTTCCTTTACTTGAAAGGCCGCACACCAAGGGAGACGTCAGATGAGATGAAAGAGGTTTATGGGGAGGATTCCCCATCATATGATGTAGTCAAGAATTGGCATAGTCAATTCAAATGTGGTTAGACTTGGTGGAAACGGCTCCAATTTCTAGGGCAACCCCACTCCGCTATCAATGAGCACACCATCCAGCAAGTGGAAGCTGCCACTTTGGAAAATCACAGTATAACCATTCACGACCTAGCACAAAATGTCAAGATTAGAGTGGGGTCCATGGAAAAAATCATCCACGACTATCTACATATGCATAAGGTATACGCTTGCTGGGTTCCCCAGCTGCTCACACCTTATCAGAAGCTGGAACAAGTCAAATGCTCTCAAGCTCTTTTGCCGATGTGCCATGGAAACCAGGAGGACTTTTTCAACAGACTGATCACACAGGATGAAAGCTGGGTCCATCACTATGATACCGAGACTAAAGTCCAGTCGGTGAAATGGAAACATCCAGACTCACCGCCTATAAGGAAGGCACTGCCCAATCCTCAGCAGGCAAGGTCATGCTCACAGTCTTTTGAGTCCAGCATGGAGTAGTCTTAATGGATTTCCTAGCAAAGAGTACAGTGATTACTGGGGTATACTATGCTTCACTGCTGTGGAAATTGCAAGAGGCCATCAAAACCCAGAGACATGGCATGCTCACAAAGGTGTTCGCCTTCTGCAAGACAATGCCCCAGTTCACAACTTACATGTTGTCCAGATGGAAGCACGCTGCTGCAGGTATGAAATTCTACTGCATCCCTTTTATTTACCCGAACTCACACCAACGGACTTCCACCTCTTTCCAACAATGATGCCATTTTGAAGAGCAAGCATTTTCCAGATGATAAGACTCTGATTTCTGAAGTCACAACATGGCTTTTGGAGCAACCTGTCGACTTCTACAAGTGAGGTATTTACACTTGCATAAAGAGATGGGAGAAGTGTGTGTCTCTAGGTGGCACCTATGTAGAGAAGGACTAATAACTGTGCCAAGTTTTGTTGCTCTCAGTCCACAGGAAGTGGGTTAGGAGAAATCTTTAATGAACGCCCCTCCTACACCACAAATTTACACAACTCTGAAGCTGGCAGCCGCTCCCTTTTCTGTGTCTCTGAGAAGAAAGTAGTTCTCAGGTAGCTCTCACTGAAGCTGACAGCCCCTCCCTTTGGAGTTCACTCTCATCCCTCTCTGAGAAGACAAGCGTCTCTGAGAAGCAACTGTTTTTTTTTTTTATTCCACGATGTAGAAACTTTTAAACTCTTTACACATAATAGCCTTTTCAGTACTGCTACATCTGTATATTGCAAAACGTGTTAGAGAGGAGTCACTTTAACCCCTTGAGGACATGGCCCATTTTGGGCATAAGGGCACAATGATTTTTGGAGAATTTTCATCTCCATTTTTTGAAAGCCATAACCTTTTATTTTTCATCGCTACGAGGACTTGTTTTTGTGTGACAAACTGTAGTTTTTATTAGCGCCATTTTTGGGCAAATATGCTATATTGTAAAACTTTTAATATTTTTATTTTTTATAGCAGGGAGAGAAAACACATCAATTTTGCCATTGTTTTTTTTGCAGCATTAATTATGCAGCATAAATGACATGAATGATACATTTTTCCCAATAACAATAACAAAATTCTTATTATTTATTTTAGCTTCTTCCACTTTTCCACAATAAAAACCCTTTTTTTGGAAAAAAAATTTCTACATCGCTGCATTCAAAGTCCTATAAGTTTTTACTTTTCAATAGACAGATTTCTGTGAGGGCTTGATTTTTGCGTAGTATATAGAAAAAAAATCCCACATATTTTATTATTATATATATATATATATATATATATATATATATATATATATATATATATATATATATATATATATATATATATATATATATATATATATATATATATTAATAAGGGGAAAAGGGCAAAGAAAGGATTTTTTGGCAATATTGTTTTACACTATTTTTAGCTTTTCTTTGTACACTTTTTATATCCCTGTAGGGGGCTTGTACCATAGCAGCTATAATTGCTATGATAAAGCATTGCAGGACTTCTGTACTGCAATGCCTTATCACTTGTAAAAGCAATTATATGCAATGACAAGCCGGGGTGCTTGTATCTGGCATCCTGTTGCCATGGCAACCCCTCGGCCCTCCGTAATTACATTGCGGGGGTCTGATGACTTCACAGAGGGAGCGCGTTCTCTCTGTAAGCCCTTTACATGCTATGATCTACATAGATTGCGGCATACAGGGAGTTTAAATCAGAGATCAATGTTCTCATTGATCTCGGGTGTTGATGCGGGCGGCCGGCTATCAGTAACAGCCGGCTCTCACTGCGAGATGGTGCCATCCACATGACGTAAGGTTACGTCCTTTCATGTTAAGTAGCACACTGCCATGATGTAACCTTACTTTCTGTGGCGTTAAGGGGTTAAACAACTTCAAATATTAGTAATTGTAGAGATATCTTTCTCTTTAAGAAGCAAGGAAACTACTAATCCCTCTTTATTTAGGAATAGAATATGAGAAAGCTCCCCACCACCCTTGCAGATTCACACTACACAAAGAGTTATCAATACCTTTTTACACAGCATAATTGCAAGGAATGGTCAAAAAGTGTACAGATGCAGGTAGAAAAGCCCTACAGACTGTGGATTTAACTGTCTGCCCACCAAGGACCACTCAATGACACTGACAATCCTCTAAAGCAAACACATTTTTTGATGCTTGAAAAAGGCTTGACAGAAGCCGAAACGCGTTGCAGCGCCAATCCACTTGTTTTTTATGCAATAAACCGACCTATGAGGAATACGCCTGCTCCACTGGAGTCTTTCTGCTTCCTTGGATATTGGGGGTGCCAGGAGTCCAGGCACCCCTCAACAAGTAAGATTTCTCTATTCTGACACAGTTTGACAGAGCGCATGAAGTGAGTTTTTCCTATTTTAAATATATATTTCTTTCCTCCTCAACACGGTTGTTTTGGAGTCGCTCGCTGCTGCTCTCCCTTAGGGGATGTTCTAGGACCGTCAACGTGTACTGCCCCAAATTTGGCTTGAAAGGCCTCTGTGGACCAACGAACTGACCGGTCTCTTAACCATAGGACCGGATCAGTTGCGGTGAGTGTCTATTCACACTAGTCCTGTTCTCTATTTTTCCATATACCATTGGAGCGCCGCTTCTGACCCAAATATTCTGTCAAGCATGACAGTTGCTCTCCGTCCATAGGGTTAGAGACAACAGGGGACAACAGATGGTTTTGTAAGAAATAAGGTTTTGTACCTTTTGTTTATAGAGCGTTCTATCTGTACAGGAGAAAATCACTGCATTCTTCGCTATGTTGGCCGCCAACTGTTAATGCAAACAAATATATTTGCTAAAAGGTATATCTTTAGGTATCCCAATTAATTGTTTATATACGAGCTCGAAGTGGCTTACAGATCACAATGTGCATTAGATATTATTGGAATTCAGCCGTTTATTCCACTAACAAGCAGAAGTATATATACAAAAGGCATTTGCTATGAGGCTAGAACACGCCTTACTTGTAATAATTATAATTTATTATAATTCATTTATTATCATTGGTTAGTAAAACTAAACAAGAGTATTAACATCTTAGTTGTCAGGCAGACTTCTCTCAAGCGGGTTGGAACTATGTGTAATAGGCTTCTCAAAACAAAATGTAACAATAAGATATAGCTTCTTACCAGAGAACAAGTTGTGCTGACATGAGACCATCAGTCTGGGTTCTTTATCTCCTCAGCATGGGACATTCTGGTCAATCAAGGCCTTTTGAACTGTTAGTGCACATCTACAAAATTCTTGTTAAAGGAAAATGACAACAATATAATAATAAGCTTAGTGAGGAAGCATACAAGATGGAAGATGGATACAACATGGATTCATATTTATTGCTCTTAAAACTGCTAAAGTGAAGTTCTAAATTACAGGGGTATTCTCATCTCCTTTTCATGTGATGTGCCAGCTGGTGCATGCATAGTGATATTTAGTGCTTGGCACCAAGGACCTTACGTCTCACTTCGGTTCTAGCACTAATAGGCAGGCTGGGCCTAATAGTTTCTCTATGAGGGCTTTTGACTGGTCAGCACACAAGAAGTATAACTAGCAAAGGATGCTAATTATACTTCTAATGTGCTGGTCAGTGGTTCTGTGCTTAGTGGACCTGTGCTCTGTGTTGCTGTTTTAAGGAGGTAATGCTGAATGCTCTCAGAGTGGCTGACGACTGCTAATTCAAGCCCTGCTCCGGTCCAAGACACAGCCAGGAGAGGGAGCAGGGAAGAAGACAGTTTGAAGAGCACTGATAAGTGCTGTTTTTGCTCTACTCCACGGCCCCAGTGACATGGCTGAGGGTTCAGGTGCACGTGCATGTTGAAGGGCACTGGATGGTACCATATTACTTTAGCCTCCCCCCTTCTCTGGATCCAAGTCCATGACAGAGATAGTGTGCAGGGCTAGGTCTTGCCCCTCTCACAGATACGATGGAGAGTTATGGCATATAGAAAAGTGCAGAAAAAACTTGAGAGGCAACGCAGCTCCAGCAACATCAAGAGGCCTGTTTTGCAAATGGCAGAGGCCGCAGAAAGGACTTCAATGAGCGTCGTCTGATGGGCAAGCAGCCACAGTGGCTTGAACTCACTAGTAACTTTGTTTCCCATAGACATTGCACTAATCATGCTATTTTATTCTGAATTGCACTAAACCAAATGTTGCTGAGCAACTCCAGATTTAGTGTTAACAGAAGCTCAGTTACATTCTAGGAGTTTATGCATTCATGTAATATTTCTTCTATCGGATTTACCTGATAAACTGATAAAGTACAGTAATGATATGGTCGCATTAAAGCACAAAGAAAAATCTTTGTCCACAGGCCCAGACAATGCACCGTTCATTCAAAAGAGATGAAACCACAAAAAGGTTTTGTAATATTCAGTCAATGGCCTCCAACTTAAAAGCAAGCAGATGGATTTCACACATTGTTCATGGAGAAATAGACAGAATAGATGTATTTTTTGTAATGAATGACTTAAAGTGTAATCATAAGTCAAATCGTAAGTTTTTTTTAACTATCCTAATTTACTAACATTCCATGGTCTAGGAGGAAGTCTTCATTTTGAAGGAACACTCTAGGCAAAACTAATACCCTGTGTCATGCCTAATGCAACTCCTGAGGCGGTGGAGTATGTCATGGAGATCCTCCCTTTACTGTTCTTTAAATCTCTATGCCATGCTGCACCCCCTTAGGTCCTACTGTGGGTATTTACATTGTATGTAGCAGTTTTTTTTCACAGAATGCTTCATAAAGGGGTTGTACTAGTATCACAAGTTATCGCCTATCCATTCAATAAGGGACAACTTGTTGATTGGTAGCGATTTCACTGCTGAGAACCTCACCGATCCAGACAATGGGGGGGTCCCAAGTTCCCTTCTGCCTGTCACTGCAGGGTCACTTCACTCCCACAGTAATGACAGAATGAATGAAATGCCGGATGAGCATGCACAGCTGCCTTTCTATTCATTTCAATGGGGCTGATAGAAGTACCCGAGCACTGGACACTTGGCTATCTTCTGCAATCCCATTGCAAGAGAATAGAGTGGTGGCACGCTTGTGCGACCGGTGCTTCATTCAGTCTCCTCCTCACTGCGGGGTGTGTAGTGAGCCTACAGAGAGGTGGATGGGGTACACAGGACGTTTGCTTCTGGTACACCCACTTTAAATATTCTGAACAGAAATTACAGAAATCACAGTTTTGCCATGTTTTTTTCAGGTGGAACTTACATCCAAAATTACATTGTGTAAGCATACCCTAAGGCCCTCTTCACACAAGCATAGTCGCATTTGCGTCTGAATGCTATGTATTTGCAGAATGAACTATTCTTGTTTTGTGGCGCATCATTGTATTTTACTGTACTAAAATACTGAGGAAGGGGGCGCAACAGCCACAAAACGTGTCTATTATCATACGCTGGTTTAATTTTTAATAAAAACAGGGGAGTCAAGCTCAAAAACACGTCTTATGCCTCTTTGAGTTAAATGGGATTGCGCCTGTAATCACATTTTCTTTCTACATTTTTCTCATCATCTGGATGATGATTTCTGCATTCTGAACTTCTTTGGACAGGAGGAACCACTCCATTCTTTTGATTCAGAGTCATACTTAAAACCTACGTCTCATCTATCATCACCAGTTGCGACAGGAAAGCATCAGCATCCAGCCAAAAGCACAGCAGAATTCCCCGATAGACTTACATTTGGGCAGGCTTCTGATCTACTGACAAACATTTCACAATCCACTTGCCAAACACCTTTCTCATGTTCAGAGGATTGTGAATCATGACCCAACTCTTTCTTTGGAAATGTTCAGAGCCTCAGCGACCATCTTAACAAAAATTTGCCGTTCTTCCAGAATCATGTCATGGATGGAGTTAATGTTTTCTGGAATCATCACCAATGGTGACCTCCCAGAGTGGTCATCATCAATGTTGAAGAGATCGGATTTAAATTTGGCAACCCAATTTTTCACAGTGGAGTATGAAGAACACTTGCCACCTAATGTTTGCACCAAGTCAACGCGAACATCTTTGGCCAACATTCCTTTCAGAAACAGGAACTTCATCACTGCTGCAGACTCTGCCATGTTATCTCAAACCCGCCTAACATAAGAATGGTATATCAGATTATGCCAAAATTTGCTCACAAAATATTGCAAAAATTGAGCCTTGAGTTGATATAATATTAATTGATGTAAAAACAAATGACAATTGCAAGACAATTAATATACCATACATCCCCTTTAAGCCATCACTTACATGAAATTTTCAGTTTAATAGTATCCTGTATAAAATATGAAGGAATCACATCATCAGCTTTTCCTTTATTCTGCTGTTATATATTATTATATAATGCGGAATCACTCCTTATGCCAGCAAAGAAACTTGAAAGTAAAGCAGGGCACTGATCGTCCTAGTAACTGCATTGATATATTTTTGGATCGTTCTCACTACCAGACTACCAGAGGGAGTGATTCCATTAATAACAAGATATCAGGCAGCCTAATTGTGCAAACAGAGATGATCCCAAAGATATGGTTGAATTAGCAGAATCAGATGAGTTTGAAGTTAAAACAATGCCAAGGCTCACCAAGCCAGGAACATCACGGTGGAGGAAAATACTGTAATGGGAGTAAAATCAAAGCTTTAGCCATAGTCCAGTTATTGATAATTTAAATGAGTTGTCTCTTGAAGACAATGTCTTTGCATATGCCCAGTTAAGCCAAATGGATGATTTAGAAGAGGGACCCTCATTTGAAACCCCCAGCTATAACCAAAATGGAGAACTAAACTCATGCGATCCGTATATTATATGAACAGTATAATAGTATGTCAGCAGCTGCTCTGGGTAATTTTGGTACTATGTATTGACAGGAGCAAAACTACAGAACATGCTGTGAGGTGGAGTGTCCAGCCAGCTCATCACCATTGTTCTGTGCACATATATTCGGGCCCCTCCTCTCAGAGGGAGCTGGTTATTCTCCTGATTTAATTCTGATTTATGCATACATGTTGGTCAGATCTCTGTCTGTTTGTATCGTTTCTGGATGCAGGCTGAACTATGTCTGCCTTGTCTAAATTCCATGTGACGTAGTGTCTGACACCTCAACCATAACACAAGGAGGTATCGGTAGCACCCCTTCCTCATTGGAGAAGTGTGGTGCAGTGTCTTAGAGTCCAACAGTCACACATTCCACAATGACCAAAATAGCAGAGATGAACAACACACACTTGAAGATTCTGTTGTAAATTGCTCTTAGGACTTCATTGATAACTCCAGATATACACAGAAGTAGGCAACGTTTTAGGCATTAGCTCTTTCTCAAGCAGATGCTAATGTCCTGGTATCCTAATGTAAGTCCCGGTATCCTAATGTAAAGAGGTTCCAAATATGTGTAGCATATGTGGTACAAAGATAAATGTAAATTTATCTGGATACCCATCCACTACAGAACGAAATTCAAACTCATCAACCCCACCCATAAAGCTCTCCTTGGTGCTGTGCCACCATACATCACCTCCCTCCTGTCCATACACAACCCAGCCCCCACACTTCTGTGAGGATATATATATATATATTGCCATATGTTTTTTATGCTTTATACCTATATGCAAGTTCTATTCAATTCCAAATGAGAAAAAACTTATATGTCGCCTTACATCAGATATGCCAAGAGGCCTTGCCAGGCGAAGACAAAATGTGTCTTGAACTAAATGTATCTTAAAATGTACAGCAATGAAGAATCGGACGAAGGCCGCGTGTACTTGGCCGTTTTCCCAGAAGCAAGATATCAAGATGTTCCACTATGTACATAATTTTCACTGTCTTAGGCCGGAAATCCGGACTTCCCATATATGGAGAATGCATGCTTGGCCGTTTTCTTAGAATTGAGTGGGTGATTCTTTGCACTGGAGTTAATTGAATACGTGATTTTCTGTACATAAGCCAGAGGCGCCGTAGCAAGATAACGACTGTTTTCACTGTCTCAGGCCGGAAATCCGGACTTCCCATATATGGTTATGAGCCCATCACCCCTTGCTGGTGATGGGACAAAGGGTATAAGATCTCATGTAATCTGTAATAAAGCACGGCGGAGAGCCATGTCCCGTGTGAGGAATGATACCAGACCTCTGTGTGGTGTTTTCTTCTTACCGCCGGCAGCGGGGCAAGTGGGGTGGGCCTGATTGGTGCTGCACTTAGAATATTACCCGGACAAATGGCGCCCGAACGTGGGGCGACAAAGCCAGAGCCTACAACGCATTCCACCCGGATCCACGCCACGGAGAAGCCGTCCTGCTGCAAACCGAGCCTGATCAACTCACAAGAACTCCAGGTAAGACCAGCATATATTTATGTTGTGTTTTACTGCGAGTCTTGCAGCAGGACTGACTATCTGTGGTTTGTGACCGGACGGGTTGGGTTAAGAGTTCTACACGGTAACTCGTGTGGGCTCCGGGTTTGCCGTCAAAGACCACTGACCGTGATATGCGCACCAATCGGTCACCAGGAAACTAGTCTGTAGTCTATTTGTTGTTGAAGTCCGTAGTGTTTTAACAATAGTGGAGATTGTTTGTTGTATCTGCAGAATTTTTTTTTCCTCTTACTTTTTATTTTGTCTCATAGAAGAAGGGACCCTCGGTTTTAGTTTAGTTAGTTAATGGTTTAGCTGAGGAGGAGATGCACTCTATGAGATAGGTTTCATAGAAAAAGGGACTCTCGGTTGTTTTGCCTTATATATGGGGCTAACGATTTGATTTCAGAAAGATGCATTTTATGAGGCTGGCTACATAGAAAAAGGGACCCTCGGTTGTTTTGCCGGTATATAAGGGGCTGACAATTTGAAAATTAAGAGGGATGCACTCTATGGAGCGTGTTATTATTATTGTTGTTGTTGTAATATGCGTAAGACCTTATTAAAGAAGACAGAGCCCCTCAAGGGCTGCCGCCGTGTGGATGAATTTGTAGAATGTAAGAAAACTTATGAAAATGTGTGACATCGACCCGCACGGTAGATTACAAAAATGGTGTCTGGGAGGGAGGTCTTTAGGACCAAGAGGCGCCTTGAAAGACCAAGGTTTGCTAGAAGCAGAGAGACAGTCAGAGAAAGTTAAGTATGTACACGTATTAAGAAAGTATCCGTAAGTGAAATGTTGAAAAGTACAGTAAGTGATCCAGAGGGCGTCAGGAGAGTGTCTATTGAAGGTTATATTGGCAGTTAGGTAGGGGAGAGAAATAAGGGGAGCAGGCAAAGTCGAGAAGAAAGGTACAATGCATGTGATTTGTTGGCAGAGAGAGAGAGGAAAATGTGTATAATACAAGATAGATAATAGATATATATATATGTGTATATATGTATATACTGTATGTGCAAATAGTTAACTGAGCTTGCTTTTAGGGGAGAAGGGTTTGTTGACATGTAGCTGCGAGCTTGTGTTTAGTTTTCAAGGTCGGAAGATAACAGCGAGAGAGAATGAAGTGCTGACCCTGGAGAATGTCTCTGCTTGCTTAAAATGAATTGAAATGAATTTAATTAATTATACTGTCTTAGTAGGCAGGAAATATAGCAATTTCTAAGGTATATTCTTACTTATACAGGGGTTGAAAATGAATGTTGCAAGGTCCCAGGATATGTGTTAATTATGAGTTCAAATGCAGGCAATAGTTTAAGCTAAAACAACTTATTCAGTCTGTGTTTCATATTCGTAGAGAGATAACAGTTTGTTTTGAAAAGGTGGGGGCTTTCAGACTTCACTTTTTGTTCAGGGTCAAATACAGAGAAGTACAGAGAAAGAGAGACAAGGGGGGCTGAAAAATACCCACGCATTCCAAAACACTTCAGCGTTTAATACAGCATATAATAGCTTCAGTAAATAAGAAAGATAGAATGTCTCAGTCACTCAGCAAACTTTTTCACATAATTTGTCAAAGATAGCGCTCATTCACAATCTCATCTCAATAGAATCATGTACTTTATAAAATTATAGCACTCACCTCAATGTTTTTCAACTGATGTATGTTTGTCAAAGTTTTTTTGTCTGTGCATCTGCATGTACTGGGACACCTTCAATGGGGGGTGACGGAGCAGACTTGAGAGCATGGATGGATGAGAGTTAGTGACCCGTGTTCGGGCTGTGTGGAATGTGTGATGCAGATAATGACTGGGGATAAAAGTCCTCCCCATGCATGGGGCTTTGCTTGGTTGAGATGTGGACGTGTAGACTGTTAAGCTGAAATGAGCTGTGAAGAAAGACGCACGGAGCCAATATCGAAGGGGTGGAGCTAGATGATGTAATAGTACGTAGTAATGTTTCATCCCTCTTGCACAAGGGAGGGGTGAGGATCTTGAACAGCTAGTAAAAGTTTTTGTTTTGTTTTTTTCTCCTGTCTCAGATTTGATAAGACATTGCAGGCAGGAACAGACTAATAATGAATTCACTTAAAGGGATCTCACATTTCAAATATTAATAGGTGTTTGTAGATTATTCTGTCCCGATGTAACTCTCTGTTATTGGTGCTAGCATCTTACAGGCCTTATCTGCTTCCATCAAATTTTTTTACAATGTTGTACTACCTTAAACCGGGTACTATTGTTCTAATTGAGTACCCTGGTTTAAAGGGGGGGAGGAGAAGGCATAGGTGATCTAGGTATTGCAAGTCAGCCATTTTTAAATTCAGCCATTTTTAAATTTTTTGCAAGCCATTTTTAAATTTTTAAATTTTTTGCAACAAGGTTCTGATCTTTTTCAAATAGAATACCAGCCTGATTGTCTAGCATTGATGCAACAAGAAAATTTAAGTTTAAAAAAGTTACTGAAAGCCCTTGTTAACAATACATATTTTGAGTTGTTTTTTATAGATGGTACCAGGGTGATTGACGACTCCACACTGGATATGCAATGGTTACACAACAAGATGTCCTAAAAGCAGAATGCCTCCGCATGTCGCAGTACAAGAAGCGGAATTAAAAGCCCTCGCTGAGGCGTGTGGAGTGGCTACAGGTAAGACGGCAAACATTTACACTGACTCCCGGTATGCATTTGGCATAGCTCATGATTACGGCCTAACATGGAAGGCTAGACAGTTTTTTACCTCAGCAGGACAGCCAATTAAGAATGTTGCAGTGGTGCAGAGTCTCATGGAGGCCCTACTTCTACCTGACAAGGTGGAAAGCTCACACCAATTCCTACACCGGAGAAGCGAGAGGCAACGTCATCACAGACCAAACAGCAAAAGCAGCGGCCCTCAAGCCGTGGAAGAAAAGAAGAATTTAACAAAAACTTGGACTTTGATAAAAACTTGGACTTTGATAAAAACTTGGACTTTGATATGCTAAAGACTTTACAGTTACAAGCCAGCAAGGAAGAAAAGGAAAAATGGACTAAAAAGGGACAGCGTATGGTGAACAGTCAACAGCACTTGCCTACCACGGTCCCTGTGCCCCATGATGGCCCAGCTGATGCACCAAAAGACGCACCTCTCAAAGCAGTAATGATGTCAACGCTTGAACGAGGAAGGTGGCTCCTTGGTTTTCTGTAGCTGCTGCATCATTTGTCCAGTTTTGCATGATCTTTGCCGTAAGCAACAGGGCAGAAGTAAATTTGCCACATAACACTTGCCGGGACCACTCTACCCATTTCAGGGATTGCAAATTGGCTACACTCAGCTCCCACTTGTTGGGAAGCATGAATATGTGCTTGTTGTTGTTGATGTTTTTCAGGTTGGAGACCTACCCTGTTACCAAAGTAAATAAGCAGGTAACCGCACAGAAGCTCATGAATGAGGTAATCTGCAGATACGGGGTACCGGAAGTGATTGACTAAAACAAAGGTACACACTTCACAGGTGAAATAATGCAACACATTATGTCTGCTTTGGGTATATTCCAGGCTTTTCACACACCCTACCATCCGCGGAGTAGTGGGAAAATAGATACAAAAGCCAATGAAGAAAATGGGTAAATTTTGAATTGAGTGTCTTCTATTAGTTTTTCTCTTTTCCAGGAGGATACATGTCACAGTAGCTGAGTTTGGGGAATGATTTTCTTGTTAATTTTGTCATAGGTCTCTCCAAGGAATTGTCAATAATGCATTCTGCAGTCTCTGCTTTTCTCCCAGGTCCTACAGATGAGTGTCACAATCTAAAACCAGGTGACAGGGTCTATGTGAAAAAGTTTGAGAGAGAAACCCTGTTTGAATGTCCCTACCAGATGTTGCTCACCACCCCAACTGCAGTCAAGCTCGAAGGAAAGCCCACTTGGATCCACACTTCGCACTGAAAGAACTCATGATCCTGCATATCCTTTACATGCTATAATGTGGTACAATTCCTCTAACACACACCTTTGACTACTGTACACTAGCCCCCTGTTTCAGAACAAATTAATACAATCAAATGTGCAATAAGCCTACACTGAGGGTGAGAATCCAACACCGCATCGTGCTAAGAGAGAAGTTGACGCTACAGGTGGTAACTTTGATCCACATGTACACATAGATGCAATAGGAGTGCCAAGGGGGGTGCCAGATGAATTTAATTCTAGAGATCAGGTTAAAGCAGGTTTTGAGTCCTTATTTGCTATTGTCACTGTTAATAATAATGTAGATTGGATGAATTATATCTATTACAATCAGCAGAGGTTTGTAAACTACACCAGAGATGCTTTGCAAGGGTTAGCGGACCAGTTAGGGCCCACTGCATCCATGTCGTTCTAAAATAGAGTGGCCCTGGATATGATTTTAGCAGAAAGAGGTGGGGTATGTAATTTCCTGTATGTGTATTATCCCTTTGATCAAAAAGAGTATGAGTAAGGGACTGGACAATGTGACACCAACATTTCCCTTGTTTGAAAAAGATGAAGAGCCAGTTCCGATAATGCCAACCACGTAGGTTACCAGAAGAATGGAGAGATGTACTAGTACTGTGCCGCCTCGGTCTCATAAGATGGATTGTCAGTGGAATTCCCATATGCCTAGGGACAGTGCAGAAGACCTTAGGTTCCGGCGAGGGCACACCCTGCGGGGTGTTAACTCGTACAGATAGAGGGTATGGATGCCCGGAAATAAGCCCAGGGAATCCATGGCCTCCTTCTGAGGTGAGGTAGGGATCCCTCCCTCTTAGGAGTAGGGACTTACGGGCAAGTGGAGAAACCCTGACGCAAGGGAGAGGCGACCGAGGAAGAGTGCAAGGTCTGATGCTTGATCTCCATATTAAGTTTTTTAGGGGGGTTTGTGAGGATATATATATATATATATATATTGTCATATGTTTTTTATGCTTTATACCTATATGCAAGTTCTATTCAATTCCAAATGAGAAAAAACTTATATGTCGCCTTACATCAGATATGCCAAGAGGCCTTGCCAGGCGAAGACAAAATGTGTCTTGAACAAAATGTATCTTAAAATGTACAGCAATGAAGAATCGGACGAAGGCCGCGTGTACTTGACCGTTTTCACAGAAGCAAGATATCAAGATGTTCCACTATGTACATAATTTTCACTGTCTTAGGGCGAGCACCCACTGGCGATTGCGTTTTCCGCGGGAAAAAAACGCAGCGTTTTCGCCGCGTTTCCCGCGATTTTTCCGCGCGTTTTTCGCGGCGTTTTCGCGGCTTTTCCGTTAATTTCCATTGAGAAAAATAAGGACACATATGCAACTGACAGTTCCTATGTTAAAAACGCAAACGCAACGCAAAAAAAACGCCAGTGGACAGGAACACATGTTATCTCTATGCCTGTGCAGGAAAAACGCAAAACGCAAAACGCAGGTAAAAAAACGCCTGTGGGTGCTCGCCCTTAGGACGGAAATCCGGACTTCCCATATATGGAGAATGCATGCTTGGCCGTTTTCTTAGAATTGAGTGGGTGATTCTTTGCACTGGAGTTAATTGAATACGTGATTTTCTGTACATAAGCCAGAGGCGCCGTAGTTCGATCCTCACATGCTTGCCTCCAGGACCTCTCTAGAGCTGCACCGGTCCTCTGGAACACACTACCCCAAAACATCTGGATAATCCCCAATGTACGGAACTTCAGGTGCACCATAAAAACGCACCTCTTCAGGGAGGCATACCAAGTCTTCTGATCCAACGGTTCAATTCTGGTTCATGTCAAAATAATAGTTCATTAACGACTGCTCGAGTCTAGAATTCACCACTACTGTCTGAATAAGGCTGGATTCATATGGGTGAGTACAATATCCTCGGATCGATATCACACCCTTAAACTTGCGATTTTTGCACATGTGAAATAAAGTTGCAAGTGCCTCCAATAGTTTCAGTGGTAAGAATCGCATGCACTTTCATGCATGTTGCATTGCCTGGAAGTGCGATCCAAATTTTTTTAAAGATTCCATAAGAAATAATGGTTTATTCTTTGCGAGGAATCGCCCAAAAATTGAGCATGCAGCGATGCTGCAAGAGAAATCAGTGTGTTATTTTCACAAGCAATTGCCATCCATATTGCAGTCGGATGGAACTCGTGTGTGAGTATCGCCTGTGTAAATCTAGCCTTACTAGCATTCAAATGCTCGCAGTAGGCCTGCTGACTTACTATTTTTTGTCTTTAGTGGTGGACACGCCTACAACTTTTACTGAGGCCGCCTTCACTAATGACCCCATGTGAACAAACTCCTTGATGTCCTCTTTAGGTCTTGATCCATGTCCTCTGTAGCGCAGCCCCACACTCTGTAACTGGCAGCCGTCAGTTTACATTTCCTCTCCATGGTGCTCTCCACCTTCTCCAAACAGCTCATTCTTATACAGGTGTTCTGACTCCCACTGCCTCTTCCTGTCTGCAGCAGCAGTAGTCTGTCTGCAGATTGTTGCACCCTTTCAGCAGCAGCCTCAAGCAGTAACTCGGCTCCACACAGTCCCTGAGCTCTCTTCTGAGATGAAGCAGAAAGTTGTTCTTTTATAATGCTGACATCATTCCTCTAGAAAGTTCTAGGACCTTCCCCACGTGTTACCTCCTGACAGCGAATCAAAACAGAGCACATAATGTAGGAGTCAATATCTGGGTGTAGTTTGTCATAGCAACTTAACTCTTTAGGAAAGCCCCTTGGGCTATCAGCTGAGTACCTGTGGGTATTTGTTCTGTGTGGGGCTTATTCACTTCTTCTTAATACTATGTTATATATATTGCTCTTTCGATCAGCATTTAACATCTTCCCTATCATCCATCTCACGGATAGACTACACTTCTTAGGTTCCTGACGTGGGGCCGTCCCTACTGGGGCAATCACCCTGCTTCTAGGCAGGACCTGCCACACCAAAGCTGGTTAGTGATAACGTTCCCATTTCCTTATTCCTGTTACTGTTGCTTGCCCTATTTTGTGTTCCCTTTATGCTATGTTTTGTTACCCTTATTTGTACTAATACATTGTGTATTTCTTAAAATATCCATGGTGTCATGTTTCCATTTTTGGTATTTTACCGTCCCATTTTGGTGTTATAAAATCTGTCTGCATTGGTCCACTTAGGACATTAATCACATCTTTTTTTTGATATGTCGATAACATGTGTGAGTGGCACCATATCTGCACCCTGCATGAATGTAACAAACAGCCTTCAAAGGGGTTGTCCCACCGAAATAGGTTATTTTGTATCCACAGAATAGGGATAACTTACTGACCAGTGGGGTTCGGCAGCTTGAACCCCCAATGATCCCAAGAGCAGTCATCCTTGAATGAACGGAGTGGTGGTTGCACATGAGTGTTGCTGTTTCATTCATTCAGTGAGGCTGCCATAGATAGCCGAACACTTGAACTTAGCTATCTTCAGCGCTTCTATCGAATGAATGAAGTGTCATTGTGCATCTGCGATTGCTGCTCTGTTTATTCACAGAAGCTCCTGACTTCCATTCTCAGGATCGATGGGGGGGGGGGGGGGGGCAGTGGTCAGACCCCGACCAAGCATTAAGTTATTTCCTATCATGTGGATAGGGGATAATTTATTTTGGTGGGTAACCCTTTTTAATGTAAAACCATCACTTTAGACATAAAACTGGATCCAGTAAGTTTTTTAACGTAATTTAGCAGAATCAATAAGGATATTGAAGTAATGGCTTGTTCTACGGATGTTTCAAACTGTTAATGTACAGCATATCAATGAGTATTGTAATTTGTTAACAAGTAATGATGAAAGTCTGAGTTCAAGGCATCTGGCACCAATTCTATTCAGTGCAATTAGTGTATGAATAGCATATAAATAAGCAACTTTTGCAATATTAAAGTAAAGGCGGGCTAGACAGCTGGCATGAGTGTATGAATCCATCAAACATATGGTAGAGTTTATTGAGCTGTATGCCATGCTATCTATGATCACATTCTTCTTGATATGGCTACTTATAGACTTGCAGTAGACTCACTGGGAACTACTGCATCAGCACTTGTTATTTATCTTTGAACATTTAAGCCAGTGTGTGGTCAGAACCATCAGTCTGTACTTGATTCTGAACTTTGAGGGCGCCTACCCACTTGCGTTGCCGATTTTCGCGTGTGAAAAACGCGGCGTTTTCGGCTACGTTTTTTGCAGCCCTCCATTGACAATCATGGGTGCATTAAGAGAAAAATAAGGAGACATATGCAACTGACAGTTCCTATGTGAAAAAAACCCCACGAAACGGAAAAAAAAACCCAGATGGACAAGAACACATTCTATACTAATTGCTCTTGAGAAAAAACGCAAAACATCACAGGAAAAAAAATCGCAAGTGGGTAGGCACCCTGAGAGCAAAAAATACAATAATAAAATTTTACCAAAATTTTATAAGGAATGCCAGTTGAAGGGATTGTCCAGTTTAGAAAAAATCAGCTATAATCATGGAATTCCAGGTTAATTTGACCATCTGGTCAAAGTGACCATTGGTTAAAGTGATCGATGATGTATACTAATGCACAGTGTGCATCAGGTGGTCAGAGAAGCAGTTCAGCCATCTTTGTTTCTTCAGGCCCGGAGGGTTGTTTTAATATAGAAGGTCACCACTTAAGACTCTAATCAAAAACCAGAGCCAACAGTGGCTAAAAAGGATTTCTCTTGTGTCTCTTGCTCTGGAGGACCTGACACGTGTCTAATCCCATAGACAACCAATTGATTTTAATGGCTATTTTTAAAGTGAACCTCCAGTAAGGATCTCAGAACTGATATATGTCATTTTAGCTACAATGCCTAGCTTGAGGTAGTCTGGAAAGTACCCCCTGTTTAATCATTGGTTGAGGCTGCAGGGGTGTGTCCAGGACTACTTCAAATTAGGTACTACAGCTAAACTATAGTCACAGATCACAGCTCTGTCCTGGTAGAGCTGAGATAAAAAGCAGCCAAGAAGCAAACGCTGAAGAAAAGTATTTAGCAGCTAATCATTTTCTATCAGTAGTGACTTACTTGTCAATTTTGAGCCTCTGACTGGAGGTTCACATTAGTGTTTCACTTCTCCAAATGTGGCGCTTCAGGAAAACTCTGAACACGTGCTGCCAGATGTCTGTCCAAATTATACTGATCTCTGATGACTAGTACATCATCAGAGTCCAATGCTGACAACCCCCTTGGATATAAAAGCTGATTAAAATCTATATGTTAAGGCCCATTTACACGGCAAGATGATCGCTCTAAGATTCGCTCAAGCGGCAATTTAAGTGACAGTTTTAAGCAATTATCTTTACATAACTCTAAGTAGCTAATTAGCTACTAAAGACTTATTGCAGGCGGAGCAGTATACCACAGCGATAGCTCAGAGAATAATGCAGCTGTTTTGTATATGCAAACAGCTGCTTTGTTCTCGGCATTTTCATCTGGTGTACCGCTGAGAACTGCCAGCAGGATACCAGCTGAAAGAATGCTATCAGCACCACCCACTGAGATATCAGTGGGGGCCCTAATGAGGCTCATCGCTAATTTCTAGTTGACTAGAAATGAGCGATGAACGAACAGTGCATGAACAGTGCACGATGGCCTTGCATTTAGATGCAATGATTAAAGCTCAAAAGACTGCTTTTGAGCACATTTTGAGCGATAATCATTGTGTCTAAGTGGGCCTTTAATTGTACAGCACACATTTCAAACACAAGGCCAACCGCCTCATTTTATGTGGGCCGCCGGCCATGCATTGGTTCTTCATGGGGTTTTCCAGGAAGCTCCCACTGTCACAGCCAGGATACACCTGGGTGCGCCTGCAGTTACAAAAGCCAGCTGCTGCATTGGGACCAGAGCAGCAGCTTCCACTCTAACCCGGTTAACTCTGGCAGGCACTGCCTGGATAACCCCTTTAAAGGAATTCTATTCATCCCTCTTGCAGCTCTGGCCTGGCAGCACAATGCAGAGTCTGTGACCACTGATGTCAGCGCCAGGGTGAGAGTTCAGCATCATAGATTCAACAGTAGCTGCCAAGTCTGAAGCCTGTAGGGATGCTGTCCTGCCAGAGGTCAACAGGGAGGTTGCTATTGGCCTCTGGCTTGGCAGCATCCCTAGAACTACTATGGGGGTTACTAGTAATACTGGGGCAACTATGGTGGTTTCTGTTACTACTGGGGCCACTACGGGGACAATGTTACTACTGTGGCCACTATTGGGGTTACTGTTACTATTAAAAGTACTATGGGGGTCACTATCACTACTGGGACCACTTTGGGGACACTGTTACTACTGCAGCCACTATGGGAGCACTGTTATTACTGTGGCCAATACGGGGGTTACTTTTGATACTGGGACTACTATGGGGGCACTGTTACTACTGCAGTCACTATGGGGGTCACTATTAGGGCTCAATCACATGGGCGTAAGCACATTTCGGTCGTATTTGTGCGACCAAATATCACTTATGCCCGCGTTCTCTGTCACACTGCATATTTGCGCACATAAGAAAGAACACAGGCAGGCTTATTGGAATGGTGCATAAATACGCAGTGAATACACAGGTTTCCTGCACAAAAACGCAAGTTTCTGTACATTCACGGAGCATTTGCGCCCACCCATTAACTCCAATGGCTTTTTGTGGTGCGTAGTAAGCACCAAAATAGATCATGTTGCATATTTTATCACACGATTGCACATCGCGTGAAAAAATACCTTCATGTGAATGGACCCGTTGAAATCAATGCGTTATATTCACTGTGTATTACGCACGCAGGTACGCTCATGTGAACGAGCCCTAACTATACAAATACAATCACCCTTTTGAAGGCAACTATAAGGCTGATGTGGCCTCAGTGAAAATAGGTTTTACACTGTTATACAGTATCAGCATTATATACAATACATTCCTTTTGTTATTACATCCAACAGTCTAGAAATTCTGATCATATGGCAGAAGACGTAGTAGAGATAACCGATTATGAGGCTGTGAAACGATAGTAGAATTTTATGCTATCTTGGTATTTTGGGCCATCTTCCTGGAGCTTTTTTATTCTAATCTAGCCCCATATTTAAGTTTTCTATAATTTTCTATGACTGTCACTAATACAAAATGTTAGATGATCCTGCTGCCTATCACAACCAATTAATGGCAGAGGAATGGAATTTACTGCATACAATTAATTGGAAATTACTATATCTATGCATGTAATTATATAAAGATGTAAGGGTAACACAGGGAAGCTGTCATATCTATGGAAATCGGAAATATTTAAGCTAGCTGAAAATTCTAACCCAAATAGATTACACATCTCTATGTTAATATATTCAGGTCTGCTTTTCTAAGTCTCTACTATGTTCAGGAATTTTTATTATTATTGTTTATTACTATGTAGCTAAGATCCTCATCATCATCCATTTATGTCACCACACAGTAATAGTGTTTCTTTTATCCTCTCATAAAGTAATATTGCCCCCTATGTCCTCTGGCACACAAATAGTTTCCCCTTTATCCTCCCACACAGTAATAGTGGTCCCTATGTTCTCCCACACAGTAGTAATGCCCATTTGTCCTCCTACATAGTAATAATGTCCTCTTTGTACCACCACACAGAAATAGTGCCCCCAAAGTTCTAATGTTCTCCCACATAATAATAGTGCCCCCTTTGTCCTCTCACACATTAATAGTCTCCACTTTGTACCACCACTGTAATGGTGACCACTTTGTCCTATCATATGGTAATAGCCTCCACTTTGAACCACGACATGGTAATAGTGCCCACTTTGCCCTCTCACACAGTAATAGTGCCCCCTTTGTCCTCCTACACAGTAAAAGTGCCCCCTTTGTGCCACCGCACAGTAATAGTGCCTTCTTTATCCTCTCACACAATAATAGTGGCCCCTATGTCCTCCTACACAGTAGTATTGCCCCCTATGTCCTGCCGAACATTAATATCACCCCCTTTGTCCTCCCACACAGTAATAGTAGCCCTTATGTCCTCTCACACAGTAATAGTGCCCCCTTGTGTCTTTCCACACAGTAATAGTGCCCCCTTATGTCTTTCCACACAGTAATAGTGCCCCCTTATGTCTTTCCACACAGTAATAGTGCCCCCTTTCTCCTTTTACACAGTAATAATATCCTCTTTGACCACCCACATAGTAATGGTGTCACCATTGTACTACCACACAGTATTAGTGACCATTTTGTCCTCCCACACATTAATCATTCCCCCTTTGTTCTCCCATAAGTAATACTGCTCCCTTTGTGTTATCACACAGAAATAGTGCAACCTTTGTTCTCCCACACAGTAATAATGCTCCCTTTTCCTCCCACACAGTAATAGTGTCCCCTTTGTACCACCTCATCATAATAGTACCACCTTTGTCCCCCAACACAATAATAGTACCTATTGTCCTCCTACACAGTAATAGTGCCCCCTTTGTGCTACCACACAGTAATAATGCCTTCTTTATCCTCTCACACAGTAATAGTGGACCCTATGTCTTCCTACACAGTAGTAGTGCCCCCTATGTCCTGCTGAATATTAATATCACCCCCTTTGTCCTACCACACAGTAATAGTGCCCCCTTATGTCTTTCCACATAGTAATAGTGCCTCCTTTCCTCTTTTACACAGTAATAATGCCCTCTTTGACCTCCCACATAGTAATGGTTTCACCTTTGGACAACCACACAGTAATAGTGACCATTTTGTCCTCCCACACGTTAATCATGCCTCCTTTGTTCTCCCATAAGTAATACTGCTCCCTTTGTGTCTGTCAGGACCAGCGGCTCTTGGGGCCTCCATGCCCGCACCACTGGTCCCATCACCCGGGCTGCAGGAGTGCCGCGCAGGGAAGCCCCGGTTCAGGTGATCTCCCCTGGCTGCCGAAATTCTGGTTGCCGCCGGGTTGCTAGGGACGCAGCAGGTGCCGTCCCACGCTGCGTCCTCACTGCCATGACTACCGAGAGCGTATCCTTGGTCTCTGTCTGTGCTGCATGGCTGGGGGCAGTTTTTCCCAGTGCCTCTGTGATTGGGCTCTGCTGCTGTCAGGCTCCCCACCCCAATCAGCTGCTGAGGTGGGAGTCCTGACAGCATTTAAACGTGTCTGTATCCTTCCAGGATGCCAGTGTATGTTTGTCTCCAGGCTACACCCACGTTTTCTGACTGATCTCCTTGCTTTTGACCCTCCTGCTTCGGACTTGACTTGCCTTTGCCTGACCCTTTTGTGCCGCATCCCCTGCAGTTGCCGAAGCAGATTGCCTGACTTGATTCTGTGTTAATTTGTCCTGGTATTGTCTTTTTGTTTGGTCCTGCCCCGCTTTCCTAGCTAGGCTAGGGATTGCCGCTCAGTGTCACCCTAGGGCTTAGCCTAATGGGGCAAGTAGGTAACGACAGGGGTTGTGGTCTGTTTTCAGGGACTCCCGGACCCTAGTTCCCTGACAGTGTCATCACGCAATAATAGTGCAACCTTTGTTCTCCCACACAGTAATAATGCTCCTTTTTCCTCCCACACAGTAATAGTGTCCCCTTTGTAGCACATCACTATAATAGTGCCCCCTTTGTTCTACAACATAGTAATAGTGCCTTCTTTGTTCTACCACAAAATAATAATGCCCCCTTTTTTCTCTCACACAATAATAGTATCCCCTTTGCACCAATTTGAAAAAAACTGAATCTCACCCATACATGGTACTAGGACAGTTCTTCTTCACTGCTGCCTGCAGCCTGGATTAGGTGGTGTAATGTAGTGATGTCATTGTATTGCCTGAGTCACCTGGGATTCTGACAACTTCATGCTACTGAGTTATAAAACAGGTAAATGGTAGGGTAGGGAGCCATTGGCTCTTTGCACTGACTTGGTTTTCAACCTGATCTGCATTCTGAGGCCTCTTTCACATAAGCATTTTATTGTGGCTATTTTGCCGCAATAAAATGCAGGCTGAAAATTGAGACTATCTGAAGCATTGGATTCCAATGCATTCATTCAGATGGGAGATTTTCTGGCGCGTAAAATCAGCCAGTTGGAAAAGATAGCCCATACGGTGCGCATTACGGCTGTCTGCTTTTACACACATCTGGAAACAATAGGATGTTTATTAACTACCGCAGTCTCACCCCCCCCCCTCCTGAAAAGAACTCATAAGAGCACACATTTGCAAATCAGGTGTTGTCTCAAACACATAGTATGCAACTAATCAAGGGAATTATGTGTGCTTGAGATAAAACACAGCAAATACCTGGACTGCATAGGAGTTTCTTGATTGTGATGTTTAACCCTCTCCAATCCACTGTCTGACGTCTAAAGACATTATGATTTAAGACTGTACAGCTCCGATTTTGGAAAACGTCCGTCGGGGTTCTCTTACTGTATATTGCCAGCCTCTCTGCTGTCGGAGCCTATTCAATGTGTCACCTCATGCAGTACTGGCTTTAGCCAGCAGATAGCGCCATTGTATAACAGCAGAAAAAGAGTAAGCCCCCTAGGAAAACCAGAATACAAATTGGATTGGAAAGGGTTAATTGCATATTAAAAATATCACTAAATTAAGAATGGTGCAAAACGTTAATTGGAGAGATCATTGGGCTGCACAAACAAGCAAAAGGACATAAAAAGATAACAAAGACACTGAATGCTCCTAGAGATACAGTTGGAAGCCATTCTCAAGTTCAAAATTAAAGCAACACTTGTTATAGATGAAGCCATCACTGGCTGCCACCAGATTCCCGAGGAGGCAGGTGGTCAAAAAGCATCGGGTGACTGCAAAAGACCCGCAGCAAGATTTGGTGGTAACAGGCACTGAGGTTTCCTTTTTCACAGCAAGGTCCATACTAAACTCTGAAGGTGTTCATGCTCAAACTCTAAGAAATACACCTTTACTGACCCAAATGTAAAAGAAAAGTCGGCTCCAATATGCTCAAAACCATATAAATAAGCCACAGAAGTTTTGGCATTCTGTTCTGTGGTGCGATGAAACAAAACTGTAACTGTCTGGCCCTCTGGATCAGAAGTATGTCTGGTCAAGGAAAAATGAAGCATACATTGAAAAGAGCATCCTCCCTACAGTGAAGCATGGCGGTGGCTCGGTGATGCTCTGGTGCTGCTTTGCTTCTTCTGGCACTGGAGACATGCAGTGTGGAAGACAAATGTATTCAATCAAGTATCAGAAAATCCTAGGAGAAAATGTCATGCCTTCTGTGAGGAAGCTGAAGCTTGGCTGTTATTGGGCCTTCCAGCAAGACAATGATCCCAGTGATACCTCACAGTCCACCAGGGCTTGGTTTCAAAAGAAGTGCTGGAAGAGCCTAGAGTGGTCATCACAGTCACCTGACTTCAATTCCATAGAAAATCTTTGGTGTGAAGAATGTAGTTTCAGCAGACAAACACAAGAGTGTTAGTCAAGAATGCTGTTAGAAACTGGTGTCTGGCTATGTATCATGTTGCAGCAGGTCAAAAGGTGTTGTACAAAGTACTAAAGACACTTGTCAGGAGGAGGCTGAATAATGGAGACTGCAGTAGTCATTAAAAGTGGCATTTTGTAATGAATTTGGAGAAACCACTTGTTATTTTATTGAGTTAAGCTATTTAAATTGTTCTTGTTTGATTGTTTTTTTGGCAGACAGTCAAAAGGTTTGTAAATTTGGCAAATAAACCTGATTTGCAAAGGGTGTTGAATAATTTGGATTGGAACTGTATATATAAACATTTCAATAGCATGCTGGCTTCTTTGCTTCTTCTACACCTTTATTTTCTGGGGACTATAGTGAGATTTCAGTATCCATCTGTGTAATTAACACACACACACACATATATATATATATATATATATATATATATATATATATATATATATGTGTGTGTGTGTGTGTGTGTGTGGATAAAAAATCTTTCCTGACTCCCGTCTGGTGATTAGAATAGTTTCTCTATGATCACCGACTATTCTGAAGTTACTAATCATTAAAACATATAATATTATATCTCTGAAGAAAGGCATCCAGGCCCCTCTTGTACTGCTTTATCGAGTTCACCAGCACCATGTCCTCACGTAGAGAGTTCCATAGTTTCACTGCTCTTACAGTAAAGAATCTCCTTCTATGTCGGTGTAGAAACCTTCTTTCCTCATAGAGGGAATTGCACCATGCTGATGGGAGGCTCAGAACTTTGCACAAGCATCATGAATCGGAAAACCCTTACTGTTAGATGTCAATAGTAGAGCGTGATGGGGGTGGAATAGTGGTGTAGATAATGTTTTTATGCACACCCTGGGTACAATATTCCTCCAAAACAATGTAAACACCTAGTAATACCTATGCCATGAAAAACTGCAGTGGTTTTTACCTTTCAAACTCCGCACTATTCTACACAAGTTTGAAAGAAAAGCAGGAAGATAGGTTCTGCCCTATCTTTGTCGCACATAGCATTAATGGGCGAGAATACCGCTATCCCGGCCACAAAACAGGATGAAATCACACCCATCTGTTTAAGCCCTAGTACCTTGCAAATTCCTCATTACTGAATCTACCACAGCACATCCAATAGCAATTCCCTTTTTGGTTCCTATAAAAATCCCTTCATTTAGCAATGGTAGCATTGTGATAAAATATGCAGTCATGATGGGAATTTGAAACTTCTTGCCATTGCTTGGCTTATGACAATCTCCTGCACTCTGGCAGTGGACTGCAAACTACAAACTTTTCCTGATTTAAATGGTAAGAGCAGGGAATGAAACTGCACCATAGTTCTGCAAATGTTTTATTTACAGTACTTCAGTCATAGCAGCGGTTCCAGTGGACTTAAAGAGATCACAATCTACTCTTCAACTTTGTTATTGAGTTTTGCTCTCTATCTCTTCCTGGGGCCATAACACAAAATTGAAATCCCTGTTCTGGGGCTCCCAGGGGCCCATACATCATGTAGTAATTTCAAGCCTTCCTATTATAGTATGCTCTTACTTCACTATAGCACACCAGTACTGAGATGTAGCCTTTTTGACTACACCCTGAATAATTGTTACATTGTACTAATCTAAGCTTTGCATAAAACAAACCACTATTTGTAAACATGCTTCCTGGAATGACTGCATCACATGCACCATCGAGGACTTTGCATGGGTGAAATCTGCCCTTGACTATTTCTTCTCCCATCCAGGAAGTTAGAAGTGCATTTAACCCTAATCTGGTAAAATATTACATACTATAGAATACAACATCTTACAGCTCTGCAATAAAACTATAGATCCATAATCATGTCAAAATGAATACATAGAGAAATAAGATAGGGAGCTAGATAGATAGATAGATAGATAGATAGATAGATAGATAGATAGATAGATAGATAGATAGATAGATAGATAGATAGATAGATAGATAGATAGATATGAGATTAGATAGATATGAGATTAGATAGATTATAGATAGATAGATAGATAGATAGATAGATAGATATGAGATTAGATAGATAGATAAATAAATAGATAGATAGATAAATAAATAGATAGATAGTGCTTGGTGTGTTTGTCACTTCACATAGAATGTGCCATCATTAGTTTCTTTTTTCCATAGGACTACAGGTAAATCTACATCCCTATCTCAGAAAGCAGTTCAGCTCTGCTGCATCTCTATATATACAGTATTCAGTATATCTTTGATATACTCTCCCTTCAGTTGCTCCACAGCCCCATTAACATACAATTAAAATACCCTCCTCTCCTCAATGCATCCTTATGCATTTGCTTCCTGTTCCTGGAGAAGTAGTGCAGCCCTTGAAATGCACTGAGTGCTGTGTGTAGTAGAGGAGTGGAGGATCCAGGGATGATATAGCCTGCAGCAGCCCCTTCCCTCCTCTCACTGCTGGAGATGACTGCTGACCTCAGTAGAACAGTGAGCTCTCCAAGGTGCTGAAGTGAGGAAGCCAGGCAGCCCACAAACTGCACAGCAAACTACACTACACTAAGCTGATTATGCAACCTAGAGCCGACAAATGGGAGAAAACACAGCTCTGTCTGCAGGAAGACACAAGTATTTCTTCAACTAAGAGAAAACGCCTTAATCTATCCCCCTCTATTGATACATTATATTCTATGGCTGCAGTCAGGAACCTGCTCAGATAGAAGATCACCCAAAGCTCAAGGTATGTGGCTTGTACCAATAACTCCTATACAGCATACAATATAACCTTACAAAAACCATTAGATCAGTTTTAACTATTTCATTATTGATGCTATTGTTCCCATACTGTATATGCTCAATATAGGGTGACAGCATTATTGACTTGCGTTGCACTGGATTTTATTGCTGCTTTGTTCCTATGTAGCTGTACCCTTAGTATAACCTTTGTGTGGTTCTTACAGTCATTATATATGAGGAATTTTAAGTGAAAGTGTTGAATTATTGAAGGGATGTGAAAGTTTGGCACACCTTTCTCATCTTGTCTTTGGAATGACACAATGCAAAAGTTTACAAGCCCAATTATTATTTGTCATTTAAGGGACAGCAAGAAGAAAATATATACCTATATCTGCACTGCAAAGGTCACAGGACTGGGCTGTAATGCAGATACGATTAATGGATATGTTTTGCAATGTATAAAATTCCCTATTACAAATGGATGAGGACAAAATGGATACAAATTTGCTTAAGGATTTGCATTGAAGGTCATGGCTGGATGAAATATTCTACATTGGAGGCATATGAATTTGTAACCGTTGAATATAGTATTGGACAGGACTGAGCTATATTATATAACAATATCATTAGAGTATGCAACATTACCAAGTGCCATAAAACTATATGATGCATGGTCAGTGAACAAAGGGATACTGAAGCTCTCAGATGCCATGTGTTGTATCACTAACTACTGTGTTAAGAAATGCACAAAAGAACCACAGGCTGAGGATCCGAAAGGGCTTTATGTTGACACCTCTCAATGTCACACAAACATAGATACTATGTAAAATTAGAAATTAAGGACAAGTCACAGTTTTCCATCCAGACTCTGGAACTTGCAGAATAAAAGGCGAATTACACTTGTGGATTGTCTCCTTATGAAGTGTGGTCAAATGCCTCTCTATCCAATGAGGTGTTGGTTGCTGTCCAGCTGCCCAGTGGTGCTGAAATTTGGATGATGTCTAGCAGGAGAACTAAAAGCTGCTGTTGCTTACTGCCACTGAATGAAGACAACGGGAGATTCCTTCTCTTAGCCATTTTCATTGTACTGTATCTAATAGCAGGAGCCACAATTTTTTCCACCATAGAAAGTCCATCTGAAACTATCGCTCATAACCGCTGGGACAGGATCTTGAAGAACTTCAGCGAGTCCTTTAATATCAGTCTTCTAGACATTCGGTCATTCCTTAAAGATTATGAAGCAGCAATGGCAACAGGGATCAGGGCAGATGCCCTCAGACCAAGGTGGGACTTCACTGGAGCGTTCTACTTTGTAGGGACAGTAGTTTCAACTATAGGTAAGATTGCATATTTGATGTCTTTGATGTGCTTATACCAAGGTGCAAGTGGAACTTTTATATTCCACATTAAATAATCCATTTTAGGGGCAGCCTATCTATCTATCTATCTATCTATCTATCTATCTATCTATCTATCTATCTCTCATATCTATCTATCTCTCATATCTATCTATCTATCTATCTATCTATCTGTCTCATATCTATCTATCTATCTATCTATCTATCTATCTATCTATCTATCTATCTATCTATTTCATATCTATCTATCTCATATCTATCTATCTATCTCATATCTATCTATCTATCTATCTATCTATCTATCTATCTATCTCATGTATATCATTTTCTTCATGAGATGTTAATACATTAAATGGCACTTTAGTAATTTACCAACTGGTGCATCACATGAAAAGTTACAATTCAGCAAAAATAATGCTTGTTTTAATGTATGTTGTTATGGCAACTAAAGTAAAAAAACAAAATACAATAGTGCCCTCTATAGGCTTTATATAGATTTTCTATTCTGCAGGATCTACAGCATGCAGTATTTGTGTGTACCATTTGAGCTACAGATTTTCTGCATTGTTTGAGCACAAATAGTATTTTATATAGAGGGTGTAGTCAGAGAGACTACTCCAGCGCAATATCTCAATAATGATGTCCTATATTAAAATAACAATAGCGTACTTGAATAGGAAGTCATGGATGTGCTACATGATGGCATGGTACATGGGCCCCTAGGGGCCCCAAAACATGGATTTCCATTTTGTGTTATGGCCTCTGTGAGAGCGAAAGAATAAAACCCAATTGCAATGTTGAATAGTAGTACATGAGAATCAGAAATCCACTTCACACATCTCTCTAAGTCCCAATGGGACTGCTGCTATGACTGAAGTCTCCTTCTGCTATGATACATGTATGGAGCCGTCATTGGACATGTGTTCATTCGAGGGACTCTCCACGCGGATCTGTATCTGAATCTCCAGATGGCTTTGAATGATTTCCTGGATGATCTACCCCATCATAGCAGGAGTCAACTTCAAGTATGCTTTACTTGCTTTAGTCATTGCAATGGGCTCACAGTACTTAGAGAGATGTGGAAAGAAGATTTCTGCTTCTCACATGTTGTTCTTCAACGTAGCAATAGGGTTTTAGTCTCTCTCTCTTACAGAGGCCACAACACAAAATTGAAATCCATGTTCTGGGGGCTCCAAGGGTCCGTTCGTCATTCAATCATGTAGCGTATCCATGACTTCCTATTCAAGTACGCTATTGTTTTTTGAATATAGGACACCAGTATTGAGATATAGTCTTTGTGACTACACCTTTATATAAAATGATTGGCAACACAGTTTAATTTTTTTGCATGATGCACAATTATACACACGACTATATTAAAGTCTTCATTTTGGCTGATATAAAAAGTACAGTCAACTATTACTGAAATTGCTTCCTTATAAGCCAGTCAGTAGTATTAAAGAGGACCTGTCATGTCCTCGTGTCAGTAAGGTTAGTTGCAAAGCTTTGTAGACATAGCCCTGATGACTTCATTGATATGTTTATTTCATTGACACTCAACCCCGTTTCCGATTACAGGTTCTTCATAGATTTGGCACTGCACATTGTGAAAGTGTCAAATGGGCAGTTTCCACTACTCATTGCTGATCAACTCTGATGTCTCCCATTGACAGTGTGTTGAAGGGATTGCCCACTTGACAGATTCACAGTGCCAGGAGCTGATACTGAGAGAAGCCTATACAGGTGAACAGGGCTTGGTATAAACAGGAGGAAGGCACCAATGGAGTCACTGGTGCCTTGGCTGCAAAATTATGCAGTTGGCCTTACTGATATATAGAGGACATGACTGGTCCTCTTCAACTCTGCAGAGAGCATAAAAGGGGTTGTATTACAACTTATCCGCTGACTTGCTGACCAGTGAGGTTCTCTTTGCTGAGATCTCCACTGATCATGAGAATGGGGGATCCCATGTCCCCTTCTTCTTTTCACTGTGAGGATGCTTCTCGCACCCCTGCAGTGATATCAGATTGAATGGCTGCATGTGCATAGCCGGGTCTCCATTCATTTCAATGGGGCTGATGGAAATACCTGAGCGCTTTCCACTCGGCTATCTCTGGCAGTCCCATTAAAAGTTAATGGAGCGGCAGTGCACTAGCACGACTAGCACTCCATTCAATCTTCTCCTCACTGCGTGGGTGCAGCAAGCAGGAGATTGCACAGCAATAAGAACCCCATAGATCAGCAATTTATCCCCTATCCTGTGGATGACCCCTTTAATGTCCAACAAATATCTCAGTGGAATTCAGGCCCAAGGAGAAATTGACAAGGAGCAGCCATTAAATATGCCCCAGTCTTTGCATTTAATTCAGTATAACAGTTGACTATATCTGTGTCGGCTTCAACACCAATCAATATCACCAGGTATTACAATATGCCCTTGTACTGAGGACATAGACCTGTTCTAGGTACAGCCAAGATGTAAAATATCCTTGCAATGCACAAAGCTCGTTAATAAGATTTTGCAGTCCAGGCAATAAGAATCTTATGATTCATGCATGAATAGGAACTAAATCACAGAAATTGCAGTGATTCATTTCACGAGGGTAAACAACAGGAAATATGGGAAAATGAACATTCGCATGGCTTGTCGTATCACAGGGAAGTTATCTAAAGGACTACAAAGTAATGACATCTACGATGCATAATTCTGCTATGGTCAGAAGTTTATTGGATCCACACCACTTCTATCACAATAGTAGCCCTTACACAGGGGCTGTGTTTTTGTGGTGAACACTCTTCACGGTGGACCTCGAGACTCACCAGTACTACTAGGGGAACTCTAATGAAAGTGCTTGTTTTCTTGGTAAAAAACACATTGCATCAATAAAAAAAGAGTGTCCATCCATTTTAATAGTCACCTATTGTACTCGAATACAGCAGGCATTCTTATCATAATTCCTTTAGTTTGAAAACAGCTCATTGGACATTTGGAAAGGGGTTGTCCCTTTAATGACACTGTGACTGATCCCTGAGACTTTTTATATAACCATAGAGCCATTAGGTTGTATAGACATTTTAGATCCGCCACTTGGGATTTCCTTATGAGGTGGAAAGAGCAACTCCCACTCTTGCAGATGCATTGTGACCATGTGTTGTATAGTCACCCATGCATTTGAATTGGCAGCATATCTTACTACATTCTCCTTGCTAATAGCTCATGCATACTTCTTTCTAAAAGAAATTGTTTACTTAGAGGGGCTATCCAGTTCTAAAATATTGATGGCTTATCCTTACCATTTAAACACAATGATTATTGCTCAAAATTTACTCAAAAAATGTCTTTTGAGCAATAACTATCATGCACTGTTCGTTCATCGCTCACTTCTAGTTTTCTAGAAATGAGCGATGACTTATCAGCGGCGTAGGCTGATATCTCAGTTGGCGGCGCTGATAAGATTCTCTCAGCTGGTATCCCACTGGCAGTTCTCAGTGGGACACCAGCTGAAAGCATGGAGAAAAAAAGGAGCTGTATACAGAAGACAGCTCTCCAGCTGTCTTCTGCATACCGCGCTAGGAGCGCTCAGCTGTTTACCAGCTGAGAGCTCAGATAACAGAGCAGTTATATACAGAAGAAGGTGCTTCAGCTGTCTTCTATATACAGCGGGAGCCTTTATTTACACACTAATAAGCTATTAAGTAGCTAATTAGCTCAAAGGTGAACGCTCAAAACTGTCGCTCAAACTGTCAGTGCTTGTGCACTGAGCTGATGTGTGCAAGAAGCAGACAGCTCAGTTCCCACTGCAGTAGCCAGGCTTTATATTTATTGATATGAATGGAAACTTTGCCTGCAATATCAAGCTTGGCCACAGCAGTGAGAACTGAGCTGTCTGCTTCTTGCACACATCAGCTCAGTGCATGAACACACCGACTCAGAGAACAGCTGATCAGCATGTTTCATGGGCAGCAATCCACCGATGATCCACTATTTATGATCTATCATGAAGATAGACTATTGATAGTTTACAACTGGATAACCCCTTTAAGACAACCTCTTTAACTCCCCATACAGTTGACATAAACATTTTATGGTAGGTGGTTGCCTTTGATTGAGCTTGATGTGTTGTTGACATTCAGATGACCACATTGTGATGTTTCCTCTACTTTTCAGGAGTATATACATTTTTTTTCCATGGCAGACAGATGGATCACAGATCATCAACTGCTCTGTTGCAACCTGTGACATGTCTTCTGCATGACAGTCCTGATGGGGCAGTCTTTCAAACATCCTCCCTTGACTTATACAACTAGATTTGTAACAACAGCGCCATGGTATGGCTGGCAGACAATCGTGGGTTCAGGGTGGCGTCACGACATCGGCCCCAGCCCACATGATGTACCATGCTGGTGAATGTTCATTTTCTGGCAGCTCTGGTAGGCAAGGAGTTACCATATTTTTGCTCTATAAGATGCACCTAGGTCTGAGGAGGAGGAAAATAGGAAAAAAGTATTTTGAATTCCCAAAGACCAGGCAGGGAGGGAGATATTACAGGAGGAATAAAGAGCAGTCGTACCGCCTCGGAATAAAGTATATACCACTAAGTCAACCTGCCATTCAGGATCCAGGGACAGCAATGGTGGTCTTATTAATTGTCACCCAGCTTTCCAGGAGCCCAGTATGCCATGTTTTACTAGTTATAGCAATGTATGTGGTATCAATGCTTGCACAACTGTGCAGTTGTCACTCAGGATCCTGGAAGAACTGAGTGACAATGTAATGATGATTCCATTAGTTGTCACTCAACTTTCCAGCAACCCTGTCTATTATGGTGATGTATGGGGTATACATATCAGCACAACTAGGTAAATCTGCTATTCAGGATTTCAAGATCCTAGGAGAGGTGACTAACAACTTAATGGTGGTCCTATTGGTTGTCACTTTGTTTTCCAGCTGCTTGGTGGAAGCAGGGGAGCAGCAGGGAGAAGCTCTGCTTCCCTTTTATGGAGCAGACAAGAGAAGCTCATATGTATAGCTGATTGGTGGAGGCAGGGGAGCAGCAGCAGTTCCCACCGGCGCTCACCAATCAGCTGTACGTGCAGGCAGCATTGATTCCCTTTTATGGAGCAGACAAGAGAAGCTCATATGTATAGCTGATTGGTGGAGACAGGGGAGCAGCAGCAGTTCCCACCAACACTCACCAATCAGCTATGTCTATGGGCAGTTCTCCTCTCCTTCTATGGAGCCAGCAGCTGTGTGATAAGGATTGCACTTCCGCCGCATAGCCTGGGAGGAGAGCCCCTGTAGGTACAGCTGATTGGTGAGTACTGGCAGGAACTGCTGCTGCTCCCCCACCTCCATCAAGCAGTTATACATACGGGCGGCTCTCCTCCACTGCTGTGGAGCAGACTCGGACAGCAGCTGTGTGATAAGTACGTGTGATCCTTATAAAGGATCTTATATACAGTTGCCATCCAGGTCTGAATTTTGGTGCATTCGCTTTATAAGGCGCAGTGACTCCTCTGCCACCCCCACCCTATTTTGGTTGGAAAAACGGGCATTCTATAAAGCAAAAGATCCGGTAATTATTCCTTGCTATTAAGTGGTTAATTGACTGGCTGAGGTAGGTGGTTGGTATTGTTTGGTTATTTGAACCACGTCTTCTGAACTGAAGGTGCTGGTTGTACTCTGTCAGAGGGTATTTTTGGTCTCATCCTTAGCTCCTGGGTTGGATCTGTGTCTATGTTAAGATAAATCTGCTTTTGTCCTGCTTATTATCTGGGGCTTTTGTATATCTTTTTTTCCTGCACAAGTGACTATATAGATTTTAAGTGTCATCTTACTTTTGCCACTATACCTTGTCACCCTCTAGGGAAAGTCATGGTCATGCTTATAGGCAGAGTCTTCCTATATTAGAAAGTTTAGGGTTAGATTTTCTTTTGGCGTTTCCTTATTATACATTTGTGTTATCCATAATTATATTGCGGGTGTATGTATGTGTCCAATTTGGATGAAACCTATATGTCCGGTTCAGACATAACAAATAGAAATCCGAAAAATCTTTTGAAATTGGATAACATGATGCAACATCAAGCATTATTGAAAAAGCTGTGGGGCCTGAAAAGGGCTGTCAACTTTTTGCAATGTCTTTTTGTTTGAAGGGTACCTCAAAAATATGCAGATCATAATAGGTGGCCCCATAGTGAAGATCAAACTAGGCCCCCTATTGCGGTGCTGCCCAAGATAGAATAGACTATTCTGCATCTTTTTCATGACCCTGCGTCCCAGGGCTGGTGTAAACTAGCAAACCCGGGAAGATGCTGGAGCACACTAAGCCTGAGGTGGTTCACTCAGGGATGGCATCAATCCAGTCCTTGTTCTTTGAAATTGATTGTATGCCAATACAATTGACTATTACAGTGGCACTACAGATGTTCCTAAAATGAGTTGGGGAACAGTAGGAACTTAATGGTTTGGGGTACAGCAAAGGCTCTAAATGACTCAGGGGCACAGTGGGACCTATAAATGACTAAGGGCCCCACATAAAGCTGGAACTGGCCCTGCTTCGATCAATGCCGTAACCTTTTCCCTACTAATTATGCAGTTCCTCTGGAGAAGGGAATCCTCCATAGGATCTTGTCATCCATTAACTAAGAGGATGAGATTAATCAGGATTGAGTCTTTCACTCAACAGGGGCCCCACAGCAGCTGAATGGTCTATACTGTACATGTGCCCCTTGCATTGCAATATTAGTAGATGAATACACTTATGAAGTAATGTTTCCTGATAGCCTGAACTGCCTTGTATTCTAGTCTCAATGCAAATCACACGTCTTACTTATATCTCATTGCACATTATTCAAGGAATTTTGTGTGCAATGTTTCCATTTTATTAGACTTGTCCATCAGAAATATTGTAAATTCGCTTGAATGAATGCTTTCATAGCAAACCATAGATTGATGTCTAGTATGTAGATGGATGTCAGCAGCACACTTTTAAACACCCGCAAGGGATGGACACACAAATGCAAGAGCCACCTTACAGATCCTGACTAGAGATGAGCGAGCGTACTCGGAAAAGCACTACTTGCTCGAGTAATTTGCTTTATCCGAGTATCGCTGTGCTCGGGTCTGAAGATTCGGGTGCCGGCACGGAGCAGGGAGCTGCAGGGGAGAGCGGGGAGGAATGGAGGGGAGATCTTTCTCTCCCTCTCTCCCGCCCGCTCTCCCCTGCTCCCCGCTGCGACTCACCTGTCAGCCGCAGCGGCACCCGAATCTTCAGGGACGAGCACAGCGATACTCGGATAAAGCAAATTACTCGAGCAAGTAGTGCTTTTCCGAGTACGCTCGCTCATCTCTAATCCTGACCCGATCAGATCCAAAAGTTCCAAGGTGAAATCTAAAGCGATGGCAGCATACACGGTGATTTCAAGATGGTTTTTCCTTTTATTTCCTTCACAGATGGTAATACAATGTTTCGACTTGCGTCTTTTTCAAGTATGCACTCCCCCCCATACACTGCACATATATATACCAAAACATTTAATCACATATCCAATCACAGCCTGTCTTGCCATGATCTCTCCTCCTCCTGCACATGTTGTATGTAATTACTGCCATGGCGCGCCTCCGTGTCAGTCCAGCGTCTCCATTCACTTCACTGCAGCTGTGCAGCATCAGAGATAGTTCCTATTGATCCAGGAACTTTCAACAAACTTTATTGTCCAGGGACTTTCAACAAACTTTATTGTACATGGACGGCAGACAACAGAGCCTCCAAAAGGCAATATTACCTCATCATTACAACAAGGAACCACTGTATTTAGAAAATCTACTAGGAGATCGCTCCAAAGTACTGCCACACATGTCCAAATCAGTAGTAAGACATATAGATATTCATAAAAGCATATATGCTCACACATTATCCATTAGATACTATACAGATATGCAAAAATAAAAATGACTAAATGCAATTTATATATCAAATATCAAACAGCATACAATGCATATATGTAGATAAATTGATGAGACGTGAGGTAGGCACGGAGGTCGCCATGTCGGAGAGACCACGTTATATCTATGAAAAGACAAAAAAACAATTAAAATCCACATTTAAAAAAAATATATATATAACAGGAGAAAGATGCTGATACAGGATATAGCTGGTTACAAGAATGGGCCACAGTCATATTCTTGGTTCAGACCCTTAGGGGTAATGTATCTAATAAATGAATCCAGCGTCATTCTTTTTTCTTCAGTGCACTAACCTGGTCACCACCTCTAATTGATGGAGGCACTCCATCGATTACACCAAATTTCAATTGTGATACAGAATGACCGACATCGTGGAAATGGCGCGGGATGGGCAGATCAACTTTGTTAGTGCGTATAGTACTTTTATGTTGTCCGATCCTGCATCTTATTTCTTGGATCGTTTCTCCTACATATTGTAGCCCGCAAGGGCATGTAATTAAAAATATTACATAAGAAGAAAGACATGTATAGCGATCTAAAATTTTAAGCGATCTCCCTTCACCATGTTGCTACATGCAACACAATTGAGACATGGATAATTCCCAGGTTTAAGGGGGGCAAATATGGGCTGTGTGTTAGTCTGAGTTTTTTTATGTAGAGAATGGACAAGCTTGTCCTTCAAATTCTGACTCCTTTTATATGACATTAGCGGAGGATTGAGGAATTCCTCCAAAGTATTGTCCAAACCCACAATAGGCCAATGTTTCTTGAGGATAAATTGTATCCTCCTACTAATCGGACTATACGTGGATACAAAAGGTATCCTTTCAAGCTGTCCCCTTCTATCCTTGGATGTAAATAATGTCTGCCTATCTACTGTCCTTGCCTTGTCTGCCGCATCCTTTACCAACTCCGCGGGATATCCCCTCATCAGATATTTATCACATTTGATTTAATCCTTTCTGGTTACAAGGACATCCAAAAATTCAATATGTTCCAAAGAGTGCTTTATCGTAAAATTGAGTTCCGGACGAACCTGATTCAATTCATCATGAAATGAGGACAACTTCGATTCTGAGCCCCTCCAGATTAAGAAGATGTCATCTATATAACGGTGCCAGGAGACCACCAGGGGCCAGTGGGCCGACGTATACACATGTTGTTCTTCAAACATGTCCATGTATATGTTTGCATATGTCGGCGCCACATTCGACCCCATAGCGGTCCCCTGGCACTGTCTGTAGAATCGGTCCAGGAACACGAAGTAACTCCTAGATAGAAGAAACTCTAGCAATGTCAAAATGAGATACTCACTCTCTACTGAAAAGCCTACATGCAAAATTTTATGTCGTACTGCATCTATACCTCGTTCGTGTGTTATACAAGTGTACAATGAGCATACATCTAGTGAGGCCAAAATAACATGTCCTGTCACCTTTATGTTGTCCAATTTGGACAGGAAGTCCCCAGTGTCCCTAATGTATGACCTGCCAGATATTGCAAATTTATTTAAGATTTTATCCAAAAATATTGAAATATTAGAAAACATAGACCCCCGTCCCGACACAATCGGTCGTCCTGGGGGATTAATCAGGGTTTTGTGTATCTTTGGCAGTACATAGAATGTAGGGACACTGGGGAACTCCATATACAGAAAATTATAGAGTGCCTGGTCGATATTGCCCTCCGCTAGGGCGTCCATCAAAATAGATCACAAGGATGCTTGATATTGTGCAGTAGGGTCCCCGGGTAGCAACTCATATATTTGAGTATCACTTAATTGCCTAAGAAGTTCATTTTCATATGTGGATGAGTCCATCACCACCACCGCCCCGCCCTTGTCCGCTGGCTTGATGGTGATGGACTCATCCACAGACAGGGCCCGCAGGGCCTCACGTTCCCTCTTTTTCAAATTCTGTTTACATACAGTTTTAGACCCATACTGGCATTATTTCTGGACATCACGGTTAACTAATTCCACAAATGTCTCCACCGCAAAATTCGTGGATGGAGGTGTGAACCGGCTTCTGTTGCGTAGTCCCACCTCCACCAACCGAAAAGTTTCAGAGGAGGGGGGCGACGCATCAGGAGAAGACCCTATCGGCTCTGATGTCCGATGTGCAAAAAAGGATTTGAGTCTCAGACGTCTAAAAAAGCGCCTGAGGTCCAAATCCAGGTCAAACCAATCAATCCTTGGGGTCGGACAAAATGACAATCCCTTACACAATACATCATGTTCTACCTCTGTTAACTGTCGAGAGGAAATGTTCACAACTAGATTTACTTGGGATCCAACTGTGTCCATCTGTTGTTGGAGCGTGTCGTTCTGTTGATCAGGCCTCTTCCTTCTCCTGTGATGTTTGCTGCCCCCTCTCCGTAGGGGCTTATTGCGTGTTCTTTCTTCTTTCCACGACCCGCTGCTCCTTGACCTAAAAAAACAACTTGTTTGTTAACATCACTCATGGCATCATCGGTGGATTCAGACCCAGCAGATGTAAAGCCAAAATTGGCTGTGTCCGGGTCCTGTCTCCTTTTTATCAGTCTCCTGTTGCGTTTAAAATCTACGTGTCTCCGAATTGCCCTTCGTGAAATGCCAGCCATATACTTTGCCTCTCTCATAATCGTCCAGGTCTCTGAACCATTTAGTCCGCTTCACTGACTCAATATCCTCTCTGTATTGTGAAAGCGAGGTCTCTATCTTCTTTATAACCAGACCCCAATCCTCTGATGTAGTCTTCTGTTTAATCTGTTCCTCTATTTCTTTAATAGACACAAGACATGGATAAGATGATGCAACATCATGCATTAAGTAAAAAGCTGCGGGGCTTGAAAAGGGCTGTCAACTTTTTGCAATGTCTTTTTGTTTGAAGGGTACCTCAAAAATATGCAGATCATAATGGGTGGCCCCATAGTGAAGATCAAACTAGGCCCCCTATTGTGGTGCTGGCCAAGATAGAATAGACTATTCTGCATCTTTTTCATGACCCTGCGTCCCAGGGCTGGTGTAAACTAGCAAACCCGGGAAGATGCTGGGGCACACTGCGCCTGAGGTGGTTCACTCAGGGATGGCATCAATCCAGTCCTTGTTCTTTGAAATTGGTTGTATGCCAATACAATTGACTATTACAGTGGCACTACAGATGTTCCTAAAATGAGTTGGGAAACAGTAGGAAGTTAATGGTTCGGGGTACAGCAAAGGCTCTAAATGTCTCAGGGGCTCAGTAGGACCTATAAATGACTAAGGGCCCCACATAAAGCTGGAACTGGCCCTGCTTCGATCAATGCCCTAACCTTTTCCCTATTAATTATGCAGTTCCTCTGGAGAAGGGAATCCTCCATAGGATCTTGTCATCCATTAACTAAGAGGATGAGATTAATGAGTCTTCCACTCAACAGGGGCCCCACAGCAGCTGAATGGTCTATACTGTACATGTGCCCCTTGCATTGCAATATTAGTAGATGAATACACTTATGAACTGCCTTGTATTCAAGTCTCAATGCAAATCACACGTTTTATTTATATCTCATTGCACATTATTCAAGGAATTTTGTATGCAATGTTTCCATTTTATTAGACTTGTCCATCAGAAATATTGTAAATTCGCTTGAATGAATGCTTTCATAGCAAACCATAGATTGATGTCTATGCAGATGTACCACAGCTAAGTTTATTTTAGGTAGTACAGCTGAGTTTATAATTTGTATCAACTCACTGCGATACTTTATTTTGCTGCTTCTCAAATTGGTAGAAGACTAGTAGAGACTATGCCATTATGCTATAGAGCATGAGTGTGCTCATATTTTGAGTGTTCTGGGCACCATCTGATATAAAGTATGCCAAGTTGCCAAGGGCAGCAAAATTGATAAGGGACATGGCAAGCCTCAATTATGAGAAAAGACATAGTGGAAATCAATCGGCCTTGCAAAAAATTAAAGGAATATTCCAGATGTTAACATTTATCCCCTTTCCATACCCTTTCACTCCCCACTAGTACATCTGAAGTAGGGAGGAATAGTATGAAGCCATGGCAAAGCATGGTGACTGCTGCTTCATAACCCCTGTGGGAAAAATAGATAGGGCAAGTGATAGTGCTCAGCTGTCTCTATACTGTACCTTTTGCGCAATTTTTGCATGGAGTAACAGTGTACAAGCTGTTACATACTGTCATGGCACGCTACTGCCATGGTTCACCTGCCACCAAAGCCGCAGACTAGTCGCAGTTCTTATAGGATACATAAAACACAGAGCCTGACCGACAGAAGAACAACACAGTTAGGGCTCTTGAAAAGGGGAGGAAAAAAATAACAAAATGAGAATACAACTACCGTATATACCGGCGTATAAGACGACTTTTGAACCCCGAAAAATCTGCTCTGCAGTCGGGGGTCGTCTTATGCGCCGGTAATACAAAAAAAAAAAAAGTGTAAAAAAAAAAAATTTTATTACTCACCTCCCACGGCGTTCTGTCGCGCTCCGGCAGGATGTCGCTCGCTCCGGCAGGCTGTCGCTCGCTCCTCGTCCCCGCCGCAGCATAGCTTTCTGAATGCGGGGCTTGAAATCCCCGCTTCCAGAAAGCTAATACACACGCCGGCAGCCATGACAGCATTGAATGGCTGTGATTGGCTAAAGCACACGTGGCTTCAGCCAATCACACTATTCAATGACATCATTGAATGGCTGTGATTGGCTGAAGGCGCACGTGTTAGCAATCACACCCATTCAATGATGTCATTGAATAGTGTGATTGGCTGAAGCCACGTGTGCTTTAGCCAATCACAGCCATTCAATGATGTCATGGCTGCCGGCGTGTGTATTAGCTTTCTGGAAGCGGGGATTTCAAGCCCCACATTCAGAAAGCTATGCTGCGGCGGGGACGAGGAGCGAGCGACAGCCTGCCGGAGCGAGCGACATCCTGCCGGAGCGCGACAGAACGCCGTGGGAGGTGAGTAATAAAATTTATTTTTTTTTCTCCACTGAATACTGGCGTATAAGGTGACAGTTGGGGGGTCGTCTTATACGCCCCGTCGCCTTATACGCCGGTATATACGGTAAGCCGTTATTATCTCAGACACAACTCAGCGGTCCTGACAGAAGACACTGACCTACTGCCACCACAGAGATCTGGTGGGCTGTAGGACCTGCGATTACATCACTGCTGTGGGAGGAGCCAATCTGTGTGTGTAATGTATGTGCATCAGGATGCATGTAGTAGAGCTGTGTGTGTGATGTGTGGGGATCATAATGCACCACCAGAAACACTGGTACTATAATTTCCTAATAATTACTAGTCCCTCTTATAATAGCGACAGTGTATGCACTCCTATTAGGTCCCCCACCAATCCCCAGCCACTTCCTCCTTTATTAGGCATCTTTTTCTAATAGGGAATGCCTAAGCAATTGGGTCTCCTGTAGCCTTTTGTGACAAAGCCTCCATTTATTTACATTCTGGTTTTGACTCCTGCTTGACCCTCAACTACCCTGACTCCACATTGCAGATGTGCTGGTAAGGAAAACAGAAGGACTGTGGTCTCCTAGTCTAGTAATTAGCGGGTTTCATAATGGTCAGCCCCATGGTCTATAATTTATGACCTGTGTATAGGCAATGAATGTTAACAATTGGAATAGCCCTTTAACCCCTTGAGTGGCAGGTTTCCTACCACCCTGTCGTGCCCACCAGGGCAGGTTTTTTAAAATGGTCTAATCATTGAATTTCAACAAGTTTTGCAGTTGCGTCTCAAGAGCCATACCTTTTTCATTTTTCCATTGACATGGCCATATGAGGGCTTGTTTTTTGCGGGACAAGTTGTGATTTTTTAAACAGGGGGGAGGAAAAAAAGAAATGGGGAAAAAAGAAAAAAAGGGGCCATGTCATTAAGGGGTTAAATAACGTATTAACTTCCTTCTCTGGGTCATTACGACGCACGGATACCACATGTGTGATTGTATTTTTGATTTTTTACAAAGTAAAGGGAGTCAAGTGTTTTTTTTTGTTTTTTTTAATAATTTTTTTCCTTTTTGTTTTTTTTAATTTTTTTTTAATTTTTATTTTTTTTTGTCCCTTTAGGGGACTTCCACAGGGACCCATCAGGACCCCTGATCACATTCCGGGGGTCCGATGGTGACAGCCCTTTACATGCTGCAGTGACAGCCCTTTACATGCTGCAGTCACATAGACTGCCGCATGTAAAGGGTTAACACAGCAGAGATCGGAGGTTTTCTCTGATCTCTGCTGTAAGAGCTGGTACCTAGCTGTCCTCTGACAGCTAACAACCAGCTCTCCCTGCCACAGAGACCATCCGCTTGCTTCTGACAAGCCGATGATCTCTATGGCAACCTGTAAACAAAGCAGGAGGTTGCCGACATGTCGGCAATATCTTCTGCTGGTTTTTCAAAGCCCTTGCTTTGTTCTCTGTGGGTCTGTGCAGGCAGAGCACACTGTCACAGCTTGTGGCAGTGTGCTCTGCAGCTCCCATAGTGATACATAGCCCGGAAATCTTCCGGGCTATGTTGCTATGAGCAGTGGAGCTCGTCCCCGGAAATTTTCCGGGCGTGCCACTCAAGGGGTTAAGAAAGGACACAATTGATTCATGTATATTAAATAATTATTGTAAGATCACAGCAAAAGGAGGAGCAAGAGTGAAAGTATTTCTTTGCTGGAAGAGCTATGAAGCCATTGAACACGCTGCTGTCTTCAGAGAAGAAAACATTATATAACAAGCTATTTACAATTTTAGAACTACTTATGTGATCGCTCATCCAGGCTGATCTCCGCTAAGTTCAACAATGACTTTTTTTAATGTTTTTTTTGCCTTTCCTGAACCAGGATTATCTAAGGGTTCCTTTTGCACAAGTGCCTTTTCTTCAAGTGATTTAAAGAGTATCTGTCCTTTGAAAAATTGATGGTATATCCCAGAGGGTGGATCCCAACTAATCACAAGAACAAAGAGGCTGCAGCGCTCACTGAAGTTATGGACGACACAGCCAATCTTGTCCATGCAATGATATCCGGTATTGCAGTCCAAACCCATTAAAGAAAAATGGCGCTGAGATTCATCTGAGCTCATTGCCTGACACAGTGCATGAACGAGGATCTCGCTATATCCTATAGAGGTCTGAACAGGCCCCTTCATTAATATGATCGGTAAGGCTTTAGTGGTCAGATCCCATTAATCATACTTTAGATTAGGAAGATGCCGTCATGCTTCAAAGTCATGGAACTGTATGCCATGCATTGAGCACCAGACATTTTTTGGACTAAAAGTTTTTGTTTATCTTGCAAAGTTTTTTATGTGACTTTTTGAGCTGTTTTATATATTTTCATATGAATCCTGTTTTTCAGTTTTAGGTTTATTAGGGAAATATTGTGCAACAAGTTTAAGGCTGCCTGTCTACAGGCGGGTTTGAATTGCATTCCCCGCGGTGATAATCTGGCCATGGGGAATGCAGTGAAAGCTCTCCATAGCATTGCTATGGAGAGCGCTTCCCCCCTATCCACCAGCGGAGAATCACTGCGATTCTCCGCTCGTGGGCGGCAATTCGCGGCATGCTGGGATTTGTCGCGATTCTCCGCAGTCAGCCCATCTGTCAGATAGGCTCACAGCGGAGATCCATCTGCCGGCTCCTACTCCCGGGCGGCGGTATCCCGCGGCAGATCTCCGCCGCGGGATACCACAAAGCCCGTGGACAGGCAGCCTAAATTATGTAATTTAACACATAATACCTCCTTTAAGGTCTAATGTTGTTTCAGAATGATTCACACCACTGGCGTAACTATAGGGGAAGCAGGGGATGCGGTTGCACCCCGGCCCAGGAGCCTTAGGGGGCCCATAAGTCCTCTCCATATAGGCAGCCTAGTACTATGAATAAATCGTTATAGTTGGGTGCCCTGTTACAGATTTTGAATTGGGGCCCAGGAGCTTTAAGTTACACTTCCAAAATAAACCTTTGCACCCAGGCCCATGAGCCTTTACCTACACCCCTGATTCACACCCTTCATGACAAGCATCTTTAGTACTTAGTAGAGATGAGCGAACGTGCTCGGCCACGCCCCTTTTTCGCCCGAATACCGCGATTTTCGAGTACTTCCGTACTCGGGCGAAAAAATTCGGGGGTCGCCGTGGCGGCGCGGGGGGTTGCAGCGGGGAGTGGGGGGGAGAGGGAGAGAGAGAGGGCTCCCCCCTGTTCCCCGCTGCTACCCCCCACGCCGCCACGCCTCTCCTCGCCCCCCGGCGCACCCGAGTACTTTTCACCCGAGTAGTGAAGTACTCGAAAATCGCAGTATTCGGGCGAAAAAGGGGCGTGGCCGAGCACGTTCGCTCATCTCTAGTACTTAGTAGAGCATGTTTTGCTGTTATGACCTGCTATAAAAGTGATACATAGGCAGACACCAGGTTCTGTCGGCATTCCTGAGGAATCTTAGCCCATTCCTCGTGAGCAGTGGCCTCATATTATTGGGTTTGCGTGCCACAATTGCCTTCTTCACAACCCACCAAAGATGGAAGTTGAATAATTTTGATTGAAGCTGTAGGTATAATTTTGAGTAATTGGGACAGGTTGTGGTAACAGTTTGGACTAGCGATTATAATTTTAGACCTGGTCCTACTCCATACTACTATATGTTTGCGACACACATGTGAAAAAGTAACACCCCTTGGGGGCTTGCATTCAAGAAGCCAGCCGTAGATCTGAGTCATTCCATTGCATTTACTGCCTTGAATGGCAACTACACAAAAGAAATTTAGAACAGCGCTGTTAGGCCTTGGTCAGACGACCGTTTTTTGCTGCGATTTGCGGATCGCATGATGGATGCGCATCCGCAAATCGCGTGACTGGGGCCGACGATTTGCCAAAAAATCTACAGCTAGGTAGAACGGGCCCGATCAAAGGAGCGCTGTCCAACCCATTAAAATTCAATGGAGCCGGCAATACAGCCGGCTCCATTGAAAGCAATGGGCTGCCGGCGAGCGCGGGATGAATTTTCGGGAAGGGCTTAAAAATATAAGCCCTTCCCTGAAAAGCATCCTAAAATGTGTAAAAATAAAAAATATATATACTCACCTTGTCCCTGCAGCTGGAGTTCAGCCGCGGCCGGCCGGCCGTTCTCCTGAACTGCTCTGTGTAGTATTCAGCAGCCGGGGATTTAAAATCCCCGCCTGCTGAATGGGCTGCCTCTGATTGGTCACAGCCCTCACCAATCAGAGGCAGCTCTCACTCACCCATTCATGAATTCATGAATGGGGGAATGAGTGCTGCCTCTGATTGGCTCAGCGCAGGGACCAATCAGGGGCAGCTCTCAGCTGTCATTCAATAGGAAGAAACAAATTACAAAAGAATCCAACAATCTGGGTCTATGAGTGGGTGGCTTACAGAGAAATACAGGATGCATTTACTTGGATGAGGCGTTTGCTGGGACAGTAGGAACATCTCTGATTTGTATTCCATGAATACAAGGCAAACAATAGAGGAATAACTAAATGTAAAATGTTTCGGAGGGGTCATAAACAGATTTGCCTCCTTTTTCAAACATGAAGCATAGTGATATGTTATAAGTGACACTTAGAGCTGAATGACCGGAAGCGTGTGCATCCGTATCCATGACCAGACATATACACGCAAGCCCACTCACTCCAAAGGGTCTGCTGCCAGAAGAGCATGGCTGCAATCCGTGTTTGTGTGCACATGATCTGGAAGTGGTGGATCATGTACAATTGCAAGTTCGTGAGCATGCTCTATTACACACACTAGATGGCTATTGCATAAATCCTTTTCTATGGAACCAGCACCAATAGTAATATATAAGGCTTAATTTGTTTGTGATGTTATATTTTTTGAACCGCACACAATAATAGTAATACATATGTAATATATACCTATATAGAGTATACAGTGGTGTCTTGGGTCAAGTTTAATTTGTTCCGTGACAGAGCTCTTAACTAGAGATGAGCGAGTATACTCGCTAAAGGTAATTGCTCGAGCGAGCATTGCCTTTAGCGAGTACCTGCCCGCTCAAGACGAAAGGTTCGGGTGCCGGCGCGGGGGAGTAGCGGCAGTCAGCAGGAAGGAGCAGGGGGGAGAGAGGGAGAGAGAGATCTCCCCTCCGTTCCACCCCGCTCTCCCCCGCAGCTCCCTGCCCGCCGTCACGGGCACCCGAACCTTTTGTCTCGAGCGGGCAGGTACTCGCTAAAGGCAATGCTCGCTCGAGCAATTGTCTTTAGCGAGTATACTCGCTCATCTCTACTCTTAACCCAAAACACTCGTAAGTCAAATCAATTTTCCCCATTGAAATGAATGGAAAAGCCAATAATTCGCTCCGAATCGTGAAGCTCTCCCACTGATTTCAATGGGAATGGCGTTGCGCCATTGAAAGCAATAGGATGCCGGCACTCCTGCAGTGATTTTTCGGGGAAGGGCTTTAGATATAAGCCCCTCCCTAAAAATCATCCCTAGCTATAGTAAAAAAATAAAAAAATATATATACTCACCTGTCTCCTGGGGCTCAGGGCCGTCTAGCCGCCATTTGTTCTCCCTGCACAGCTCTGAGGCTTTTCAGCAGGTGGGGATTAAAAATGCAGGGAGAACAAACCACGACTAGACACGCCTGAGCCCCGGAGGACAGGTGAGTATATATTTTTTACTAGAGCTAGGGATGATTTTCAGGGAGGGGCTTATATTTAAAGCTCTTCTCCAAAAATCACTGCAGGGGTTTCTGGCAGGCCATTGCTGTCAATGGGGCCACCGGCGGTAGCAGCGGCCCCATTGAGAGCAAGGCTCTTCACCCAAGTTTTTGCTCTGAAGGCCGCCTGCACACGAGCGGAAATTCCGCAGCGGGATTTCCCACGGAATTTCCGCTGCTGGAAGTCTGCATAGGATTGCGTTAACAAACGCAATCCTATGCAGATGGCCGCGATTTGGCTGTGCGAAATATCGTACGACAAACAAATCACGGCATGCTGTATTTCTGTGCGGGGCTCGCAGAAATGTCACTCACTCGCCGCCGGCTCTGGTCTGCGCATGCGCTGGCTGCCCGGCAAGTCCGCACATCAAACAGCCGGAGCCGGCGGGCGCGGGTGAGTACATGCTGGTCCCTGCAAGCGCTCGGGTCGGGTCCTGCGGCGAGAATCCTCTGACCCGCCTGTCTGCAGGCGGCCTAAATCAGAGCAAAACACACACACGCACATATACATCTCTCTCGTTTTGAATTACTCAAGTTTTTAAAACATGTCAAGAAAGAGGGGAGGTGATCTAAAGTACGGTACATTTCATAAGAATAAAGTAATGGTAAAACTTAAAGATAAAAAAAAGTGGAAAATTATTAAAAATACATAGTAGAACAAGATAAAATGAAATAATGACATAGAAAATATAAAAGATGTGTATATAAAATATGTATAAAATACATAGTAAACATAAAAGTGAATAAAAAATATAAAATGATAAAATACAGAATTTAACTAAAAAATATATAAGACAAATTTTTATAATTTTTTTTTATATAAAACTAGTCAAACTGAAAATTAAGACTAAAAATGGTCGTGAAATTTAAGATAAATATATATGGTTGCAGTGATGTATTAAAATCAGGCTGTTATAAGCGTGAACTTGATTTTGATCATAAAATATGGGAATTAGAGAAATATACACTCATTGTATAAGAAAATGACATCTTTATATGGGCGCATTTGAAGAATACAAATTTACTAGCCCACATGTAATCCTCTACATACTGTTCATTGATGACATTCTAGTTATATAGGATGGCCCACGGACAGACCAGCATGATTTCATGAAGGTAGAAAAAACCCTGCGTTCCTTAGCAGTTTGGATAGCACAGAAAATCTAGATCTATTGATGGTAGTGACAGTGAGACTTACTTCGAAGAGGAGCCCTATAAGAACACGGACTCCTCTAGATCCAGGTACGTCCTCAGTGAACCAGACAAAAGTCCTGGAGGTTTTCAGTTTCAACTGGGGAGGAGGGGGGTGATCTTTTATTACCTTTTATTTTTTTTAATAATTAATAAATTGATTGTTCCTGCAATATGATGCAATACCATAGGCGGCGCTGCTTATTGGAGCTGTTGCTGGCGGGTATCTGCTGTAAGGGCTCATTCAGATGAGCAAGTTTATGTGCGTACAAAACCGCGCTTCTATTTAAAACCATTGGTTTCCTATGGTGTGTTCACATGTCCGTGTTTTACAGGCATGCAAATGCACGCACCTGCAAAAGATAGGACATGCATGCAACATAGGTCTGTGGTACATGTAAATATTCCCTGCGGGGAGTCCCCTTGTCACTGAACACTGTGACAGCACTATCACAGTGTTCAGTAATGATGGCACTCCCAGCGGGGAGTAAAGAATCCCCTGCCACAGCTGTCACAGGTGTGACAGAGGATCACGATGTTCAATCATTGCTTTCAATGGGGCCGCCGCTGCTCCCGACGGCCCCATTGAAAACAATGGGATGCAGGCAACCACTGCAGTGATTTTTCGGGGAAGGGCTTTAAATATAAGCCCTTCCCTGAAAATCATCCCTGGTATGTGTAAAAAGAAATTAAAAAAAACAAACAAACAAATATATATATATATATATATATATATATATATATATATATATATACACTCACCTCTCCACCGCAATGAAAGCAATGAGCACAGACCTGCATTCACGTGTTTTGACACATACGTGAACGCGCAGTTTTGTGCGCACCTATGTACGCACATAAACACGCTCGTCTGAATGAGGCCTAAGCGACAGTGGGCATTCACATTGTATGGAGTGAATCAACCTGAAATCCCCCATTCATACACACCCCGAACCTGCAGGACGTAACTGTACGTCCTATAGCATTAAAGGGTCAATATTGATGCAGGTTCAATAGGAAAGCACACACACAATAGCCATTCAGTGTGCTTGCATAACAGAGCATGCGCATGAACTTGCGATCGCATTTGATCCACCACTTCTAGAGCTCGTGCACAAGAACACTGTTGGCAGTCATGCACTATCGGCCAGTCATGTGTTGGCGCGTGCATTCGTCTGGTTGTGGGCATGGATGCACGCACTGTTGTTCAGCTGTAAGTATCATTACTTACTGATAATATGTCTTTATATCACTATGTTCCATGCTTGAGGCAAATCTGTTTAGAAGCCCTCCGAAACGCGTTGCAGAGCTCTATGATTCCTGTTCTGTTTTTTCCTGTAACCATGGAATAAAAAACGGAGGTGTTCCTACTCTTCCAAGAAACCTGAATAAGGTGTTATACTTTATAAGCGAACCTGGATAATTGAGGGTTGCTGTTGCCTACGAACTCCTCATCCAAGTAAGTTCATCTTCTATGTCTCTGTAAACCACCCACTCATAGACCCAGGGCTCTGGGTTCTTCTGTAATACACATTAAGGCATTGTGCATAATGGATCCTCACAATGATTATTCATGGGAATATTCATTACCTTGTTAATTCCCTGCACTTCTCAGCATAATAGCTCTGTATCTTCCTTACACAACCCACTAGACAGGAAAAAAGTTCACAAAGAAGAAATGAGTGTTTATTGATGGGTGATAATAAAGCACTATGTGAGATCAGTAAGTTAATTACTTAACCTTGCCTTGTAATATCACACATGTATTCTGAAAAAGCTTAAATAAATAACCGTACAGACATCAGGAAAGTGTTTATCTTTTAGTAGCATAAAGCCATTTTCCAAGTGACTTGCAACAAAGAATATCTCCTTGAAATATGCAAATGAACTTACTTCCAGAAGGAAGAAAACGGAAGATGGTTTTTAGAGGACACACTGCCCTGGCTAAGATACAAAATCATCCCCAATCGGGGCTCGTTGAAAGACTGGGTGATTATCTATATGTAGCTCTACTGAGTCAATTTTGTCTCTAGGTGAAAGCTAATTTGCATATCTTTTCCCAAGCAGTATTGCTTGTAAGAGTCCCTACACTAGTTGGCAGTCTCCACAAGGAGAAGCACTACCCCTGAGAGCTCCTTGAGAGAATATATCATTTGGGTCAAGATTTCTATTAGCCTATTGCTGCACGTATGGCTAAAGCTTAATTTCCAATTGATGGATAGAAAGGGTCTGGTTATATGGAGGGCACATGCCTTTGGTCATCAGTCCTCTCTACCACCTGTCCTCCCTGAAGGCCTTAGGTCTTTTGATCCTATCCAGTCAAGAACAGGTGGCCAAGCATTTATGTGGCTATTTCTCTTGAAGTCTATAGTACAAATGTACTATTTGGAGCATGCTCTACCCAGTGGTGCACATTGTAATGGGTACACAATCCATCGTGGGTGAATAAAGCCTAATTGGTCCATAAAATGTACCAGTCAAATCACCATGCGGCATCTTCTGCATGTTGAGCATGTGGGAGGTAGCATTGGGTGCATGATATTAGAAAAATATATCTATTGCCGCTGACTTAGGCCTCCTGTCCACAGACGATTTTTCACTGCCTTTCCTGTGGCGATAATCCGACTGTGGGGAATGCAGTAAACGCTTTTCATAGACTTACTATGGAAAGCGCAGCCCTGCTATCCATGAGCGGAAAATCATAGCGATTCTCCGCTCGCGGAATTTAAATCACAGCATGCTGCGATTTGCCGCGATTCTCCGCGGTGAGCCCATCTGTCAGATAGGCTCAGTGCAGAGAGCCGTCAGCTCTCCCCTGCTTCCCGGCGACAGCTCCCGCAGAGAGCAGGAGCGAGATCTGCCGTAGAGTATCTCTCCGCCGGTGGACAGGAGGCCTTACACTGCAAATATCACTCTTTAGTTGACCAATTTATTTCTCTGATTACATTAATTAATTTGTCGCAACCTTTAATTGCCACCAATGAATAAACACAATATAATGCAGATTCGTCTTAACCCATTAAGGACTAAGCGCTCTAAGGGCTTAGTCAGACGGGCGTTTTTTTGTGCGATTTGCGGATCGCATGACGGATGCGCATCTGCAAATCGCGTGACCGGGGCCCGAAAATCGCGGGAAAAATCTGCACCTAGCCGCGTTTATCGTTGCAGCAAAATGCCTGTCTGACCGGAGTAAAATCGCCGTGCGCATCAAAATGCGCATGAAACTTGGACTGGCCGGAACTTAGTTTTGCGGGACTTTTTTGCACCATTTTCGCCATGCATGGATAAGATGTTGCCTCCATATTACGAGCACCTTGTCAGCCTTTGCCATTTCATTCAAGTTCTCACATCCTACAAGACTATGCACTCGCCAGATGACGGTAGTACAGTGCGGCGTGCTCGCCAGCGAAAAAACGCAGCTAGCTGCAGTAAATGATTTTGGTGCGCACATTAAACGCAGAACGCAGATAGGCGCGATCTGCGATTCGTCGTGTCCTATAATTTATCGCATAAGCGGACATGTGACCGATCCCATAGCGAATCATTGGTTCTATATATGCGCGAATCGCATGTGCATGAGCAAATGCGCGAAAAAACGCCCGTCTGACTAAGGCCTAAATATTAATATAGTGTTTGGTCCTGGACTTTAATCCCAGCTGATAGTAAAAATGCGCAGGATTTAGGCTCCTGCAAATCTAGCAAAAGCAGGTTGAGTTCTTGGCTGCCAGACAAAGCCAAGGACCCAGAGTAGAGGACAGGAGCATTTTTTGACCATTTCTACTTTTTCTTTTACAGGTTACATAGCGCTCAATGAGTGCAATGTAGAGAGTGCAGGAAGTTACACTGCTGTTTCCTGCATGGGACCTGGAGATTACTTGATCACTTCACCCCTAGCATGTCAGAGCTGCAGGGCCTTAGACCCCTGAACAGCTTTGACACTGACTAATATCACACTATGTTTTTCCTTGTAACTGGAGCTCCTATGGATGTCCCAGTTACAGGGGGAAAATGTGAAAAAAAGACACTGTGTAAATGACCCCCAGAGGTCTTATATGACATCATGGGAGATAACTGATGTTAAAAAAAGTTACAAAAATAAGTGAAAAAAAAAACTTACAAATTAAAATTAACAAGAAAAAATAAATAAATATATATATAATCTATCTATCTATCTATCTATCTATCTATCTATCTATCTATCTATCTATCTATCTATCTATATCTATATATATATATATAAAGAAAGAAAACGACCCAAACCCCGCACCTACCTAAATCGTCACCATATCTGTCCTGTAATTCGAGATCATACAAGTTAAAGGAGATGTCCCGCGCCGAAACGGGTTTTTTTTTTTTTAAACCCCCCCCCCCGTTCGGCGCGAGACAACCCCGATGCAGGGGTTAAAAAAACCACCCGCACAGCGCTTACCTGAATCCCGGCGGTCCGGCGTCTTCATACTCACCTGCTGAAGATGGCCGCCGGGATCCTCTGTCTTCATGGACCGCAGGGCTTCTGTGCGGTCCATTGCCGATTCCAGCCTCCTGATTGGCTGGAATCGGCACGTGACGGGGCGGAGCTACACGGAGCTACACGGAGCCCCATAGAGAAGAGGAGAAGACCCGGACTGCGTAAGCGCGGCTAATTTGGCCATCGGAGGGCGAAAATTAGTCGGCACCATGGAGACGAGGACGCCAGCAACGGAGCAGGTAAGTATAAAACTTTTTATAACTTCTGTATGGCTCATAATTAATGCACAATGTACATTACAAAGTGCATTATTATGGCCATGCAGAAGTGTATTGACCCACTTGCTGCCTCGGGACAACCCCTTTAAATATCAAAACATCCAAAACTAATTGGCGATCCTATTCCTATACATTATTTTAATGTAAATGTAAAAAAGGTACTAAAAAATAGCCCTGTATGTGACCAAAAAAACACAGTGAAAATGATTTTAGCAGGCTAGTTTAAAAAAATAAGGCCATAAACCACCGTATGTGTAAAATCACTAAAAAGTGTCTAGTTATTTAGGACGGAAACACTCTAGTCTTTAAGGTGTTAAACTGATTCCCTTTGGTTATTTTAGCCATGGAACAAACAGCTCGACACACATACCCTCATGCAATGCTGGAAGGGTCGTATTTGCCCCTGGAAAGGTATTTTTGTTGACATCCTGTGTACACAAAAATAAGATCAGTTCTACAAAAAAAAAAAAACATGAAAAAGTAAAAAAAGGTAAAACTTCCAAATTAAAAACTGAGAAAAGTGGGGCGTGGCCAAGCAGCTAATCTGACCGGCCGCATGTGAGGAGCGCTCCTCCACATACCGGCAAAAAAACCCTAATCCTGAAGACATCCTGAGGGTCCCCTGACCCAGAATAGCACCGGCGGAGGGAGGAGAGGATAGAGCCCCTGACGGCGCTCCCGGACGGCCGCAGCTGAGGTACCGGCAGCGGGGAGAGCGGAGACCCATAGCCGCCACGGACGTACTGCGGAGGACACCGGTGAGCGGCGGGGACTCCGAGCCAGACTTTGCTCCGAGAGGGGGGAGAGAGGAGGCGGATAGACCCCCCGGAGGGACGTCTGTGACACCGACATAGCGGGCACCGCCGGCGGGAGAAAAGTCCGAGAGGCAGCGACTCCGGCGGCCATCTTGTGAGGGGCAGAGGCGGAGGTGCAGGGCCCTGAACACCAGAGTGCACTGCTCCCGGGCGCGGTAAGGAGTTGTGCGGAGAGGGGGAAGAGAAGGTCGAGATCCGGAAGGTATAACCGAGAGGTGGACATAGAAAAAGCTGCTGGCGGGAAAAGACCGCGAAAACGCGGCTGCGGCGGCCATCTTGCGTGTGGCGCCGGAACAGAAAGGCCCTTAAAACAGGGCCGAAAGCTACCCCCGGGCCCAATATAGCACCGCTGCAGGGAAAGGGAAGAGGACAGAGACATTAGAATTACACAGAAGGCACAGGCAGCGCAGCGCACAACGACCTCAGACCCGCAGCGAAGTGACCATCAAGCGAACAAGCGCAGCTAGCAAGCAAAGCAGTGAGAAGACACATTTAAGGGGACATAGAGGGAGGCCCTCCCCCCCCCCCCCCCTCCACTTACAAGAGGACTAAACACCATACAATTCGGAGAACCAGGAGAAGGGGCAAAACAGGGGCAGCAGCAGACCCCTATAGAACATTCAATTTCTATAACGGAAAACCAAACAACCGCGACATGGGCCCCACTAGACAAAGCTCATCTGCAGACAAACTTAAAGTCTTCGCAAGAGGAGAAACCCGGAAGGAGCCCAGCCCTGAACCCGCTGCGCCCGCTGCGGCGGGAGCTGCAGCAACAAAGCATACCAACCCAGATCCAACTGAGGGAACTGTGCAAACGCTGCAACAACTGTCTGAACAGCTTCTGACCGCAATACAAACATCTACAGCCACGCTCACCAGCAAAATTGATGAAGTTAAAGTGGATGTGAGTCTGCTGAGACAAGATCTCCAAAACCTAAGAGAACGTGTTGCCAGCACAGAGAACAGAATATCTACCCTAGATGATACTGTCGCCCCAATGACAGATGCAATACGAGATCTTACGCAGAAAGCTGAATACTGGAGACAAAAAGCAGACGATCTGGAAAATCGGTCGCGAAGAAATAATTTGCGCATAGTGGGGCTACCAGAGCGGGCCGAGGGGCAAAGACCTGAAGAATTTATAGAACGCTGGCTTCGAGAACTCTTTCCCAATGCTGGACTATCGCAAGTCTTTGTTATTGAACGTGCGCATCGAGTGCCCATGAAGCCACCAATACCAGGAGCCCCACCCAGACCCCTACTAGCAAAGCTGCTCAACTCCCGTGACAGGGATATAATCCTACAAGCTGCCAGAAAGGGAGGGCCCCTGCGACATGACAACGCCACAGTGTCCATTTTTCCGGATTTCTCAGCTGATCTCCAAAAGCAGCGAGCAACATTCTTCGGAGTCAAAAAGCAACTAAGAGATCTGCAGCTCCCGTACTCGATGGTGTATCCGGCTCGACTGCGGGTGATCGACGGGGACCGTGCCCGCTTCTTCTCCACACCAACGGAAGCAGGAAATTGGCTGAACACCAGACGACGACCAGAAGGGCCGTAATGTATACATAACCATTTATTTTCCCCTCTCTAGGTGCAGAGACCAATACACAAAGATGAACATTTCCCTTACAGTTCCTAACTGCACACTAGTGACTATCCTCTAAACACGCCACAAGAACACTCTAGCCAAATGGCACAGAACCGAGACTTTCTTTATCTGTGGCAGACAAGTAATCTACGATTCCCAGGAGAAGATGACAAACCTTCCCTTTCTACGGCCCCGGCGAGATTCACCTGTTTTAACCCCCCCCCCCATCCTCCTCCTCCGCCGATTCCCCTCGTCGATGTCTTGCGGGGTGATTTAGAACCCCCTCCCCATATGCTTCCTATCCTTAAGGGGACCCACCCAGAAAATGACAGCCTAACCAATGCCGGTCCACATAACTGATTTAACAACACAACAATACCACAAGTATAGTCTTGTAATAAGCTATACTATGTAGGTACCCCCTAAATACAGGTTGCCACGAATACGTATGTGATAAAGAAGATAATCTTCGAATCTGGTTAATTACAGGTTGATTGAGAGTTACAGTTGATAGTAGTTTATCAAAATGTTTTTAAGTTGTATGCATCAAGTGCTCTATGATGATATTGAAAATGTGCTGAAGTACTGTTACATGATAGATGATAAAAATGCAATTGAGTGTCGGGGGGGGTCGCCTGGCGGGCAGAATAACATGGGGAATAGTATCCGGATCAGATTAACATCTCTTAGCCAATGGCGGAGATAGTCTTTGTATCCTGGAACGTCAGGGGCATGGGGTCTACTAGGAAACGGGCAGCGATGAACACGTTGCTGCGCTCCTGGCGACCACACATCCTGTGCTTACAGGAGACCCACCTTACACCTGAAACCACAAAAGTCTTACTGAAGCCATGGGTACAATGGTCCGCGCATGTATACCACACATCATACTCCAGGGGGGTGTCTCTACTAATAAGAAGAACACTTAGATGGGAGGTGGAACAGATTAAGAAGGACACAGAGGGCAGATATATTTTTGTAAGAGCTAAAATTAACAATGACCCATATGTCCTACTATGTTACTATAACCCGCCGCCGGCAACAACAACCATTCTAGCAGACGGCATCCAATTTGCATCATTCTCTCCAGACGCAACAGTTGTCTGTATGGGAGATATGAACATGGTGATGGATCCCGCCTTGGATAGATTTGGGGGTGGTGCTCGGGGGGAGGGAGATGCGAGCAAGACTCGCCTGGCCTCTATTATCTCGGTAACGGGTTGGCTAGACTTATGGCGAACATTTCACCCGCAGCAAAAAGAGTATACCTGCCATGCAGCCCACAACCACGCTCTCAGCCGAATAGACTATATATTCGGGTCCCCTTCACTATTCCCTAAAATAGACTCAATAGAGTTCCTACCTCGAGGTATCTCAGACCACTCGCCAATACGTATGACCCTTAAAAACCCAGGCCCAATCACAATCAAGAGACCAAGGGTGCACCCATTCTGGCTTTCATTATTTGGACCTAATGACCGCATACCGGATCAGATCCAAATATACTATGAGGCACATGAGACGCATGGAGACATAAATCTAGTATGGGAGGCATTTAAATCATACCTTAGAGGCTGTTTAAGGTCCTCAATTTCATTTGTCAAAAGAGCCACGGCACGTGAAGGTGAACTTTTAGCAGAGCAATGCCAACAACTAGAAAGAGATTATATAGCTGACCCTATAGACACTAAAAGAGATAAATGGCTTCAGACAGGCAGAGACTACTTATTATACCTGAAAGAGAAAGCCCAAAGGAATCTATTCTTTACCCGACAGTCCTTTTTTGAACAAGGAAACCAATCCAGTAAACTACTTGCTTATATGGCGAGACAGGAAACCGCTCCCCCAACCATACTGCGAGTTAAATCAACCGAGGAAGTAGTGCTTACAGACCCGAAAGAAATCCTAGATAGATTTCAGCAATTCTACAAAGACTTATACCAATCAAGGGTAAATTACACAGCGGCAGAACTAGAGACCTACTTAAATGACATAATATTTCCAGAAATACAAGACGACTATAGGTCCCTACTTGACTCCCCCATAACAGTGGAAGAGATTGAAGAAGCAATAAATGAGATGGCTAAAAACAAAACTCCGGGAATGGATGGGTTGCCAGTGGAAATATATCAACATTACAAAAAAGAAATAATACCACAATTGTTTACCCTATACAAATACATCCTGGATAAACATCACCTACCAGAATCGATGCTAGAGGCCAACATAGTTCTCATACTTAAACCAGACAAAAACCCAGAGGAGTGCGGCTCGTATAGGCCGATTTCCCTATTAAACACGGACTATAAAATCCTTACTAAAATACTAGCGACCCGACTAAACCAAATAATAGGGAAAATTATACACCCGGACCAATCTGGCTTTATCCCGGGTAAATCGACATCGGACAATATCAGAAGAACACAGGTAATCACACAGGTGGGGTGGAGGTGGAGAGCAGACTGGGCCCTGGCCTCACTAGACGCGGCTAAAGCGTTCGACTCCGTCGAGTGGCAGTACCTGATAGAGGTGCTGCGTAAATTCAGGTTTGGAGAAACGTTTATAAAATGGGTCACCATCCTGTACAAAGCCCCGACCGCAAGGGTAACGGTAAACGGCCTGGTCTCCACTTCCTTCCCACTACACAGGGGGACACGACAGGGATGCCCACTTTCCCCCCTTCTATTTGCAATTGCAATCGAACCCCTAGCCCTGAGAATTCGACAACACAACTCATACAAAGGCGTTCAAATCGGACCCAGAGAGGATAGAATAGGCTTGTATGCGGACGATATAATATTGTATATGTCAGACCCTAGAAACACCCTACCACTGACCGTATCTCTAATAGACAGGTTTGGAATTTTTTCAGGCCTATGCATTAACTGGCAAAAATCCGCTTTCATGCCCCTAAGATCAGAGGGATGGCAGACGGGGGATGTATTTTGTAACTTACAAATCACTCCCAGATTTAAGTACCTTGGTATATATATCACCAGAGAACACACCCAGAGCCTCGAGTTAAATATTGCCCCCCTGCTGACAACTCTGCAGCAAAAGTTGAAAGGCTGGAGCACCCTACCACTATCTGTAGCAGGCAGAATAAACCTCATAAAAATGATAATACTCCCTAAATACTTATATTGCCTAGAACATACAGAAACAATTATACCACAGAAATTCTTTAAAAAAACTAACTCATTAATAACGTCATTCATATGGGGAAACTCTAGAGCCAAACTACGACTGGATACCCTACAACGCCCTAAAGAAATTGCAGGTATGGCGTTACCAGATTTTAAACTATATTATCTGGCGGGACAGGTCAGGTATCTCCGTCATTGGCTGTCGGGTGCGCTTCTCCCTAACTCCGAGCGCCATCTCATGTACTTCCTCGAGGAGACTTCGTTGTGGATCCTCCTGGAAAAACCAAAATTGATAACCAAACAAATGCTGCCAGTCCACAGACTGGCAGTGAACGTGTGGCAGATATGCAAATCACTAACAAGACAAGAGAACACCCCCTTGGAGACTCCCCTGTGGGACAACAGGGCATTACCACACTTGGTGAATTTGCCAGGTAAACAATTCTGGATAAACTCAGGAGTTACCACACTAGAGCATGTTTATAGGGACCAAACACTGGTTTCCTTTGAACAAATGCAAGAGCTATACCAGATCCCAAGGGCGGGATTTTTTAGATATTTGCAACTCCGACACGCACTGACCGCACAGTTTCCAGGACCTAGACAAATATTTTCACAGTATCCATTGATAGGGGTACTGCGAACACAAGGACCCAAAGGCCTGATTTCAGTGCTGTATACCCATCTACTACATGCTAAAATCCCTGACATACCAATGACAGTAATGCAGAGATGGAGAGAACTTATTCCCACCCTCACTAGTGAGGATTGGGAAATGGCCATGTCCATATACACCACAGTATCACCGGCGGCAAATAACAAACTAACACAACTATATATCTTACATCAGTGTTATCTAACACCGAGCAGACTTCATAAAATGAATCGGATAACCACCAACCGCTGCCACCGATGTGGAATGCCCAATGCAAACTTCAACCATTTGATATGGAACTGCGTAGATATTCAGACATACTGGAGAGAGATTATAGAGTTTCTAACACAAATATTGGGAATACCAGTACCACACGATCCTGCAGTGTGCCTGTTGGGGATCTTAGACGAAGAACAATGGCAATATCATGACAGGATATTTCTTACAAAGGTTCTATTTTACGCCCGGAAGGCAATAGCCTTACGCTGGATGGACAGGCGCCCCCCGACACTCACAAAGTGGCAGAGCATTGTCAACGCCGTTCTGCCATATGAAAAAATGGTATATAAAAATAGAAAATGCCCTGAAAAATTCGATAAAGTGTGGGAAAGATGGTGTGGGTCATCAAGTACGGTGTACACACAGAACCAGTTCCATAATTTGCTGAGAACAGTGATGCCTAGAAACACTTAGATGGGCTAACAAAGGAACACACCCTCCGCCGACACCACAAAGAAATTATATTACCAGAGGAAAATGTAACAAAGGAATATGTCAATAGAATGTACTAAAACACTTGTTAGGAATATAATGAGCTAATGATGTAACCAAAAGTTTTCTTTATTCAGTTGTTGTACAAAATACAATGTTTTCAATAAAACGAGTTTAAAAAAAAAAAACTGAGAAAAGTTTTGTCCTGCTATCGTATATTCTAGCCTTCTTTTCCTATGACTGTTCTTCTCTTGTTTGCTCCGTACCAACTTTGCATTTCAACCCCATTTGATTGATAAAAAAGCTCTCCATGAGTGAAAGATTTCGAGAAGCGTTATGATTGATGTAGAGTAGCGCTTGCGTTCTTCTGTACACCTACCATCCATCTCTCTGGTAGAGGACTCAGCACAAAGTAATCTGACAGCACAGAAGTGCCAGGTTTCAGTACGACTGTAACTAGTGTGTAGATTGCTTTGATGAAGATCCCTCTAGAGGAGATCATCCGCCGCTGTGGATGATATTATTGTTTTGAATAAAGCACATTAACTTGCCACTGCTACGCGCCGATGTGACCTAGAATCTATTTTTACCTCAGACACATAAAAAGAAAATTGTTTCATCGTGTAAAACAGATTGTTACTTAGCCATTCAGCTTGGAAAAAAGATATACTGGGGGGTATTTACTAACATTGAATGATAAATCTCCCCAATTTTAAGACTGTCTAGTCTAAGTTTAGACTATTACTTGGCCTGGTTTATGCCAAAAATTGCACCAAAATTTTTGGCATAATTTTTGGTGCAATTTAGGCCAAGTCGCTTTTTCGGACAAGTTGGAAAAACTGTCCAAAAATGTCCAAAAACACATGATAAATGTGGTGCAAGCATGTAAGACAGTTTTCTGGTGTCATTTGTGCCAAGAAACTATCATATTTTGAATATTAAATGAGTCCAAATTGTGTCTGCATAAATTTTTCTTTGAAATGTCTAGCCAAGTAGGGCAGTTTGAAGATAAAGGGAGGGAAATACTGATTTTGCCGTAGTAAACCTTGGAACTTGAGTAATACATACATATTCTTTATGCAAAGTTGAAATTAATATACAGCCATAGAGAAAATTTAGAGATGAGCGAGTATACTCACTAAGGCACATTACTCGAGTGAGTAGTGTCTTAGCCGAGTATCTCCTCGCTCGTCTCTAAAGATTTGGGTGCCGGCTGGGGGCGGGGAGAGGCGGGGGAGAGCGGGGAGGAACGGAGGGGAGATCTCTCTCTCCCTCTCTCCCCCCCGCTCCCCGCCGCAACTCACCTGTCACCCACACCGGTCCCCGAATCTTTAGAGACGAGCGGGGAGATACTCGGCTAAGGCACTGCTCGCTCGAGTAATGGGCCTTACCGAGTATACTCGCTCATCTCTAAGAAAATGAAATAATCTGTAAGTTTCCATTTAGTTCTCGGATGATGATGCTTTCAAGCAGTGCTGGAACTACACTATGCTGCTAAAAGTATTTGGACACCCCTATCAGTTGAATGGATTGTATCCATGGATTGACGGGAACTGCATGCTGTTGGATATATGGGTTATGCCGCTGCACACAAGCCGTTCATTCGAAAGCGCAATGCATCAACCCGTCTACAAGGGTGTAAGGAGGATCATCATTGGACAGTTGAGGAATGGAAGAAAGTTCTATGGAGTGATGAATTACACTGCTCCATCTTCAAATCAGAGGGAAGTTCCTGGGTGTGGAGGAGCCTGGAGAATGCGTGTGTTGTGCCAACAGTTGAGTACAGCGGAGATCTGGGGTTGTTTCACGGTCTCAGTCTGTTGGTTGTAGTGACAAAAACCATGAACATGAAGATGCAGACAATAATGTGCTGCCGTCAATGTGGTAATACTCTGGGAATGGTCAGCCATGCTTCCAACAAGACAACTTGTATATGGATGTTTCTCGATTGGTCTGGCTGCACAGAGTCCCGACCTGAACCTACTGAACATCTTTTGGACAAACTGGAGCATCGGGTCAGGAGATTTGAACAGCATCCATCTTATTTATGTTTCTGGCGACCATTCTTCCCTTTTAAAGATGCAACAAATTAGGGATGCGTCAGGGCTGTCCTCTGTCCCCTACCCTCTTTGCTATCACAATTGAGCTGCTTCCAATACAGATTCAAGTGTCAACGGCAGTCATGGGGTTCCAATTGAGAACTCATGAAGAGCGTGTGGCATTGTACGCGGATGATACTCTTCTATTTCTGCAAGACAAAGAATCCTCCTTAGCCTCAGTGCTCTCAATTTTTAACATTTATGGAGAGTTCTCCAGAGTAAAGGTTAACTGGGATAAAACTGGGCTGTTGGCGGTCGATCCCCCTGCAGTATCACTAGCCCCCCCTGCCCCATGGAGTTGACAGATAGCGTCACCTATTTGGGAATAGTGGTCTGGAGATCTACTGACCATTTTTACACAGATAATCTTGCTCCACTTTTGGACTGGGCAAGAGACATGGCAACGCGATGAGCTTCACTCCCATTGACCCTCGTTGGCTCTATAAACCTTATTAAAATGAAGTTATTACGCAAATTTTTATATATATTTCAGAACACCACTACCATGATAACTAAAAGATTCTTTACAGCTGTCCATAAAATACTCATTCACATATTACGGCGGTGCTCCACCCCAAGAATCAAGTTGAAAACTCTCTGCCTGCCCACGGATGGAGAGGGGTTGGACCTTCCCCATTTCTACTATAACTACCTGGCTAGTCAATTGGTATGTCTGGGGTGGTGGCTGTCGTCTACCGACTATAACCCAGTGGGACTCGAGCACAGAGTGGTGGGCATAGAACAAAGTTTGAGAGGCTTATTACTAAGGGTCCCGACCTCACGTGTAAGTGCCCTACCTGCGCCCATATGGGTGACTCTCAAAATCTGGAATGCCGCCCTTCATTTGATACCTGATGAGGCAGCCAAGTGGTCTCCTCATACACCTCTATGGTGTAACCCCAACCTCCCATACTTGCAATGTATGCCCGATATAGTCTTCTGGAGACAGCATGGGATCACTACCCTCACAGATGTTGTTGAAGGTAGCATTTTCTGTACCTTTTTACAATTGCAGACACGTGTTGGCCTCCCTAGTAGCTCCCTATTTAGGTATATCCAACTTCGTCATGCCCTGAGAGCCCAATTTGAGGGCCCGAGTATCCCCCTTGTCTTGACTCGACTGGAGGAGTTGGTACAGATGGCTAATATTCTGAAGCTGATCTCCTATTTCTATAGACAGCTGACGCATAGTCTTGCTTCACTGGGAGACAGGGCTCTTGAAAAATGGTGCTTGGATATACCAGACATGGACTCAGATGTCCGGAGAGGCCTTTTGGCAGGCTCTGGGCCTCCCTTAATAAGTACCAGAGACAGGCTAATCAAGTTCCTCCATAGTGTCTATTATACTCCTAGCCATCTAAACACCATGGGCTTATCTCCTAGTTCAGACTGCCAAAGGTGTTTGATGGATACAGGCACAACTATGCAAATGTTCTGGCAGTGCCATGTTTTACAAGCTTATTGGAGGGATGTTCTTGAGTTCATGGAGACACATCTGGGAGCGCCACGTATCCTACACCTTAAGATCTGTCTCTTTGGCCTTGTGGAAGACATTCCGGTTGATGCGGCAGCACGCACCCTATTCAAATTGCTTTTTTTATATGCTAAAAAGATAATATTACTTATTTGGAAACATCCCAAAAAACCCACTAGGGCTGCCTGGCTGTGTGAGTTAAACAGTGTTGTCCATCTATATAAATTGACATATATGGCTAGGGAATGCCCTGCCAAGTTCACCAAGATATGGAGTCGGTGGGTTGACTGCCCCAATACTGCGCTGGGCGTATCTAACTCCTCTTTCCTGGTCCTCAATGCAGATATCCAGCTCAGTTGCACTGACACCCTGTATACATAATAATAATGGAGTATCAGTGGATTGGTGGGAATCCCAAGCGGTTGACCCCTGCCATTCCACTATTGATGATCGGTCCTGCAGATAGGTCATCAATAGTAAATACCTGAAAAATTCCTTTAAGTGTATGTTTACATGTAGCAGAATTAGTGCAGATTTTCCCTTTTTCATGTGGATTTTGACACAAAGCCACAGCAGACTTCCTTCCTTCAATTAAAAGGGTGAAATCAGCTGTGGATCTGCATAAAAAATGTGTAGAAATCTGCACCCTTTGGTACGAATCCTCACTAAAATCCGCAGTGCAAATCATGCTGCAGATTTTGGTAAGGGTCCATATGAAAATCAACTATGTGTAAACATACCCTCAATGATGGAGAATGGAGGTTTCTTTAAACTCTACTGTTAGTGTTCCTTCACATTAGCGCAAATGCACACGTTTTAGCACAGCATATATGTGCTATGAACGAGGATGATTTGCATGTGTGTCTGTGTACAAAAAGAGCTTCATGTGGTGCAGAGTGCTAAGGCAGCAGAAATGCAGTCCTAAGCTCTCACTCACGACCTAAAGGTTGCAGGTTCAATCCCCACGTGGTTCACGTAGCTGGCGCAAGGTGAAACTGTGAACTTCAGGTTTACTTCACTTTTTTGGCAGCTTTAGTGTATTCCAATCATTTCCATATACTATTTTTGCTGAACATTACACAAGTCTGTTATACTTCCTCTAAATAAACCTCCGCCTAATCATACATTAGATGAAGTGTCCTCTGCCAGCTGCGGCCGGTAAACCTCATGACCTCTGTGGGGACCTGATAATTAGTAGGTTACCAGAGGGATTTTATTTAATGGGCTGTGAATGTATTTATACAAAATGGTTATGGCAACTGTCCAAATTGCTCCTCAGTAAAGCAAATCTATTTAGATGTCTTTCCTCATTAGGTCAGTGGGACAGCGCTACAACCTATCAGCTGGTGAAGTCGTTTGAATGTGAATGGAGTGTTGAAGACATTTTCGTTCTGTATTCTAGTATATTGTGGGAAGATTTATCAACATACGGCACATACAAAACTCCTGCGCTATTATTGTGACTACAGCGACAAAAAATTATAGAAATAAGCAGATTAAATAGGTGCATTTATGGGATGTATGCAAATGAACATGCTCTGTGTGTGCAAAAAGTACAGTATAATATGCTGAGGCGTGCTCAAGAAAGCCTTGTACATAGCGCAAATACGTTGTATTAAGGAGTGCACAACAACACAAATGCCCGTGTAAAGGGGACCTAATTATTGTGTGGTGTGAACAGTATTTCAACAACTAGCCACCAACTTTGCAGGAGGTGTGCACTTGTTCAGCGGGCACCTTTCAACAAGCGCTGATTAGCTTTTGATGTTTCACCACATTTTCCACGCCAACTGAACCCTTCCAAAAACACACAAATACTTCTGGGGAATCCTTGTGTGAGTACTCGCTGTTACACTGTTACTCTTTGGTTGATGTGATTGTTCTCAGCAAGGGAAACCAAGTAATCTTGTAGATGTGATGTCTTTTAATGGCTAACAAAAATACATGATCTTATAGTGAGCTTTCGAACCTACTCAGGGTTCTTCTTTAGGCCTAATTAAATAGATCAGAAGAGGCATGAATATATATATATATATATACATATATATATATATATATATATATATATATATACACACACATACATATAACAAGGCACAGACATGGGTGTGATTAATTTGATCTTAAAAAAATACTAGGACAGGATGAGTAGAGAAACAAATAATATTTGTGCATAGCAAGAAGTAGGTGTACAAAAGACACATTGTTTGACTAACAGGGTGTCAGACACTGAGCATGCAGCTTTGTCATAATTAACCTTTGTAAAGTTTTACTAAGAGAAAAGTATCACACTTACTGTAGAATTTCAATTGTTGACTGAGGGGAGTTGTCACACTATATAACCTCTGGCATTGAAACAATAATACAGCTTGGAAACATTACTTAAGTGTTTCTCATTGTTCTCTTCTCTGATGCATCGAATAATAATTAAGCATACCTGATTGATAAGGCTAAAATACCCCTTGAGCATCACCTAAATTAAGTGATTACTTTAACACAATTATGTTATTGGCCATTCACTTTTGCAGGTAAAGTTGGTAAAATACTATAGCCAATTAGAAAGCCTATTTGAAAACCCTGCCTCTTCCCATATGTGGGAGTGGTTTAATCAACATAAGGCAGTCTCAACATGTGGAGACATGCAGAACATACCAGGAAAGGATCTCAGTTGTATAATGTTATTGAATATTGTTTTGCTTTATTTTCCCAACTTTTTAAAAACTTTTTTTTAACATTTTACTTTGCTTCCTCACCTGTTCTGTCATCCTATTGTGCACTGCCATAGACAAGGTATCATAGCTATATGACAATGACAGGCCTGGCGGTCTTCACGTGGTCTCCATCTGCCATGACAAACATTTAGCACTCCATTATTGTGTCCCAGAGTAAACCCCCCTCCCTCAGTCTAACCAGTCAGGAGACGACAGCAGCTGACGGATAACATCTAGATTGATCTCTGATCTTGGCTGTTGCAGACAAGAATCTGCTGCAGAACACAGCCAACACCCACCATATAATGGTGGGTGCTGAGCCCGGTCCATAGTACCTATACACACATGTGACAAACATGCACATCACATGTCGCCAAGGGATTAAATGGCTCCATAACAGGTTTAACAAATAATCATGTAGATCCATAAAAACCATGGAAAGTGGACCAACTCACCCTGACAGCATTCAGTAGCAAGAGAGTCCAGGTTATGACAGCTTTTGATAATTCTGATCTCAATTTTGTTTCCCATCACTTATTCTCCATAACTTAAAGGAGATGTCCCGAGGCAGCAAGTGGGTCTATACACTTCTGTATGGCCATAATAATGCACTTTGTAATGTACATTGTGCATTAATTATGAGCCATACAGAAGTTATAAAAAGTTTTATACTTACCTGCTCCGTTGCTGGCGTCCTCGTCTCCATGGAGCCGACTAATTTTTGGCCTCCGATGGCCAAATTAGCCGCGCTTGCGCAGTCCGGGTCTTCAGCTTTCTTCTATGGAGCCGCTCGTGCCAGAGAGGGGCTCCGTGTAGCTCCGCCCCGTCACGTGCCGATTCCAGCCAATCAGGAGGCTGGAATCGGCAGTGGACCGCACAGAAGCCCTGCGGTCCACGAAGGTAGAAGATCCCGGCGGCCATCTTCAGCGGTAAGTATTGAAGTCACCGGACCGCCGGGATTCAGGTAAGCGCTGTGCGGGTGGTTTTTTTAACCCCTGCATCGGGGTTGTCTCGCGCCGAACGGGGGGGGGGGTTAAAAAAAAAAAAACCCGTTTCGGCGCGGGACATCTCCTTTAACCAATGATCACTCATTGCGTCGCACCACTGAGGTATAACATGGCATTTAGCACGTTATGTCCCATGATTCAGGAAACTTTAAACTGACATTTAGCACATGACAAGCCATTAAAAATGTCAAATTCTAATTAGCTGCATGATGGTATGTATTGCGTGAAATGTCAGGTTTGCTATAGATGTAGCCGAGTTTAACTTGACTAACAAAAATGCATTACAATAACTTTCTATATCATAGTTTATTTGCCCTTTCTATTGCTTTTTAATGACTTTTGTTGTGTCAATATAAGACAGTCAATAGCTTTTCAATGGATTCAGCTAACTTGTCACAGAAAGTTATCATAGTCAAGTTAAACATGGCTAAAAATGTACATCTGAAAATGTAGCTGAGCTGCAATACCAGGCACATCCATAGAAATGTATGCATCACTGGGTATGGAAAAGTAGTAATGGACCTGTAGTACTCTAATAAGTGATCAGTGGTAGTCCCTTGGATCAGACATTCACTGATCACACATGGATGGCCTAAGAATTACATCATTGCATATTCCTTGAAAAGCCCTTTAACTCCTCCCTGCACTGTGATATATAGTTATATCATAAGCAGGAAAGCTTTACAGGAGTTTTCAGGACAAAAACTATTGCTGACCTAGTTTCAGGATAGGTCAGTAGTTAATCAGTGAGGACCTGCGGCTTGGGATCCTCAGCAATCGCCTGAAGACGTGCGTTATAGGGAACAGGAGCGGAAACACTCTAACTGGCTTTATTTCCATTTAAAACCATGGAAATTGAAGCAGCTTCTACACTTCTGCATCCGTCCCCTGTGTTGGAGGCAGAAGTGCTGAAAGTGTAATATCTGCTTCAGCTCCCATTGAATGTAATTGGAGTTAGTTAAGACAGCTAGGGTATTTCCGCTCCCAACCCCTATGATGCACATCCGGCTCGATGCACTGCAAGAGGGTAAGGTGATCAATGGGTATTCTGAGCAGCGGGTCCCAGATCATAAACTATTGATGACGTATCCTGTGGAAAGGTCATTAATAGTTTTTGCACTGAAAACCCCTTTAAGGCAAAGTTCCACATGCTTACGGCATACTGGTTGTATGAGTCAGGAGCTGAACCGCTATCCTGCTGCAATAGTTGGAATTGGAGCTGTTAACTCCTTAGATGGCAAGGTCTGGCAATGCCTTTAAGCGGTTAACCCAGGTAGGGAGCTCCTTCTGTCACATCATTGGCTCTCTTTAAAAAATTACTATGGCATTTATATTGCATAGTGAATACCCAAAAAAATAATGGGAGATGGCCAATGGGTTGCCATGGCTGTTTGTGTAAAAGAATAGAGATAATACACTGCAATACAGAAGTATTGCAGAGTATTATCTGAGTGGCCATAGGAGCACATAAAAAAATTGTGTTGAAAAAAACATAATATCCAAGTGAGGGCTCGCTGCTACGTAGTTTCACATGAACAAGATGGAAATCTGTTTTGTTTTTTTTTACCTTTCAATCTCTGCGCTATTCCGCGCGAGTTTGGGAAAAAAAAAGCTGGAAGATAGGTCCTGCTCTATCTTTCTCACACATAGTACTAACTACATGCGGAAAAGAAAAATGCTGTTTTTTTCAATTTACCTAAAAAAAACTGTAGTATGGTCTTAAACAGATGGGTGTATATTTGTCCCGTTATTTCAATGGTTTTGTTTTCAGTATTGGCATTCTCGTGTTAATACTATGTACTAGAAGAGAGAGAACTTGCCATATCTTTCTTGCACGTAGCTTTGCTACGTGTAAGATAGAGGGGCTGGACCCATCTTCTCGCTTTTTTTCTCAAACTCGTGCACTATAGACCGGTTGGTGCTAATACGCTCCATAGTGGCGAGCATTATAGCACATGCGCTCATTTATTTAAGCCCTCAAAGTGATAAAAATCGACGTATTACACCAGGATGATACCTATAAAAACTGGAGCATGTCAATGAAAAACTAAGAACGACACAGGTTATTTAGTTCACGGAAATATAAGAACGTTCATGGTCTTTCAATGCCAAAAAATGCAACAAACAGGCTCTGAAATGGCTAAAGCTGGGCACACACTTGTGGTACCTGTGAGTTGTGCCCAAGAGGTTTGGGTTCAACTTGCATCGAACACCAGTTGAAGTGGGCACGACACTCGACTGCGGCAGCCTCTTCTCATTCAAGAAACATTATATTCATTGGTCACATGGACTCTCAAGTGAATGGTACTGAACTGCAATACCAGGCACAGCCACTATACAATGTAAAGCGCTGTGCCTAGTATGGGTTGAAGTGACAGCAGCGCTCACTCAAGTGCCGTAGCCACTTCAATCTGCTGATTGGCAGGGATCCCGATCAGCGGGCCCCTACCGGTCAACAATTGATGACTTATGGTATCCTGAGAATAGGTCATCAGTAGTTTAGTGCTGCAATACCCATTTAAGAGATGATTAATAATCTGTTCCCATTCCTAATTGTTGAGGTGGAAATATCCTTGAATGCTGGGATGACATACCTACATAAATCTTAGAAAAGCAAATTTTTTATGAGTTCACCTGAAGACCCACCACATCTCTAAAGGGGCGTCCATTACTTGCTTTTTGCCGTCGACATAATTTTATTTGAGACTTCATTTTATATTAACCCCTTAGAGGCCAGCCTATTTTGTGCCTGACGGACCAAGTGATTTTCACAATAGGTTCCGGAAATTAGCTCCGCCCCCATCCTGCCTCCCCTCATTGCAAATAGTGCAGAGGGGCAGAGAGGAGGTGGAGAGTTGGCGGAGAGGGTGCGGGAGCTCAGAGCACTGCTCCCGGCTCTTCCGGCCTTCTCACCCTGCAGAGAGAGACGCTGTATATTGGCCGGCATGAATACGCGGCCAATATACGGTCATCTGAATAAGCCCTAAGGTACATATGACTTTTGGGCTGCTTATTATTGCATTTTTTATTATCTTAACAAAAGAAAAATAACAATTCTGACATAACATTTTGAAAACTATTTTTCTGGAATTTATCAAGTGAGATAAATAATACCAGAATATTTTCATTCTGTAGGTCGTTATGGACACTGTAATACCTAGTTTATGTTGCTTTTTTGTTAATAAACATTTTTTGGTATTTTATCCATTTTAAAAAATTTTTTGTGGCTGAAAGCTGATATTTTAACTAGTTTTTTTTAAAATTTAAATTAAACTTTATCAAATTATTTAGTCATTAATTTTTAGTCCCTGAAGGTGATGCGATTGTTTGATCGCTTGGATAGTACACTGCATTACTTATGTATTGCATACTACTAAGCTTATGACAGCAGCCTATTAGACTCTGCAGAGGACGGAGTCTAATAGGCTGGGTTACATGGCAGAAATGAAGGCCTTTATCAGGCTTCTGGCTGCTATGGGATCCCATTGGTACTTTGCGATCACATTGCAGGGTGCCGATTTGGTGACAGAAGGAGTCCGCTCCCCCTGTCATCTGCTTACATATTGCAATTGCTATTGATTGTGGCAAGTAAGGGGTTCAGCTGCCAGGGTCTGAGGTTAATCTGCTACTGGCTGTTAGAGCAGGAGCCTGGCTGTCAGTAGTCAGCTAAGCCATTGCCTGTATGTGCAGGTTTAAAGCCAATTAGTGAAAAAGTGTAAAAAGGCGTATGGCGGTCTCTAACGGGTTAAAATATTGCATTACAAAGGAAAAGGATATAATATGAATTACAAATGTGCTTATGAAGATAAAACGTTCATCTACAAAAAGACTAAGAAAAGGAGAAGAGGTTATATAACCCCGAAGGAAATGCCGGATTTCTTCCAGTGAATTGCATCTGACCCTTCCAGATTTAATCCACTCATATGTGGATTAATCTCCACCTCCATGTCAGTCGAGATTGTCAGGCCTGCTCCAGAGAGACAAGGACGCGACTCGCACCGCGGCCGCACAGGAATCTCTGTCTATCTATCACTGAATCAGTACGTCTCGCTGACCGACATCTGACCCTGGCAAAATGGTGTCGTTTAACACTGAATCTCATTCCTTCTGTGCCGCAGGGATGACTATTGGCGAAATAACACAGCGACTGCAGAACAAAAACGTGTTCGCCTTTTGTCTGAACACATTCTACTTGCTTTTCCATCATTCTGACATACGGCGTCTTCCGTGCAATTTGCAATTATTTGTCTGGCTTCACGCGGGTGTATTTTTGAGCGCACATTTCAGTCGTGCAAAACCCCCCCCCAAAAAACAGCATGTTCTATCTTTCTGTATATTTGCGCACTAAAGGTCCCCATGAAAGTCAATGGGGATGTGCAAATGTGGGCACAATACGCAAGGAGATATGTGAAACACTGCATAACTGCGCAGGAAAAAGAAGGCAACTGGAACTTATTAAGACTAATTAACCATTTCAATCCATGAGTCTTTGTTTGCCGCGCGCAAATAAACATGTCTTGCGGCCCCAAATAGTGCGGTCTTTCAGCTGTGGATGTGCTGCGGACATTCCACAGTAAATCCGCCCCATGTGAACATAGCCTTAGGCTGGACTCACAGGACCGTATTTGCCTGTGCAAGTATGCACTAAATAAAATTCATTGATTTCAATGGGTTTGTTCACAAGCACATATTTCACATGCGCAATTCCGTCGTGCAAAAAATATGCAGTTTGTGCTATTTTCCTGCGCATTTGCGTAGAGAGATAGAATATTTGAAGCTAATTAGGCTAATTAGCCACTTTATAGTACGGTGACCGTGGTGGTGGGTTCTTTTGTGCATGCAAATGTGCACAATTTGCACACAAAATGTACAAAAAAAATGCAGTTGCACATGCAAATATGCAACGCCAGGTATGCAAAAAAAGCATACACTTGTGTGAATCTGGCCTTAGAGTCAAAGGGCAAAAACAGTGTATGACAGTCATGTGACTGGCTATACTGCGCAGCATGGGTCTGGTCATGTGACTATCATTATATTCATATTAGTCAGCAGTGCACAGAATCTTTATAGTAAAGGCCCCTTTACACACACAGATATCTTTCAAAAGGTTGAAAGATCAGCAATCGTTTTGCATAAAGTACTAATAGGCACTAATTGCCATTAGTACTTTATTAGCTTCATTTTCATGCAAATGAGCTCCTGGTAGCTGTTACAAAACTCAGCAGGAAGTCTGAGCTCTGTAATTAGCTCCATTGTCCAGCCAGTGACTTCAGCACCATGGACAGCAGACTCAGTGTGCGGTCCTGCTTATCAGCTGTTCTGCTGAGGGACGGTTTTTAAGCAGAACCGAAAATCGTTGTTTGGCTGAAAGGTGAAAGATGGGCAAATTAGAGACAACGATTATCACTGAAAAAATGGCTTTTGAGCGATAATCGTTGTGTCTAAATGGGCCTTAAGTATAAGTAGCTTACTTAAAGTAATTATGCTAAGGTTAGGCCTGCAGAACAACTTATATCATCGGGCAGCATTCAACTTAGAAAAGGCCCCAGGAGTAGCGTGGCACATAGAGATATGGCAAAAAATAAAGTGGCAGGTACAGAGAAAGACACCTTCCCAATTTGTTATATCTGCTAATAGTAATGTTAGGGTAAGGTTTTACCTCTAAATTCCAACTGCAAGATGGGGCTCAAAACAGATGTATATTATGAGAAATGGCGCTTACGGGCAAGATTTCCCATTACACAAGCTGCAGCATTAATATTAACAATTTGATTTTGCAATAGAGCCACTATTGTTTACAACATTAAGTATTGACAATGGCATTTGTCCCGACAATCTACATATTTGTGCTGTTCGTACAAAAATAGTCAAAATTCCGACACAACTATTCGCCAGTCAGTGCTTAAGGACTCGCAGCGCTGTAAAAGGCACATGCATCAGAAAAGCCCCCTTAACAACCGCCATCAAAAGGTGTATAGGCGATTGTTAAGGGGTTAATCTGGTGGTTTCAGTGGCTTTCATTATGTTGAGTGACAATTTAACGTTTGCAGCAACTGTGTATTCAATGCAGAAAGTGTCAAGTTATTTGCTACATCTGTACATTATTATTAATTCGTATCTACTTTAAAGCACCATTAATTCCAGTGCTGTACATATGAAAGGGTTAAATACATAACCTTAGACAAAAAACAAGAACAATGAAAATAAATTAGTGTAATTCTGGCAGCAGAGTTATTATGGATTGTGCAGTAAGCTTTTCTGAAGATGTGCTTTTTCAGGTTGCTTTTAAAGGTTTCAAAGGTGGGGGAGTCTAATAATTTAGGGTAGTGAGTTAGGGAGTATAGGGGTGCACAGAAGAAATCCTGGAGACAATTGTGTGAGGGGTAGATAAAAAGAGAGCAGAGAAGGAAGTCTTCTGAGAATTAAAGATAAAGCATGGGGAGATATTAGGTTAGAAATGTATGGAGTGGACAGGTTGTGGTCATAGATGTATGGAGGGGGCAGATAGTGGTCATAGATGTATGGAGGGGGCAGATTGTGGTTATAGGTGTATGGAGGGGGCAGATTGTGGTCATAGATGTATGGAGAGGACAGATTGTGGTCATAGATGTATGGAGAGGACAGATTGTGGTCATAGATGTATGGAGGGGGCAGATTGTGGTCATAGATGTATGGAGGGGGCAGATTGTGGTCATAGATGTATGGAGGGGGCAGATTGTGGTCATAGATGTATGGAGGGGGCAGATTGTGGTCATAGATGTATGGAGGGGGCAGATTGTGGTCATAGATGTATGGAGGGGGAAGATTGTGGTCATAGATGTATGGAGTGGACAGGTTGTGGTTATAGGTGTGTGGAGGGGGCAGATTGTGGACAGCCTTCTATTACATTAATAATTGTTTGAACTAAATTAATTGGCCAATGGACAGCCAGTGAAAGTGTTATGGATTGGGGTATGGCGGTGCAAAGCCCAGGATATGATGCAACAGATGGAGTAATCAAAATATACAATATTTATTTAAGAACACAGAACTAAGAGCAAACAACTGGATTTTCACCTTCGATTGTCTAGACACTATATATTAACTTAACACAGTTACGTAACCCAGTCTTCATTCTGACAGCAGCGCAGCTACTACACAGGAAAAAATGTCTTTTTTATATCACAGCATCAATCACTGAATGTTCAATGAGCATGCTCAGTTCGGTTGTACCAAATATTGGCCTATAATATGATTTCGTGTGATCTCTCCCAATACCTCTCTATGGCAAAACTACATACTGGTGTGAGTCCTTACAAACAGGTTTGCAGAAGACTAATGAAGGGAGAGGTGGATTTGTTGGGCAGCAGAGTTGAGGATGGATTGGAAGAGTGCAAGAGTGCTAGTTGAAATGCAAAGTGAAAGTGTTAGGTTGTGCTCCTGGGACCTATAGTTCTATGGGTTTCCAAGAGTGCACTGCCACAGGTGTGGGACGTTTGAGTTGGCTGGGTGTGAAGTTCTCTAGCCAGCCAATCTCCACCAGTCTGCTGCATATAAATACTAGCCCCTCTGGCTTGAGGGTAATGGTTTGCTCAGTTCCCTCACAATACCCTTGTTTTTGCATTCATGCATGTTGTTTCGTAGGTGTGAACAGTGATGTGTTCTGCATGTCTGTGCAGGTGCCCAGACATGAGGTGAACAGTCCTGTTCAGGGTGTATTGGTGTGAACAGTGACATGTCTGTGTGTCTTTGCAGATGGCTGGACATGTGATGTGAACAGTCCTGTTCCATGTGGTATGCATTCCCTTGTGTGTTGGCGGGAACTGTGCCATGTTCTGCTTGGATCGTTTACCATCTAGGGCGAGTCAGGTCCTTAGACTTTGGCATGGGGCCATACCTATTGGAAGGATCACACAGCTTGCAGGCAGGATTCATGGAGGGAGTTGTCTTGTGAGAGTAAGGACCCACGAGATAACGAGGACCCTTGTCGCAGGCTCGTGGGCTTAACTATATTAGCCAAAATACAAACCAATACCTCTTACGTACTGTAGCAACTCTATCTGTTTATGCATGCAGGTATGGTAGGTGAGTGTTTTGAAGGTCTGTCAGTCGTTGGGTTATGTCTGCTCACAAGTCCCAACCTAGTTCTTGAGTTTATGTAAGAACTAGAGGTAACAGAAGGCCATTGCATTAGTCAAGATGGGAGAATGTACTAGTATTTTTGTTGACACAAGATTTAGGAAAAAACATATTTGAGAAATGTTATTGAGGTGATAGAAAGTGGTAAGGGCTTGGAAACAAATGTTATCTATATCAGAAAATTTGTAAGACTGGGGAAATCATAGAGCCATTAACTGTGAAATTATATTATCATGGATGAATTGGGTGGCCAGGATTAGAATAGGATTAGAGGGATCTTATTTCCAAGAAACAGCACTATTCTTGCCCATGGGATGTGTCCGGTATTTATTTGAATTAGGCTAAGCTGCAATACCAAACAAAGACCATAGACATGAGTGGCGCTGTTTCTGGAAGTACAAGAGTCAACATTTTTTTTACTAATCCTTGACTTGTCTCACTTGGTAAACATTTTTCTGCTGAGATTCTCAGTATTTTACAACATTAGGGAACAGTTTCAGTGTTTGAAGTTACATCATGTGGTGTTATTTACTTCAGTCAGTTCTAATTTCTAGAGGAAGTAAAAGACAAGAGCATAAAAGAGCAGAGACTCGGGCACAACATTGTCTTTGCTTCTCCCATTATCATTAGTATGTCAGCTAAAATTGTAAATGCAGCTTATTTTCTGGTACAGCTTTATATCCAGACTACGTTGTAGCAGAAAGGTCACTGCATGGAATGCTGTTATTGTATCGTCTCTCTTCCATCAAGTATTAAAGGAGATGTCCCGAGGCAGCAAGTGGGGTTATACACTTCTGTATGGCCATAATAATGCACTTTGTAATATACATTGTGCATTAATTATGAGCCATACAGAAGTTATAAAAAGTTTTTTACTTACCTGCTCCGTTGCTAGCGTCCTGGTCTCCATGGTGCCGACTAATTTTTGGCCTCCGATGGCCAAATTAGCCGCGCTTGCGCAGTCCGGGTCTTCTGCTGTTCTCTATGGGGCTCCGTGTAGCTCCGTGTAGCTCCGCCCCGTCACGTGCCGATTCCAGCCAATCAGGAGGCTGGAATCGGCAGTGGACCGCACAGAAGAGCTGCGGTCCACGGAGGAAGAGGCCATCTTCAGCGGTGAGTAGAGAAGTCACCGGAGCGCCGGGATTCAGGTAAGCGCTGTGCGGGTGGTTTTTTTAACCCCTGCATCGGGGTTGTCTCGCGCCGAACGGGGGGGGGGTTTAAAAAAAAAAAAACCCGTTTCGGCGCGGGACATCTCCTTTAAAGAGATGTCTTTTACGACAATAACAATATTTGTCCATAAACTCCTTAAAATGACCACTCAGCCTTCCATCATCCAGTGCCCCCGATCAAAGATTTGCCTGATTACCACCTGCCCCAATCCTCTACCTGTCTCTCATGGACTCCATCTGTCCATACCTTGGATTGTTTATCAACTACATCTCTGCCTGTCCCTCCAGTCCACTGCACCAAAACTACTCTTTGGGTAATAGCCTGGGGGCCCTGCAGACCAGAGCCTTCAAAAAGTGTTTAGATGGTGAAAACCAGGAGACTCTGAGGTGCAGCCCTCAACAGTAGACACAAGTCAAATCTGTAGTGGCAGAGTAGGTCCTCACCCATTATGTAACAGACTTGTTCAGTTTGAAAAAAAACATAACTTAAAAGAGAATTAGTAATGTTCATAAAAATACCTATCTAGAAAGGGGAAAATGGTCACTGGTCTGATCATAAAAGACCTCAGCACTCCAAGTGTTAACCAATTAGAAAGAATAAAGTGAAGTACATACTGTGTGGGTGGGCACAGGATTTGGAGGGTGTTGCCACACATGGCCAATCACTTTTACTATGATCTATGCCAGAAACCGGAGTAGGTACCAAAAAAACTAGCTGGATTAGGTTCCCATGTGGAGCACAGAGGTGCTACCAGATGAAACAAATGTATTATGAGGCATGCGGATCTTACTACATTTGTTGCTGCTTGAAGGGCACAGGCTATGCTTAGACTGGCATATAAATGCCAGTCTGAGTAAATATGCTCAATTATGCAAATAGCTCTCAGTCAGTCAGTGTTGGACAGTTTCCAATTATTACCAAGATAATCAAAGATATTAAATTGTACCATAGCTAGGTGTATCAACATTGCTCAGACATAGTAGATATCAGGGCCATTGAATGTTCACATATATGCTATATTAACCCAAATATGGCCAACTTCCCCACTTACTGTCATCATATGTCTAAATAAAACCATATAAGGCCAACATAGCATAGTGATGCCCGTATAGATCTAAAAGTTGCATGCATAATGCCCAGAAAGTGCCACACTTCACTTACATTGATTCTCTGATTGAATTCTACCTTAGCTTCCTGGGCAGATTACTAAAATATAACATATAGAGGGAATGGAGTAATAGGGTTAATCCGAGAAATGCTTGAATTTGAAGGTTTTGAGAGGATTGAGGCTTTAAGAATTGCATTTGGCTTGCGAATGTCTAGATAACAGTCTTTATCTACAATCAAGAAAAATAGATGTTCAAGGTGTATTATCTGGGGACTGTCTTGGCGAGGTGAGCAAGACAAAAAATATCTTTAAGTAAGTAACTTATTTGTCCTAAACAGAATGTATTGATTGTTCTTCCACTTTATGTTAAGGTGGATGGTTTTGTAATTCATTTTGTAGTGAAAAGTACTGTGTGCCAACCAACTTTCGACCTTGAAAGAAAAGGCCATTAAAATCTGCCGCGACCAGAAAAAATGTAATTAGAGTCCCCTGCATGTGTGTAAGGAGTGGAGGAGCCCTCATTGGTTAATAGAGTGTGGCACAATGCTTTGGGCAACAGGGATCCTGTTGTGTGATAATGTGATTTTCAGAGATTTACTTAGACTATACCCTAACCAATATAATGCTGGGGAGTAAAGGCCCCTGATGCCATTATTGATGGTGATCCAGACGGTAGTTGGCTTCACCCAAGATGAGAATACAAGGGCAATAACATGCCATGACGGCCTTGTAAGCAAGCGGGGTGCACTTGCCTGCGGATCGCCAACTCTCAGACCGGAATGGGCACCAACCATGTAGAAGTACTCTCTGGAGACACGGATTTCCTTTAAACCTGGCTCCTGCCAGTCTTTATTCACAGTACAACCAACATAAACAGAGTTGGGTGTTGAGGTTAGGGTGGTCACCCCTGTTGGACTCTGGCCTTTCCTAGGCCATTGGCCTGCAGCAGCTTAGCTCTGCTGCACAGGTCTTCTCTGGCTCTCTCAGCCAAAATCTCCCTGGGTGTAGCAGGAATGTACCCTTATATCCAACTTCTTGACCACACCTATGCGCGTTCTCCCTCTTCTCAGGCACCAGAATGCCTGTCTGTTGCTCCCTACAGGCCATTCTCTGTAGTGCACCTCTACAGCCTGTAGCTAGTCTACTGTTTATAGAGCATTAATTTTCCTGCCAATAAGTTAGATTGTTGACTAGAAAGTGCGAAGTTGACAAGACAAGATGGGAATGTGATGCAGTTAGCCAAAAGGGTTAACTGGTGCCATTGTTGAGTTTACACTCTTGCTATGAGCGTATTGCCCTAAAAAAAGTGGTGTAAGGTAGGAAAAGCGTTGGACAAAGAGTGTGACAAGTGTGGTTATGGAGAGTTGAGAAGCTCTGTGGTTCTGGAGCAGCTGCTCCAGAAAGGTCCCCTCATCATTGAACACTGTGAAAGCACTGTCACAGTGTTCAGTAATAAGGGGACTGCAGCGGGGACAAAAGAATCCCCTGCAACAGCTGTCATTGAATGACAGCTGAGCTCTGCCTCTGATTGGTCACAGCGCTCAGCCAATCAGAAGCAGTAGTTCCAGGAGGCAGGGATTTTTAGTGCTGTCACAGGGTTCAGTGATGAGGGGACTCCATGTAACATCACACAATGTTACGCGTAGCACGGTCCTTACCCGCGCACGCATGTCTTATCTTTTGCAGGTGCGAGTATTTTGCACCTGTAAAAAACTGACATGTGAACACTTGATACTTCAGATACCAGGAGCCACACCTACAGCCTGGTTCTCTCCCTATAGTTTGCCTATTGGCTATGCTGGCATGGCATCCTAAGTACTCACCGTAGCCATCCAGCATGTTATAACCCAGCAATTACTGAAAAAGAGTTTTTTTCCTCAAAATGCATTTGTCTGCTGCTTTTACACCTCATATAATAAAATCTTCATATCTTACCATCATCACTAGAGATGAGCGAGTTTACTCGCTAAGGCACATTCCTCGAGCGAGTAGTGCCTTAGCCGAGTATCTCCCCGCTCTTCTCTAAAGATTCGGGGACCGGCGCGGGTGACAGGTGAGTTGCGGCGGGGAGCGGGGAGGGGGGGGGGAGGGAGAGAGAGATCTCCCCGGTTAAGGCACTACTCGCTCGAGTAATGTGCCTTAGCGAGTATACTCGCTCATCTCTAATCATCACCATTCTTTAGAGTCGTTTGCACCTTGAGCCATTTTTCTTTCACTCCCACTATAGACTCTCCAATGGGCGCCTAAAGAAAGATATGCCCCGGAACAGGTTAGATCCATCCTGCTTCCTCATGGACAATAAAAATATGAGACAGCCTTCTCATCTCCAAATGGATAAACCAGGAAGGGCCAGGTTTTCTTCATTAGCTAAAGGGGTAGTACTTTGCAGCATCTCAGTATTACCTCAACATTAATTTAACAAGCCAGGAATGTTGTCCCACTCATACTGCTTCCAGAAAATAACCAAAAGTGAACACAATCAGTAAGAGTGACAATGCAGCTTGGAATTTCTTATGATGATTGGGTTATAATTTGCACTCAGGGCTGTGGAGTCAGAGTTAGGTTTGGGTGGAGTAGAGTTAGTAAAAAATGTACTGACCTCAACTCCACCTTCAGAATAAAAATATTATATATTAATATACGGTAAACATGATGTTATCAATTTACTACAGCAAATGTGTTCTTTTTAATTATTATACTAGTCACGCATGAAGGAGTCTGAGTTGAAGCAGCAGTCGGACTGAAGTGTAGAAAAACAGAAACTGTAAATATACTGAATAGCCGCCTTTTATAGACCCACATCTAGTAGCGTGTTGGACCTCTTTTAACCTTCAGAACCACAGCAATTCGTTGTGGCATAGATTTCACTTAACTGTAATCATTCTGCAGGAATATCGGTCCATGCAGACAAGGAGCTTCCTACATAAGACTAATGTACAGACATGCTCTGAACAGCTGACAGGAAGGGTTCACCAATTCATGCTGCTTGTGCCAAATTCTTACCCTCCCATCAGCACAGTGCAACAGAAATCTGGATTCATCTGACCAGGTGATATTTTTCCACTGCTCAGTGATCCAATTTTTGTGCTTTTTTTGCCCTCTGGAGCCTTGCTTTTCTGTTTCGCTTAGACAGCAATTAAACTGGTCATCTACTGGTATAATCTAAGATATGATGACTTGGGGCACCAACATTGTATTCCTTGATGTGCGGCACCTGTACATCAGAACAATCCTGACATCTCCCTCTGACCCCTTTCAACAATAAACTGCTTTCCTCCATAGGATCCCCTTTTGATAGATGTTTTTTCTTCATCACACCATTCTCGAAAGACTTGCAACACTGTTTCACAAGAAAATCTCACAAAGTTAGCAGTTTTTGAAACCCTTGCCCTGGCTAGTCTAGCATCGATGACCTGGCCACTATGGAAGTTAGTCAGATCTCTCAATTTCCCCGTTCCAATATGGATTCATACTGAAATGGATCCACACAGAATTAGTCTTGTGATTTTATGTTGCACTCCAGGGTCACATACCTTCCATAAGGGAAGCTCCAATTGTGATAAGTCCAGAAGCTCGAATAAAGTGGCCAGTGTATAGAGGCCATATATATCAGTTCAGCCCACACATTTGTTGTGTGTAAGCCAAATCTGACCTTAATAAGTCAAATAGATGGAAATGCAGTAGCTAGTTCATTTCTAGTTCTACACGGTTCTCTATAAATGTAATTATCTTTCTGTCTATCTTGTGCTCCCCTTCAACATTGGGAGGTTAAGTATTGGAGACGAAGACACATCAAGTCTCGCCTCAGGACCTGTGTCTTTTAGTGTATAATCGTGACACAATTTTCCCTACACTAGCAGCAATTCAGAAAAATCTTCCATTTGTTTTATCTATTATAGAAAGGGATAAGTAAGGAAAGCGAAGCTACATTATCTGCAAGATCAGCTCAAGAAGTAATGTTTCTTGTATGAATCTTCAGTTTCCAGTTCAACAAAAATATACAGCGCATTCAGTGTGTAGGCAGATGTAGATACCGACTCCATCATTTCATATATGCCTCATTATAATAACTTTAAGTACTGTAGAAAAGGATGAATTTACAATTCAGAACCTCGTTGGTAAAACGGTGCAGAAGAACTGAACTTCTATTAAATTGAAATAAAAGTTGACTTGCTTCTACTTTTAACCTATACAATCACAGAAAATGTCCGTTACTTACTGACTGAGGAGTGCATATAGATGCATCCTCTCACCATGCAGGTAGCTGACTACCAAATGGAGGAGCCAATAACACCTGTGAGGGCACCGATGAGACAGCCACTCACACTGCCTCCTGATAATGAGGGGGGTGGATGCTTGGTGTATACTCCCACACATAGTGGATACAGGGTGCCAGACCATTCTGATATATGTAGTTCACCATGCAGACCAACAACCTATTAATGACGCCATGATAATTTGGCGGGTTGCCCTGCATTTCAAACAGTGAACCACATTGGTACTGCCACCCTGGGCTTCCCCTGGAGTCCTAAAGCCACACTGCATGTGAATGATAGATAATAAATGCAAGGCATTAGTTGAATGCTGGCCAAGATCCATGAGCCCACTAACTACTTCACGGTTCCTTGCGTTGTAGTGGGTCCCTACACTAATACAAATGCGTCACAGAAGGGGAAGTAACGGCCATTTTCTGTGATTGTTTTTAATTTTTTGTTTCCCCTTCTGTGACGTACTTTTAACCTATAGATCTAATTCTTATGACCGAAAACCATCAAGGTTGGCGGAGGTCATTGGTCAAAACTAATTTTAAGGGTTCCAAACTATTACTGCTAGAGAAGCAGAGTGGTCAACAGCGGTAACCCTACTTGGATCAAGAATAGGCTAAGGTGAGATTTGACCTGTTTTGCAGAATTGTCCAGAGCACTCTCTATTTGTAGTGCAAGTTCTACTTTGTAAGTAACAGGCACCAGAACCCCATATGGCCGCTATCAGTACTCGCTGATATTATTGTGGAAGAACTTCCTGTTGGAAGGTTGATGTTGCACCAACTGGGACAACGTAGTCTGGCAGAGTCAGCAATTAGTGAGCGTTCCTTGGGAACCTGTTGGGATTAGACCAAATGGTTCTACGTTTCTTCAAAATAGACTGGACTCTTCACTTTGTCTCTCTGTAGCACTTGTCAGAAGGGTCATTTGTTCTGCCACCCTCTACCCCAGTTGACGGGGACTCACTTTCCCCACATTTAGCTGCATTATTACACCACACAAAAAGGTGCTAGCCAACTATGAACTTTCTCGACTTTTCGTGCACACTTCATTTCTTTCTTCTACATCATGCATAATGGTCGTTAAAGGGGTTGTACCAAAATAGACTTTTATCACCTATCGACGGGATAGATAAAATAGTCTGTTCAGTGCGGGTCTCACTACTAAGACCCCCACTGATTCGGAGTGTACCACATCCTTCCTCTTCTTATGACTGCAAAGTTGCTGCACCCACCTGTAGTGACATGGAGATTGAATGGAGAGGCAGTTGCCCACCAGTGGTGCCTTTCAACTCATTTCAATGGAGCTGACTGGCACTCAGCTATCTCCAGCAGTTCCATTGAAGATTGCGACCATTCATTTTCTTACTCACTCTGGGGGTTGGGGGTGTAGTGAGTATTCTGTGAGGAGGAGAGCAGGACATAGGATCCCCATTCTGGGGTAGAATTGAGACCCCCACCAATCAGACTTTTAGCACCTATCCTGTGGATAGCTGATAAAAGTCTACTTTGGAACTTCCCCTCACCACCAACACCTGTTTTGCAGGTGAGTCGGTCCGTCCCAAATGCCGGACCACAGAGCAGCTTTTATACCTGCTATCCTGCCTATTGATTACACCATTTAATGGAACACCTTATTACTTTGTATCGTATTGCATATATAGACTTAAATAAAAGTGCCTTTAATTGCAGTATTTGCAGCAATATAGCTGGTTAATGGCCGGAAAGTCTCAGCACAGGAAGATATGAGCCAAGACACGCATTAATTGGACAGACATATTATGGCAGATAGCTCAGAAAAGCATTTACGATCTTACATATTTTTGAACTGAAAGTCATATCATTAAAATGCCTGAAATTAAAAAATCATTTACTCATCATATTCCACCACATCATCTTCACATCTGACTAGAAACACTATCTATCTGAGTAAATTACTATCTTATTGATAGCTGGCAATTTAATTAGTCACCTTAAAGACTACACCTCTCATGGTGTAAAGTAAGTGAAGTTTCTTCATACCCTCTTCTCCCTCCCTTCGGATGGATTCTTCTGAGGTCCAGCTCCCGACACTGTGAATCTGTCAAATGGGTAGTCTCCACCGCTCATGTTTAATGGGTGACCTTGGATTTGACTGAGAGTCCGACATCAGCCAATGATGGCGATGGAGACTGTCAACATGACAGATTCACAGCTGGACCTAAGAAAAAACATCCGGGTAAAGGGAGGTAAGTTTGGGGGGGAAATGGTAAAGAGTCAGCAGGATGCAACTTTGTTAGTAGGCAAGCAGCCCCTCTGACTTTATACCCTACAGGTCCTCTATAGTAATCTCACAGTTATTCACCATGTTCCTCATGTATGATTGTCCTTTCTTTCGGAGAGCTTAGAGATTGAACATGGAGTGGAAAATCAGATTGCTGTCATGTTTTCATGGTACTTGTTAGCTAGCTGCAAGGGTGGCTTCACGCAGACCTATTTGCATGCGCCATACGCAGAGAATAAAACCCAATGATATCAATGGGTTCATTCTCAATTCTCTTTTTTTGCGTCTGCATTTCTCACGTGGGCAAAAAATAGAACAGGCTCTATTTTGTGGACATTTGCGCACCAAAGGGTCACATATAGTACAATTGATGAAGAGATGAGTCCGATGCACCTGCTGAGTGTCGGCTTTCTAGGCGGACAGCAAAAGAAAAGGGAGGCAAGTGAGTGTAAGGGCTATTCCACACAAGCGTATTTTTGCATGCATGGTATTTGCGCGCAATACGCAAAGAATAAAACCCACCGATTTCAGCAGGTTTGCTCACATCACATTTTTGCAATTGCATTTTGTATGTGTAGAAAAAAAGGCAGCATGCTCTACTTTTGTGCGCAGTTGTGCACCAAGGGTCCCCATAGAAGTCTATAGGGAGGTATGCAATACACAACGGGATGCACAATACATTACGCAATTCCACGGAAAAAGGAACACATCAGGAACTCATTAGGCTAAATAGCCATTTAAATCGGGACGTGAATGTGTCCTGTGCGCAAAAATCCATGCCCTGAAAGCACCAAAAGTACAGTAAAATACACCGATATGCGTGCAAAAAAGCATCGTTCATAGTGCAAATATGCTGCACTGAGGCATCTGCAAAAATGCATATATCCGTGTGAAGGAGTCCTTAAAATCAGATCCCGGACTCAGCAGTCCCAAAAAGATGGCAATACTCCTTTATACATGACGGCCAAAGTCACCCAAGCTATGGAAACAGATGAGTGGGTTGCACTACACTGTTTCTGCAATTACAGTTTCCTGTGGCCCATGAGGCTGCTGTAAAGCATATCTCTAACGACTGTTAACAGCAGCTCAGGCAATATGGGCGCCCCCATAGTCATGTACAGAAAATCTACAATCAGAAAAAATTAGAAAAAAAGTACAGTTATCAGAATCTGGTTTTAATAAGTACAATAACTCAGGTGATACATTCTCTTTTGTCCTTGTATTGAGTCTATTAGATAAGATTTACAGTATAGGAGAAGCTCGGGATACTTGTACATTAACACTCTGTCCTATGAACCGGCATTTCTGTTGTCCGTAGAAGGGATATTGACTTATATTGTCTATAAAAGCTGAGAGTCTGCCAGCAACAGAACAGTAAAACTAAATTAGAAGCTATGAGTTGAATCACAGAAACATCGAGGGAGGATTACAAGTGGACCATTACCTGCCTGGATGGACTGCGGACTTTTACCGCCATAGATCCTAATCAGCTTGAGTGACTCAATTCAAAGGACATTACTGAACATTTTCTGCCGTACGCTAGAACTGCGTGTATTGCCAGTGGTGAGTCAGGTTAGCTACGTGGGAGTAATGATAGCAAGGTCCTTAATCTGGTGATCAGTGTCGCACTGGGTTATCTCGGGCCCACCAGTAAAATTCATTCTGGGGACCCACTATGCTGCTACATGCAATTACTACCTGATCCCCATTCACAAATTCTTCTCCACTGTATTCTCCATATACTTCAATAGAAATATGGCTGCCGTTGTGTGTGGCCCTCTCTGCATTGAAGTATGGAGAATAGAGAGGAGCGAGCATACTCGTTAAGGACAAATACTTGAGCGAGTATTGTCCTTTTCGAGTACCTGCCCACTCGTGAGAAAAGATTCGGGTGCCGGCGGGGGGGCGGTGTGGGAGAGCGGGGGGGAACGGGGGTAGATCTCTCTCTCTCCCCCCCGCTCCCTCCTGCTCACTCCCCCAACACAGCGCTCACCCCCACCGGCCCCCGAATCTTTTCTCACGAGTGGGCAGGTACTCGAAAAGGACAATACTCGCTCGAGTATTTGTCCTTAACGAGTATGCTCGTTCATCTCTAATGGAGAATGCAGCAACCAGGAATTGGTAGATTCCCATTCACCCAATATGTGTAGATCTTGTGCGGGCAAAAGGGGAGGGGGTCTGGTGGCCCACCTTGGCTCAGGGCCCATCGGGGGATTCACCTGTTCCATTGTGGGCCAGTCTGAGCCTACTTGTGATTCTGTATATTTTATGCTCATGTTCCATAACTTGTAAGATGTAAGAGCCTAGACCCTATGTGCGTAATGCCTGGAACCAGGATATACTGGTTTAATTTTATACATTTAGTTAAATCTCTGAGGTTTAGGGTTTGCATAGAGGGGGATTGGGAGCCAATCCTGCAATATACAATGCTGGTGCCAGCTGTTTCTTACAGGTGACACCCATCCACAACAGCTGTGATCAGCACGTATGCTGATAGCAGCTGTTAAACCTTTATACGGCCCCCCTTCTAAAAGCCCCCAGGGCTGACATTTGAGATTGCCTATCAAGCCATGCCTGTAGTGTATCTTGATACATTGCATGCCAGATTGCGTATATAAATTTGGTATCCCAGTAATCGTACTGACCCATAGATATCATATCATTTTTGCTGCAGTGTGTACACCGTAGAAGCAAAACCTCCCATCCAAAGATGACAAAATTGAGCTTTTTTTCCATTTCACTCCACTTACATTTTTTTTTAAGTATATTACATGGTACATTAAATAGTACCCTTAAAAATTACAACTTGTCCTGCAAAAACAAGACGTCAGACAGCCAGGTTGATGGATAATTAAGAGTTTTGATTTTTTGAAAGTGGGGAGGAAAGACCCATAGTAGATCAGTAGTGGTCCATCACCAGGGTCCCTTGACGATCAGCTGTACTCTGGGCTGGTGTGCTTATGCTAGGCTAGGCTTGGTATTACAGGCCAAGTTTCCATTGAAATCAATGCCTGCAATACCAAGCCTGGCCACTGCAGTAGTAACAGAGCTGTCTACTTCCTGCAGATATCAGCTCAGTGTATGAGCACAATGACCTGGCAAACAACTAGTCAGTGGGGGTCCTGAGTGGCAGACCCCAACTGATCTACTATTGATGACCTATCCTGAGGATAAGCCATCGGTAGATTACAACTGGACAATCCCTTTGAAGTCAATTATATTATCTGTTTCTTAGAAGGGTCTAGCAGTACTAACCCTTAGGGCTTCTCCACACTGGCGTATGCACAAATACTCTTGCCACTACGAAGTGTATTTGTGCCTAAACTAGTGAAAAGTTATTTTTTATTTACATTCCAAACTCCGTGCTATTGGGTACAAGCAAAAAAAGAAAGTGGGAAGATGTACTTTAAAGATGGCGGCTCTGTAAGACGTTTTGCATTAGGGTCTAGGAAATTCAAATTCTTGCCTCTACTTGATATATATATATAGAAATTGTAAGAGTAGGCTCTTAGTACTGTGGATTGAATGACTGAGAATCAATAGAAGATTGAATGACTGAGAATCAAAGCCTCACTTCCATGTATCATATCTATATATTTCTTCCCGACACTCCAGCAAAACTGTTACATTGTGGTGGACAATATCAGTTCAAGCAGCAACCAACATAGGAAATGTATGCGGTACTATTGAAACTCCGCAGCAGATTTCCCATACAATAGCTATAATTTATTCCTTCAATTACCAAACCTGCCAGATGGTCTTTTTTTTCTCTCGTGGCTTTAAAAGTTATAAAAACATGAGAAAAACCACTAAAGCATTTCCTCGGAAACATTTAAATGATTTGGAATTCTAGACTTTGTGAAAAGAAAGGGACTTCTGTTTATCATTTATATATATCCCTATGGCTATTGTCATTAATGGCACCGCAGCACACTATTGTCCGTGCTTGTAGGACGTGTAGAATGTGGAACACGGCTGTTTACTGCTTGCTTTAGCTTCATGAATATTTCATTATATAATGCCCAGTTTATAGACAACATTCTCTAACTATTCTTTCAGATTTTATGTTCTCTTTATATCAAACCTCAGTATTACGAATGTAATATCAAGTTCTGGGAATTACAAGCATATGACTATTTTGTAATGGTGATGTTATAAAAACCAAGATCTAAACTGCCCGGGCTGTGACTGTGTGACTCTTTACAGACCCGAAATTGATACAATAAAAATTCAAGACTTTGAACTTTGGTTTTTACCAGTGTTGGACTTGAATTTCCTTCAAGTCATAGAGCCATAGAATTGTAGAGTTGGAAGGGACCTCCAGGGTCATCGGTTCCAACCCCCTGCTTAGTGCAGGATTCACTAAATCATCCCAGACAGATGTCTGTCCAGCCTCTGTTTGAAGACTCCCATTGAAGGAGAATTCACCACCTCCCATGGTAACCTGTTCCACTCATTGATCACCCTCACTGTCTAATATCAGTTTCATTCCATTGCTTCTAGTCTTTCCTTGTGCAGATGAGAATAGGGCTGATCCCTCTGCACTGTGACAGCCCTTCAGATATTTGTAGATCGTTATTAAGTCTCCTCTCAGCCTTTTTTTTGGCATGCTAAGCATTCCCAGATCCTTTAACCGTTTCTCATAGGACATGATTTGCAGACCACTCACCATCCTGGTAACTCTTCTCTGAACTTGCTCCAATTCAAGTAACTGGTCCAAAGTCAATTCCAAATTGTATTGTCTTCTGCTAGTCCTTTTAGGCTCTTTATTGCATCAGAGCCTGGACCCAGGGGAGCATTCTGAAGACTTTTGAGAAAACTCTATCCAGACCTTTTCTGTGAAGCACCAGTCAGTAGAACGAAGGTTTATCCTGTCTTAGACATATCATATAAAGATATAGCATTTCAGAAAAGATACTTATGATTGGAAGAGTCAAAGGGAAAAGAGTACAAAGCGATGACACGCAATGCCAACAGACCATTGATTTCTATTAGGCCACTTACACCAGCGTTTTTTTTTTTGCACATGTAATACACAACATGTACTATCCTGGTGCGTATTATGTGCACATACACGCCAAGATGCTGCATGCCGCCAATCCTCATGCAAGAAGTATGCTAGTGCGCAAGACTCTCATGTGCAGCACGCCGGCTCACACGGTCATGTGAGCCTGACCTTAACATATTGAATACACCATTGAGAAGTCTAAAGGCCAACACATAAGACAGGACATACTGGAGGTGATGTTTAACCCTTTCCAATCCAATTTTGGATTCAGGGTTTCCTAAAAGGCTTTCTCTTTTTGCTGTTATACAACGTTGCCATCTGCTGGCTAAAGCCAGTGTGTGTGCGCCAGAGAGGCTCCAACAGCAGAATGGCTGGAAATAGACGGTAAGAATACCCTGTTGGACATCTTCTGATATTGGAGCCGTACAAGCTTCAATCAGAATGTAGGAAAATGTCAGGCAGTGGATTGGAAAGGGTTAAGCATCTACAAATATACAACATCTTGCATGTGTGTTTTAGAGGTTTATACATCGAATGCCCAGTTTATTAAAAACACCTGCCCTTTCAGAATTGGAGCTGATCTAGGGATTATTCCAATTGCCAGATTGAAGTCGGGAAGGACATTTTTCCCCCTTAAATAAGGAAAATTGGTTTCCACCTCATTGGGGATTTTTTATGCTTCCTCTGGATCAATGAAAAATTACAAGAAATCTTGTTATTTGTATAGCACCAACTTATTCTGCAGCGCCTTCAGCAGGACATTTTTTAATTACCACCCCCACCGAGCTGGGTACCTATTTTACCAACCTAGGAAGGATGGAAGGCTGAGTCAATCTTCAGCCGGCTACCTGAACCAAGCAGGGATTGAACTTGCAACCTGCAGTTCGTGAGCGGGAGCTCAAGATTGGAGAGTAATAGGCTGAATTGGATGAACATACGTCTTTTTTCAACCTTACATATTATGTTACTATGAGCTTCCCTGTATAGAAATTAAACCCTTGACCCTAAAGTGCACTATAAAATCAAGGGCTATCGGTGCTAGACTAGCCGATCCAGGATTTCACTGCCAACTTTGTGGAGTTTTCTCGTGCAGCGGTGTGGAGAGTATACAGAGATTGGTGTGATTGAGGAAAAACACCCAGTGAAAGGAGATCCTGTGGAGGTAAATTGCAATGAAAGGGGTCAGAGGAGGATGTCAAGAATTGTTCTGATGAACAGGTGGTGGTACACAGTAAAGCAAATTGCAGTTAAATATAATGCCGGTGCTACAACTAAAGCGCCTGAAAAACAACTGATCTTTCCTTAGCACGAATGGGTTATAGCAGCAGCCAAACAGTTCTAGCACTATTGCTGTATAAGAGAAACAGAAGGGTGAGACTCCAGTGGGCAAAAGAGCGCAAAAAAATGGATTATTGAGCAGTGGAAAAACATAGTCCGGTCAGATGATTTGAGATTTCTGTTTTGCCATTTTCATAGGAGGTCAGCATTTGATGTAAGCATCATGAATCGATGACCCCTTTCTATCAGGTGACACCAGCTCAGTTTGTTGGTGGCGGAGTAATGGTGTGAGAAAGGTTTTCTTAGCACATCCTGCGTCTTCTGATACCTGTAGATGAACACTAAGACAAATAGCTGCAGTTCCGAAGGCCAAGGAGCTCCAACGTGATGGGTTTCTCTAATCAAGCGGCCATTCATTCTGTATAGCTTACTCCTCTCAATGCTAAAAATGATATTTTTGGGTTCCGCAGACCTAATCCGCTCTAGTAGTCTTCAGATCCCTATCGTGATGCCAACTTTTAAACTTTGCATGAACTGAGATGCTGTCTTAGAAAACTGAGTGACAGATGGATGGACCGACAGCTGATATTTCATTAAAAGTCTCCTGTAAACAAATGTAACTTTTTTTGATAGACGCATTTACCATAATCCACAAATAAAAAGCTTGATAAAAGGCAGTAGTTGTTGGACTCCCCTCATGTCAGGAAAAGCCGTTTCTGGATTAACGCATAGATTAGGATTTGTACTTCCTTTGAAGTGTTCCATTGATATGTTATGTAAAATATTAAATGACAGCTTTAGAAGATTAAACATGTGTAAATCCCCTCCAAGAGCCTACATTCAGCGGTATTACGCTGCACAGCATAGACACCTGTTGGCTTTTCCTGAGTTCTGTATTAGCTGTTCGCAGAGGTATATTTGCATTCCGTTCAGTGTGCCATGCAGAATTTAAGAACCTGACACATAAATCACGTGGATTTTATTACAGGGCATTATACTAAGCTAAATACATAATAATCTGTCAGAAACAAGGTTAGGAAGGTGCCGAAAAATCACAAATACAGCAGATAACTCAACTGGAAGACATCTGTCATTGCACTGAGCCCTTGACCTGGGGGCGGAGGGGACACAATCATAGGCTTACAATCATTAGAGTATTCGACAAATGCAACATAAAGCACAATCATGACAATTCTAGATTCATCACTTGTAAATAAAGGGGCTACTTTTACAATAATCGCCCCATGTAAAGGTACCTTTGGGCTACCATTTAACATCTATGGCGCCTTGTAACATGGCATTACCCACATAATGACGCGGCCCTTTTTTTTCCATTTTCGTTTTTTCCTCCCCCCTTTAAAAAAATCAAAACTCCTTTATTTATCCATCAACGTCGCTGTATGAGGGCTTGTTGTTTTTTGCGGGACGAGTTGTAGTTTTCAATGGAGCTATTTACTGTACCATATAATGTACCGAAAAACTTTTAAAAAATTCTAAGTAGAGTAAAATGAAAAAAAAACAACATTCCGCCATCTTTCAGTGCGTCTTGTTTCTACGGCGCACAAACTGCAACAAAAATGACATGATAACTTTATTCGATGGGTCAGTACGATTACTACGATACCAAACTTGCATAGTTTATTTTTTTTGCTGTACTACTTTTATTTTTTTCAAAGACATTTAATTTATTTAAATTATTTTCTGAGGTCATTTTGTGCGCGCAATAACTTTTTTATCGTTCTGTCGATGCAGTTGAGAGAGGGGTCATTTTTTGCGGGATATCCTTTAGTTTATGTTGGTACCATTTCGGGATACATAAAAATTTTTGATCGCTTTTTATTGCATTTTTTCTGGGAGACAGGGTGACTGAAAAAGTGCATTCCTGGTGTTCTTTTCTTTTCTGATGACGTTCACCGTGCGGGGTAAATAATGTGCTACTTTGATAGATTAAACTTTTATGGATGCGGCGATACCAAATATGTATTTTTGTTTTATGATTTAGATTTTGTTATTATAGACGTGGCAAAAGGGGGGTGATTTAAACTTAATACTTTTTTTTTACAATTAGTAAAATTTTATTGATCTGATTTTTACTTTTATTTTTTAGACCCCCCTGGGGGACCACAACTAGCGATGCTTTGAACACTCCTGCAGTATGATGTATTGCCATAGCATTACATCATACTGCAATCTGACAGGCAGTCTATCAAGTCACCCCACGGGGACGGCTTGATAGGCAGTCTGCTAAGGCAGCCCTGGGGCCTTCCCCGGCTGTCATGACACCCGCACGGCTCTCTGCGATCTTACATCGGGGGGCCGTACGGGACTCCTGAATATCATTCATGGCAGTTAAAGGGTCAATAGCCGCGATTGGCCGCGTGGCCGATTGCAGTTATTGCCCGCGGGTGTCTCCTGTAATAAACAGCTCATGCCCGCTCTGTATGAAGTGGTCATCCCACGATCTCTATTGATACATACCCCGATGCTGCATGACATAAATGTGCGTCATATAGCGCGAATGAGTTAAAGAGGTTAGCCGCTTTTATTGGCGTCTTTATAAATAAGTGTTAACTGCTACGTTTTGGCACTGAAGGTGCTTTCAGAAGGAACGATTATCGTTCAAAAAAATCATTCAAATGAGTAAAAGCGAATTATATTAGTTGAGTCTAAACGCGGCCAATGACCAAACGGCAAATGATAATAGTTCACTTTTTGTTCATTTTGTGCAGCCATAAAAGTGATCGTTGGCTCATTCCCTTATCGTTCAGTTTAAACAGCGCTCATTCAGTCCTTCTCATTGGCTTATACATCGAATGTGAAAGTCTGAACGATTCTCATTTGACCAAGCCAACGCTGTATCTGCTTGTATACACTGATTGCACGAGAGCAAATGAGCTAGCGATGATGTCACTCACTTGTTCAAACGATATAATTGGCTCATTTAAGGGGACCCTAACTCATACAGAATTTTTGAAAATGTGCTCTGTGTCATTATTGCTGAAGTTATGTGCCTCTGCTCAGCCAGACTTTTGCCTCCTCTGGGCATTCATACTATGGTCGCATCTTGAGGGGCATGTGACCCATACATCATCCTTCCTTCACCATTAAAGCACAGTGCGCTCACTGCCTATGGCCAGTATCGGTACGTGTGTTGATGTCAGGCATACTGCAGCATGATGATGTGTGGGTCCCATGCCCCTCTGTATGTGGCCATCTTATACTGGACTGCTATTCAGAAGCCTAGATGAATGGAGGAGGTGTGGTACAATCAATAATGCAATCTGGCTTCTGACTTAAACAAACAACATTAGATAAGCGCCTTGCTATCACAAAACATAAACCAGAAGAAAAGGATAGCCTGGAGCGGATGAACGGTATGCATTCACCTGGAACAAGTGTTTGCGCAGAGGCAGCATTCCTCTAGCCATAAGACTGCGACACAGTCCGTGATGCAACAGCCACCAGGATGTGGATCAGATCCCAGAGACAGCAGAAATAGAAGTAAAGTGGCAGCATCCAGTGGTGCAAAAAACATCCAATACGTTTATTTTCCCATACGCAACGTTTCAACCAGAAACCTGGTCTTTATGCACTCACCTTGTGCCCGGTGGACTTCTCTGGCAAGAGAAACCACGACACCCAAATCTAGGATCTCCTTAAATATACATCTCTGACTCACAATCCAACTTCTGGGAGAGACGTCTTGGGGAATGTACCCACTCAGGGCCAAGAAAGATCCACTCGTTGTAGTAAAAAGATCCCTGCGCTCCAGAGTACAGAGTGAAGCAGCCATAGACCTGTATTATGTAGGGTTAAAATTTTTAATGCAACGCGTTTCGGCAATTTCCATTTGCCTTTCTCAAGTATATAAAACATATAGTATATAGATTACAATTATATATATACACAAATAAAAGCACACTTGTACTTTCCCCAGCTTGTGGCAGACGCTAGTTCCATGTCCAACTCCCCGCCGTCAGAGGGCTTGGTTCCCGTGACCACATACGTCACCATTTCCTCTGAGTGGAATGCATTGTGCGTTCCATTTCCCCGTTCATTCATAAACTACACATCTACTACAGTGCAGTGTTACTCAATAGATGAAAACACTGCACTGTAGTAGATGTGTAATTTATGAATGAACGGGGAAATGGAGGGCACAATCACCAGTCTAACAGGTCCACAGTTGTATTTGACTCTAACGTCTCCTTCAAACCACATATACAAGCCTTTGCCACCTACTGGTCAAAAACATCTCTCGGATACAATCTTTACTCAACCCTGAGTCTACAAAATTGCTATTATCACTTCCTGTCTAGAATGGTGCAACATCATGCTCTGCAGCCTCACTTCCAATGCTCTTGCACCCCTCCAATCCATCCTTAACTCCGTTGCCTAGCTAATTCAACTCTCCCCCCATTACTCTCCTGCCTCTCCCCTCTGCCAACCCCTTCCATGACTACTCATTGTCCAGAGAATCCAATTTGAGATGTTACTAAAGGGTTGTCAGTGATTAAAAAAATATATTTTATGGAAAAAGGTCCCCCAGTGTGGAAACATAATAAAGAGCTCCCTGCTTATCCCCCAACGACAGCTTAAGTCTCTGCTACTTTGTTTGTTTACCGGCTGCAGTCAGCCTGTGACAGTCTGTAGACCTGCCACTGCAGCCAATGACATATTGGCTGCAGCAGCTTTTTTGGAGATTGGACAGGCTGACTAGAGCCTGAAAAGATGTCCCTAGGGAGACCGGATCCGGCAGCGGGGGATGAGCGGGAAGAGGTGAATATGAGCTCTTTATTGTATTTTCACACTGGAGGACCCCTTTCTAAACTCTTTTTTAATCTTGGACAACCCCTTTAATAACTTCCAAGGCTGTCCACAACCTGTCCCGTCCATACATCTGTGACCTAATATCCCCATACTTTCCCGCACGTAATCTCTAGTCTTTTAATGACCTCCTTCTCTTTAAGGGGTCAAACACTGAACTACAATATAGGTTGCACTACAGAGGCAGTCTTCCAGTTTTCTTTGTAGGAGAGCTGTTTTGCAAGTTTTCCCAGGTGGAATTACCCTCAAGACTCTGTACCAGCTGGATCTCTGCAAGGAGAATCAGTATCTTGTGATTCAATATATAAAACACGCTGTTGCTGATGGAAGCATGTTTTCTGCTTGCCCTTGTGAGATACATGATTTATCTTGGCAGCTTGTTCTGCTGAATTTAACGAGGTGTCCATTGAATCATAATTATCGCCTCGCCTACAAATGGAGTACTGACATGGTGATATGTAGATACGGGGCAGAGCTGTCTTGTTCTATGCAAATACGTTTAGATGTAAGATGTTTTCTGGAGAAAGTATCTCACTATTTCTACAGTCTTGTGAGGGGAGAGAACTACTGTTCTCAAAAACACCGGACCAGCCAAATATGTTATCTTTTCATACAGATTTGTAATGCATCTCGCAGAATATTATAGGAGTCATAGAAGTCAAGGCTCACTGGTCCAAGTAAAAAAGCGCTCATGTAAATAGCCTAATTGGCTAAAATGGGTCCGAAATACACCGAGACCACACAGACGGGAAATATGGCCATCTCAATAAGGCCATATACATTCCCTTTATTAAGGCTGGAAAACACACAAAAAATGTTCCAATTATACAAAACTAGCATAAAGTAAAAAAGTAAAATATTCAGAGATCAACTAACACAACGAGACTCTCAATAACGCATTGCGATACATTTATTACTGGTGTAATGACAGAATTCTCGTATAATTTGCGGTTTATTTTAGTGCAAATCCATTTACATAAATTTATTATTGATATGCACCACATTTTAAAAGTTCTAGAAAAGGGGCGGGGTTTAAGTGGAATAAGCTTTTTAGAGAAATTTATGAAATGTGACATAATTTGTCATAATTTCATTGCAGTAGCTGGGTGGTGTACAAAGTGGCTTTACATCACTAGACATATTTAAAGGGGCACTAACGTTTCAGACAACTTCTGCTCATCTACCAGCTTGTGTTAGACTCATCATTTCTGTAATATGCTTGCATTAAAGGGGTTGTCCCGCGCCGAAACGTGTTTGTTTTTTTTTCAATAGCCCCCCCCGTTCGGCGCGAGACAAACCCGATGCAGGGATAAAAAAAAAAAAAACAGATAGTACTTACCCGAATCCCCACGGTCCGGCGTCTTCATACTTACCTTGTGAAGATGGCCGCCGGGATCTTCACCCTCGGTGGACCACAGGGCTTCTGTGCGGTCCATTGCCGATTCCAGCCTCCTGATTGGCTGGAATCGGCACACGTGACGGGGCGGAGCTACGAGGAGCCGCTCTCCGGCACGAGCGGCCCCATTCAGCAAAGGAGAAGACCGGACTGCGCAAGCGCGTCTAATCGGGCGATTAGACGCTGAAGATTAGACGGCACCATGGAGACGGGGACGCCAGCAACGGAACAGGTAAGTGAATAACCTCTGTATGGCTCATAATTAATGCATGATGTATATTACAAAGTGCATTAATATGGCCATACAGAAGTGTATAACCCCACTGTGTTTCGCGGGACAACCCCTTTAAACGTTTTTTTGCTGTACTACTGTAAATCACATTTGAAGTAGCTGCCACTATGGGTCTCCCTTCCAACTTCTCTGCAATCCATTCTCTATCATTAGGTACAAAGCTTCTGTAGTAACAAAGACACAGGAATGTTTCATTAGCAACAAGGGGAGGCGCTATCTTCATAGGTGGTTGCTTCCTCTCAGAGGCTGCAGAGTGACAGATCTGCAGAGAGTATGATAACGATCTTCACAAATTTTTGCCTCTCCTGCTGTTACAGCATATGTGTGTGTGTGTCCATACATTATAGTAGTTTCACAGAGGCAGGCAAATCTACTGAAATTTCGAGCCCTTCACAGAGTAGATGTAATTAAAATTAAATTTTTTATTTATTCGATTAAAAATAGGGCTCACAACAGACAAACAACAGAGGTTGTCACGTAGATTTGTGACACCAATAGAAGGGAAAAAAGAGAAAAGGGGGGAGAGGGGGGTAGAGAAGGGGGGTACTGTATTTCAGAATCCTAAAGTATGACCTATAATGAGGAAAATAATATGCCCCCTTATAATTCCCCAATGAATGTTTTCTGATCAGAGGACTTTAGAAGGAGTTTTTAAACGAACATCCAGGAGGGAACCAATTTTTGTCCACCTGGAGTGTTACTATAAGTCACGGTTGGGTAAAAATTAATTCAAGGTTCATTTGGCGATACTGAATTCGTGGTACGTGGTTCAACGCGTTTCGCCGTTCATGATGGGCATATTATTTCCTCATTATAGGGGATACTTTAGGATTCTGAAATACAGTACCCCCCTTCTCTACCCCCCTCCCCCCTTTTTTCTTTTTCCCCTCCTATTGGTGTCACAAATCTACGTGAAAACCTATGTTGTTTGTCTGTTGTGAGCCCTATTTTTAATCGAATAAATAAAAATTTTAATTTTAATTACGTCTACTCTGTGAAGCATACATTATAGTAGGTTTAATAGTTATTTGGCCAGACTGTCTCTGAATGTCTGAGTCATCCTGGGAACGCAGAGTGGTGGACATTCAGATACTGCCTCCCTGCTGATTGGACTAAAGACAGTGCAATACAGCATGAGACGTTAGGGCAAGTAACTGCAAGACAGTGAAGTACTGGCAGAATAGTAGACTTGCTATACACCCCCAAAGTGGATTGCAAACAGCAGAATAGCAGAAAAATGAGGAAGACCACCTGAAAATCGGAACCTATAGACATGAAACAGGGAACAAACAACATCAAATGAGAGGGTAAGGAGAACCTGATGTATTTTAGAAAACAGTTGAAAGCTTAGGTATGCTTTATTAAATATTCAACAAATTTATCAACATTTGATACATTTGTCACATATTTAAACTGTAGGAGGGAAGAAAAACTTCCAGAAAATGGCATCCAAATTCCCCTGATGATAAATCCCCCCCATTGTTTTAATTTAGCAGAATGTACTACATATGTAACAATGAATTAAACATATGTATATCCAGAAAAATAACTCATGACATCTTGGTGTTTTCTTACTAAAACCTTCCTGACTGATTAAGTGTATTCACAATTACTTTTTATGTTCAGCATATGAGTGGGTTTTTCATCAGTCACAGTTAAATTGACTATCCCTTTGGAGCCTCTTTGCTCTGCATAGATTGCATACTATCTAGTCTGAAGAGTAACAATCATAAATAATAAATCAAATAAAATGCCTAAACTCTTCAGTCGGAGCTTTCCTGTCACTTGGAAATGGCGTCTGGAAAATAGAACATATTCAAAATTATCTAAAAAAAAATTGAAACATTTCAGATTGCCGAACTCTATCTGCACTTTAATTTCACAATGTTTTATTTAAATGTAATTTAAATGTAATTGCTTGATCAATCATTTCATTTTTTTTTTCCTGAATCGGCTCTTTGAATTTTAATTTGATTTGACTTTAAGAACTATTAAAGTTTCCCAATGACTGAACATGTTGATTGCACGTTCAGACCCCATTAAAGGGCCACTCCGGTGACTTTTTTCATTCATTCATTATGTAGCTCCCCCCCCCCCTGTATATATAAGTGAGCTGGTGTCACCTTGGTTAGTTATTTCTTTCTGTTTAACCCTTTGCAATCCAATTTTGGATTCAGGGTTTACTAGGGGGCTCTCTCTTTCTGCCATTATACAATGGTGCCATCTGCTGGCTAGAGCCAGTACTGCACTATGGGACATGCTGGAGAGGCCCTCTGACAACAGAGCAGCCAGTAATCTACAATAAGAATACCCTGCCGGACGTCTTCTGACATTAGAGCTGTACAGCCTTCAATCAGAATGTCTTTAGACGTCAGACAGTGGATTGGAAAGGGTTAAAACTCCTGGCCTCTTTTTCCTTAAATGGTCATGTGATTTCAGTTCTCACCAACTCAATACTTAGGTTTTGAGTTTCTAGTCAGATTCTCAGTCTGTGTGATGCTGTTATATGCACCTACCACTGAAACGGCCTTCAAAGGGATACAGGCACTACTGTTATAGTTACTGATGATGACCACACAGCTTCTGTCACACAGATATAATAGAGGAGATCACAGCTCATCCTCCTGACTGTATACTTATGATCTGTAGCTTGTTTAGGTGAATATAGAAAGTAATGATAATTAAACGGTCCCCCAGTAGGCAAAAATGGTATTGAGTCAGCTAATGCTGTGCTGACGCATGATCGGATTGATGTAAACCTGGAAGTAAAAAAATCTCAGCCTCAAGATGGTGACTGATCAGACAGAGGGCTATATTGGATGGAAGTGACAGGGAAATATACAAAGGAGACCTCCAGAGTGTGACAGGCAATCAGGTGAGGGGCGCAGGAATGGAAACATTTGTTTTCACTGGAGTGGCCCTTTAAGAATTGATGAAGATTTTTTTCGACCTCTTTTCAATGAAAAAACATGCAGGCCAAAACTTTATATGAATCCGTCTTATTATTATTTATTTATTTATTTTTAATCTAGTTTTTATTAGTTTTTCAAGATGTAACAGGTTATTATCACTTGAACACACGTGTAAACAAATGTAAACAGATATAAACCAATGTAAACAAATTGCAGGATCAACCTCCTCGCAGGAAGTAGGTGCCAGAACCTCATCTACTTTCGAGGATCATTTAAACAGCATTAGCTCTGGAGCTCTTCTTGTAAGTTCTTTTTATATCCGCGTTTCTGGTGGGTCTCCATCGAATGAATGCCCTGCGAGGTTGATCACGCAATAACACTGAGAATAAACTTAAGCACTGGGGGGGAGGGGGAGATAGGGGAAGGTTGGGGAGGGGGGTGGGATTAGGCTTGGAGATGGGGGAGTGCAGGGGTGGGGGGGTACAGTGAGAGGGTATACTGAGTCGTGTACTACCGGTCTCCGCCGCGTCAGCTCCACTCCACCGGCACCCCGGTCCATCCAAGTCCTCGTTGTTGGTCTGTGTCCATCTCCTGCTCCGTGATTTGGTGGATGGTTGGTCTTAGAGTTAGTGTTTGATGTTTAATTCAATGTCTGGGGCCTCCTCCAACCCAGCCGGCCAGTGTAGGGTCCGGGAGGTGGGGGGGAGGACGCCATTACAATTTGGGTTGTTCCCGGGATATTGGTGTGTCCTGGGGTCTCCATATCTTACCAATCTAGGCAATCCGCCTCCAAGGGGTCCACACTTCAGCAAATTTATCGTGTGTTCCTTTGTTCCAACTTGAGAGCTCCTCCATATTACATATTGAATCTACCTTCGCTTTCCATTGGGTTAGGGTAGGTGATGTTTTTTGGAGCCAGAAGAAAGGTATAAGGGCTTTTGCTGCGTCTATCAAAAAAGCAATCAGTTTGTCTTTTAATGGGTGGAAGTTAGGGGAGGGTTTCCAAAGGAATATCATTTCCTCTGTTACCTTAAGTCCTGGTTTTAGTTGCCTTATGACTCCCTCGACCTCCGACCAGAAGGATGCTATTTGTGGGCAGTCCCACCATATATGTCTGTAGGAGCCTACTCCAAGGTTACACCTCCAGCATCTGTCGTGTGGTGAGAGCTTGTAGGCGTAAAGCCACTGTGGGGTTTTATACCACCTTACGAGAAGCTTGTAGTGGCTTTCTTGTAGCAGTATGCACTGAGAGTGGCCGAAGGCGGTTTGTAGAATTGTCTTGATGTCGGAGGAAGAGAGAGCCACGTTTAGCTCGTCCTCCCAGGACCTAATGAAAGTGGGTTTATAATCATCGGGTGGTGTTATGATCTTTTTGCATAGGTAAGTAATTGATTTGCTTTTGGTTTTGGTTTTTGGGGGGTCTTGGCTGAGTAGTTTTTCGAATAGGGTTTCGGGTCTAGTGGATCTATACCTTTTCTTAAAGTCTTCAAATGTATTGGTTATATGTGCTTCTTGTAGGAATGACATTGTTTTCTTGGGGGCCAGCGATTGGATGATGTCAGGGGCTTTTTTGTGGGTGTGTAACTGGAGGTCTTTTATTTTTAGCTGGTCGAATGTCTTCCATAGGCTTCTCATTGGACCGTGAGTCGATCTCCCTAGCAATTTATTGATGGTGCTCAGCGGGGCTACTGGGGAAGGGTCTGGTGCCAGAGTTGCTTTCATTTTATCCCATACCTCGCATGGCCCTTTTAGTAGGGGATTGAATTTTTTTGACCTGTAGTGGTTTTTGTCAGGGTACCACAGATCTTCTTGTAGGGTGTCTCCATGTGAGTTCAGTGCCAGTAGATGTAGAATCTCGTCTTTCTCTGGGGAATTAAGTTCTAGCCAATAATTTAGTTGTGTAGCTAAGTAGTAGTCGTGGACACATGGCAAGCCGATCCCTCCCTCCTCTCTCCTCCTAATCATGAGGCTGTACGCCAGGCGGGGTCTTCTCTGCCTCCAGGTGAAACCGCTGAATGCTGACCGGAGAGCCTTAAAGAAAGCCTGGGGGAGGGCGACTGGAAGCATTCTGAGTTTATAAAGGATCTTTGGAAGAATGTAGGAGTTTAGGATGTTTTTTCTGCCGATCCATGAAATGGAAGGTAGATCGCATGTCTGGAGTAGATGTTTAATCTGAGATATTAGTGGGGTAAAATTTTGATGGTATAGGTCTTCGGTCTTTTTTGTAATTATAACCCCTAGGTACTCTACTGATGTATTAGACCAAACGAAGGGTGAGCCGGAGCTGAGAGCGTCATATCTTGCTTGGGTCAACGAGATATTTAAGACGGTGGATTTTGCATAGTTGATTTTAAAATTAGATACGGAGCCAAAGTATTCTAATAGCGACGTTAGGTTCGGGATGCTCGTTTCCGGTTCTGGTATCACGAACATAATGTCGTCTGCGAAAGCTGCCGTATTCAGGGTTTTTGTGCCTATTTTGAGCCCTTGTATGTTCGAGCTTGTTCTCACACTCTGTAAAAGGGGCTCCACCGTCTTGTTATTTAAAGTGAATGTCCGCTGTTTAGCACTCACATTGTTTCAATATTCGGTACTGATTAGTTTCTTTATACATATTAGACCTTTAAGCCTAGTGCCCATGGCCGTGACGGGCTCCGCAAGCGGAATATCGCAGTGCAGTCCGTCACGGCGCCCCCAGAGAGACCCCATACTTACCTCCGGATCCGTCGCCCAAGGTCCCGCATGACGCGCCAGCAGTGTCATGTGACGCGCCGGCCACGTCAAATGATATGCCCATAGCGTCACATGGCACAGCCGGTGGTGGGCGGGGAAGCGTTTTCACGCTATCTTCCGCTGTGCTAAAGCGGAAGATAGCGTGACGGACGGCTTCTACTGACTGCAATGGAAGCCATCTGCGCTCATGCCCGCGGCAAATAGAACATGCCACGGGTGATTGCGGGAGCTTTCATGGGGCAGAATTCCACGGTGGAATTCCGCACCATGAGCATTGCGCTATTAGGTTCAATAGAACCTAATAGCTGCGGGCCAACGCAGCAGATTTTCGACGCGTAATAGTGGCGGAAATCCGCCCGTGGAAATTAGGCCTTATGGCAGTCATTTTTTTCAGATATGGAGCTCCAAATCCGAGGCATACAGTAGATATATATTAGAGTTAAATGGCAAATTTATGGCTGTGAGCATCCACGATTAGGGAAATCTTCAGAGTTTACAGCATATTGTTTGTACATTGAACTTAATGGGAACCTGTCATCCCCTCTGAGCCCCCTAAACTACATTATGGGGCTTAAAGGTAAGGGAAATGGGAGTCTGGAGAGCAATGTTTCATACTCACTGGGAGCCCGTTCCAGCACTGTGCTCCCATGAAGTTGCTGTGCGCATGCAGAAGGACTCTTTGGAGTTGGATGTGTGCACATGCTCTTCTATAGATCAAGCACACTTATGACCCCTCGCAGCCAGTTTTTGCCTCTTGGACACAGCCCAATTTTTCTTTTTTTTTTTTTTTATTAAATCACTTCAGCTAAAACAAATTGTTGCATTCCCATATTCATATAACAGCACACCGATTCTGACAGGTCACTTTATGTGGTAGTAACTTTGGAATGCTTTTCTTATCCAAGTGATTCTGAAATTATTTTTAAGACACTTTCTACTTTATATTAGCGCTACATTTTGGTTGATATGGGTTTTTTTTGTTTTTTTTTTAAAGTTCTAAAATTACAGAAAGTTTTGAAAACTTAGCAATGTTCAAACTGAATTTTTCTGCTTGTTGGGCAGATCTTCCTGCCACACAAAATAGTTCACAAATAATATTTACTATATCTCCACTTTTTGGTGGCCTCATTTTGTAAGCATCCTTTTATTTTTTTTTTGGAACATCAGAAATGTGAGACCATATTCGCGCGACAGAGAATGAGTTGCGCCGATGATTCTCCAGTGCAACTCACATAGTTCAGCACATGGAAAACCCATCCGGCCTTTTGAGCGTAGGGGCGATTTCTTTTTCCAATTCTGAAGAACATTTTCTAAACCTATTTCTTAAGGGACCAAGTTAGCTCTAAAGTGACTTTGAGAAGCCTGTATGTAAATCACCCCATTCCAAAAACTGAAGGCCTCAAAGTTTTCAACATGGCATTTACAAAGTCTGTTAACTCTTTAGGTGTTTCAAAGGGATTAAAGCAAAAAAGAGAGGAAATTAGAAAATTTCTTTTTTTTAGATTTTCAAGGTTTCATACATTTTTTTCTGTAACAGCAAGATTTAGCAGATAAGCAAAACTAAATATCTGTAATTTTCAGAAATATCCCATGTGTCTTTAATATGAACCATGACTCAAACTCGGGCCTCTGAAATGAAGGAGCATCTTGCGTATTTTGGGGTTCCCCTTTATTTGGACAGTTTCCGTACACCGTTTCAGGTTTATGGAGCCCTTGATCTTCCAAAACATAAAAAAACATCTCTTAAAAAGTCCCTATTTTGAAAGCTACACCCTTCAAAGAATTGTGGTATAGTGAGTGTTCTGACCATAAGGGTGTTTTAGAATTGGACTTTAAAAAATAAATAACTACAATTTTTCCCAAAACACATAGGATTGGCCCCATTTTTTAAACAAGGGGCAATAGGAGAAGGATCACCCTTTAATTCCTCCCAAGTATGAAAATGCCCCATATTTTGATATAAACCACTGCATGGGTACACTCAAAAGGAAAGGAGAGTATTTGGCTTTTGGAAAGCAAATTTTGCTGGTATAATTTTGGAGGCCGTGTTTCATTTTCAGAGTCCCTGAAGTATCCGGAACAGTAGACCCCGCCAAAAAGTGACTCCTATATTGGAAACTAGATCCCTTAAAAATCATTAAGGAGTGTAATGAGCAATTTGACCCTACAGATGTCAGTGGTAATTGTTTATTTTGGGGCATGAAAATAGAAAATTACAACTCTTTTTCAAAAACACATAAATTTAGCCCAAAAGTTTTTTATTTTCATAAGGCGTGATATAAGAAAAAGCACCATAAAATGTGTTAGCTGATTTCTCCTCAGTACAGAAGTGTCCTATATGTGGATGTAAACCGCTGCATGGATGTAATGCAGAAGGGAATGAGCGCAGACTGTGCTTGAATATTTTTTAGACGCCATGTTGTATTTATAGACACTACAATCGGCGCACAAGAAGGAAACCAGGAGGGTAAGTGTAAGCTGATTTTTATTTTCAGCAAGAAGCCAAACAACGCGTTTCATGTTCAAACAGAACTTTTTGTCGGGTCAGTTCTCCATCAACTGATGACTGACTTGAAGAAGAGTTCTGTTCAAACCTAAAATACACTGCTTATCTTCATGGTGAAAACAAAAAAACGCTTATACCTACCTTCCTGGTTGTGCGCCAATCTTCGCTCCTGTTCTACTGTATATCTTCTGACTGCCTGACACCAACCACAGTGTGTTGAGTGGAGTAGCCGGCTGCCGTCAGTTCATTATTTGCTGATTTAGTGCTGTGCAGGTCACAGCAAGAGAAGATAAGTAGATTTATCATCAGTACACAATTACACAGTGTTGGTGGACTACACCAGAGGCACCGCTTCTCCTCTTGTTCATCTTGCATTTACAGGTCCCTTCATGTATAACTGATGTGGAACCTCTCAAAAGTGAGCTCAGTTTAGAAACAACACTCTTGAGGGTATTCTCTAGGGGTATAAGAAGTTGTATTGTTTGGGGTCTTACCATGGGCGTAACTATAGAGGGTGAGGGATGGGGTTACACCCCGGCCCAGGAGCGTTAGGGAGCCCATAAGGCCTCTCTTCTCCATATAGGGAGCCCAGTACTATGAATAAAGCATTATAGTTGGGGACCCTGTTACAGGTTTTGCATTGGGGCCCTGAAGCTTCAAGTTATGTCTCTGTGCAGCATGGTTTAGGTATGGGTACAGATACAGATAGAGGGGGGGGGGGGGGCCCAGCTCACCTTTTGCATCAGGGCCTCTGAGCCTTTACTTACGCCCCTGGGGCTTACTGGTATGTCAATTTATAATGTGGGGGTGTATGTAAGATGTGCGGAGTACAGTCGGGCTTCGTCACTTTTTGGGGAAAGAATGGGAAAATCACTAACTCCGTTACTAATAAAACAATCATAAAGGTATCCGTACGAAGACATCAATTACCCCGCTGCTGCAGCTGAATGATGGTTTTCACTTCATCACTGTTGACACAATATATATTGATACTATTGCTTTGCATTTCACTTCTCCTCTTTAGTTTTGTTATAATTGCTTTCATCATTATTTTACCAGCTCGGGGCGCCTTTCTATTCTTTTACGCTACTGTGGCGCCGTTACAACGGATGCTTATGCATAATAATTCCATCATTCCATCATTTGTATTGCATTACCCACCTAGTATAAATGACTTGTTAATAGAGATGAGCGAGCATACTCGCTAAAAGCAAATACTCGAGCGAGCATTGCCCTTAGCGAGTACCTGCCTGCTCGGAAGAAAAGATTCGGGTGCCGACGGAGGGCGGGGAACGGCAGGGGAGAACAGGGGGGGAACAGGGGGGAGATCTCTCTCTCTCTCTACCCCCCCACTGCTTCCTCCTGCTCACTGCCGCAACTCACCGCTCACCCCCGCCGGCACCCGAATCTTTTCTCACGAGCGGGCAGGTACTCGCTAAGGACAATACTCGCTCGAGTATTTGCCCTTAGCAAGTATGCTCGCTCATCTCTACTTGTTAACTTTGTTCTGCCAATCAGTATTAGAGCTCAGTCACATGGGTGTTTTTACGCACGTAAAAAAGATCGCATTGCGCGCGTATAAAAAGTGTGGGACCACGTCCATTGCCACCCATATGTTCTCTCTTTTGTAGGTGCGAATTTTATACGCATGTAAAATTCGCACATGTGACCGTTGCCATTGAAAAGCATTGGTTCTATATAGATGTGGACCGCAAACGCAAGTAAAAACGCCCGTGTGACTGAGCGCTTAAGGTGAAACCGAATTTGCAGTACATAGGCTTTTGGTTGACTATGTTCCAAAAATAAAAAGAAGCTGAGCTATGCATAAAACCGCCACTCCGACATTGTTTTTTCTTCTTTTGTCGCTGTTCATTGTGCAGCATAAATGATCTGTTAGCCCTATTCTCCGTGTCGATACATTTGTGTTAATATCAAATTTATACTTTTGGGATCGCTTTTTATTGCGTGTTTTGGGAGCGAAGGTTTACACAATAATGCAACTCCGGCATAGTTGAAAGAAGACTTCTGCACCGCCAGCTTAGTCGCCGCTGCCTCTCGTTCATGCAATTTTCGGGGACGATGTGGCCGTGGCATGCGCGGCCGAAAATTTCAGCCCCCGTGTGAAGGAGCCCTTAGGCTGCATTCAGATGAGCATATACGTATTTGCACGTGCCTTTGAGATGCGTTTTTGAGCATCAGAGGTTCTGTTTTTCTACATTTTTTATTGTAAGTGCACTTGCAAGTGCAAATCATGCACATTTGTGCGCACAAGAAAAAACTTCAGCAGGCCCTATCCCGTACATTAAAAAGGTTAATTAGCATAATCGGTTTCATATATTTTTCATTTACCTGCGTCAATGCGACGAAAAATAGAACATGCTGCCTATTTTATGGTGCAACAGAATTGCGCATGAATACGTGCATGTGAATGAGCAAATACACCCATGTGAATCCGGCCTTAGAAACTTCATTAGGGCTCAGTCACACAGGTGTTTTTTCACGCGTTTAGTCACGCGTAAAACTTTTCACACTGCGTGCATCCAAAAATTTGCACCTACAAAAGATAGAACATATGGGTGGAAATGACTGTGGCCAGGCTTTTTTTTTACGCACGCAGTGTGAACGTTTTTATGCGCGTAACAATGCCCGTGTGACTGAGCCCTTCGTGTGCAGCCCAATGAAGTGACTATGTGTCTTGTTTTAGTTTCTAAATCAAGTTGGGTTTTCGTTGGAGCCGGCGGTGCTGAAGTCTTCTTTCGGGCTTAGTCACACGGGCTTATGGGGCCATCGGGACACCGATGCGCCCGTGTGACTGAGCCCTTACTGCGGGAAGAAGACGGCCGCACTTCAGGACGGACGACTCCCCGCAGCGCCGAAGAAAGAACACATAACCGGCAATGAAGCCGGTCACATGTTCTTTCTTCCAGCACTACAGAGAGACGTCCATCCTGAAGTGCGGACGTCTTCTACCTGCAGTAACACGGGCGCCGATGCGCCCGTGTGTCTAAGCCCTTCATGCCGCGCTGTCCTGGGCTGCGGCTCGTTCCAAAACCAGAGCTGATGATTTACCTTCCTGCAACTGTGAAATAGTTAGTTATTTTTTTGCGTGACGATCACCACGCTATATATTTGGTAGGTTCAGCTTATTCTATGGATCAATCTAATTACCAAATTTATATCGTTTTATTTCTTTTTTGTTGTTTTTTTAAGATTTGACTACTTCTGCACAATAAAAGCATTTTTCATAGGAAAAAAAAATATTTTCTGCCTCGCCATATTCAGTGAGCCATAAGTTTTTAATTATTCTGTCTGCAGAGCCGTGTGAGGCTTGTATTTTGTGGGATGAGTTGACGTTTGCATTAATATCATTTTGGATACTATAGGACTTTTTGATTGCTTTTTATTTATTTATTTTTTTTTTTTTTTGTGAGGCAGGATGGTGAAAAGCAGCAACGCTGGCTTTGTTTTCTTTTTTTTTTATAACAGCATTGACCGTATGGAATGAGTAACATAATAATTCTAAAGCACTGGTAGTTGCAAACGCTTCAATGACGGAAAAATGACAATTTTTGTATGCATTTTTTGGGGTAGGGCTTTTGCACGTGATAATATTTCTTATTATTGATTGTTTTTAACCCCAATTTACTCATTTCATGAGGCAACTTGAAGATATGATTGTTTAATCGTTTAGTTAATACACTGCACTACTTGTATAGTGCAGTGTATTATCTGGAACTGTCACTTTCATCACTGACAGTAAGGCCTATTACTGTCAGGGATGAAACTGACAACACTAGGTCAGCGTACATAGCAGACCCAGAAGACATGATTTGGCCTTTGGCTGCCATGGCAATAATTGGCACCCTTCAATCAGATAGCTGGGTACTGATGGGGTAAAGATGAGAACCCCCTCCCTCTCTAAATCCCATAGATGCCAATGTCCTATGTGTGAATCTTACATGCACAGCAAGTTTCCTATATCAGTTGTACATGCGCAGCCGGCAGCCTGGGTCCAGCGCATCTGTGGCGCATGAGCAGCTCGTGGGTAGTACAAATGTAGCATGCATCCAGCACATAATATAAGTAAGGCATCATGCACATGGCCATATTACAGATCTGCATTGTACGAGTCGGTATGAATGGTGTCTATCTACTGCATCACATAAGTAAGGCATCATGCATATGACTATATTACAGATCTGAGCCGTAAGGATCCATAACATAGAACCCATAGCCTGCTTAGATCTCTTATGTAATACTGCTGTACTCGCAGAGACACTATATGGCGGTACACAGTGTGCCTACAGATCCAGAAGAACGCTGTTTGCCATTGCCGGCCGCCTTGCTCTGCTGTGTGCTTGAATCCTTTACCTACATGATTATTGTGTTGTGTAAGCAAATTAATTATTATGAAAACGAGTGTGCTTCTCATAATTAATAGCTGTAATTAGGTAATTAAATAGCTGTTACTAGAATATAATTGGTATGCGAGAGTGATGGATCTATAGAAAGAATACTTGGTTGAATTTTTCTTGGAGAATAACCAAGGATAAGCTGAGTAAGGGATCCGAACACGATGTATTATGCATCGCGCTATAAGCGGAAGTATTATGTTATAGTTTTCAATTCCTGAGTATAAATGATTTAGACAGCAATACAGTAATAAGTGCGGTATGTTGCCTGCACTAACTCCGGAGTACATTGAGTCTGCAGCCCTACAACAGACATCTGCACTGAATGGTAAGACTGGCAGATGTGCCAATTACTTTGACTGGAAGAGACATTTTAAGTTGTATCACTGGGGTCAGGGGGATTTCCTTCGGTAATTGGAAAATATGCCTCTAGGTCTTATTTATTGTCCTGTGGAACAGTAGCGGATGTACAGGTGAACTACTGCTCTCGTTTTATTAGGATACCGGTCACATTAGGTCGTGTTTGCTATACCGCAGCACTATATAAAACATGTATATAAAAACAGTGTGGTACTGTATTACTTAGAAACAATCTATGTAATGCTGAATACTCTTGTATGAAAAGGCAATAAATTATATATGCAAACCTTTAAGACTACTAAGCCTCTTCATCAGGCTTTATGATAAAACTGGATGAAGAGGCCTAGCAGCCTTGAAAGCTTGACTAACAGAATGGTATTTAACAAGGAGATGTGCAAAGTCCTACATCTGGGCAAGAAAAATGAAAAAAGCACATACAGAATGGGAAGAGTTGGGCTAAACAGCTGCACATGTAAAAAAGATTTGGATATATTAATAGATCCCTGACTGAACATGAGTCAGCAGTGTGATGCAGCAGAAAAAGGGCAAACACAATTCTGGGATGTGTTAAGAGAAGCATAGAGTCTAGATCACGTGAGGTCATTATCCCCCTCTACTCTTCCTTAGTCAGACCTCAACTAGAATACTGTGTCCAGTTGTGGGCACCCCTATTCAAAAAAGACATGACAAACTGGAGCAAGTTCACAGGAGAGTTACCAGGACGGTGAGCGGGCTGCAAATCAGTTCTTATGAGGAATGGTTAAAGGATCTGGGAATGTTTAGCTTGCAGAAAAGAAGGCTGAGAGGAGACGTAATAGCTGTCTACAAATATCTGAAGGGCTGTCACAGTGCAGAGGGATTAGCCCTATTCTTATTTGTACAAGCAAAGACTAGAAGCAATAGGATGAAAACATTTTCTGACTATTAATTAGAATAGGACTCATGCACAATATCCTCCAGGCATCATACAGTCATCTCGCACTGTATTGCCCAGTGCAGCACTTAGGTCTCTTCATGCTCAAAGTCAGATTGGGTGGTTGAAGTCATTGGACCCTAAATGCAAAATCCGTAACAGGGCCCGCTTGTACCATATGCCATTTATAGTGCTTCTAACGTAGCAGTGGGGGGTTGCAGTGGTTCTGGGATCTGTTCCTTCCTAGTAATCTGGTACAGGTTTTGTACGTGTTTCTCTTTGTCTTCTGGCTCTGCTGGGAGTGATATTAGGTGAGACTTGCTTGGTTTCAGCTGGGGGTAATTAGTGATGTCTTTTTAGCCTGGCCTTGCGCTTTGCTCATTGCTGTTTATTTTCAGTCTTCCTTTGACTTTGGTAGAAGTAAGAGATTCGTTCTGGATCTACTGTTTGCTTCACAAAGCTGAATACTGTAGTTACGGTCGTTTATATCTTGCTTTATGCGGTTTTCTTCTCTCCCACGTAGGGCCTGCTAGTGGCCAAGGTGTGTGGTCAGGTTCGCCCTTGTTAGGGTGGGTTATCTGCATATAGTCAGGTCCCTTCCCTAGGTAAAGGGTTTATAGGGACAGTGTTTCTGGTGTCTGTTTTCTTTATTGATTACTACTGTTTTGTGTGCACTTGCGGTCTGTTTGTTCAAAGCCCGTGAGTATTGCAGGGTTATGGATCCAGAGCGTCCTGTTTTGATGTGACAAGGGGCCTTTGGTCCCCTAAGGCATCAGAAGCAGATGCAGCTAATATGTCTCTGCCTTTAGCACTGGCAAGACTTTTAAAAGCTTTTTTCCAATCCAGTCTTGAGCTAAAAAGTAATCTAAAACTTACTGGTTGCTATGGATGCTGCCTGACAATTACAAGATCTGTATTTCCCTAGCAACCAGTCTGTCTTTGCTCAGAGCTGCATTGATACTGTGCTGGCAGGAAAGGATCAACCATCGCTCCATGTTATCCTCCGTCTCAACCTGTAATTGAGGAGCTCTTTTTACATAAAGTAGATTTAGGAGCTTATTATTAAGCAAGCCATAAAGCAAGACAAATTTAGATTTTTGCAACCAATTAGCAAATGTCTATTTCCGTGCGCTGTTTGCAGCAGCTGCCTGTATCCTTCACACCATAGTCATATCAGAGTCTGTGAAGCAGTATAAATGTGTTACTCAAGGTCACACATTGGTTGAGCTCAGCTGTAAGTGTAACTATTGCTTCATCCCTGACATTTATCCATCGTGCACATAAACCGCTGGGTAAGATAAGGTTACCGAGACCCTTAAGTGATGGGTAGAAATTTATTTGAAGCCAATTTGTGCACATCAGCTCTGATTCACAGGAAATGTGATGCAGTATGAGCATAAAGGAAGCGTTGAGTACTTTCTGTACCTTTATAGCCTTTCTGAGCAAGTAAAGTAAAACGGCTACATACATTAACCCGGGAGATAAGGTGTCGTACTCTTGTGTTGAGGAGTCTCCATTACTGTTTTCTTTAGACGCACACCTTTTTCTCAATACAAAGAATGGCATAATATAGATTCCTATAAACATGGCAGGGATATCCAGTAGGTGGCTAGCTAGGGCACTACCAGGGGTGTACATAGAAGACATGGGACCCCATTGCAAATGGGCCTCCCGCCAATTTAAAAAAAATTGATGCAGCATATTCATAACCTGATGGGTAGCTCAGCTCTAATGTACCTCTATATAATGCATATAATAGTCAATTACCAGCTCTACACAGTGATTACAGTGCAGTTATCTCCAGGCGGTGTCTTCTCTGATTGGTGATGCCTGTTTTTGTTCTTTATCTGGACCTAGATGACCATGAAGATTTCCTCAAGCAGTGACTCGTCTCTGCACACTATAACTATCCTGCCACTATCCCCAATGAACCCCTCAGTAACCCTCCTCATAGTACTTGTGCAACCTCTATGGCCTCCATAGTACTAGTGCCCCCTCTGTGGTTCCTCCATAGTACTAGTGTCGCAACTGTGGTCCCCCCATAGGACTAGTGTTCCCTCTGTGGACCCTCATAGGACTACTTCCACCCGTGGCCTCCACATAGGACTATTGTTTCCCCCTTTCCTCCATAGGACTAGTGTCGCCTCCGTGGCTCCATGAAGATATGGTGTCCCCACTCTGTGGCCAAACAAAGTAATGGAGTCTTCTCTTTGTGGACCCACAAGATAATGCAATCCCCTCAGTGTCTCCCCCTGTCCTGAATATCCAGCAGCACAAGTGTCGTTTACATTCCAGCTGTTAAGGAAGCTGCTCTCTCAGTCAGTGCAGGCTGCTCCTCCTTCTCCTTCCTGATCTCGGTGTAGTACTGCTGAGAGAGGAGGGAGAAGCAACCTGCACTGACTGAGCGAGCAGCTAGGATGTAGTAAAACTTGTGCTGCTGGAAATTCAGGGAAAGTGGGAGGCTATTCAGCCCCTGGCCCATGGGCCCCATAGCAGTTGCATTGTCTGCCTACTTTGGCAGCACATTCTGGGCACCACTGAGAAGAGGGTACAATTTAAGTACCTGTAAGTCAATGACATTCATCAGGGCACATCCACCAAAGTCCGTATCAACGGTTCAACCTCTGCTAGTTTTTGAGACCTTGTCTGGTGTTCGACAAGGTTGTGTCTTAGCTCCTGCACTCTTCTGCAGGGCCATGGACTGGATTCTTCAGCGTATTCTCCAACGTAATGGGGTCACTCTTCCAGAGTACCACTTTACCGACCTGGACTACGCTGACCATGTTGCACTTTTAGATGTCACATCTAATAATCTGAGACACTCATTGGAACAGTTCGATTTTGAGGCATCCTGTCTTGGGCTTCACATCTCCTGGCAAAAAACCAAGCTGCAGAATCTAGGAGCTGACGCAATCCCTCCGGACCTATACGTAAACGGCCAGAGAGTCAACGCTGTCAGTGAGTTCTTGTACCTCAGCACCGTTCAGCATACAGATGGGAGGGTGCTTTCAGACATCCTGCAGAGAATAGCGCTGGCAGCCTCAGCGATGAGGCCCCTGGATAAACTCTGGCAGAGGCAGAACATAACACTCAGGGCTAAGATTCGATTCTACCAGACCTGCGTTATGCATATATTATGGTACGGCTCAGAGACCTGGACCTTGCTGTCACAAACCACCGAGCGTCTGGAGTCCTTTCACATGCGATTCCAACGCCAGATTCTCCGTCTCCATTGGTCTGACTTCATCAGAAACAGCGAGACACAGGTTTGCACAGGACTTGAGTCAATCACAAAAACAATAACAAGGAGACGACTCGCACTTTTTGGCCATGTTGCACGCTTGTCAGAAGCTGTTCAGGCCCACGGGGCTCTAACCGCAGCAATTGCTAGGAAAATGGAACGACGACCCCCTGCCGGATGGCGGAGGCCCCCTGGTCGTCTGCGGCACTCGTGGGTGCAACAGATGGGCAACGGTACCTCCTCTGACATCAACACCAAATGGAACAATGCTCTTGTTCGTGGTCATTCTAGATCGGCACTATGGGCCCTTGTCGTCCAAGCGTGATAACTAACTAACTAAACTAAGTCAATGTCTCAGTCTTAACAGAGCCTTAAAACATAACTAGGGCTATAAGCCAAATCGGAAACTTATTTGTTGAACCTGTATTAGGATTCTTGCTCCTTGTCAGTGAAGAGCAAGTTACTGGTTGACTAGATGGGATGCCTTTTGCCCAGCTCTGTGGGTGCTGGTTCTTATTGAGGAGATCCAGCTGACATATGGAGTCTTATGGGCAATTTCCCATGGGCAAAAAGAGTATGCAAAACAACTCTCTTCCAGAAGATAGAGCGCTGAGTTTTAAACACAAAAAGTCCCCCATATTCCCCAAATTAGGGCTTACAGTCATTGGTTGAACAATTTTTTCCACCACTTTTCAAAACTGATGAGTGTCAAGAAAGGTCATTAAATGATGCTACAATGGCTACACCATAAGTTGTAACTTTTCTCAATAATACTGGCGCAAATCAATTGATAAATTTCTCCAGTCTTAATTAACAGCTACAATCATTGCAGTCAGAGGAGTAACTTGAAGCTTCTGGGCCCCAATGCAAAACCTGGAACGGGGCCCTCAACTATAATGCTTTATTCATAGTACTGGGCTCCCTATATGGAGAAGAGAGGCCTTATGGGCCCCCCAAAGTTCCTGGGCCTGGGTGCAACCGCATCCCCTGCATCCTCTATAGTTGCGCCCCTGATTGCAATACCTTTTCTGACATGGCATTCCCATAAAAAGGAAGTTTTATTGTAACATCTTGTTTCTGTGCCAATCTGCACAGGAGATTGTCTTCTTCGATGAAGCAAGTGTGATAGATTACTTTTGCTGTAACAGCAGTATAATGTCCTAAGACAGTAGAAATGTTTTAATAAATCCAGGATACTTGGGAGCAATGCCACGCTTCATCAATAACCGGGTGGCGCCTCACCAGTGAGGCCAACCTTAGAGTTTGAAAATCCCTATTTTAGATTAAAAAAATATAAGGTTGATCTCCAATTTTCCAATATCTTAATTCTATTCCCACAATTTGTAGACATGCACTTTTCTCAGACTATTTCCTGAACTTGATGCCCTCAAGAATTGAATAGAGGAGGATTGTGACTGTATTGTCTTTGATATCAGTGCTTCTTAAGCCCATTTACATGGGATGAATTTCGGGCAAACGATGCCCGGCCCTCGTCCCCGCATGTACTCGCTCTTGTGCTGCTGCACAGGAGCGAGTATCATTGGCTCGCAGCAGAGTGGCTGGAGGAGATTTCACTCCTCGCTCTCCCCCGCACCTCTCCATTCGCTAACACAGCGGCCAATCAGTACTGAATGGCTGCTTTTTTTACTGAACAGTCTTTGTTCAGCTCATCTTTCATTGTTTAAGCTGCATAAAATCTTGAAAGATGATCGTTCAGTGTGAACTACAGCCATTCAGTACTGAACGGCCGCTGTCTAAAGTGAATGGAGAGTGGCAGGAGAGCGGGGTTTGAAATCTCCCACTGCTGTCCCAGCCCCCTGCTGGTCGCTCTGTCAGAGAGCCAGCGATACTCGCTCCTGTGCAATAGCACAGGAGCGAGTACACACAGGGACGAGTGTCGGGCATCGTTCATTCATCCCGTGTAAATGGGCCTTTGAACTATGAGGTGGGCTTCACTGGTGAGGCATATTGCAGCTCTTCTTAAGTCAAGTTACACTTCTCAAATGGCTTGTATCCAGTTGGATAATTTCACAGGTTTTGCAGACAAAATCTAGAACTGATCACTTCATATTATATTCTCCTATGCAAATTTAGGGGCTCTTGCACCGGAAGAGGTAGAAGTATGGTACCTACAGGGGCCACTGGGACTGTTACTGGGGAGTCTATAGCTTTTAGTGGCAGTACTATGGTCAACTCTGGGCTTATTTATACGGATTTGGGCATATTGGAATCAATTTTTTTTTGTGGTTTTCCATCATTAGAAGTGTACGTCTTGCAGTTTGGTCATGGAGACATTCAGCATTTAGCAGACACCTTACTGTGCAAACAGAAACCTCAATGCCTGTTACCACCAAAACTGGCTGCGGGTTTTTTGCAGTCACTTGAGGGTTTTTGACCATCTGCCTCCTCAGGAATGTGGTGGCAGACGATGATGGCTTCCTCTTTCTGCCACATCCAGCTAGTGTAGCCGGTGATTCTTTCATTTTGAATTGGCGAAACATTCTTCCACCTATATCTCTTAGAATAATCAGTTCGTTTGCTATCTTTTTGCATCCTTTTCTTTGTTTGTGCAAGGCAATCATACATTCTCTTGGTGTTTTGGACCACTCTGTTAGCTTAGCCATATTTCTAACATGCAGTCAAACGTTACAGTAAATAATGTCCTAGCAAGCCCAGGTATTTGATGTGTTTTATCTCAAACACACCTGAAGCTCTTGATTAGTTGCATCAGATGTGCTTAGTAGACTCTGGGGTGTCACGGCAGGTGCTAAGAATTTGACATAGCACATTATTCATATCACATTTGCGTGTTCTCCATTCTATATGGCTATTAATCACTCATGAGGTCCAAAGACCATCATGCTTTGGCTGGTGAAGACTACAAGGAAAAGTTTTAGAAGACCTTATCTTGGAATGTGTAAAAATCTTTAGATTTTTTTTAAAGGTCAATATAAAGTTTAAACACTCTATGCTAGATGGTGATATGATGCATTATTCCAACTTACACTACGCTGTGCAAGATGAATGTAAGATTTTCAATGATGGTAAAAGAGATGAATGAATTATTCTTGGATTGAAGTAACTGCTACATGGACAGTGCGCCATCTCCATGGTTAGCCCTGATGTCTTCCAGGATTGGAAGATCAGATAAACATCTACATGGAGTTACTATGCTGTCTGCAAGTTACATATGAGATTTGGGGGTGCCGGGGAAACTCATGCTTGAGATCTAATGTATTTCTTCAAGCACCCTATCTCTATTATTGCTTTCACAGACTGAATGGTGATGAGTGATTGTCTCATGCTTGTTCCATGCATTAATTCATGACTCATAAACTCAATAAATCCATATATTTGAAATGATGAAACAGAACAAGATAATTCCCCAGGGTTTTTTTAACCGATTTGCTTTATATCATTCTGTATATTTTTGTATATGCATGCTCTCAGGTCTTACATATTCTTATTTGTATTCTAGTTCCACCACGCATATTTTTAAGTGTCTCTAAAATTTTGAAAATATCATCCATATTTCTGCTATTGTAAATGTCATGGATTTTCCATGCGAAAAGCCTGGATGGAAAATCTGCTGCAAATCCTCCCCATGTGAACATAGCCTTAGGCTCTGTTAACATCTGTATACAGATTCTGTCTTTTGACGGATTTCTCTACAATTCCGTAACACATCCCAAAACGTATGCCAACCTGAAACAAAAAGAGGTTCAGTCTAAGTTTTTTTAATGGATGGATCTGTCCAAAAATGCAAACATCAGCCTCCACTTGTATCAATTTGGCATCCATTTGCATCTATTTTAAATGGATCCATTTTTTAGTGTAAATATTTTTTTCTAGTTTTCTGATGGGCAGGTGCAAAAGAAAATATGGATCCGTTAATGGTGCAAATAACAGATACAAATGGAAAGCTTTGCATTTGCATTCAATCTCTATTAATAACAATGTAAAGAGAAAAAACAAAAAGAAAACATTTGTTTCCATTTTTGTGAACAGAGTCTCACCATCTCAGAAGGTTGCTGGACAGTGTTTGGCTTTCTGGTTGTCTGCATGGTCACCACAGCATAAGGATGGAAAGAACTAGAAATTAGGGGATGGTACATGTACCTAGTCTGCCCAGAATATTTGGCTTTCACTCCTTGAAAACACCCAACAATGGAATCCCCACCCTGACAAGTACTACATGAGTTCAACTTTTCTTGTGCTCTTTGACATTCGATATCTAGGCAACTACTGATCCCAGATGGACTAACTAACTACCTCTCAGCTCAACACAACCTGGTTAGCACAACTCTACAGCCACCTTACATTTTATTTTATTTGGGTAATGCCTTATGTGTGCCTATATGTGTTTTTATACTAAGTGAAGGCCTGGGTCTAGTCAGCCACCGAGGAGCACACCTGTTGGCTGAAACAGAGGCAGAGATAGAGTGATTGAAGATTGACAGGGAGCGAAGCCTGAGACATGCCGTGTGTGATGGAAAGAGAGGTGGTGGGAATGGTGCTAAAGCCAGACGTTCTCAGAGGGTCGCATGAAGGAAAGCGAGAGCTTCAGAGGCTGGTAAGTCTCAGTGAGAGGTAGCCAGTAGCTATGTGACCAGAGCATTGTAATTAGTCCCAAACAAGTTCTGCAATGTAATAAGGATTGGTTGCTCTACGGCCTGGTCAAAAGCCATATTTAAACTCAGACAAAAACAGAGCATACTGAAATAGGACAAAGAGAGAGAACATATCTTCCGTTGGCTGTAGTGTGCCGTGTGATGGCACTAAGTGTTGCGTTGTTGTGGCCCTGCGTAGGTAGGGACCAATAGGTAGGCAAATTAGGTGGAGGAAAGAGAAGGTGGTCAGTGGGGAATAATTGTATTTAGCACCAAAGAGCCCTTCTGCATGTGGTGCAGAGCAGCAGGCCTGTGTATAGCCACCATGAGTCTATATAGTCATGCTATTGTTTGGTGGTCAGGGATATATGTGGTCCACATAATCTTGTGTCCATTATCTCAGGTTTAATTTTATTTGCAATTTCTGGTCCTGATATTCAGTGGCATATTCTTTGCTAATTACATTCAAATTTCGGGCACTCTACCCATTTCTTCGTAGCTGGTGACACATCAAGAACCTGTTCTCCATTCACTTTTCCTTGTAGATATTATATATATCACCAGAAGTCTAACGTAAAGCTTCTTGGCCCCAATACAAATAGTCACCCATCTATCATTTATAATGATGGTGGCTTCTTGTGTGGTAGAGGGAGCTCTAGTGCTCCCAGGTTCTGGGTGTGACTGCTATCTCTGCACACCCTACACATATGTCCCTATATGCACTGTAGCAGTATTTCCTTTGGTTTAGGACCTCATTGTAGTACATGTTAAAACATACTTGTCAGCCCTCCTGGATTGCCCTAAAGGGATGAAAAGGGGGAGGTATATCTCCAACAGAACCAATAGGACTATACATTATCATTTCCAAAGTATTTAGACACCCATATCAGTAGAATGGATCAAGTCTTATTAACATGTCACCTCTCTTAAGCATGCTACATAAGATGCAAACCCTTGGAGCTGTCAGCCATAGTTTGTGACGGGAACTGCATGCTATTGGATATATGGGTTATGCCATCCATCACGAAGTGCAATACATTGGCCCATCTGAAATGGTGCAAGGAACATTGTCATTGGAAAGTTGAGCTATGAAAGAACGTTCTGTGGAGTAGCAAATCATGTTCCTCCATCTTTAAATTAGATGGACGCCTGGGGAATGGCTTTTACCTGTGTTGTGCCAACTGTTGCATACAGCAAAGGTTCTGTTATGGTTTGGGCATATTGTATGTGGCATGGTCTAAGTTCGTTGGTTGTAGTGACAAGAACCATGAACATGGAGGTGTACCCTGATATTCTAGACAATAATGTGCTGCCGACAATGTGGTATAACTCTGGGAATGAAAAAAAAGGTAAAATAGGTCAGCACTACCAAATGGAAATATATCTCAATAGAAATATATAGGTCCACGTTAAACCATGGCTGCAACATACAAGAGAAGCAGAAACCAAAAATGGCAGCAGCACGCAAAATAAATTTACTATCAGAGGTATACACACCTATAATCAATACTCTAACCACGTTAAATAATGCAAGGTTCTTGGTATATAATTCAATCGAAGTACATTGGCCCATATACCAACGTCCAGGTGACCAAGCTCTCAGATGGGTCCTAACTAGAGATGAGCGAACGTACTCGTCCGAGCTTGATACTCGTTCGAATATTAGCGTGTTCGAGATGCTCGTTACTAGAGGCGAGCACCACGCGATGTTCGAGTTACTTTCACTTTCATCTCTGAGACGTTAGCGCGCTTTTCTGGCCAATAGAAAGACAGGGAAGGCATTACAACTTCCCCCTGTGACGTTCAAGCCCTATACCACCCCCCTGCAGTGAGTGGCTGGCGAGATCAGGTGTCACCCGAGTATATAAATCGGCCCCTCCCACGGCTCGCCACAGATGCATTCTGACATAGTTCAGGGAAAGTGCTGTCTTGCTGGAGTTGCTATAGGGAGAGTGTTAGGAGTTATTTTAGGCTTCAAGAACCCCAACGGTCCTTCTTAGGGCCACATCTGACCGTGTGCAGTACTGCTGAGGCTGCTTTTTGCAGTGTTGCACATTTTTTTTTTGTATATCGGCCGTGCAGAGCATTGCGTCCTCAGTCTGCAGTAATTTTACATAGTATAGGGCCAGTAGTGCTGAGGCAGGGACAGTGAAAAAGGTGAAAGACATATACTGTCTATATAGGCAGTGGGCTTTTCCAAAAAAATTTGGGAAAAAACATTCTATTTGGGCTGCCTGTGACCGTCCTGAGTGTACTGCGTCTCTGCTGGGGGTAGTAGTCCTAATTAATACGCAGCCAGCTAAGTGTTATAGCAGGCTTGTGCAAAATTCTTTCCTGGCTCTGCATTGGACGTTACATCACCGCTGTCATCCTGTCCAGAGGGAAACAGTCTGCAGTAATTTTACATAGTCCAGGGCCAGTAGTGGTGAGGCAGGGACAGTGAAAGAGATATACTGTCTATATAGGCAGTGGGCTTTTCCCAAAAAATTTGGGAAAAAACTTTCTATTTGGGCTGCCTGTGACCGTCCTCAGTGTACTGCGTCTGTGCTGGGGGTAGTAGTCCTAATTAATACGCAGCCAGCTAAGTGTTACAGCAGGCTTGTGCAAAATTCTTTCCTGGCTCTGCTGTGCGTTCCGTAAGCGAAGTCAGCCTCCAACCACAGGCCAATAAGCGGCACATTTAATTACAGCGTTCTGTTTCTGCACTACTGGTAATACACCATGCTGAGGGGTAGGGGTAGGCCTAGAGGACGTGGACGTGGACGCGGGCGAGGACGCGGAGGCCCAAGTCAGGGTGTGGGCACAGGCCGAGCTCCTGATCCAGGTGTATCGCAGCCGACTGCTGCGGGATTAGGAGAGAGGCACATTTCTGGCGTCCCCACATTCATCTCACAATTAATGGGTCCACGCGGTAGACCTTTATTAGAAAATGAGCAGTGTGAGCAGGTCCTGTCGTGGATGGCAGAAAGTGCATCCAGCAATCTATCGACCACCCAGAGTTCTGCCCCGTCCACTGCTGCAACTCTGAATCCTCTGGCTGCTGCTCCTCCTTCCTCCCAGCCTCCTCACTCCATTACAATGACACATTCTGAGGAGCAGGCAGACTCCCAAGAACTGTTCTCGGGCCCCTGCCCAGAATGGGCAGCAATGGTTCCGAATCCTCTCCCACTGGAGGAGTTTGTCGTGACCGATGCCCAACCTTTGGAAAGTTCCCGGGGTCCGGGGGATGAGGCTGGGGACTTCCGGCAACTGTCTCAAGAGCTTTCAGTGGGTGAGGAGGGCGATGACGATGAGACACAGTTGTCTATCACTCAGGTAGTAGTAATTGGAGTAAGTCCGAGGGAGGAGCGCACAGAGGATTCGGAGGAAGAGCAGCAGGACGATGAGGTGACTGACCCCACCTGGTTTGCTACGCCTACTGAGGACAGGTCTTCAGAGGGGGAGGCAAGTGCAGCAGCAGGGCAGGTTGGAAGAGGCAGTGCGGTGGCCAGGGGTAGAGGCAGGGCCAGACCGAATAATCCACCAACTGTTTCCCAAAGCGCCCCCTCGCGCCATGCCACCCTGCAGAGGCCAAGGTGCTCAAAGGTCTGGCAATTTTTCACTGAGAGTGCAGACGACCGACGAAAAGTGGTGTGCAACCTTTGTCGCGCCAAGATCAGCCAGGGAGCCACCAAGCCACCACCACCAGCCTCAGCACCACCAGCATGCGCAGACATATGATGGCCAAGCACCCCACAAGGTGGGACGAAGGCTGTTCACCGCCTCTGGTTTGCACCGCTGCCTCTCCCCCTGTGCCCCAACCTGCCACTGAGATCCAACCGCCCTCTGAGGACACAGGCACTACCGTCTCCTGGCCTGCACCCACACCCTCACCTCCGCTGTCCTCGGCCCCATCCACCAATGTCTGTCAGCGCACCGTCCAGCCGTCTCTAGCGCAAGTGTTTGAGCGCAAGCGCAAGTACGCCGCCACGCACCCGCACGCTCAAGCGTTAAACGTGCACATAGCCAAATTTATCAGCCTGGAGATGCTGCCGTATAGGGTTGTGGAAACGGAGGCTTTCAAAAATATGATGGCGGCGGCGGCCCCGCGCTACTCAGTTCCCAGTCGCCACTACTTTTCCCGATGTGCCGTCCCAGCCCTGCACGACCACGTCTCCTGCAACATTGTACGCGCCCTCACCAACGCGGTTACTGCCAAGGTCCACTTAACAACGGACACGTGGACAAGCACAGGCGGGCAGGGCCACTATATCTCCCTGACGGCACATTAGGTGAATTTAGTGGAGGCTGGGACAGAGTCAGAGCCTGGGACCGCTCACGTCCTACCCACCCCCAGAATTGTGGGCCCCAGCTCGGTGCTGGTATCTGCGGCGGTGTATGCTTCCTCCACTAAACCACCCTCCTCCTCCTCCTCCAACGCAACCTCTGTCTCGCAATCAAGATGTCTCAGCAGCAGCAGCACGTCGCCAGCAGTCGGTGTCGCGCGGCGTGGCATCACAGCGGTGGGCAAGCGTCAGCAGGCCGTGTTGAAACTACTCAGCTTAGGAGATAAGACTGCTCACGTCCTACCCACCCCCAGAATTGCGGGCCCCAGCTCGGTGGTGGTATCTGCGGCGGTGTATGCTTCCTCCACTAAACCACCCTCCTCCTCCTATGCAAACTCTGTCTCGCAATCAAGATGTGTCAGCAGCAGCACGTCGCCAGCAGTCGGTGTCGCGCGGCACGGCAGCACAGCGGTGGGCAAGCGTCAGCAGGCCGTGCTGAAACTACTCAGGCACATGGCCCACGAACTGCTGCAGGGTCTGACAGAGCAGACCGACCGCTGGCTTGCGCCGCTGAGCCTTCAACTGGGCATGGTCGTGTGTGACAACGGCCGTAACCTGGTGGCGGCTCTGCAGCTCGGCAGCCTCACGCACGTGCCATGCCTGGCCCACGTCTTTAATTTGGTGGTTCAGCGCTTTCTGAAAAGCTACCCACGCTTGTAAGACCTGCTCGGAAAGGTGCGCCGGCTCTGCGCACATTTCCGCAAGTCCCACACGGACACTGCCACCATGCGCACCCTGCAACATCGGTTTAATCTGCCAGTGCACCGACTGCTGTGCGACGCACCCACACGGTGGAACTCTACGCTCCACATGTTGGCCAGGCTCTATGAGCAGCGTAGAGCTATAGTGGAATACCAACTCCAACATGGGCGGCGCAGTGGGAGTCAGCCTCCTCAATTCTTTACAGAAGAGTGGGCCTGGTTGGCAGACATCTGCCAGGTCCTTGGAAACTTTGAGGAGTCTACCCAGATAGTGAGCGGCGATGCTGCAATCATTAGCGTCACCATTCCTCTGCTATGCCTCTTGAGAAGTTCCCTGCAAAGCATAAAGGCAGACGCTTTGCGCTCGGAAACGGAGGCGGGGAAAGACAGTATGTCGCTGGATAGTCAGAGCACCCTCCTGTCTATATCTCAGCGCGTTGAGGAGGAGGAGGAGCATGAGGAGGATGAGGAGGAGGGGGAAGAGACAGCTTGGCCCACTGCTGAGGGTACCCATGCTGCTTGCCTGTCATCCTTTCAGCGTGTATGGCCTGAGGAGGAGGAGGAGGAGGAGGAGGATCCTGAAAGTGATCTTCCTAGTGAGGACAGCCATGTGTTGCGTACAGGTACCCTGGCACACATGGCTGACTTCATATTAAGATGCCTTTCTCGTGACCCTCGCGTTACACGCATTCTGGCCACTACGGATTACTGGGTGTACACACTGCTCGACCCACGGTATAAGGAGAACCTTTCCACTCTCATACCCGAAGAGGAAAGGGGTTCGAGAGTGATGCTATACCACAGGACCCTGGCGGACAAACTGATGGTAAAATTCCCATCCGACAGCGCTAGTGGCCGAAGGCGCAGTTCCGAGGGCCATGTAGCAGGGGAGGCGCGGAGATCTGGCAGCATGTACAGCACAGGCAGGGGAACACTCTCTAAGGCCTTTGACAGCTTTCTGGCTCCCCAGCAAGACTGTGTCACTGCTCCTCAGTCAAGGCTGAGTCGGGGGGAGCACGGTAAAAGGATGGTGAGGGAGTACGTAGCCGATCGCACGACCGTCCTCCGTGACGCCTCTGCCCCCTACAACTACTGGGTGTCGAAGCTGGACACGTGGCCTGAACTCGCGCTGTATGCCCTGGAGGTGCTTGCTTGTCCTGCGGCTAGCGTCTTGTCAGAGAGGGTGTTTAGTGTGGCTGGGGGAATCATCACGGATAAGCGTACCCGCCTGTCAACCGACAGTGCTGACAGGCTTACACTCATCAAGATGAACAAAGCCTGGATTTCCCCAGACTTCTCTTCTCCACCAGCGGACAGCAGCGATACCTAAACAATACGTAGGCTGCACCCGCGGATGGAAGCATCGTTCTCTATCACCATCAAAAACGGGGACCTTTTAGCTTCATCAATCTGTGTATTCTATTCATCCTCCTCCTCCTGAAACCTCATGTAATCACGCCGAAGGGGCAATTTTTCTTAGGCCCACAAGGTTCAGTCATATAATTTTTGTAAACAATTTTTATACGTTTCAATGCTCATTAAAGTGTTGAAACTTGCATCTCAACCAATTTTTATTTTAACTGGGCTGCCTACAGGCCTAGTTACAAATTAAGCCACATTAACCAAAGCGATTAATGGGTTTCACCTGCCCTCTTGGTTGGGCATGGGCAATTTTTCTGAGGTACATTAGTACTGTTGGTACACCAATTTTTTGGGGCCCTCGCCTACAGTGTAATCCAATTAATTTTTTGCCCACCTGCATTAAAGCTAATGTTACATCAGCTGTGCTGGGCACTGCAATGGGATATATTTATGTACCGCCGGTAGCTGCCTGGGACCCACCCATCCTGTCGGTCCACATGGACTTCCCATTAGGGAGATGTACGTGCCTGTGTATACTTATAAAAAACTCGAGCCTGACTGGGGCATGCAGTTTGGGCCAAAGCCCACCTGTATTTAATCAGACGTTAGCTCTGCTGTCCAGGGCACTGCAATGGGATATATTTTTGTACCGCCAGTGGGTTCCAGGGAGCCACCCATGCTGTCGGTCCACACGGACCTCACATTAGGAAGTTGTACCTGCCTGTGTCTATGTATTAAAAACCCCGGTCTGACTGGGGCATGCAGTGTGGGCCGAAGCCCACCTGTATTTTTTCTGATGTTACCTCAGCTGTGCAGGGCAATGCAATTGGATATATTTATGTACCGCCGGTGGCTTCCTGGCACCCACCCATGCTGTCGGTCCACATGGAGTTGTAACTGCATGTGTCCACTTCTAAAGAACCCCAGTCTGACTGGGGCATGCAGTGTGCGCCGAAGCCCACCTGCATTAAACATGACATTACCTCAGCTGTGATGGGCACTGCAATGGGATATATTTATGTACCAGGGAGCCACCCATGCTGTGTGTCCACAGGGACTTCACATTAGGGATTTGTACCTGCCAGTGTCTATGTATTAAAAACCCCGGTCAGACTGGGGCATGCAGTGTGGGCCGAAGACCACCTGCATTTAATCGGACGTTACCTCAGCTGTGATGGGCAATGCAATGGGATATATTTATGTACCACCGGTGGCTTCCTGGGACCCACCCATGCTGTCGGTCCACACGGAGTTGTAACTGCATGTGTCCACTTCTAAAGAACCCCAGTCTGACTGGGTCATGCAGTGTGGGCCGAAGCCCACCTGCATTTAACGTGACATTACCTCAGCTGTGATGGGCAATGCAATGGGATATATTTATGTACCGCCGGTGGCTTCCTGGCACCCACCCATGCTGTCGGTCCACACAGAGTTGTAACTGCATGTGTCCACTTCTAAAGAACCCCAGTCTGACTGGGGCATGCAGTATGGGCCGAAGCCCACCTGCATTTAACATGACATTACCTCAGCTGTGATGGGCACTGCAATGGGATATATTTATGTACCGCCGGTGGGTTCCAGGGAGCCACCCATGCTGTGGGTGCACATGGAATTCCCATTGCGGAGTTGTACCTGCCTGTGACTATTTATAAAAAAAACGCGGTCTGACTGGGGCATGCAGACACCTTGACAGAATGAATAGTGTGTGGCACATAGGTTCCCCATTGCTATGCCCACGTGTGCAGCTCCTGATGGAGGTGGCACAGGATTGGATTTCTCATTGCTTCTGTACAGCATTGTGGGCTATCGCCCCGCCCCTTTTAAAGAGGGTCGCTGCCTAGCCGTGCCAACCCTCTGCAGTGTGTGCCTGCGGTTCCTCCTCATGGCAGACGCACTTATAAATAGACATGAGGATGGTGTGGCATGAGGGCAGCTGAAGGCTGTGCAGGGACACTTTGGTGTGTGCTGTGGACACTGGGTCGTGCGGGGGGGGGGGTTGGGCAGGAGTAACCCAGGAGAAGTGGCAGCGGAGTGTCATGCAGGCAGTGATTGTGCTTTGTTGGAGGTAGTGTGGTGCTTAGCTAAGGTATGCATTGCTAATGAGGGCTTTTCAGAAGTAAAAATTGTTGGGAGGGGGGGGCCCACTCTTGCCGCTATTGTGGCTTAATAGTGGGACCTGGGAACTTGAGATGCAGCCCAACATGTAGCCCCTCGCCTGCCCTATCCGTTGCTGTGTCGTTCCCATCACTTTCTTGAATTGCCCAGATTTTCACAAATGGAAACCTTAGCGAGCATCGGCGATATACAAAAATGCTCGGGTCGCCCTTTGACTTCAATAGGGTTCGTTATTCAAAACGAACCCTCGAGCATCGCAAAATTTTCGTCCCGAGTAACGAGCACCCGAGCATTTTGGTGCTCGCTCATCTCTAGTCCTAACACTAATACCAGGTGGTAAATCTTAACCTGGGAAAGTTGGGTTCCTACCAATACTCTGGGAATGGTCAGCCATACTACCAACCAGACAACGCACCTTGTCACAAATCCAATGCTGTTTTACTTTGGTTTGAGGATATGGATGTTCCACGATTGGACCGACTGCACAGAGTCCCGACCTGAACCCTACTGAACATCTTTGGGGCATACTGGAACTTCAGGTCAGGAAATTTGAACAAGGTCCATCTTTTTTGAGAGAACTCACCAGATATTTCCAGGATGAATGGAGGGGAATATCAGCTGATGTGTATCAGATGTTATAGCATTTTCAATGTCATTAGGGCCAAAGGAGGCCCTACTAAGTAGTAACATATGTAAATAAATGCTACTTTAGATGTTTTGCTCAGCTGTCCAATTACCTTTGGTAGGATAGTGTTTTGGTTGACCATATGGTGCACTTTCTGCTTGGGACTGTATATCAGGCACACTCTGGCAAGTCATTATTAGTCACATTTTTTGGGTGCACTCTCTAGCTGGAACTGTTACTGGGGGCTAAATTCATGTGGGAATCCTTCACCCGGTACTATTTTTGGGCTAGTTATGGGACTATTTATGGAGAAACTCTGGCTGTCAATATTAGGCATGACCGGTATATGATAGCAGAGAAAAAGTTTACGCTTCTCATGCAACATCTAAAATCTCGCTGAACACAGCAGAGTATAATGGCAATTGTATAACTGGTTTTATTTCTGGATTCAGAAGGAATCTCTTAAAAGCAAGAGAGAAATTCTGGAAAAAAAATCTACATTTTATAGATTTTACTCTTTTGTTCTAGTTGTCGGAAGGAAATATACATAAAAACTTAATTAAAGGCTGTGTTGCAAGTACTTAACACCATTCAGGGGTTTCTATGAACACTTGTTTGGATTCAATTATGAATCATTGACACATCATTGGTCTATGACATTTCCAAACGTGATAATACTAATTTTCTTGTCATAATTCCAACAGGCTGTATTTATATGTGGCGCAGAGAAGTGTTAAGTCATTTTCAGCAATGTGAGACATAAACCGCAAACAATAAGCCATGAAAAAACAAAAATGCTACAAATATAGTAATTTACTGTTTACAGCCACCTCTCGCCCTACAGATTATAGCCCAGGAAAGGGCTGGAAATTACCCTTTCCAACCCAATTTATATCCTGGTTTTCCTAGGGGGCTTACTCTTTTTCTGCAATTATACAACAGCGCTATCTGCTGGCTGAAGCCAGTACTGCATCAGGTGACACGTTGGATAGACTCCAACGGCAGAGAGGCTGGCAATATACAGTAAGAGAACCACGACGGACGTCTTCCAACATCGGAGCTGTACAGCCTTAAATCATAATGTCTTCAGACGTCAGACAGTGGATTGGAAAGGGTTAAAGAGATTATAAAATATAGTCTCATGGAGATAATATTTTTGGCCCATAGTGACCATAGTTCTCACTTTTCTAGGGCAGAAAGCGGCGCAAATATACATCAATGTGTTTTGTAGGTATAAATCAACAGACAATTAGTGTCAGCGGTATAATTTATTATTTTGGTTACTGAGAAGTACTGATAAAATTTGTTGGTTTGGCAAATAAGAAAATATTAGTCGTGCCTAAAGGGGTTTTTCGATTGCAGATATTTATGGCATATCAATAGGATATGCCATAAATGTCTAATAGATGTGGGTCCAATCTCAGGCATAAATTATAGTAAATTTGTCAGACCTCAGGTAGCCATGTCCTTAAGGCTGCATTCCCACGAACGTATATCGGCTCGGTTTTCCCGCCGAGCCAATATACGTCCTCCTCATCTGCAGGGGGGGGAGGATGGAAGAGCAAGGAGCAGGAACTGAGCTCCCGCCCCCTCTCAGCCTCCTCTCCGCCCCTCTGCGCTATTTGCAATGAAAGGAGGCAGGACGGGGGCGGGGCTAAGTTACGAGAATTAGCCCTGCCCCTGTTCCGCCTCTCCCCATTGCAAATAGTGCACAAGGGCGGAGAGGAGGCAGAGAGGGGGTGGGAGCTCAGTTCCTGCTCCTGGCTCTTCCATCCTCCCCCCCCCCCTGCACATGAGGACGACGTATATCGGCTCAGCGTGAAAACTGAGCCGATATACGTTCGTGGGAATGCAGCCTAAGCCCCAAGCTGTGCAAATCACCGTATTTGCCTAAAATTATGCTTCTGTGCTAAAAAAAAATCCTTCTAAAGTGCTGACTACTAGGGGTTCTCCCTTCCTTCTAATACGATATCCACTGCCTGTTATCAAGTGAAGTCTATCTGTAATAACAGAGATGACAAGATGAATAACGGGAAGGAGTGAAGAAGAATGATGACTCATACTGCCTATAAAAGTCTATAAAGAGGAGAGGGGGAGGAGGGAAAGACTTACACGGATGTGCTGCAGCGAATGATAAGTGAATTACTGCTGCACAGTGACTGAAATCATATCTATATTACTAAGCACTGCTGTACACTGCCCTCCATGAAGATGTTATTTATGTGTGTGCTACAGAGAGTTAGAGAGCAGGATATTCTGTTATCTCCATGTGCAGTGTAAGGATTCATTAGAGCAACTAGTCTCCACCCACCAGCTCAGGGAAAACTGAAAATTACGTATGCACCCTGGGAAAACTGGTGATAAATGCCATTTTCAAGTCACAGAATAGCCATAAATAGAGTTATTACGCATGTGCATACAAGGCAACATATTCAGAAAAGTCATCTTAAAATTCTGATATGTTTTAAAATAAAATAAAAGTCTTGAAGTGCTACAAATAAGTTTCTAGTTTCTGGTTCACAGTTGATCTCTAGTACTCAAGTGATGAACTACATTAACCTGGCAACTATTTTCTTTTCTTTTATAAGGAGGAACATTACTATTCAACATCACATCGCATGTTTAAAATATTTATGTACAGAAATTCCATTCTAACACAACAAATATGTCAACTTTCTTTTATTCTTTGTTTATTATAAAACCCAATGAAAATGATTGAAAAAAAAATAGCATAGTGTTACAAGGTGAGCATTCACTTTAAGCAAATGTCACATGGACATTGATTTATATTGTTTTTTTAACATACCAAAATTTACAGCAACCTTTGGGTGCAGCTGATCTTATGCAGTATTGCTGTAGATGAATCCCAAACCATCAGACATTTATCACATATTCTGTCTATTTGCCATAAATGTATGCTGTAGGAAAACAATCCTTAAAGAGAAATCCAGTTAGAATATTTTTTATAGTATCATATTGCACATCGTTCACACCGACAGTAGCGGTTAGGGAACTTAAATCACTGTGGAGTCTCATAACCATTCAGCATGATAAATAGCAGTGAGTGGGATCGGGTCCTCTATAGACCCTTGTGGCCTTTTGATTGGAGGCAGTAGTGAGATCTAAGTATGTCATGGTTATGTTAAATCACAGATACATTTTGATACTTAGTGGGCACAGTTCATTGGTTATTATGAGCGCCCATTGCACTGTCTTCCTGTGCCCTCCATCCCAAAACTTTGTGTGCCTACAAAAAAAAACAACTCATACCACCTAACCCTGCAGGTTGCACTTCCCTATATGGTTCCCCACAGTCTCCATTCACTTTCAGTTCAAGCAGTCATGTGACTACGTACATGACTGCTGTGCCCAATCACAGGCTTCAACAGTGCTAAGACTGGTAATTGGTCACAGCAGTCACATGTCTAAACAGTCACATGGCCGCTCAACCCAAAAGTGAGCAGAGACTGCAAGGCCGGAGTGATAGTAGAAAAACAAAAGGTGAGTATATCGTGGTTTATTATTTTTTTATAAGGATTCTGTCATCAGTTTCATGTTGTCCGAACCACGGACAGCATGAACCTGGGCGAGGTATGCCATTGCCCCTGTGGCAGGTGGGAGCGGTCGGCCCAGCCTGCCCCTGTGACAAGAGCTCATCTCGGAGTCAAACTTCAAAGTGCGTGTATTTGGAAAGTTACAGCATTTCAGAATAAAACACACATGGGCCCAATGGGCATCCCTGCCCCGGGTTTATGTTGCCTGTGGTTCGGGCAGCATGAACCTGATGACAAAATCCTTTTAATCTTTTCAATATTTTTCAACTGTATCCACTCCCCGAGGACATGGATACAGTTGAAAGTGGTGCCACTACCAGGCAGCCAAAGCAGATGCATTCTTTGCTCTATGGTTACAATGGCCCTGAGATCAGAACTTCCATTATGGTTGTAATTCTCCCTTTATCACAATCAATGTATCGGTAGTATCTAAATATTCCAGCAAATAGCATGTGAAGCCAAACCTATGAATCAGGCTACTAAATCTAAATAGATCAGGTTATGACTAACATAGCATAAGGTCAAGTTCTAGATTTTCTGACTAATGAGAATCCCAAAAAAATGTGATCTCACACATGAAATTGCTTGTTGACTTATTGCTTAGCAAACCTACTATTTACTAGCTCAATGTTAAAGATTTTCAGATGCAGAAATTCTAAACCGGCCTTGAGGGGATTTATTGCGGCCATGTGGAGAGATGGGGCCTAGTCTTAGTCATTTCCATCCATATGCAATGGCTTGGCAGAAACTTGTACAGGACCCCTCTCTAGAGCAACTGCAAATTTGTAAGGGACTCCCCCTAAGGAGTAATATTACTAAAGAGGTGGACTGAAGGAATGAACCAAAAATTGCCGCAAAATCACCACATGTGCAAAAATTTGCACTAAATTTTGGTGCAGCAGAACTGAACATACTCTATGGATGCTTGTTGACTGGATGATGCCTGGACATCTTGTTGTGTGCAAGGACAGAGTATGCTGGAGAAGTTGCTGACAGCGGGGTTGAGAGGAGAGACAGCATCACACTAGGGGAACCAGGAGATTGCTGGTCACAAAGAACAAAGGGCAGATGAGCAAATTCATAGTCATCTGGGAGGAAGTACCAGAGCAGTACCAACCAGAGGACTGAGAGTGGAGGCACAGAGGAGCATTTCCAACCCCTTAAGACAATGCTGTAAGACCTCTGTGGTCGGCAGAAGTTGCATCCCCTAGATCAGGGGTTCCCAACTCCAGTCCTCAGGGACCACCAACAGGTCATGTTTTCAGGATATCTTATGGTAAGAACACCCGTGGCAATCTCTGAGGCATTGACGATAATTACATCACCTGTGCAACACTGAGGAAATCCTGACAACATGACCTGTTGGCGGTCCCTGAGGACTGGAGTTGGGGAACACTGCCCTAGACAACAAACCGTAAGTGAGGTCGGCTTCAATGAGAATGCTAGGTGTATACCCCCGTAGAGACACAAACAATTAGCTGTTAGTATGTTGTAAATTGAAGATACAAGTTCGATTGTTTAACCATTATCATTTTATTGCTTATTTTCATGTTGTTAAATATTGTACACTCTGGTTCCTCTATTTGCTGCATCCTGCGACCCTTCACTTCCATATATTAGCAAACAAGTGGGTACAAAAATGACCCAAGGGTTGCGAAGTGTCCATAGAGGAAAGAAGAACTCAAAACCCAACAGTCTTGGGTGGCAAAACTGGGTGGAATCATATGACTCATTTTAATTTTAGCTATGAGATATCCCCTCTATTCTATGTACACCCCTGCATATTGCCCAGTTTTTATAACCTGGTGCTATAAATGTTTGTAACCCAACCCAAAACATCACACTATAAGAAAAACATAATATACAGTAAGTAAATCCTTTACAAATCCGGCATGAGAAAGGTGATTACATGAGATCACAATGCCCTGCACCATCTAACAGAAGGCTTTTCCAAACCTCGCCTGCAATTTAATCATCCACATTTTAGTTTTTCATCTATATTATAGATTTCCTATCAACGAGGCAGCCAGAAATAATAGATCAATTAGCGCTGGATGTCTGACAGTGAATTAAGACATTATTCATTCCATAATATTAGAAGGAATCAGTGACCTAAATATAGAAAACCGGGGGGGGGGGGGGGAATCAGGCAAGAGGAGCGAGCTCCTGGCCTTAGCATTCATTTGGTGGCATCGATTTCCTCAAAGTCATTCACAATTAAAATCATATGAAATGTTGCTGGACGATGCTTTTAGATGAATCATTTTAGAATGATTCACTATTGAATGAATCGCTATGTTTCTTATTGAATACACAGCATGGTTTATCTTAACTTGGTTGCTCCTCACAACTTGGACCTGGGTTCGTCGGGACTGAATAAATGCAATATCTGCACTATGCAATAATAGCACAGACGGGGGAGTGGGTATTTCTTACGCCATGCTGCAGGCCAGGATCAGAAATGAATCAGATCCTGGGCGTTTAACTTGCCATGGTTTAGCGGAAAAAAAAAACTTTTTTTCAAAAGTTTACAAAATGTTTAATTCTTAAAAAAAAAAATAATAGTCATTGTCACAATCATAGAATAGAATAGAACCCATTGATGTCAACAATTTTTTTAGCGTACAATTTGGTTGTGCGCAAAAAAATAGTTCTTGCTCTATTTTCCTGTGTACGTGCGCACCAAAGAGCCCCATAGAAGTCTATGAGAAGTGCACAAATGTGCACACAATAGACAAGGGGATGTGTGAAAGATTGCACAAAACCGCAGGGAAAAGAACAAAGCTGGACCTCATTAGGCTAAATAGTCTCTTAAATCAGGGCGGGGAGGTGCCGCATATGCATGTGAATGTGCAGTAGAGGACTATGCCCAGACACGCGCAAATCAACTTCAATCACATTGCGCCTAAACGTGCGTATTTGTGAATATGCTTGTCTGAAGCCGCTCTTAGGCCACTCTCACACAGGCACTTGGCAAAACGCCGCGATTTTGATTGCGACGCTTTGCCGCTATTTTACTTTTATTTTCGGCCCGACAATGTGTTTTAACACATTCCATCATTGTGATTGGTGATGAGGTGCGCTAAACGCTGGAAAATAGAGCAGACAGCGATCGAAAATCGCAGCGCTAGAAAGCGACGTCCAGCGCCGTGATCGAACGCATATCTACGAGGCCTCATTGAAAACAATGAAATTACTGCAGCATTCAATATGGCCTGGCATAAATGCCTGAAAAGTCATAATTTGGGCATGTGTACCAAAATTGTTACTTTTTATAAGTCAGAAAACTGGCGTACAAACTCTAATACATGTGGCCCATTATCGTCTATAAAAGGTGTATTAATTGTGCAAAAGCAGTGAAGCCAAAAAACTATATACTGTAAATTTAATATCGCCATAACCACAATGATAGTTACATTTAACATCACGTTTATACTACAAATGTCATAATGCAAATCTCCCCCCAAAAAAGTCAGAATTGACGCATAACCCTGATTACACGAAAAACGTCCTGCAGGGATTTCTTGATAAGGCTGTCTTCACATCTGAGCGGAAACCGAACGAACCCCATTATGTTCAGTGGGGTCCGTTCGGCGCTGTTCGGTTTCCGTCATAAAACAAACCCATTCGGCCAGGGGATTCCCCTTTCCTGCTCTTTGAATAGAGCAGGAAAATAGAATCCCCGCCGCAGGTGTGAAAGCAGCCTCATACAGGTACTTATTTTCTCCTGATCCTTTTGATTGTTGGCTATAGACACCTGAGGGTGGGGTTTATCCTATCTGTTCTCCCATAGCAGACACTGCAGTGGGGGAGAGCTCCTGCTGCAGTCAGGTGCCTTACAGCCAGTCTGATCTGAAGTTTGTGTGTGTGATCTTATCTTCTATTTTCCTATTTTATAAAGTATAATTCTATCTTCATGACTAACAAAATACTTGGTTCTATTTTAGTCATTTTCATTCTACGTTTTTATGGGTCTGTTTTTCGTAGCCGTTTTCTTCCCGTGAACCCATATGTGTCCTTTAAAAGGTGCAATAGAGTTTTGTGTAATCCCCAGAATATGAAAATCTGTCACCTGCCTGCTCCCATGGGCTCTGGACTATGAGAACATTACAATAACAAGTATTACTCTTGGCCTCTGTATGGATGTGTGTCCTTCGCGGAGGCAAATTATTTGGGTGAAGAACCAGCTCATTACGCCTTCAAGGCCAACAGCAGCATTTCAAGGCACAATGAATAATAAAGTGTACGGGCACATTACCGCGACCGCCGAGCTCTGTCACTTTCATTCTGTTTACACTTCTGTCTGTAAAGTAGAAAAATAAAAAAAGCGGTAAAAGACGAATGGAGCATTTATAAAGGAGTAAGCGGAAACATAAGGAACCGTTCCGAGGGGTTATTCCTCATAGGTTGTGCAGGCCTCAACTAGAACAACACAAACTGGAATGTACGTTCTTAACCAGATCTGTCATCATCATCCCTTCCACTTATCTGCAAGACGAGATGTTTTTCTAACCAATCAGAGACTAAGTGACATATTTGTATGTGAGTTCATTGCGTATATCACATATATCAGAGTATCCAATCTTATTGCGCTTTGTTTCATACTGCCTTAAAGCGTTATTCCCGAGATTGAATTTTATCACCTATCCAAAGAATAGGTGATAAAAGTCTCATTACTGGAGGTCTCATTACTGATCCCTAGAAGAAGGATCCCATTCGGGTGCTGGCGTGGGTGAGTGCTGTGTTGCACAAGTGAGCAGGGGGGAGAGAGATCTCCCTCCCGTTCCCCTCCGCCGCTCCCCACCGGCACCCGAATCTTTGCGGGCGAGCAGGCAGGTACTCAGTAAGAACGATATTCACTCGAGTATCTGTCCTTACCGAGTATGCTCACTCATCTCTAATCCCATGTCCTCCTCTTTTGCTCACAGCAAGCTCACTGTCTCCCCCCCACGATGTGGAGCCGAATAGAGCAGCCACCAAGCATGTGCAGCACTGCTCGATTCATTTCAATGGGGCTGATCAAAATAGCCAAGTACAAGCAAACTCTGGCAGTCACATTGAAGATGAATAGAGTGGCAACTCGCATGCTCGACCACCATTCCATTAAAACCCCCTCCTCATTGCACAGGGTGCAGTAAGACTGCAGTGAGGAGGAGGGCGGAACATGGGATTGGTGGAGGTCTACGCAACGAGACCCCCACAAAACAGACTTGAAACATCCATCTTGTGGACAGGTGATAAAAGTCAATCTTGATAAATACCTTGGTATGAGATTATAAAAAACATGGCAGATTTTTTTTCAGAAGAAGCACAACTCTTGGTTTTGGGTTGTGCGTGATGTTGCAGTTTTGCTTCATTCAACTCAATGGAACGTTTTTAAATGTTGAAAGTGGTAACTTGTATTCTTTTATCTACGCTACCATCAGGGCCATAGTTTCCAAAAGAGTCATGGGTGTGAGTCACAGGCAGTGATGGGATGAAGTTCCTTTACCCAGCCAAGAAAATTATTCTAAGACTCCATCTACAATATGTGTACATCCACATGCACACAGAGGACAAATCATCAGTAAGGTTTAACAGGTTATTTAGGTAACATCCAATAAGAAAAAGATCCAAGTGGCAAGTTATTGTCTTCAAAGTCAGCTTGTAATCTAGTTATCTTATGGTGGACCTTCGAGACCCATTATTGTGCTAGAGTGTGGACTCGCTGGATGATCCTCTGACACTTTATGAACCTTTTCGACCTTGGTCATGAGGAACAAGCCCTCACCAATCTTATGAGTTCTGTCAGTGACCTAGAAGATGTAAAAGTTAAGCCTTCACTTTACAGAGATTCTGTCACCAGGTTCTGAATCTGGGACAGCTACGGTCATTACCCTGTGTATGTTTTATTCTGAAAGGCTGTGACTTTTCAGAATAAACCACTTTGAAATTTGACTCGGATATGAGCTCTGAGTCATGGAGGCGGGCCATGCTGGCTTCTCCCTACTTGCATTCTGTAGATTGACAGCTTTCTCCCTATATACAAGCAAAAACAGAGCTGTCAGTCTGCATGCTGTGGGCAGGGCGAAGCCAGCGCAGTCTGCCTCCATGATTTGGAGCTCAAAACCAAGTCAAAGTTCAAAGTGTGTTTTTAGTCTGAAGTGCCACAGTGTTTCAGAATAAAACATAAATGGGGGTAATGAGCATAGCTGTCCAGATTCACTCCATGCATTGTTCGTTCAGCGTGAATCTGGTGACAGGATCCCTTTAAATGTCATCTCCACCTAATAATAAAATGAACCTTCAAAAGTTTGTCCCAGTATTAGAGGGGAAGAACAGTCTATCGCCTACAATTGAACTTCTTGGCAGTCCCTCCAATCTCCCGGTTCCATTTTCGTCCGTCCAAGATGGCCACAACAATATTTTGACTACTTAATGCACAATGTGCACTGCCGTCCGATTAGTCAGCACTGGTCACATGACCAGTTATGGCCAATTAGAGGTCAGGTAAAGTGCAGTAGTAATCCAATGCAATGTGGGGATTAGGAGCCTGGTCATCTTGGATAGCCAAAAATGATACCCATAACCGGTGGATCAGAAGGCTGGCAAAGAACAACAACCATTAATATACCCCCACCCTTTCCGGTCCTAGGATAGAATTTCATCCTGAAACTAGAGGATCACTTTAATACTTCAGAGCATGAGCCATGATATGCCAGTAATGTCCAAAAGTCAGGTTGACATAAATGTTTTATTCATGTGAAGATAATAAATTCTTCACAGTTTTCTAACATATAATTCTTTCTTACTACAATTACAGGTTTTGGAATGACCACGCCAGCCACTGTATTAGGAAAAGTGTTCCTCATCTTCTACGGCCTCTTTGGATGTGCTGGAACAATACTGTTTTTCAACCTCTTTTTGGAAAGGATAATATCGCTCCTGGCATTTGTCATGAAAGCTTGTCACGAAAGACGACTACGAAGAAACGGGCTTCTACCTCCAACTGTCCGAAGAGGTTCATCGATATCAGACGTTGACAGCCTTGTTGGGTGGAAGCCATCAGTTTACCATGTTATGCTAATATTGGGTATCTTTGCTATTACCCTCTCTTGCTGTGCATCAGCCATGTATACCCCAGTGGAAGAGTGGAATTACATTGATTCTTTGTATTATTGTTTTGTCACTTTTAGCACCATTGGATTTGGAGATTTGGTAAGCAGCCAAAATGCTGTATACAAATATCAGGGATTATACAGGTTTGGAAATTTCATGTTTATACTTTTGGGAGTTTGTTGCATTTACTCACTTTTTAACGTCATATCGATTGTAATCAAGCAAGTTTTAAACTGGATTTTAAAAAAATTAAGGTGCCGTTGCTGTAATAAGTGCCATAAATCCAACCCGCGTCTTGGACGCCGAAATGCCATCACCCCTGGAGCTCGTTTTCGCAGGAACAAGTTCTCGATGGAGACTGAAGGAAACTATGATAGTGACACAGAAGGAAGGAGGTTGTCTGGGGAGATGATCTCCATGAGAGACCTTACGGCATCCAATAAGGTTTCTCTTGCCATACTACAGAAGCAGTTATCTGAAACAGCCAATGGTTACCCTAGAACTGTGTGCATCAACACAAGACAAAACGGCTTCTCAGGAGGGGTCGGAGCTTTAGCCATCATGAACAATAGGTTGGCAGAAACGAGTGATTCTAGGTAGAGTCTTTTCAAATTTCTATATTTTCATTAACATTTTTTTTAAATAAAAATGGCTCAAAATGGTAAAAAATTTCCTGGACCCCAAACCATTGAAACACCCATTTATTTGTACTAAAATTCTTTTTTCCCATTCCATCAACATCTTCTGGCATCTCATGCATAAAAAAGGAAACTATCATTCTTATCCTCTCAGGCAAAACGTGATATGTTTACGTCGTTTAGCTAAATTGACTGTGAGAAGGTGAAAAATACTCACTTGCTATTGAATGTCTATCTTTTTTTATTTTTTTTATTTTTTATTTTTGCAATTGCTCATAGCTTTAAGAAAGACGAGTCACATTGTAGATTCTTCATATCCGCTGTACATGTAGGATATGGCTGGAGTGCAATGAAAGAGGCTTTGTTGAAAATGTGATTGTTGTGCCTCTGAAGCCATAGATGAAAAAGAACCTATGACTGAATTATACAAAGTTGTGTCTTTTTATACAAGAAGAAAGTTTAGACTAAAGTATTATATTTTACGCTACAAATAAATACATGCAATGAAGCCAACTTACAGCTTGTGACGGTGTGTAGTGTATATTTTGACTTAGATGTATCTGCTACTAGTATATGTATGGCAGTCTACTTGAGCTTCGAAAGACTTCTTGGCACTGCATGGTGTAGGCCACTGATCTCTAACCTGTGGCTGTCTAGATATGCTCAAGTTGTAGTTTCTCAACAGTTGGAGAACTACAGCTTAAAGACCACTGAGTTGGCAGGTAGCAGGAATACATAGGAGGGAGTATAAGCAGAATGAGTGGCCTTTGTCTTGAGGTTGGCCACGGCATTTGCCAAACCTTACAGGTGTTGACACCAGCCTTAACCAAAACCTGACCTACAAGGTAGTTTACTTTCAACTGAACTAAACCAATCCTAATTATTTTTCCTATATCATGAATATAGGGAATAGTTTATCAAGACACACTAGTAGGGAGTTGGGACGGTAGGTGCCTAATTTCTGGGCCAAAAGTATCAACCATTCCCTTTTATATAATGCATACTTTCCATTCATCAACATCAGTTTTTCCATTGTTCCCACCACACTTATCAGAATTTTTGCATAAGTCATCATTTCTAATATTACACAATAAGGTAAGATACCAATGTGCCTTGAGTTATAAAATGTATATTTTAACTTCTGAAGGCCTATGGGTAAAGGGATGTGTTTACTTTAAGGTATATTAGAGATTTGCTAGTGATATACGTTAATTTGAATGCCACACTTAGAGACGTAACACTCAAGAGGTAGAGAGCCAACAGTCACATACTGGCTCTGGTGCCTAAAGGGGGTAATGCTGTTTCCTAAAGAAGTGCCTATCATATCTCAGTACTGTAGTTCATGCACATTCACACAGACGAGTCACAGAGATCTCTGCTTGAGTATGTCATTGCAATAGAATGTATGTTGAAAAATGTTTGCAGTAAATGTGCAAAATACCCATTTGATAGGGGATGTATCAGTAGAAAGAAGGGTCAGAATGGATAAAGTGTGTCCTTAGGGAGAGCACTGAGCAGGTGTAAGGAGACTTACAAGGCCATGCATAGGAAATTTATGCAAATAAGAAAATGGAACAATGCCTCTACAGCGCCACCTATTAAAAGGTGTCATTCCTGCAAATCATAGGTTCTCACCCAGCCAGCATCCAACTGCACACTGATGAGGGGCAAAACCCCCAAAACAGTCTGTCTGTACATGGTTATCGTAACCTTCTAGAGAAGACTTTTGGCTTATGTTCCAAGTCATGTTACTAGGCTTCTTAAAAGGTTGGACATTGACTTGTAGGAATGCTGCCTTCTAAGACCTTAGTCACATGGGCTCCGATGCGTCCCTGTGACTGAGCCATTACTGCAGGAAGAAGACGGCTGTACTTCAGGACGGACGAATCCCCGCAGCGCTGAAGAAAGAACACATAACCGGCAATGAAGCCGGTCACATGTTCTTTCTTCCGGTGCTGCAGAGAGACGTCCGTCCTGAAGTGCGACCGTCTTCTACCTGCAGTAACACGGGCGCCGATGTGCCCGTGTGACTAAGCCCTAATAAATGGCGCTGTAGAGGCATTATTCGAACTTACAATTTGCATAAATTTTCCAGAGGAGCATGCATGGCCTTATAAGTTGCCTCCCACCTACCAGGTGTTCTGCCTAAGGAGAAACTTTACTCCTCCTGACCCACATCATAGACCTCTTACTTAGCCAGCAATTGGCTGATGAGGGGTAAAAACCCTGAAACAGTCTGTACATGGTTATCTTTGTCTGATTTTCCTGATATGATTGAACAATGATAGCACGGCTATTTTAAAAATATTTCGGGAAAGATTTACTAAGCTAAGAGCCAAGATTCTGACCCAGTTTACAGCAAAGAACTGGCCAGATTTATTATGTGTTTTGACACTTTTTGTGGCTTACTAGTCTATTTTAAAAAGTTTGTAGAAAAGGGGCGTAGCTTAGAGGAGTTTTAACCCTTTCCAATCCAATTTTGGATTCAGGGTTTCCTAAAAGGCTTTCTCTTTTTGCTGTTATACAACGGTGCCATCTGCTGGCTAAAGCCAGTGTGTGTAAGCCAGCGAGGCTCCGACAGCAGAGTGGCTGGCAATAGACGGTAAGAATACCCTGTCGGACATCTTCTGACCTTGGAGCTGTACAAGCTTCAATCAGAATGTAGGAAGACGTCAGACAGTGGATTGGAAAGGGCTAAAATATGCTAATTTGCACCGAAATTCTGGCGCAAAATATTGGTCTAAAATAAGCTAACCAGAGGTGGCACAAGGATGAGAAAAGTGTCTAGCAGGATGCACCGAATCTATCACACAGCGTGCACCACCGTGGTAAATTTGCTAAATAAAATAGCATTACTACAGAAATAATACCAGCAGTTTTAGCTTCTGTTACAGGTTCCTGTTGATCATTAAGCTGTTCCCTCCTACCTAATATCTGCAAACTACTCATGACATGTTTGTCACATTCACTTTGTAACATTCATGTCAGCACAATCGTTTTAACATAAAACACAACTCTGTAATTAATTTTGCTAAAAATAACAATTTTCAGTGCAGCTGGAGAAAAGAAATCTCAAAGGAATAATTCTTTTATCATCTGGCATGAAAGCTACTCTTCTCTTATAGTTTTAATTGCAAAATTTATATATATAAAAGTCTATGGAGTATGAGGGTCACCTTCAGAAAATGTATCATTTATCGCAGCTCTGATTGATTGTCTCTATCTGATTGAAGCCCAAGGGTGTCTCAACACTTAAAGGGGGTTTTGCCAGGATAGGAGATAAATGTCTGATTGGTAGGAGTTCAACAACTGGAATTCCCTGATGAGAATGAGGTTCCCAATTCCTCCCATATGAATGGAGCAGCACTCAGGTATGCATGTTGCCACTAAAGCAAAGGGTTATGCAGGGCATCCAATCCCTCTTAGTACGGTAGACCTATTTTCAAGATAGGTTATCAGTAGTTGGTTGTCAGGGGTCCGCCATTCTGGACCCCAAGCAATCACCTGATCTCAGCTTGCATTGTGGTTGGAGCCAGGAGTGCTATTGAAGGTATAGCACTGGATCGGAGCCAGAAGTGTAATCAAAGGATTTTCTCCCATTGAGATCAACGGAAGCTATGCCTTCTATAGCCATTGCGGCTCCAACCCAAATGCAGATGGAGCCTTCAACATCTGGCCCACTGTAGTGAGTGCACAGTCTAAGATCCACCAATATCTGCTGTTGGGAGTCCTTCATAAACATTAGGCTATATCTGCATTCAGAGCCTCCAAAACAGATCTGGCACAAAATGGCAGATAAGATGACACAGCATGCTGCACTATTTTGCACAGTAAAACACTAGAAGGCATACGGAAAGCTAGACAGAATCCATTATAGTGAATGGGGTCCATCTAGCGGTGAATATGCTGTACCTGTTTTTTTTAGTTGTTCAACTCATAGGATAGAGCAAAACAAAAGAATGTCATAGCCCTGGTGTGAACCCAGGCGTAGATGGTCCGACAGTACTGATAAAATTGACAGGTTTGACCAAAATTAATCGAATGTGCATGACTCACTTTAGCCGTTTTATTGTGGTCCCATGGACCTCTATGGTTTCAGTATTTCAGGTTGTACAGACCTATAACATGGGCGTGTGAATGGGACCTTAAGCTCACTCTAAATATTGGATTTTGTTGGTGGGATATGCTGGCAATCACATGTATGAGAACATCTCAATTCTTTAGGGTCAACAGGCTTAGACAGGTCAGCTTTTAACCTAACTAGCATTATTGTTTTCCTTAAAGCAGTGCCAGGCATATAGGATAGCCACTCATGTCCCAACCAAGAAATGACTTACCAAAGCAAGTTCATGGATTAGTAGGGCAATGGAGCTGTAGGTGATCCAATATTTATCTTATGACTGGCCACACGGCTGCTTGTAATGTTTTAACCTTGAGTTTATTTCCAACCAAGGTATCATGCTCCATGGTTTTCTTATGACTCAAGGGGTTAAAGCTTGAGCCCTTAAGGACCAGGCTATTTTGTACCTTCAGGACCAGACACTTTTTAGGGATTTTACCCATGTGGTGGTTTTATTGCCTTATTTTTCCTTTAGCTACCAAAATTATTTTTTCTGCGTTTTTTTCCCATGACATATAGGTCTATTTTTTAAATATCTTTTTCACTGACTTTTTTTTTCGTTTTTTCCATTCTATTGGCGGTAAAAAGCTTTTTTTAAACATTTATGGTTGTTGTTTTTTAAAATTAGTATATGTACACTAAAATGAAGCATGGGAATGGGTTCCTAATTTTGTTTTGGACGTTTTGATATATAATATGTATGGTTTCGGATTACAGGTCGTATATGGTGACAGTTTTGGTTGGCGTCGGCTTTGGGCTGTAACAGTGGGGAACCGGCGTCACATGATCCGCGGGTCGCGTAGTAGAAGAAACACTTCCACTTTCTCTTTTTAGTACATAGCGCTCATTGAACGCTATGTACCTAGGAAAGGAGAAGGTAGAAGTGGTTAAGAACGGCTTCTCCCTTCTCCTCCGGGTCCTCGGCTGTGACTAACAGCTGAGAACCCGACCTACCCATGCTTGATTGCAGGAGCAGAGGCTTTAATCCTGCGCCCTATCGCTGGCATCCCCGTCTCCATGGTGCCGTCTAATTTCAGCGTCTAATCGCCCGATTAGACGCGCTTGCGCAGAAAGGTCTTCTCCCTTCTGGTCGGTCCGGGCACGAGCGGCTTTCTGACTCTGCCCCCTTCTACGTATCATCGCGTAGCTCCACCCCATCACGTGTGCCGATTCCAGCCAATCAGGAGGCTGGAATCGGCAATGGACCGCACAGAGCCCACGGTGCACCATGGGAGAAGACCCGCGGTGCATCGTGGGTGAAGATCCCGGTGGCCATCTTGGAGGAAAAGAAGGAAGAAGTTGCAGAGAGGGGATTCGGGTAAGTAAAATTTTTTTTTTTAATTTCAACACATCCCTTGCAAAAAAAAAAACAAAAAACGTTTCGGCGCGGGACAACCCCTTTAAGGCCTCCGTCAGAAACACCGCTTTTTACAGAGCTTAGCGCTGTGCTTTCAGCGCATTGTTTTCAATGGAGCCTCTCACAAAGCAGTAGACAGCCGCTCAAACGTGGCACTTTTCAGCACCATGATTTTCGAGTGGTGTCTGTCCTATTCTTGAGTGTGTAGCGCTCCTCATCAATGATGAGGAATGCTAAATGCCAGCGATGCTGCTGCCAAAATTGAATGTAAAATGCAGAAAAGCGCTGCGATTCAAATTGCGCCGCTTTCCATAACGCACTTGTGAGGGAGGACTAAGGGGGTTAAACAGCTTGGCATGTCTTAGTCTAGTTATGCGGCCGCGAGGAACAAAATGAAACCATTGATTTCAATGGTTCCATTTCCACTATCGGGATTCTCATGCATTAATACTACATGCGAAAAAGATAGCTCAGGTCCTATCTTCCCACTTTTTAAAAAAAACTCGCACTCTTTAACACAGTTTGAATAGTCCGGGTAAAAAATCCCCGGTACATGCGCTAATTTTTCCCAAGTGTTTTGCCCTTAGGCTGCCCATATAGTTTATATCGCCCATCACCGCCATACACTTATATACTCGGCTCAGCCAAGCGTACGTGTGTTCTAAATACAGAGAGGAGAGAAAGCCATAACAGATACTTACGGTTGTGGCTTAACCCCAGAAAACATACGGAATTGGAATAAAACTGCCCGATTCTTATCTTCGCCAACATCTGTCATTGAGGAAAGTCGGAAAACTTTATACATAGCTGATCGGCCAGACCAGCCGAAATGCATCTAGCATGTATGGCCACCCTTAGTGCTAAGGCAGACGAATGTGATTTCGTCAGGTTTTGCGGCCATGAAAATCACAGCCACAAAACATGATTTCAATGGTTTTGTTTTGGCTAGCAAGATTCTTGTGCATTAATACTACCCTGTTTCCCTGAAAATAAGACACACCCTGAAAATAAGACATAGCATGATTTTCCAGAATTTTTGAGGATGCAAAATGATTTATCAGGCTTTTTGAGGATGCTTGAAATATAAGCCCTACTCCAAAATTAAGCCCTACTAACAGTTAATTTAAAAAGTCAATTTAAATAGTGTCCAGGCAGCTATACATGTAAAAAAGTTAAACCTTTTTGAACAAAAATTAATATAAGACACTGTCTTATTTACAGGGAAACACCGTATGTGCGAAAAAAGATAGCACTTGCCCTATCCTTTTCGCATGTAGTTTTTATATGTGCAAAAAATAATAGGGCAGGACCTATCTTCCTGTATTTGCCTAGGCGCCCGTCTGAATCCGCCCTAACTCTTTCCTTCATCTGTTAATGGGCCCCTAAACAGAAATTCCCACAGCGGTACTCCAGATCAGATGTATGGGCTTATACTGAGATTTGTTCCCGTTTGCCTGTGAGCTTCCACAGTAATGAAATGAATCTAAGCCAGAGCGTAAACTGCAGCGAAGTATAGGAAGAAGAACTAGGAATGACAATCATGCCAAGTGACAGGTGGGAAATTGTGCCGTTTATCAAATATGAACATGCCACATCTGCCTATAGCACAAGGGTGATTGTTCAGACAGTGCTAACAGTATAAAGCTGAGGGACATGCCAGCTCTTACAAAATCAGATATTTAACCCCCATCAGGGGTTCTATACGTGTCTGTATACAGATCCTATAGAACAACCACTCTGATAATGAAACTGGCCATACATTACTGATGTTTGATGGCAGGTAAAGTGACCAGTCCTTCTTCGTAGATCTGGTCAGATGGACATTATGGATGGCAATACCATTCATTAAAGCAATTCACCGCCAACAGATGTCTTCGTAGGTCTATGAATAGGTAGTAGAAGTCAATATTGAAGAAGTGCCAGTAGTAGTTGTTCATGTGTATTGGCGCTAATCTATTGTTCTTTATGGTACGTTTTCCAACTATGGCAAGGACTTCACCCGAGCTGTCTTCAGTGGGTATCATTAAAATCCAAATTTACTCAAGCCCCCTACATTCTAGATGGCTCATTAGAAGATATCAATATCCATTTGCTCAAAGTAGAAGCTGTAGGCACCAGTCAGGAAAACCCATGTTTATTCCATAAGGTAGGTACAGAAACAGGCATCCGAAGAAGGTGCTAAGTTTGGGATCAAAACTAGAGATGAGTGAGTATACACCCGGCGCGGGTGACAGGTGAGTTGCGGCAAGGAGCGGGGGGGAGAGAGGGAGAGAGATCTCCCCTCCGTTCCTCCCCGCTCTCCCCCGCCTCTCCCCGCTCTCCCCCGCCGGCCCCCGAATCTTTAGAGACAAGCGGGCAGATACTCGGCTAAGGCACTACTGGCTCGAGTAATGTGCCTTAGCGAGTATACTCGCTCATCTCTAATCAAAACGCATTACCCTTTTTTCTGTACCTACCTTATAGAATCAAATTTTACCATTCCATTGTGGAGTAAATTGAGATTTTAATCCCTGGGGTAAAAAAAAACTAATCCAAGCTGTGCGATCATGGAACAACTTCTTCAACTCCTTAAGGGCTCAACCTATTTTAAACCTAAAGAAGCGATGATTTGGGGGACTTTTATCTCCACTTTTCAAAAGTCTTAACTTTTTTATCTTTCAATCAACACCAGGGCTTTTTTTGTATAGTGAGCTGTAGTTTTTATTGGTACCATTTTTGGGCACATATAGTATAATGTATAACTTTTATGCGGTATAAATGACAGGATAACTTTTTTCTGTCGGTCGATACAATTACAACAATATCAAAATTATATATTTTTTACTTTTTTTTTTCATTTTTTTCACAATGAAAGTCTTTTTCTGAAGAAAAAAAAAATTATATATATATATGGGCATTGCTGCATTCAAAGACCCATAACTTCTTTATTTTTCTGTAGACGGAGCTCTGTGTGGGCCTGGTTTTTCCATGACAAGCTGTAGTATTACTGGTAACATTTTGGGGTACATATAACTTTTTTGATCACTGTTAATGCAGTTTTTGGGAGGTGACATGAACAAACAAAACATTTTGGCTCCGTTTCTTTTCTTTTTTTATGGCGTTTGCCATGTGGAATAAACTGTGCTCAATTTAGTGTAGGAGTTGTTATGGATACAACGATACGGAATGTGGTGTTTTAAATTTTTTATTAATTTTTTTAATGGGGAAACTGCAAAAGCTTTTTTTTACTATTTTTTAGGTGTGTTTTTTTTTTTACATCTTTTTTTCCCTGTAAGGGGTTCGAATTTGCAATTTCAAGTTGTTCTTCTGATACACTGCAGAACTTCTGTATTACATTGAATTATCACTATTCCTGCTTATGACAAGCCATGGCAGACCCACATATTTTTAACTGGTGCCTGGTTGCCATGGCAACCCATTGTTCCTCTGTGATTTTATGGCAGAGGGCCAATGATTCCACATAGAGAGCATCCTTCCTTTGTTAACTTTATAGATGCCACAATCAACATTGACTGCAGCATGTAAATGGGTTAGCAGCAGAAAAAGGTGTTCTCACCAATCCCTGCTGTTGCAGCAGTAGGCCAGCTGTCAATCACAGCTAGCTCTTGCTGTAGATGGAGTCGGCTTAGCTCCTGGGCCTGGATAGATAGATAGATAGATAGATAGATAGATAGATAGATAGATAGATAGATATGGGATAGATAGATATGAGATAGATAGATAGATAGATAGATATGGGATAGATAGATATGAGATAGATAGATAGATAGATATGAGATAGATAGATAGATAGATATGAGATAGATAGATAGATAGATAGATAGATATGCGATAGATAGATAGATATGAGATAGATATAGATAGATAGATAGATAGATAGATATGAGATAGATAGATAGATATGAGATAGATAGATAGATATGAGATAGATATAGATAGATATGAGATAGATAGATAGATAGATATGAGATAGATAGATAGATAGATAGATATGAGATAGATAGATAGATATGAGATAGATAGATATGAGATAGGTAGATAGATAGATATGAGATAGATAGATAGATAGATAGATAGATAGATAGATAGATAGATAGATAGATAGATAGATAGATAGATATGGGATAGATAGATAGATAGATATGAGATAGATAGATAGATAGATAGATAGATAGATATGAGATAGATACATAGATATGAGATAGATATGAGATAGATATAGATAGATAGATAGATAGATAGATAGATAGATAGATAGATAGATATGAGATAGATAGATAGATATGAGATAGATATAGATAGATAGATATGAGATAGATAGATAGATAGATAGATATGAGATAGATAGATAGACAGATATGAGATAGATAGATATGAGATAGGTAGATAGATAGGAGATAGATATGAGATAGATAGATAGATAGATAGATAGATAGATAGATAGATAGATAGATAGATAGATAGATATGAGATAGATAGATAGATAGATATGAGATAGATAGATATGAGATAGATAGATAGATAGATAGATAGATAGATAGATAGATAGATAGATTATGTCTGGTAGCAGAAGGAGTTAATATATAGAAGCATCAACTGAAGCTATGGTGGGACGAAAGTCTGTCTGTAGGTCCAATATTTAAGGAATATTTCAGCAGTGGGACTTTTTTCAGTTTTCACACATCCACTGCATTCCCCTCAATTGCGCAGGGAGATAGGTGAGCGTTGTCCACTACAGTAATGCGAAACTGTAACTTGAACTGTGAGACAGGGGTAAACGGGTCTCCCATTCTCGGATTCAGTGTGAGTCCCGGCAGTAGGACCCCCAGCAATTTAGTTATCACTATTCATCCGGTGAATAGTTGAAAACTGAAAAAAGTTCCATCGCCAGAATACCCCTCTAGGCTGCCCATACACCTTCAACAACTGTTGGCTGAATGATCGTTCGGTCAACGGCCGTTTCCCCCAACTTCTCCAGATGAATGTTTGGCTCGGCCGAGTCCTGTGCATTTAGGGAGATAAGCCACAGCCAGACAACTCTGGCACTGTCTTATCTTCCTGAAAATAAAATATCCCGATCCTTCTGTCTCCCGATATCAGCTGTTGGGAAAAAGTTGAGCAGCCCCCATGTACATTAGAGAGTCAACTGGCCCTGTCGTTAGTGGCTGGTTTGGACAACTAAGCACTAATATGTATGGGGGCCTTCAATTCTTCTTCTACATGTTGCTATGCCTCACTTATCCTAGCAACCAATTTTCTTCTGATCTATGGAGATATAAACATCGTATGTGTAAATTGATAGAAAAGAACACAATGTAACAGAAAACCTTTCTCCGATGTAGTAAATGTTTGATATAAACGCCTTCGTGTTCGGAGCCCCATTAAGTATTCCACCGTGGTCATTTGAAATGCTGAGAGCTGCTTTTCCTCTGGACCATTTTCCGTTTTCATCAGCTTTCTTCAACGGCTCTTGAAAGACTAATGTTATCGCTTGTGTCACGGAGAGGAGATAAAAGCATTATGATGAAGCCGGGTGCTTGACGAATGGATCGCATGTAATATCAATTCCATTAACATATTAATTTAAGGCATACGAACAAGCAAAAATGTTGACACAGAGCAAATGCAGCTTATAACTCGTTGGAGAAAGCAGCAACATAAGAGGAAATGAATTGTATTTGTGGCCTGTCATAAAGATTTATACTACACATCAATACTCTGATTAAGTCCGCGGCGGGGACAGATCAGGTGATCTCCTCCATGGTGGGTGTCAACTTTTGCCCGAGTGATTTTCGAAGGCTTAAAATAATTATTTCATGTCTCCGGCTCCTGTTATTTACTTCTCATGCACTGAAGCATGCTGGGAGTCAATAAACTGCACGGTGTACATTTAAAGAGTATGTTTGAGTTAGAACAAAAGAGACCATAACTAACTAACTGGGACTTTAACCCCTTAAAGACCAGATCGTTTTTAGGGATTTTACCAATGTGGTGGTTTTACTGTCCTATTTTTTTTTTCTTCAGCTACCGAAACTAATTTTGCTGCGTTTTTTTCCCCATGACATATAGTGCTATTTTGTATATCTTTTTTTTTTTTTTAGTTTTTTTGTTTTAATTAGGGGTGAAAAAGTTTTAAAAAGCGGTTGTTTTTTTTAATTAATAGTTTTGTTTTGTTTTTTAAATTAGTATGTGTGCTAAAATAAAGTACAGTAATGGGTTCCTCGTTTTCTTTTGGACATTTTGATATATAATTTGTGTAGTTTGGGATTACAGGGCACATATTGTAACGGTTTTGGTTGCCATTGTTTTCTTTTTCTATATATATTTTTTCTTTATTTTATTCTGTATTTTTTTTTTTTTTACTTATTTTTGTAACTAATTTTTTGCCATCTATGTCCCACATGACATCATTGGGGATCATTTGCATTGTCTTTCTTTTTTTCATTTCACACTTTTCCACTGTAAATTGGACATCCATAGGACCCCATTCACAGGGGAAAACATCCTGTTGTAGTGACAGTATTCACTTACAAGCTGATCAGGGTCTACTAGGATTCTGCAGCTCTGTTGTGCCAGGGGCCACCTGGCGGTAACGTGATCCCCAGGTTGCATAGTGGAACTAAAACTTCTGTTTTCATTTTTCAGTACACAGCATTCATTAAGCACTATGTACCCAGGAAGGAAAAGGCCAAAATGGTTAAAAACGGCTTCTCCCCTCTCCTCCGGTTCTGTGTGACAGCCGACGACCCGACCTGCTCCTGCTTGTTTGCAGAAGCAGAGGCTTTATTCCCTTGCCGTATTTTTGCTATTGGCTAACAAGCCAATCCACTGTGGAGATTAAGTAGTCTGACGATTGCTTCAGCGATCTTGGATGCCCAAAAACAGCACCCAGATCAGAGGGGCGGCAGAAAAGAACAACTGTTGGAAATATATCCCATTTTCCCTGGTCCAGATACAGAATTCTGTCCCAAAAGTGGAGGGTCATTTTAAAGAGGTTGCACCAAAATAGACTTTTATCACCTATCCATAGGATAACTGATAAAATGTCTGATCTGTGGAGGCAGAGGTGTAGCTAGGTTTTTCTGCACCTGGGTCAAAGACTCAAAGTAGCACCTCCCCATCTGAATCTTATGGCTAAAGTAACATGGTCCAGCTAACCACATGTCGTCAAGCTGCACTCACCCATTACCAGCAAAATTGTCTTACCAGTCACTGCTGTTCGTGATTAGCTAGATCATGTGACCTTAGCCTTACTCCATTTGTTGCACCCCTCCACTAATTAATGTGTTATTAAAGAAAATTCCATTAAGAAATCTCCACTTCTGCATAAAGCCAGAGTTACAGCATCATATTTAACAACCGGGTCATCCCTAGTTATAACACGTGTATGTGGCAGACTTTTTTCTTACTTTATATTTCATATTAGTGTGCAGGCTGATGGTTCGACTAGGGTTTTTTCAGCTCCTATACACTATTAAAGGGGTTTTCCCAATATCAACATTTATCACACATGCAAAGAATAGGCAATAAATGTCTAAACAATGGAGTTTTCACCACTGAGACCCCTACCAATCCTGAGAATGGTGGTCTTGTTTCCCCCTGTCCTCCTCACTGCAACCTCCCTGCACTTACCAGGAGCTTGAATGACATGGACACTCGAATATGTGCAGTGCTGCTCCATTCGGTCTCAATAAGATTTCACAGATAGGGGAGTACAAGCACTCAGCTATTTCCATAAACCTACTGAAATCAATAGAGTGGCGCTGCGCATGTTCGGCTCGGCTCTATTCAAGCTCATCAGTTCAAGGAGATGCAGTGAGTCTATAGTAAGTGGGGCTGTGGTGTAGCAAGGTCATATGGTACCTGGTGTGGAATTTTTTTTTTCTCGCCCCCCCTCCCCCACCCTCAGTGATAGCACCCCGGACGGCTCACACCTGCCGCACCCCCCTTCCTATGCCACTGCAGTAGGGATCTCAGTGGTAATACCCTCAATGATAAAACTTATGACGTATCTACAGGATAGGTGATAAAAGTTAATCCTGGGAACACCTCTTTAAACAGGAGAATGAAGGGGCCACTGCGCTGGTTTTTCCTGCACAGCTCCACCCATGCTCACTGGCTGTGCAGTTGACAGGGCCATGTACCATTACTTTGCACAGCAGATGACCAGTAGTGCTGCTATACAGATAAAAATGAGCAAACGAGAAGCAGTGCTAAACCAGCACTGCAGCTCCCAATTCTCCGGATGGGTGGAAAGCAAATGTAGATTTGCATTATATTTTAGGACAGTTTCTGGTATTAATTATATGAAATCAGTTGAGTTGTGGATTTGCGCAAAAGTATATACTTTTTTTTATGGCAGAATTCTAGTGTCCTTCATAAATTCCACCCTAGTTTATAGAAATCACATATGTGTTGCCAGTATTATGTAGCTAAGCAAGATGGAACAATACATCTGCAGTGCCGCCTACTGGAAGGCGGCATTCCTGCAAGTCAATGTTAGACTCTTTATACAAGCCTTGTAACAATGACTGAGAATTGTTGCAAGGTTTATATAAAGAGTCAAACATTGACTTGCAGGAATACTGCCTTCCAGTAGGTATGCTGTAGAGGTATTGTTCCATCTCCCTTATTTGCATATTACCCAGAGGAGCATGAATGGCCTTAAGTCTCCTTACTTACTCACTTCCTAGGTGCTCTCCCTAAGGAGAAAAGACAGCGTTCTTGACCCAGTATTACGCAGATGACACCAGCTTTTCTCTAATACCCACTTCAGACTCTCTCTTACATGCTACTCACTGCTGATTGATTGCCATCCATGCCTCTCCTAGCTTTCCTGTGTGCCAACAGTGGTGGTACTGCTGCCCTCAGGGGCCAAGTCATATAAGGGGCCTGCTGTGTTGCTTTTTATCTGCTATTAAATCAGTTGTGCCAAGATGTACAACTACTTTAAGAATGTAGCGCTGCAGGCGATCAGCTGGAGGGTCGCTTTAGGAGCCAATTTAAAATTTGCTGCATCTGTATGAATTCCACTAGATGCCATATTATGGAGATATAGTCCAATAACAGCATTACTTCTAGGGATGGATTCCATCAGTGACATACATAGACTGCCTACAATACCCTTCTGCAGAGCTGCAGGGACTCTTAAAGGGAACTTGTCACATCCCAACAGCAGCATAAACTAAGTTACGGTGTTTTTAAGGGACGTAGCAAGAGGCCAGGTGATGTATTTTTTATACTCACCGTCTCCCGCAATCCAGCGGTGTCCCCTTCTGACGTTGGCACGCCGCCCAAAAATCTGGCTCTTTTCAGAGTCTCCTGCGCACGCTCTCCTATACAAGTCTATAGGAGAGAACATGCACAGGACTCTGAAAAGAGTCCGATTTTCCACCGCAGCACGATCTTCGGAAGGGGACACTGCTGGATAGTGGGAGCAGACGAGTATAAAAATATCTTCGGGCTCCCTTTAACACCTCCTAACAGCACTATAACTTAACTTATAATGCTACGTGGATGTGATAGGTCCCCTGTAAATGTCACCTTAAGGCTCTGTGCCCTAAACGCAATTGGCGTTGATCTTTAAGTCTACAGCTCCTTTTTTAATGAAGCGCATGTTAGTTTTACATTGTTGCATTCTGAATTATCTTTACCTTTCAAATAATATCGCACGATTGAATGGTATGGAATACGCTGGGCACTATTTAGCAAAGTAGAACCGTTAAAGAGGTTGCATGAGTTTAGAAAAACATGGCTGCATTTCCTACAAACAGCGCCACCCCCGTCCACAGGTCATGTCTGAGTGGAGTCAAGAAGGAATTTTTTTTCTTTAACTTGGCTTCTACTTCATTGGGGTTTTTTTGCCTTCCTCTGGATCAACATTGGGCGGTAATAGGCTAAACTGGGTTTGGACATAGGCCTTTTTTTTGAACTGACATAATATGTTACTATGTGTCATAATTAGGGTTATAACTTTTTTACAACCTCATATTCCTGTATCCTAATTTGATGAACTTTTGCCTAAAAACAATGAATTTAACTGTTATTTAATATTTTACTCTTCTCGAGTAACTGCCTTCTCATCCGAGCATGCTCGGGTGAGCGGGGGGCGGCGGTGGTTAGCGGGGGGGAGACAGAGAGAACCCTCTCACTGTCCCTCCCCCAGTTCTCCCCCGCCGCCCCCCCCCCCCCCCCCCGCTGCCCCCCGAGCACGCTCGGACGAGAAGGCAGTTACTCGAGAAGAGCGATGCTCGCTCAAGTAACTGACCTTACCGAGCGTGCTCGCTCATCTCTATTAGACATCCATATATCCAATAATTTGATTTTGGGGTGACCTTTTCTGAAAAGATATTGAAGTAGCAAAAGTGCATCAAAAGTTGTAAAAAAGTTATAACTAGAGATGAGCGAGTATACTCGTAAGGCACATTACTCGAGCGAGTAGTGCCTTAGCCGAGTATCTCCCCGCTCGTCTCTAAAGATTCGGGGGCCGGCGCGGGTGACAGGTGAGTTGCGGCGGGGGAGAGAGGGAGAGAGAGGGAGAGAGAGATCTCCCCTCCGTTCTTCCCCACTCTCCCCCGCCACTCTCCGCCCCCGCCGGCCCCCAAATCTTTAGAGACGAGCGGGGAGATACTCGGCTAAGGCACTACTCGCTCGAGTAATGTGCCTTAGCGAGTATACTCGCTGATCTCTAGTTATAACCCTAGTATTAATACATTTCAGTCCCATTCACTTCGGTGGAGCTTAATTGCAATACCAGGGACAAACTATGGACAGGAGTGGCGCTGTTTTGCAAGAAATCTATTTCTGTGAAACCTTAAATACAAGAAATATCTAAGATCTCCATACGATAAAGTAAAATGATGTTACAATGTAAAATATTCAGTATTGAAATAAAATTGGTTCGCAAATATGAAACGACAATAATATTTCTTTGTGTAACAGGTATTCAAGCAGCAAGAACCAGTGCTTTGGACTTCCTACTACTCGAAACTGAATGCAATTTTATTGAATTTCATATTTGATGTATTTCTATTTTTTTCTTTTTGCTATAACTACAGATGTCACAAAGAACACAACTACTGCAGAGAGGTGTGGAAGACATGAACTCTAAATATCAGGTCCTTATCTTACTAACGGCATGCAAAAGCACAAAATATCATTTTTAATACCTGCAATGCTGTTTTGTACATTTTTTAAAGATACTATTTACTTGGGGTAAAGGAAACATATTTTTTTTTCTTATAGCATCTTCATTTTGTTCATATAGGATTTATGATATCTGACGATGTACAAAAGATGAAATCTGATTTATTATTTTGTTGTGTTTGCTATTCACAAAGTGCTTGATGGAATGAATATGCAACTAAGAGAATGCTTTCCACATATAATTGGTTATTATTTCGTGCATGATTACAACATATTGCTGTAAAAGTGCTATTTAAGGAGATACAAGATCAAATGAAATTTGTAAAAAAAACAAACAAAAAGAAAGATAAAAAAAAAAACAATGAGAAAGAGGTGTATTGTTTTACTGGCTGATGTTTCTTTCATTACGCTTTGATTGTACTACTGAAAGGAGGAAACACGGGGACAGGTGAGACCTCGGGCAGATCGGGGCATTGCCTTACCGCAAGGGAGGCCTTTGGATCTTGAATAGTCTTTACCCAGTATGTCATCGAACAGTGAGAGGTCTTAGCGGGATATAGGTGGTAGACTAGGATCCGATATAGGTGGTAGACTAGGATCCCCTTGTAAAAGGGGTTTCCAGGCAAAATACTATTGATGACCTATCCTTAGGATAAATAGTTGATCGGATGGGGTCCGTTATTTGGGAACCCGGCTAATCAGCTCATCGGGTGCCCACCGTCAGCACTGCAATACACAGGGGTCAGAGCGGAAGACAGCTGGTGCCCAATTAGCTATCCCAAGCAGCAGACCCCAGCCAATCAACTATTGATGACGTATCCTATGGATAGATCATCAGTAAGATTTTGTATGGAAACCCTCTTGATGAATAAATCAACAGCAACAGTTATGCAGACAAAAAGCGTGGCTGTTGGGTAAGGCAGCACGGTACTCCTCCACAAACATAAAGAGTTCTGCAAAGAGTTCTAAGTTGCACCATGTGCTCCTTCTAGTGTAGCAATCTACTGTGTACCAAGTGACTCTTCAAGTCAGGACCGGAAACAGGAGATGATTCTCAGCCCTTATGTTGCAGAGAGCTCCTTCTCTATCTCATAGCACACATCCTTGAACTGCATCACAACACCGTGACTACGCAGAGCACACATCCCTTTATCAACTTTGGTTGTCTAGCAGTCCTCAACTTCTCCTAGCTGCCTTTCCTGACACCGCATTCTGTACCTGAGGTACTTTACTTAAAGGAATTGTCTGCCCTTTTCTTCATTGATGACTTATCCTCCATGCAGCACCTTTTCTTCCGTCCAAAAGTCAGGCACCTGAGCAAAAACTGAACGGACCCGATTATAGTCAATGGGGTCCATTTGCCACTGGTGATATTTATTATTGCAAATGTAGTCCAATCTGGGCTCCATTTAAAATGTATAAATTCCTGGATTCCTTGATTTTCCAACTGATTTGGAAGGGGAATCGACCGAGGATGGGGTTATTCTATCTTCAACATGCAAAAGAAAAGGGAGAATTTGCTCTTCCTAATTTGTTTTATTATTATGTGGCTACATAAATTAGGCCAGTTTCACATCTGCGTTGGAATTTCCGGCTAGAGGTTCTGTCACAGATCTGGCTCATTCGATCAGGCACCTGAGCCAAAACTGAACAGACCCCATTGTAGTCAATGGGGTCCATCCTGCACGGTTCAGTTCCGTCCTGAAACGGAGCCGTTCTACCGTGAGGATTCCCCTTTCCTGCTCCCCAAACGGAGCAGGAAAGCGGAACCCCGAGCGCAGATGTGAAACCACCCTTAAAAATTTTGTCCATTGGGAGATTAATATCGTTCATCACCTTGTTTGACATTTCTACAACATTGGGGTTAATCTTAAAGAAGTAGTCCAATGGGTATACCTCTTTATACACGGCAGCTAGGATGATCAGGAATACAGAAACCGCTGAGAAGGCTGTTTTACATAGTTTCTGTAACTCTTATAGAACGGGGATTACGGAAACAGCACGGAACAGTGAGCTACACTATTTCCATAACTCTAGATCTGCAAAACAGCCTATCTCACTTTGCTATGCTGTTTCCGTAACTCCTATTCGCTTCTAAAGGAGTTACAGAAACAGTGCCAGACAGTCAACTTGGCTGTTTTGGTACCTCCAACCACACCTGGCCAACACAGGAAGCTGGGCCGAAGAAGTTACATCTTGAGATAGCTGTGGGTCCCAGAGGTAGCACTCATACCTATCAGACTTTTATGGTGTATCCTGTAGTTATGACATAAAAATCTGAGATTGGAATACGCCTTTGTTTGAATTACTGTTAAAGGGGATTATTTTTTTTAGACTATGGTAATACATAGAGATGAGCGAGCACCAAAATGCTCGGGTGCTCGTTACTCGGGACGAATTTATCGCGATGCTCGAGGGTTCGTTTCGAGTAACGAACCCCATTGAAGTCAATGGGCGACCGGAGCATTTTTGTATTTCGCCGATGCTCGCTAAGGTTTTCATGTGTGAAAATCTAGGCAATTCAAGAAAGTGATGGGAACGACACAGAAACGGATAGGGCAGGCGAGGGGCTACATGTTGGGCTGCATCTCAAGTTCACAGGTCCCACTATTAAGCCACAATACCGGCAAGAGTGGGGCCCCCCCCTCCCAACAACTTTTACTTCTGAAAAGCCCTCATTAGCATGGCATACCTTAGCAAAGCACCACACTACCTCCAACAAAGCACAATCACTGCCTGCATGACACTCCGCTGCCACTTCTCCTGGGTTACATGCTGACCAACCACCCCCCACCACAACCCAGTGTCCACAGCGCACACCAAACTGTCCCTGCGCAGCCTTCAGCTGCCCTCATGCAACACCACCCTCATGTCTATTTATAAGTGCGTCTGCCATGAGGAGGAACTGCAGGCACACACTGCAGAGGGTTGGCACGGCTAGGCAGCGACCCTCTTTAAAAGTGGTGGGGCGATAGCCCACAATGCTGTACAGAAGCAATGAGAAATATAATCCTGTGCCACCGCCATCAGGAGCTGCACACGTGGGCATAGCAATGGGGAACCTATGTGCCACACACTATTCATTCTGTCAAGGTGTCTGCATGCCCCAGTCAGACTGGTAATATGTACCTTAACAGTAACCGCGTTGGTGGTAATGTGGTGGTGACTGCGGACCTAGTAGCGCGGTTGTATTTTGTTGGTTTTCGGAATGTGGCCAGGATTAAGTTGGCCGTGGCGGGGGATGTTTTTGAGGCACTACGTGTCCTCTCCACGTAGTGCCTCAAAAACATTAACAGTAACCGCGTTGGTGGTAATGTGGTGGTGACTGCGGACCTAGTAGCGCGGTTTTATTTTGTTGGTTTTCGGAATGTGGCCAGGATTAAGTGGGCCGTGGCGGGGGGATGGTGGGGGGGCTCTCTTGTTGTGTCGGTAAAGGTGAAATTCTTGGACTGCCACCAGACGAACCAATGCAAAGACATTTGCCAAGAATGTTTTCATTGTTGGAGGAGGAGGGGGATGTTTTTGAGGCACTACGTGTCCTCTCCACGTGTCCGTGGTTATATGCACCTTAACAGTAACCGCGTTGGTGGGAAATGGCCTCGCCGCCATCATGTCTTTGGGAAGCCTCTGTTTCCACACCCCAGAGACATACCATTAGCAGCGGTATAGGCAGAGCCCAGAATTCGTAACATTTCAGCCGTAGCATTAGGACAGGCCCCACTAACATATCACTAGCAGCATTATAGGGGGAGCACAGTAACAATTCCGAAGCAGCAGTATAGGAGGAGCATAGTCTAAGTTCCATTTAAGTAATAGTAGCAGCCTACACAGGCCCCAGGAACAATTCCGAAGCAGCAGTATAGTGGGAGCGCAGTCTTAGTTCCATTTCAGTAGCTGCAGTATAGCCAAGGCCCAAGTTACATTTATGTAGCTAAAGTGTAGGCCAACCCCACACACCTTTCTGTACCATGAGTGCAGGCGAAGAACATAGAAATTGCTATGATTACACTGTAGGTGAGGGCCCCAAAAAAATGGTGTACCAACAGTACTAATGTACCTCAGTAAAAATTGGCCATGCCCAACCAAGATGGCAGGTGAAACCCATTAATCGCTTTGGTTAATGTGGCTTAAGTGGTAACTAGGCCTGGAGGCAGCCCAGTTTAACGAAAAATTGGTTCAAGTTAAAGTTCCAACGCTTTTAAGAGCATTGAAACGTATAAAAAATTTTTAGAAAAATTATATGAGTGAGCCTTGTGGCCCTAAGAAAAATTGCCCGTTCAGCGTGATTACGTGAGGTTTCAGGAGGAGGAGCAGGAGGAGGAGGAGGAATATTATACACAGATTGATGAAGCAGAAATGTCCCCGTTTTGGATGGTGAGAGAAAACTATGCTTCCATCCGCGGGTGCAGCCTACGTATTGCTTAGGTATCGCTGCTGTCCGCTGGTGGAGAAGAGAAGTCTGGGGAAATCCAGGCTTTGTTCATCTTGATGAGTGTTAGCCTGTCGGCACTGTCGGTTGACAGGCGGGTACGCTTATCTGTGATGATTCCCCCAGCCGCACTAAACACCCTCTCCGACAAGACGCTAGCCGCAGGACAAGCAAGCACCTCCAGGGCATACAGCGCTAGTTCAGGCCACTGTCCAGCTTCGACACCCAGTAGTTGTAGGTGGCAGAGGCGTCACGGAGGACGGTCGTGCGATCGGCTACGTACTCCCTCACCATCCTTTTACAGTGCTCCCGCCGACTCAGTCTTGACTGGGGAGCGGTGACACAGTCTTGCTGGGGAGCCATAAAGCTGTCCAGGCCCTTAAAGACTGTTGCACTGCCTGGGCTGTACATGCTGCTCGATCTCCGCACCTCCCCTGCTACCTGGCCCTCGGAACTGCGCCTTCTGCCACTAGCGCTGTCGGATGGGAATTTTACCATCAGCTTGTCCGCCAGGGTCCTGTAGTATAGCAACACTCTCGAACCCCTTTCCTCTTCGGGAATGAGAGTGGGAAGGTTCTCCTTATAGCGTGGGTCGAGCAGTGTGTACACCCAGTAATCCGTAGTGGCCAGAATGCGTGTAACGCGAGGGTCACGAGAAAGGCATCCTAACATGAAGTCAGCCATGTGTGCCAGGGTACCTGTACGCAACACATGGCTGTCCGCACTAGGAAGATCACTTTCAGGATCCTCCTCCTCCTCCTCCTCCTCCTCCTCAGGCCATACACGCTGAAATGATGACAGGCAAGCAGCATGGGTACCGTCAGCAGTGGGCCAAGCTGTCTCTTCCCCCTCCTCCTCATCCTCCTCATGCTCCTCCTCCTCCTCCTGAACGCGCTGAGATATAGACAGGAGGGTGCTCTGACTATCCAGCGACATACTGTCTTCCCCCGGCTCTGTTTCCGAGCGCAAAGCGGCTGCCTTTATAGTTTGCAGGGAACTTCTCAAGATGCATAGCAGAGGAATGGTGACGCTAATGATTGCAGCATCGCCGCTCACCACCTGGGTAGACTGCTCAAAGTTTCGAAGGACCTGGCAGATGTCTGCCAACCAGGCCCACTCTTCTGAAAAGAATTGAGGAGGCTGACTCCCACTGCGCCGCCCATGTTGGAGTTGGTATTCCACTATAGCTCTACGCTGCTCATAGAGCCTAGCCAACATGTGGAGCGTAGAGTTCCACCGTGTGGGCACGTCGCACAGCAGTCGGTGCACTGGCAGATTAAACCGATGTTGCAGGGTGCGCAGGGTGGCAGCGTCCTTGTGGGACTTGCGGAAATGTGCGCAGAGACGGCGCACCTTTACGAGCAGGTCTGACAAGCGTGGGTAGCTTTTCAGAAAGCGCTGAACCACCAAATTAAAGACGTGGGCCAGGCATGGCACGTGTGTGAGGCTGCCGAGCTGCAGAGCCGCCACCAGGTTACACCCGTTGTCACACACGACCATGCCCGGTTGGAGGCTCAGCGGCGCAAGCCAACGGTCGGTCTGCTCTGTCAGACCCTGCAGCAGTTCGTGGGCCGTGTGCCTCCTATCTCCTAAGCTGAGTAGTTTCAGCACGGCCTGCTGACGCTTGCCCACCGCTGTGCTGCCACGCCGCGCGACACCGACTGCTGGCGACGTCCTGCTGCTGCTGACACATCTAGATTGCGAGACAGAGGTTGAGGAGGAGGAGGGTGCTTTAGTAGAGGAAGCATACACCGCCGAACATACCACCACCGAGCTGGGGCCCGCAATTCTGGGGGTGGGTAGGACGTGAGCGGTCCCAGGCTCTGACTCTGTCCCAGCCTCCACTAAATTCACCCAATGTGCCGTCAGGGAGATGTAGTGGCCCTGCCCGCCTGTGCTTGTCCACGTGTCCGTAGTTAAGTGGACCTTGCCACTACCCGCATTGGTGAGGGCGCGTACAATGTTGCGGGAGACGTGGTCATGCAGGGCTGGGACGGCACATCGGGAAAAGTAGTGGCGACTGGGAACTGAGTAGCGCGGGGCCGCCGCCGCCATCATAGCTTTGAAAGCCTCCGTTTCCACAACCCTATACGGCAGCATCTCCAGGCTGATAAATTTGGCTATGTGGACGGTTAACGATTGAGCGTGCGGGTGCATGGCGGCGTACTTGCGCTTGCGCTCCAACACTTGCGCTAGCGACGGCTGGACTGTGCGGTGCGAGACATTGGTGGATGGGGCCGAGGACAGCGGAGGTGAGGGTGTGGGTGCAGGCCAGGAGACAGTAGTGCCTGTGTCCTGAGAGGGGGGTTGGATCTCAGTGGCAGGTTGGGGCACAGGGGGAGAGGCAGCGGTGCAAACCGGAGGCGGTGAACAGCCTTCGTCCCACCTTGTGGGGTGCTTGGCCATCATATGTCTGCGCATGCTGGTGGTGGTCAGGCTGTTGGTGGTGGCTCCCCGGCTGATCTTGGCGCGACAAAGGTTGCACACCACTGTTCGTCGGTCGTCAGGCGTCTCTGTGAAAAACTGCCAGACCTTAGAGCACCTCGGCCTCTGCAGGGTGGCATGGCGCGAGGGTGCGCTTTGGGAAACAGTTGGTGGATTATTCGGTCTGGCCCTGCCTCCACCCCTGGCCACCGCACTGCCTCTTGCAACCTGCCCTGCTGCTGCCCTTGCCTGCCCCTCTGAAGACCTGTCCTGAGTAGGCGTTGCACACCAGGTGGGGTCAGTCACCTCATCGTCCTGCTGCTCTTCCTCCGAATCCTCTGTGCGCTCCTCCCTCGGACTTACTGCCCTTACTACTACCTCACTGCAAGACAACTGTGTCTCATCGTCATCGTCCTCCTCACCCACTGAAAGGTCTTGAGACAGTTGCCGGAAGTCCCCAGCCTCATCCCCCGGACCCCGGGAACTTTCCAATGGTTGTGCATCAGTGACGATAAACTCCTCTGGTGGGAGAGGAACCACTGCTGCCCAATCTGAGCAGGGGCCCGAGAACAGTTCCTGGGAGTCTTCCCGCTCCTGAGCATGTGTCATTGTAGTGGAGTGAGTAGGCTGGGAGGAAGGAGGAGCAGCAGACAGAGGATTCGGATTTGCAGCACTGGACGGCGCAGAACTCTGGGTGGATGATAGCTTGCTCGAAGCACTTTCTGCCATCCACGACAGGACCTGCTCACACTGCTCATTTTCTAATAAAGGTCTCCCGCGTGGACCCATTAATTGGGCGATGAATGTGGGGACGCCAGAAACGTGCCTCTCTCCTAATCGCGCAGCAGTCGGCTGCGACACACCTGGATCAGGAGCTCGGCCTGTGCCCACACCCTCACTTGGGCCTACGCGTCCTCGGCCGCGTCCACGTCCTCTAGGCCTACCCCTACCCCTCAGCATGCTGTATTACCAGTGATTTCCAAGCCAGGAAAGAAATTGGCGCAAGCCTGCAGCCAAAATAGAATTTTTTCCCTTGTTTTTCAAAGGACAAGCCACACTGCGTGTATTCAATGAATACTACTAAGTTTAATAACTGTGTTGTGGCCCTGCAAATGTGTCAGAGAACTGCAGTGATGCAAAGTTATTCGCTCCAGCAGATCAGGGATTTCCCATGCAGGAAAAAAATTGGCGCAAGCCTGCAGTAAAACGTAGCTGGCTGCGTCTGATTTTTTTTAACGTTCTGCACGCAGCACACACGTACCCAGAGCCCTGAGGACTGTCAGAGGCAGGCGAAATAGAATTTTTTCCCTTGTTTTTCAAAGGAAAAGCCACACTGCGTGTATTCAATGAATACTACTAAGTTTAATAACTGTGTTGTGGCCCTGCAAATGTGTCACAGAACTGCAGTGATGCAAAGTTATTCGCTACAGCAGATCAGGGATTTCCCATGCAGGAAAAAAATTGGCGCAAGCCTGCAGTAAAACGTAGCTGGCTGCATCTGATTTTTTTTAACGTTCTGCACGCAGCACACACGTACCCAGAGCCCTGAGGACTGTCAGAGGCAGGCAAAATACAATTTTTTCCCTTGTTTTTCAAAGGAAAAGCCACACTGCGTGTATTCAATGAATAATGTATGTCTTCTGGCCCTGCCTACACAATTCTATCCCTGTAGTATTAATGCCGGGTGCAATGGTCTGCACAGCCGGTTTTGAGAGAAAAAAAAAAAAATATGCAACACTGCTAACAGCAGCCTGGACAGTACTGCACACGGATAGATGTGGCCCTAGAATGGACCGTTGGGGTTCTTGAAGCCTACACTCACTGCTAACACTCTCCCTGCCTAACCACCACTTCTGTCCCTATTGCAGGGCGCAATGCTCAGAGAGGAAACTGAAAGTAACCAGAACATCGCGTGGTACTCGTTACGAGTACCGAGCATCCCGAACACGCTAATATTCGCCCGAGTATCAAGCTCGGACGAGTACGTTCGCTCATCTCTAGTAATACATTTTCCTAAATATTATATGCAAAAAGAATATGACTAATGCTTAAGAGTATTTGTGGGATCAAGCGGTATACTAAGACAACACCTCTCTGGGGTAATAGAAACTTGAAACACTAAAATACAGAAGTTGGACTGGAGCTCTGAAGTAATTATGGAATTCATAGATTGGATCAAAGTATGGATTACTGGTTATTTGGTTTACGTCTGCTCTCTATGTTTAGGTATTTTTAATTGGGACACTCTTTGGTGGCACGAGCAAAGAAGTCTATTCTTATTTTTTTACCTCTCATTGTAATCCTGCCTGTGAGGATACCAAAATGTTTTCTATACAGAACATGAAGTCTCTGACTATTATTAGGCTTAGCGGCCAATGTGACAACAGCAAGATATAAGTCACATAGTAACTTAGTATGTAAGGCCCAAAAAAGGTATATGTCCATTCAGCTCAGCCCGTTACCCCCCAATGTTGATCCAGAGGAAGGCAAAATAAAACAACCCAATGAGGTAGAAGCCAATTTTCTTCATTTAAGGGAAAAAAATTCCTTCCCGTCTCCCATTTGGCAGTCAGAATAATCCTGGATCCACGACCCCTCTGAAGTAATCAGTGACTATAACATGTAATATTGTAACGCTCAAGGTGTCTTGTACTCTTTTATCGAGTTCACAATCACCACGTCCTCAGGCAGAGAGTTCCATAGTCTCACTGCTCTTACAGTAAAGAAACTAGATGTTTCTAGTTTCTGGATGTAGAGAGCGCCCTCTTGTTGCAGTCCTGGATACAAATAGATGATGGGAGAGATCTCTCTATTGTCTCCTGATATATTTATACATAGTTATTAGGTTGCTCCTCAGATGTATTTTTTCTAAATTAAATGACCCCAATTTTGATAACCTCTGTGGGTATTGTAGTCTGCCCATTCCATTTACTACTTTAATTGCCCGCCCTTGTACCCGCTCAAGCTCTGATATGTCCTTCTTGAGTACTGATGCCCCAAACTGTCCACAATACTCCATGTGTGATCTGACCAGTGACTTGTAAAGAGGAAGTACAATGTTCTCATCATGTGCCCCTGTTTTCAATGGGTTCCCTTTAGAGATGAGCGAGCATACTCGCTGAGGACAATTACTCAAGCGAGTATTGTCCTTAGCGAGTACCTGCCCGCTCGGAGAAAAAGATTCGGGTGCCAGCGCGGGTGAGCGGTGAGTTGCGGCAGTGAGCAGGGGGGAGCAGGGGGGAGAGAGGGAGAGAGAGATCTCCCCTCCATTCCCCCTTGCTCTCCCCCGCCGTTCCCCTCCGGCACCGGAATCTTTTCTTCCGAGCGGGCAGGTACTCGCTAAGGACAATGCTCGCTTGAGTAATTGTCCTTAGCGAGTATGCTCGCTCATCTCTAGTTCCCTTACACTTTACACTTTTGTGTGCACATTTCACACGTGCAAAAAAAAAAAAAAAGACATGCTCTATTTTTGTGCGCATTTGCACATCTAAGGCACCATTGGAGTCTATGGGAGCATGTAAATGCACACCCTATCCCACAAACTTGTGCAATTTCGCAGGGAAATCGAAAACACCGGGGAATAATTAGGCTGCACAGCCTTTTAAATCATGGCACCAATGTGAATGGTACCCAGGAGAGCAAAAAGTATAGTAAAACAGCACAATTTTCACAGAGCAAAAAGTCACACTATCGTGAGTGTTTTTGCACATACGCCTGTGTGAAACCGCCCTGCAGCTATGCTTACTCCCAAATTGCACTTTGTCAGACGTGTATTCAAATTTAACTAGCCCATAAGGGTGTGTTCACATGTGGCATATACATTATGTATTTTCCGCTACAGATTTGTGAGCTGAAATCCTGCAGGCCAGGTGAATGAGATTTCAAGAAATTTCATTCACATGCTGTGGAAAAAATCTGCGGTGTAACTTAAGTTGAAGTGCAAATTTTAAATCTGCAACATGTCAATTTCTGCTGCAGATCTTCCCCATAGGTTTTACTTCTTCAAATGCAGGGAGTGAAATCCTCAACAAATTCACACCAAAATTCACTGCAAATCCACAATGAGATCCACTGCAAATCCACACCAAGATTCACTGCAAATACACAACAAGATCCACTACAAATCCACACCAAGATCCACTGCAAATCCACAACAAGATCCACTGCAAATACACAAGATCCACTGCAAATACACAAGATCCACTGCAAATACACACCAAGATCCATGGCAAATCCACATCAAGATTCACGGCAAATCCACACCAATGTCCTCTGCAAACCCACACCAAGATCCACTGCAAATCCACACCAAAATCCACAGAAAATCCACACCAAGATCCATGACAAATCCACACCAAAATCCACTGAAAATCCACACCAAGATCCATGGCAAATCTACACCAAGATCCACTGCAAATCCTCACCAAGGTCCACTGCAAATCCATACCAAGATCCACTGCAAATACGCAACAAGATCCACTACAAATTCACACCAAGATCCACTGCAAATACACAACAAGATCCACTGCAAATACGCAACAAGATCCACTGCAAATACACAACAAGATCCACTGCAAATACACAACAAGATCCACTGCAAATACACACCAAGATCCATGGCAAATCCACATCAAGATTCACGGCAAATCCACACCAATGTCCTCTGCAAACCCACACCAAGATCCACTGCAAATCCACACCAAAATCCACAGAATATCCACACCAAGATCCATGACAAATCCACACCAAAATCCACTGAAAATCCACACCAAGATCCATGGCAAATCTACACCAAGATCCACTGCAAATCCTCACCAAGGTCCACTGCAAATCCATACCAAGATCCACTGCAAATCCATACCAAGATCCACACCAAAATTCACTGCAAATCCACACCAAGATTCACTGCAAATACACAACAAGATCCACTACAAATTCACACCAAGATCCACTGCAAATACACAACAAGATCCACTGCAAATACACAACAAGATCCACTGCAAATACACAACAAGATCCACTGCAAATACACAACAAGATCCACTGCAAATACACACCAAGATCCATGGCAAATCCACATCAAGATTCCCGGCAAATCCACACCAATGTCCTCTGCAAACCCACACCAAGATCCACTGCAAATCCACACTAAAAACCACAGCAAATCCACACCAAAATCCACTGAAAATCCACACCAAGATCCATGGCAAATCCACATCAAGATTCACGGCAAATCCACACCAATGTCCTCTGCAAACCCACACCAAGATCCACTGCAAATCCACACCAAAATCCACAGAAAATCCACACCAAGATCCATGACAAATCCACACCAAAATCCACTGAAAATCCACACCAAGATCCATGGCAAATCTACACCAAGATCCACTGCAAATCCTCACCAAGGTCCACTGCAAATCCATACCAAGATCCACTGCAAATCCATACCAAGATCCACACCAAAATTCACTGCAAATCCACACCAAGATTCACTGCAAATACACAACAAGATCCACTACAAATTCACACCAAGATCCACTGCAAATACACAACAAGATCCACTGCAAATACACAACAAGATCCACTGCAAATACACAACAAGATCCACTGCAAATACACAACAAGATCCACTGCAAATACACACCAAGATCCATGGCAAATCCACATCAAGATTCACGGCAAATCCACACCAATGTCCTCTGCAAACCCACACCAAGATCCACTGCAAATCCACACTAAAAACCACAGCAAATCCACACCAAAATCCACTGAAAATCCACACCAAGATCCATGGCAAATCCACATCAAGATTCACGGCAAATCCACACCAATGTCCTCTGCAAACCCACACCAAGATCCACTGCAAATCCACACCAAAATCCACAGAAAATCCACACCAAGATCCATGACAAATCCACACCAAAATCCACTGAAAATCCACACCAAGATCCATGGCAAATCTACACCAAGATCCACTGCAAATCCTCACCAAGGTCCACTGCAAATCCATACCAAGATCCACTGCAAATCCATACCAAGATCCACACCAAAATTCACTGCAAATCCACACCAAGATTCACTGCAAATACACAACAAGATCCACTACAAATTCACACCAAGATCCACTGCAAATACACAACAAGATCCACTGCAAATACACAACAAGATCCACTGCAAATACACAACAAGATCCACTGCAAATACACAACAAGATCCACTGCAAATACACACCAAGATCCATGGCAAATCCACATCAAGATTCACGGCAAATCCACACCAATGTCCTCTGCAAACCCACACCAAGATCCACTGCAAATCCACACTAAAAACCACAGCAAATCCACACCAAAATCCACTGAAAATCCACACCAAGATCCATGGCAAATCCACATCAAGATTCATGGCAAATCCACACCAATGTCCTCTGCAAACCCACACCAAGATCCACTGCAAATCCACACCAAAATCCACAGAAAATCCACACCAAGATCCATGACAAATCCACACCAAAATCCACTGAAAATCCACACCAAGATCCATGGCAAATCTACACCAAGATCCACTGCAAATCCTCACCAAGGTCCACTGCAAATCCATACCAAGATCCACTGCAAATCCATACCAAGATCCACACCAAAATTCACTGCAAATCCACACCAAGATTCACTGCAAATACACAACAAGATCCACTACAAATTCACACCAAGATCCACTGCAAATACACAACAAGATCCACTGCAAATACACAACAAGATCCACTGCAAATACACAACAAGATCCACTGCAAATACACAACAAGATCCACTGCAAATACACACCAAGATCCATGGCAAATCCACATCAAGATTCACGGCAAATCCACAACAATGTCCTCTGCAAACCCACACCAAGATCCACTGCAAATCCACACTAAAAACCACAGCAAATCCACACCAAAATCCACTGAAAATCCACACCAAGATCCATGGCAAATCCACACCAAGATGCATGGCAAATCTACACCAAGGTCCTCTGCACATCCATAACAAATCCACACCAAGATCCACTGCAAATCCATGACCAATCCACACCAGCATCCACTGTAAATCCACACCAAGACCAATGGCAAATCCACACCAAGACCCACAACAAATCCACACAAGGATCCACTACAACTCCACACCAAGATTCACTGCAAATCCACACTAAGATCCAGGGCAAATCCACACTAAGATCCAGGGCAAATCCACACTAAGATCTAGTGCAAATCTGCGTTGATGTTCTCATGAATTTGTTGCAGATTTTCCACTGTGGACAACAGGTCTCGTCTGGACGTACCCACGGGGCCCTTTTACACAGGACAATTGTCAAGAGCAGAAGCGCCTAGTAGTTGTCCCAGCAATAATCCCTCTGTGCTTTCACACAGGAGAGATGATCACTCCGTGAATGCAGGCGAAGATCACTGTGGCCGCCTGCTTCCATACACAGTGAACAGGCCATCATTCATACATGAACGGTGGCCTTTTTTACACGGTCCAATTATCGTTGAATTTTTAAGACTGCACAATCCACATAAAAAGCGATAAGCGAACAAATTATTGTTGGTCTTGCGGATCGTGCAGACTTTTACGGTGAACGATATTATTCATATTCCCACAATTGAGGGATGCTCATTCTGCGTAAAAAGGCCCTTGGGCTTCAGACATATTACAGGCATGACAAGGAATCTTCAATATTGAGCTACTTCATCTTTATAGCTCCTTACCGCATGTGCATGGAGACAGCTCCATTGAAATGAATGGTTGCAAACAGGCGCTGCCTTATGTTGGACGGTTCCTTGCATGGCACCTTCTGTTGCCCGTCTTCCCATACGATCTTACATTACACATTTGCTTATGTTCAGTATAACAAATCATTATTGTATTTTTAGGCATAAAACAACATTAGTATAAAATGGAAACGTGTGTACGCGCCAGTCCAGAGCGTAGCGAATAATGAATCCATCTGTTCAACTCTCCCTATAATATTGCCTGGGTCCTAAAACTCATCCACACTCAACCAGAAAGACATCACATATTCATTAAGACACAGGAACATTTCTGCATGGATAGAGAGCCTCAAAAGATTTTGTCGGAATCAGCCAAAAATAGGTTTCGCTTTAATATCTTGTTTGCAAATTTTTTTATTTTTTTTTGCACCGACAACACTAAATAGTTTATAAGCCACGCCTGATTGATCTGCAAATATAAGAACGGTACGTATGCTGCATTATGTATGATATTATCACAAGCCTGGGCTTACTGATAGCAGAACAGCTATATACCAAGATCCAAGGTTCAATTATATGGTGATATGTCATTATATATGCAGATTAAAGGGATTTTCCGCAAAAATACTATTGATGACCTAGCTACCGCTCGGGACACCGTCTGATCAGCTGACTGGGCGCCTGCTGTCAGCGCTCGTAATATAAAGGGGTCGGAGCAGAAGCCACTGTGTAGTGGCTGACGCTTGTAACTGCCGATTGGGGTCTCCTTGAAATTAATTGGAGCTGTTGTGTCTGTAATTATATGTGCCAGCCACTGGGGGCAGAGTAGTGACTTCCACACTGGACTTAGGTCGGTTTCACAAGGGCGCTAATATTGTGTGAGATTTGTGCGTTTTGCGAGACGCACAAATATGAATCCCATTCTTTTGAACAAGGTCATACACATGAGCGATGTTTCCCTGCATGACACCAAGATGCAATGCTATGCGGGAAACAAATCACGGCATGTTCTTCATGCTGCATGTTTGGGCATCGCAGCGCCCGTTATTTTCAATGGGTCCGGCAGCAGCATCGCACTATGTGCAAAGTGCACGCGATGCGACGTCTACCACTGAAAACAATGGGAGGAGCTCCGCAAACCTCCGCCATGGCCAACGGTCATCAATAGTATTTTCAAGGAATACCCCTTTAGATCAGATTCACATGAGCGTATGTGTATTTGCGCATGCACGAGTGTAGCATTTTTGCACGTGCATTAGCGTATTTTATTGTACTTTGTGCACCTGCAAGGCATGTTCATTTGCGCACAGCAAACAAAGACGCACCAATTTAAATGGCTAATTGGTCTAATGAGTTCCAAATGAGCTCTTTTTCTAGCAGAATTACACAGTTTATCACACTTCTCCTTGCGTATAGCGTACACATTTGTGTCTCCGCCATTGACTTCTATGGGGACAGGAAAATTGAACATACTGCTGTTTTTTTGCACAACTAAAATGCTCCAGAAAATATGTGCACGTGAACGAACCCATTGGGTTCTATTCTCTGAATATTGCACACACAAATAGGTTTGTGCGAATCTTGCCTTAACGTATAATTTATGTAAACAATCTTCAGAACATTCTGCTGGAAGTAACAAAGTTTCACTTGACACTTAATGCATCAAATAAACTGCTGGACAAAATTTTTTTTGCATTTTCAATAGCTTTTCAATGACTTTTGTTGGCTTAGCATAAAATGATTCTTTTCGGTAAGTTATCAGGGAAGAGCTTTACATATAAGCCCTTTCCTGAAAAACAAGAATTTTAGTGTAAAAAAAAAAACCTTACCTGTCCGCCGCTGCCATGTCCCCGTGGGAATGAAGAACAGATGTTTCCTTCATCCCTGCGAGGAAAAAGAAATCTGTGACAGATGAGGCAAAGGAATTCTTCATCCCTGCAGGGGAATGAAGAATTCCCTACCACAGCTGTCACAGATGACAGCTGCGGTAGGGGATCCAGCTGCCAGCATCCTGTAATTGTTTTTCAGGGAAGGGATTTAAATATAAGCCCTTCCCTGAAAAACAAGAAAAAATGGTGATTGAAAAAAAAAAGAATACTCACCTTTCTTCAGCAGCCAGGGCTCAGCCGTGTCCAGCTGGCTCTTCTCCCTGCACTGCTCTCAGTACTATTCAACAGACGGGGATTTAAAATCCCTGCCTGCTGAATGGGCTGACTTTGATTGGCTGAACACTGTGACCAATCAGAGGCAGCTCTCAGCTATTGAATGACATCTGAGAGCTGCCTCTGATTGGTCCCTGCGCTCAGCCAATCAGAGGCAGCACTCACCCATTCATGAATTTATGATGGTCTGATCATTTTGGCCCAAAAGAGGCACTGTGTCTTATTTTCAGGGGGCGTATACTTTGAATTCCCCCGCCTTTAGCAAGTAAGAGCTGTGATTGGACCAAGCACCAGCCAATCACAGCCCCCTGAAAATCAGGGTAGGGCTTATTATTGGGGAAACACGGTATATATATTTTTTTTTAATTTATTTCATTTTGTAATTTTTTTAAACTTATTTTTGTAACTATTTTTTTATCATCTATGTCCCCAATGATGTTATTTATATAAGGCCTCTGGGGTCATTCACAGCGGGTTTTTTTATTTGCGCCTGCAGAAATACAAAATCTGTATTAAAAAGTGAGCTGTCACATGTTATATAGACTATGGCATGAGTTCCCATTGAATTAAATGGAATGTGGGTTTGCTTTGGAATTTGGTGCAGAATCGGCATCAATTCTATGTCAAATTCAGCAGCAGAAATCACAAGAAAGTGTGATACTTAAAAAAAAAAGATACATATTTCTAAAAAAGAAAATGACTGAGGGTGCACTCACACGAGCATGTGCTGTACATAGGTACAAAACTGCGCACCAACGTACGTACACAAACACGCATGAATGCAGGTTTGTGCCCATTGCCATCAAAGGGGACTCCCCGCTGGGAATATTGATGCGCACCACAGACCTATGGTGCACACATGCTTTGCAGGTATGTGCGTTTGCACGCCTGTAAAACATGAACATGTGAACACACCATAGAGAACCAAGGGTTCTAATAGGCGTGTGTTTTTGTGCGCACAATTGTACGCACATAAACACGCTCGTGTGAATCCACCCTGACCGCTGACACTAACTAAAACCATCACCATTAGAGATGAGCGAGCCTGCTCGGATAAGGCAATTACTCGAGTGAGCATCGCTCTTCTCGAATAACTGCATTCTCGTCTGAGCATGCGCAGGGGGGGGGGGGGCGGCGGGGGGGCGCAGGGGGTAGCGGGGGGAAGAGAGAGAGATCTCTCTCACTCTCCCCCCCGCCCTCCCCGAGCACCTTTGGATGAGAGTGCAGTTACTCAAGAAGAGCGGTGCTCGCTCGAGTAGCTGCCTTATCCGAGTGTGAACACACCATAGAGAACCAATGGTTCTAATAGGCATGTGTTTTTGTGCACACAATTGTACGCACATAAACACGCTCATGTGAATCCACCCTGACCGCTGACACCAACTAAAACCATCACCATTGGAGATGAGCGAGCCTGCTCGGATAAGGCAGTTACTCGAGTGAGAATCGCTCTTCTCGAGTAACTGCATTCTCGTCCGAGCATGCTCCGGGGGGGGGGGGGGGGTGAGCAGGGTGTAGCAGGGGGAAGAGAGAGAGATCTCTCTCACTCTCCCCCCCCCCCCCCCCCCCCCCCCCCGCCCTCCCCGAGCACGCTCGGACGAGAATGCAGTTACTCAAGGAGAGCGATGCTCGCTCGAGTAACTGCCTCATCTCTAATCACCATATGCACCCTGTAATCCAAGACTATACAACTTCAATATTAAAACATCCAAATCAAAATGAGGAACCCATTCCTGTACTTTAGTAGCGTAAATATACTAATTTTAAAAAGAACTGAACATTTAAAAAAATTAGCTTTTTACTCCAATAAAACTAAAAAGCGTGGGGAAAAATCAAATAAAAAAAGTCTCACTTTTCAGAAGTTTTTAAAAACTTTAGTTACTTTTTAATTTGTTATGAGCCTGTGAAAAACTAGAAACTATGTAAAAAAAATGGCAGTCACTCCTAAGCCGTTAATGCAATATTGTCCTTACACCTCTTCAATTAACGTCTATACTTCATTCACATCTTCACGGCTTTGTTTCATCCATTGTGGTGATGTACAAAGGCTACATTATAAACTTGTATCGCTGCTTCAATATTTATAGACCCAACTTTAATTACAAGAATTTAGATAGATTTCAAACTAATGGAGACTTTGAAGACTGCCGGTCGCCAAATTGGAATTGATGGACCCTGCAGAGTGATAGAAAAGATTTGTAACCGAAGACAAGAAGTGCCACAAGACGTCTTGTGCATCAGCACTCCAGAAATGGTTCCAATGCCATAATTTAATTATTCCCCATAGTCTGCTTGATCCGGTTGTCATTGTAATCTGGAGAGAGAGCAGGAGTCTAATCAGGACTGCAAGTCAATGAAAGAAAATCTGTAAACACTCATGAAATAATCATTGTAATGAAACATCTTGCCAGCAAATGACACGCTGAGACATTGCGCAGGAAATAAGAGCGGATCAAGAAAATAAAGCCTTTTGTTCGGTCTTTGAGTCGCATAAACAAAGTCTGAGTCCTTTAGCACCGAGATCTTGTTCTAAGTGGATAAATACAATTACAGCCATACTGACTGTAAATGAAGATACATAGTAGAGCATATGATAAGCCGCAGTACAAAGGAATGCATCGTATTACAGCTCTACAGGTTGCTATTCAAGGGTATTGTGAAGAAAAGATTTGTTTTTCTGTATGTTATGCTGAGATAAAATGACAGGTTGAATAGAAGTTGTGGAGCTCAATTTGTCTTTAGATCCTTCTTCTGTATACCACTAAGTAAAGTCATATGGGCTAATGGTGCATGCTGAAACATCGTATTGACCATACAAATAGTACTCTATAGATCTGCATAACACTGATTGGTAATATGGTCATGTACTTCAGGCTTAAAGGGGTTAAAACAAAATCTAAAGTTACCCCCTATACATAGGATAGGGGATAATTTTATGATCAGTGGGGAGCCGACCACTGGGGATCCCACTGATCCCAAGAAAGGGGGTCCTGACGGTCCATGCCTGACTGGAGTGGAAGATGTATATTAGAGATGAGCGAGCATACTCGCTAAGGGCAATTGCTCGAGCGAGCATTGCCCTTAGCGAGTACCTGCCCGCTCGAGAGAAAAGGTTCGGCTGCCAGCGCGGGTGACAGGTGAGTTGCGGCGGGGAGCAGGGGGGAGCAGGGGGGGGCGAGAGAGAGATCTCCCCTCTGTTCCTCCCCGCTCTCCCCCGCCGCTCCCTGCCCGCTGCCGGCAGCCAAACCTTTTCTCTCGAGCGGGCAGGTACTCACTAAGGGCAATGCTCGCTCGAGCAATTGCCCTTAGCGAGTATGCTCGCTCATCACTAATGCATATGCATGCTGCTGCTGCATTCACTTCACTTGCGATTGCTGAGAACTTATTCAGCAGTATTCATGTGCTTTCATTGAGATGAATGAAGAGGCATTGCACATGTATGTCCTCTGCTCCATTCAGGGGTAACTTTAGATTTTTGTACAATCCATTGAAAGGGAATGTGTCACCTAAACTACTATTTGTGGAGAGCTGGTAAGACACAGATTACAAGGATGTGATTATGATCTCTGAACTCACTTTCACTTCCCTACAGTAAAGCCCCATTTACACGCAAAGATGATGGCTCAAAATTCGTTCAAAAGATAGAATGATTGACAGTTTGAGCGATTATTTTGCATTAATGTCCATTAGCAGCTTATTAGCTTAATTTGCATGTAAATGAGCCTCCCTGAGCCATATGCAGAGAACAGCAGGTGGTCTGTTATCTGTATACAGCCCCTTTGTTCTACCACAGGACTGGAGCTGAATACAACGTTATCAGCGCTGATGTGGGGAACCATAGTGTGCAGTCGCTGCTATTGGCTCTCTGGCCAAACTATGAATTTTAAACTCAACTAAAAATCATCGTTCAGACGAAAAGTAAACGATGGTAGCATTTACACACAACGATCATTGCTCAAAAGACATCATTTGGGCGAATTTTGAGCAATAATTGTTGCATGTAAATGGGGCTTAAGTTGACAAATGGTCAATCATTGCATGATAATGAAACATCTAGGAATCCTGCAGCACTGTTTCTCTGAGCTTAGGTGTCCGGGTGATGCCTTAAAATGCCTAGACTGCATGCGGGCTTACTGAGGGGTGGGAGTGAGTTTAGAGATGATAATGACAAGTTTGGCCAATGTGTCTCTTCAGCTATCTAAAAATTCTAGAAGATCATGGGGAGTTTTCATGATAATAGATTCTCTTCAACTTCCAAACAACTCAGGGTTGGAGAAAAGGACTTTACAGCTTACCCTAAATACAGCTCGGGCAATGTGACTACAGAGGAGCTGCTTCTCTAAAGGTCGTAACTCCAGTGGCTAAAGCATCGGTGCCACAATGTACACTTTCCCCATAGGGCTTTTCCTGCCCTGCCTAACTCACTATCCGCACCTCCCATGGGGTTAATGGCGCAGAAGACTATCATTCCTATAGCCAGTGACAGTAGCAGTTGACTAAACAAGTTGCTATATTGGCTACAATATGGGAACTAATGGTTACAATATCTATTAGGGTCAGACTTTGGAGAATAAAGTAAAGGTCTGTCCGTATCAAGCAGTCCATCTGTATTTCCATAAAGAGAATGAAGCCAACGAAGCTGCAACATAATCTCTGAATAACTGGAATGTAATAAACACCAACTACACATCTAGCGAATGCAGATTATCACACATCCATTTACTGCACTGATGGAGGCCATAATACTGTATTAATAGCGCAATTGTTTCCCCTTGGATGATTTTATTGGCTCTGCTTCCAGTTCGGAGGTATTTGTATATGAAATAGAATGAATCTGCTGCGAGGCAGTTCACCTCTGTATCCTCACTCCTATCTCCTGTCCCTGCCTGATAAATAAGTGACTTTACCGCTATTGCCATACTGTTCAGAGCAATACAAGGAAGACCTGTAGGAAAATGTACAATGTATTCTCAATTAAGTGTAAAGAAACCAGGCACATCTGACCTAGATGCAAGACTCCTAGGCATAACCAGGAGTTTTTGGTGCCCCAAGTCCAGTGGAGGTTGCCAATCCTTACCCACTAAGACCTACTGTACAAGCAAAACTCTGAGAAGATAGAACGTTCTTCTATTGCTTAACTGTCCAATGACGACACTCCTTGTACCACTGTAGACAGGTCGATGCATCTCCTTTGAGGGCAACCCCTAAAAGATAGTCTCAATACACAGATTAGGAATATATAAAAAAATCTTTATTTACCAATCATATTAAAATATTTCTATATTGCAACAAGAGAGTGCAGCCGTCACACAAAAACAGTCATCATCAGTCAAATATGCATTAATATAATGGTTGATGTCCCATATACGTGTTACAATGTCACTGTGAAGGTATTATGCCACCTCCCTTATTTGCATATTACCCAGAGGAGCATGAATGGCCTTTTGAGTCTCCTCACTCACCGTCTAGGTGCTCTCCCTAAGGAGACTACGGTAGTAATTATTAGGACATTATAGTGGCAGTGTTTCTGGTGGCGCATTACACTCACAGTAGCTTGATTACCACAAAAGACAAACACAGCTTGGCTCCTCCCACAACAGTGACATCACCAGAGGTCCTTCAGCCCACAGGATCTCTATGGTGGTGGTAGTTCAGTGTGTTCTGCCAGGACTGCTGAGTTATGTAGTAGAATTATAGTACCAGTGTTTCTGGTGGAGCAATGTGCTAGATGGTACATGCACACACACAGCTCTACTACATCACACACAGCTTGGCTCCTCCCACAGCAGTGACATCACCACAGGTCCTTCAGCCCACTGGATCTCTGTGGTGGTGGTAGGTTGTCGTCTTCTGTAGGACTGCTGAGTTGTGTCTTCTGAGATAATAATGGCTTAGTTGTATTATCAGTGTGTTGTTCTTCTGTTGGTCAGACTCTGTGTTTTATATATGTTGTAGGACCTTTGATGGTGTCACCAGGGGGTAGACCGATGACCTTACCAGGGGTGGAGCATGAGAAGCACTCACACACATACAGACAGACAAGTGGTCATTAGTATTGAAAAGATAATGTATAACAAGCATTGTATCAAAATACATTAATAGCAGTCACATGTTACAATGCAAAATGAATGAACATACTTATACCATATATAGCACCGACCAAGATGCACACCCTGACACGGGGTATTGCCTAAAAGATGGCTTCTTCTGTTTGGTTGGTTTAGGTATATCAGGTTGCTCTTTTAAAGTATGTTAAGAATGTAATTATCATTTGCAGGTGTTGTTTTACCCCAGTAGGGCATTTTTGCAGCCAGCACCTCACTTATGAGAACTAATTAGCTGTTCATCTTGTCCTTACAGGAAGGGGGGCAGTTATTCCTAAAAATGGTAAGATGGAAATAGGGATTCAATTGTGTTCCCTCCAAGCATTCCCCTACAGAAAACAAATTCATGAACAAGGTTTCCTTCTCCAACATATATGTCTCTCACCTGTCTATGCCGAGAGTGAAGTAGACATCTAATAAACGGGGATGTGGATAAAGATGTAAACAAGACCAAAGGTCTATTACAACACATATATCCCCTTCGGAAAGTAAATTTTCATTAAAAACACAACATTTATGATGTCCCTAGCGGGACTCGAACCAGGAATCCTCGCATAACAACAGTATTATCTATTGTACCACAAGTCTAAATACCTACAGCTGAATATAAATAGTATATACCATCTTAAAACAGTGCAAAGGTAACTGATATATAAATATATCCCATACAAAACTTACAAAATAAGAGACACACAGTGAAAAAAATAAATAAAAAGTGCACCCCCATGTGAAGTGTAGAGTAGTTATAGAGCGAGTGATGTCATAACTACGTCTGCCTCCAGAGTCAGAGAAAGTCGGCACGCTGTCGATATTGGTACAGACTACACATTTCCCACATGGTCTGCATCCTCATTTGGGACCTCGACCACCAAATGCTCTTGACCTGTTTTCTGGGAAGTAGCTCCGCACTAGTTTGTCACTAAGACTGTCAGATCTCCTACAAGTAAGTGATGGGTATGGTTTCAACGTTGCTGACAATGCAGGATCAACCATAAGGATTCTCCAGTGTCTTTTCAATATCCTCTGCATCTCGTTCCACCTTGAGTGATACTTAGAAATAAATCTAACCACATGATCATCATCATTCCTGTGTTTTTTAGACAATAGATCTTGCTCTTCTTCGCCTGATGATATCCTTTATTAATCATTTTCTTATTATACCCACGATTTAGAAATCTTTTAGTTAAATCTCTTGCTCTTTCTTCAAATGTCTCATCCTTCGAACAAATTCTTCTTAAGCTCAAAAATTGACCTGTTGGAATATTTTCAATAAGAGCTTTTCGATGTGAGGATCTTGCGTGTAAAATAAAATTAAATGAAGTAGGTTTACGGAATATATCAGAGTGAATGTATCCTTTATCATCATGTATATGTAGTATCATAACGAGGAATTCTATGTCAGTTCGTCCATATTTATATGTCAATTTGATATTAACATCATTGGTGTTGAGATTGGTCATAAATTCATGAAACTCTTCCACCCCACCCTGCCAAACAAAAATCAATATAACGCAACCATCTTCTTTGAGAGAATTAACCAGGCTGAGTTGACCAAAATAGTTCCATTTTTTAACCTCTGTCTTTGAATATTACAGTGGATCCATATTAATATATGAACGGCACTACCCTGTTAAAAGTAATTTGACACCTCAGCAAGAATCAAAAGTAGCATTTATTTACATTTGTTAACCCCAGTTACGTCCTGGAGCATCGGGGTATGTAAGGAGAGAGATAGCACGGCATTCTCCCTCCATACATCGTGAGCGCCGGCTGTTTCTTACAACTGACACCTGGCGGCAACAGCTCCAATAAGCCGCGCGGCTCATCGGAGCTGTTAACCTTTTAAATGCCCCCGGGTGATGTTCCAGGGTGCATATTAGCCTTTTACTCCCCACTTCTACACGAGCCAACCTAAACAACCAATCACCGTGAATCAGCCAAACCAAATAACCAATCACCGGGAATGAGTAAATCCAAACAAGCAATCAGGTTGCGAATGGTATGGATTTGGGGAGTAATATAGATATATGCTTCCAGGGTCTCGTACGCCCTTCCCCACAATGAGATCGCAGGGAGCCGTGTAGGTGTCACAGCAGCTGGGGGCCTTCTGAGAGGCCCCAGGGCTGTATTGACAGAAAGCCTATCCAGCCATGCCCGTGGGGTGCTTTGATAGAATGATCGCAGTATGATGTAATAGCATTACATCATACTGCAGGAGCCATCAAAGCATCGCAAGTTGCTCTCCCCTCTGGGGACTAAAAAAAAAAGTAAAAATAAGATTAATGAAGTTTTACTAATTATAAAAAAGTAATAAAAGTTAAAAGATGGAGTAGTGGGATTCATCACTCCAAAGAACATTCTTCCATTGCTCAACTGTCCAATGAAGACCCTCATGCACCACTGTAGATGGATTGATGCATCCTCTTTGAGAGAACTTGCCAGATGTTTGGAGAATGAATGGAGGGAAATACCAACTGAATTTTATTATACGTTAATAGAAAGTATGCCGTGGACAGTATCCGATGTCATTAGGGCCAAAGGAGGCCCTGTTACGTATTAGCACATGGAAATACGGTCAAACCTCTAGTTTCGTTGGTAATCTGTCTGAAAGCAATCGGCCAAACTTGAAACCAATGAAATTCGAGGCAATTATTTCCATAGGAATCAATGTAAATCCAATTAATTTGTTCTAGACATTTAAAAAAAAAAAAATACAAAACCACATTTAATAGAGAATAATTATGGTTTTTAATACCAATAACATTAAAAAAAATGAATATAAAAGACTACTGTAAAGAATAACTGAATATTTAACATGTTATTTTATTGAACATGTTACTGTGTTATCTGTGCTGTTACATAGGACTGCAGGTCACACCTACTACATCATCTGTCCTCGGTGTTATCTGTGGTGTTACATAGGGCTGCAGATGATATCATTGTCTGTCCTCAGCGTTATCACGGTGTTCTCTGTGGTGTTACATTGGACTGCAGGTGGCATCACTGTGTTATCTGTCCTAAGTTATTACTGTGTTATCTGGGTAAACATGACCGCTTACATGACACTACAGTACTGTTTTACTAGCACCCCCAGTGACACTGGAGAAGGGCGGGTAGCATTTCAGCATCAGGAGGAGACACTGAGCAGGAGATCACCGGGGCCGTGTCAGCTAGTCTTTAGAAGCGTAACTATAGTAAGTGTAGGAGATGCAGCCTCACCCAGGCCTTAAAGCCATAGGGGCTCATAAGGACTCTATTCCCCAGACCAATACTATAAATGAAGCAATATAATTAAGGGGCCCTGCAGCATCAAGTTACAATTCTGCTCATCATCATTTTCCCTTTGAGTAGTTTATTTCAATTCTAATTCTAATTACAAACCTCTGACCATTTTATGTATATAGCTTCTATGCAGACCGATACAGCAAGAAAGAGTAAGTGAGCCTTTTGGAATTACTTGGATTTCTGCAATGATTACCAATAGAATGTGGTTTGATTGCTAAGTCACAACTATAGATAAACACAGTCTTACTAAACTAATAACACACAGACCGTTGTGCCATTCATGTCTTTTATAGGGCACATTGAGAATGATCCCAGTGCACGGAGAAAAAGTAATCGAACTTCTGTGTTAATTACTTGCCCTAGAGCTAATTAGCAAAAGGTAATTCAGTTAAGATGAGATTGGACATATGGGTTTTACCACGCGTTGCCCATTGAATAAAGACACACAAAGCCTGGTTACTGACAAATCTACCTTTCTCAAGAAAAATTGGTTAATGTGAAACAACTTTTATGAGACAACTGTTTTAACTACTACAACTCGTCCGAAACACAGCATTTTCACTTGCCATAAAACTGTAGTATATAACAGCCAAATAAATACTGTGCAATTACTCTTTTGAGCATACTCAATGAATATTGACATTTGTACCTGTGGAGGCAATTAGACAGATAATCTGAAAAGTTTGGTTCAGCTGGTCCACCAAATTTCAGCAAATAAGTTTTGTTCAATCTGAATTATTTCAAACCAAACTGGAGCTTCACCAATACCCCTAAAACTAGTGTATAACAATACAATATAAGAGACATATAACACTCTGAGGTCACGTAGGAGTGTATCTAAGGACTTTTGGGCTGTTTTAAGGCAAGGTTAATGAAGAAAAAAAGAAGAAAAAGAAGGAAAAGCGATGATGAAGGAAAAGTAGGGAAAAAGGGAGGAAGAAAAAGAAGAAACGTTTTTGCTTCTTCTTTTTCCATCTTATTTTGCTTTTTCCTTCTCCTTTTTTCCTTCATTTCCTGCTCTTCTTTTTCTTTCTTCTTTTGGAGCGTTTGGCTGAGACAAGCCACCTGAGATTCAGGTTCTTGCCAAACCAAATGTTTAGCAAATCAAAACCCAAAATAGGTTTAGATTGTTTCAATCCGCTCATTACCTCTAAGGATCCAATATAAATGATCGAAGTACACCTACAACTGGGGATTTATTCTCTACATACAGTATAAAAACCTCTTGACTGTTATGAATGCAAGTTGCTGCAAATATGTAGACCTGCATTGGCAATGGCCTGGTGTCAGCTTTGCTGTAAGGGAGGCACAAGTTATCAACTGCTCTTGGTGATAATGGTTGACAGATTTTGCTTTTACTACACAGACATCCAAGTCACTAGGATGCAAAGACGCCATACAACCCTACACACCTGTATAGTGGCCCATTGAGTTAACCCTTCTCAGACATTTTATAGATATCCTTGCCTAAATTTCTCCGGTTAGTAAAGGTCAAGGTAAAGACAAGTGAGCCGTTTACACAGAGCTTCTGCTGTCAAGAAACCTTTATAAAAATCCCTTTACTTTCCAGACAGCTACTAATTTCTCAAAGAGGCAGATGTTATTGATCCTAATTCCGGGTCCCAGACCAGCAGCTCTCGTGTTCTTTGGCAAGCGGCATAGATTATAGTTGTCATATAGCAGCTGCATATCATTGCCTTGGGACTCCTGATATTTTAATATTCAGCTATGATACATTCTTAGAAAGAAAATGAAGAGAAAAGTTTGAAGTCAGAGGAGGTTTGTGGTCTGTTCTGCATATTCGTGACTTTGAGGCATTTCTTCTACTTATGCACAGAGGCATCAGTGTGAATTAAGGATACATTCTTTCCTAAATTCCAATTTACCTTGAAGATGTCCGTTCGCTGAGCTTGATATTAAAATGATTTATCTTTTACTATAGTACAGTGTCAAGCTGAGAAATTGGAGTTTGTAACTAATATAAAGATATGTCAGGCATGAAAGTATCTTCCCCCTTCATAAATGCAAAGGATGACAAAAACCCTAATTCTCACCCCCTAGTCATCCTCACATCAGTGCTAGGGACTGGATGGCTGCCACTATATTGCTCCTTCTCTGCAGCTGAACCAGAAGTGAAGACGTTTATCCATAATTGTCACCCAGAGCTATGATGGTTGGTGGTATGCAAAAGTCCGCACTTATTAGGGACACTACTTAATAGTTACCTTTTAAGTTCTTGTAAGGCACTAAACTATATAACAACATGTAAAAGCTGGGGACATTGCTTAAAGTGTGAGTCAGTCGCTCGGGACCTCAATTCATCAGCTGTTCCGGCACTTGCTGTCATCAGCAAAACACATAGGGTACAGAGCGAAAGCAGATAGCTCTGACCCCTATGTAGTGGCCTGCGTTGGTAATTGCAGGTGCAGCTCTTGTAGTCAGAGGCAGAGATATAGGCTCATAGACCCTGGTTCGAAAGTTCAGTTTGCTCCCCCTCTGCACAATGTCTCTTCAAGGTTGCCGGCTGCAGCTCATCTGTTATTTCCAGCGGCATTGCTTAGTCTCTTAAATGATGCAATTACCCTTCAGGAGGGTAATAGCACCTCCTTTTATGTACCAAAATATAATTGTGCCCTCACTCAGTTATAATGTCCTCATTGTGCCCACCAAAAAATAATGTATCCCACAGTAATAATGTATTCCTTTGTGCCCCCACAAAGTAAAATGTGACTGCCTTCGAGCTCCAACACAGTAAAAAAAAAAAATATATATATATATATATATATACACACACATTGCTGTTGTACCTTGGTGTATGGCCTGCCAGGACATTCAGAGAGAGGTCACATGACTTTGTTCATTCCAATTTTGGTGCTATAGGCTGACACGACCTCAGCAGCACACTGATTGGTTGAAGGCTAAGTATAAAATAAAGATCCTTTTCTTGGCCTCTGAAGTGATGCAGCAGCTTTTGACTGAACAAGAGAGGCTTGTACTGATGAGAGCTGGCAGCACGGATTAAGCTGTGTATGGACACAAGATGATTCTGCAGGCAAAGCACACAACCTGTCAATGGAATCCTGGACTGGATCCAGCGTAAAGACCAAAGGGACAGCCAAAGAGACTAACCATGGAAGCATCCAGATACCTATGGTGTCTGGTCGTGAGTACAATTGTCCCATAATACAGCAACCTCAAAGGACAGTGTACAGTTTAAGTTTTATATATATATGCATATACACTCTTTGTAAAAAAAAAAAAGCACGCATCTAGAAGGTGTTGTAGTTATGCTGCAGCATGCAGTTCCATCTCAGGTAGATATACAAATGATGAGAGTTGTGGTTGGATTAGATGAACGGTCTTGTCACCTGAGGTCCTATAAGTGGTCCCACCCTTGGCCTATAAAAGGCTCTCAGAGGCTCCTTGTGTGTAGTGACCTCTTCTTCCGCTTGTGTGGAGCTTGTTGACCACTAGACGCCTCTACGATGCCGAGAAGAGATTTCACCCAGTTAACAGAGTTTGAGAGGGGCGCATTATTGGGATGTGAGGAGCTGGATGGTCATATCAATGAGTTGCCCGCTTCCTAGGCCATTCCGACCAGACTGTTAGGAGTTGTTAAGACTAGTGGATGCATGAGGGCACACAAGGCGACTGGGCTCAGGACACCCTTGACAGATCACCAGTAGAGAGGATTGTCTGGCAAGAACAACGAGCTCCAAATGTTTCGTTGTCCGCCATTCAGAGACAGGTGGCACCATCGTTACAGGCGCCTGTGCCTGTTGGAACCATTTATAAGTGCTTGACTGAAGAACATTTGGACTCCAAGTGTCCATTACTTGTACTGCCTTTGACACCCACCATCGCCTCTATTTGCAGTGGTGTCATGAACGATGAAACTGGACTGCTACCAGTGCTGGTGTGATGTTCTGGGGGGGGGGGGGGGGCATCGCATAGCACAGTCAGTCCCCCCTAGTAGTGGTACAAGGGACAATGACAGCTCAGCGATATGATCAGGACATCCTGCAGCCACATGTGTTCCTCTTATGGCAGCTTCCAAGAGGCATTTTCCAGCAGGATAATGCTCAGCCGCACACACAAGGGGGTCACAGGAATGTCCCCACAACATTGTCACACTTCAGTGGCTGCCCGGTCACCAGATTTATTGCCATAGACTATGTATGAGACCATCTGGGACATAAACTTCTACAGCCTACGAGTTTACATGATATAGAGGCTCAATAACAGCAAATGTGCAGTAATATGCTACAGGATACTATACAGAACCTGCATGCCTCCATGCCCACTCGTATCACATCTTGTATCCAAGCTAGAGGCTGTACAAAAGGGTACTAGAGCCTCTGTGCCTGGCGTTTTACATCTTGTATCCAAGCTAGAGGTGGTACAACAGGGTACTAGAGCCTACATGCCCCCTGTATCACATCTTGTATCCAAGCTAGAGGCGGTACAACAGGGTACTAGAGCCTACATGCTCACCCATATCACGTCTTACATTCAAACTAGAGGCAACCCGACAGGGTACTAGAGCCTCCATGTGTGCCGATTCACATCTTGTGTCCAAGCTAGAGGTGGTACAACAGGGTACTAGAGCCTCCATGCCCATCCGTATCACATCTTGTATCCAAGCTAGAGTCGGTACAACAGGGTACTAGAGCCTCCTTTCAGGTGTTCAGTTTTCCGCAATAAAGTATCCTTTTGCTCTGATATTGTAATCCCTTACATCAATGTTACAATGACACAGAGAAAGTTTCATTCCATCCGAAAACTTCTAGGGCAGGGATTTATTTCTTACAATGACTGTATGTTGTTGGTGGTGTTCAGTGTATGACCATGTATAGAACTAGCTGATACTGACCAAACTGACCAAGTTAGCCAAGTTTCTTGTCTTGTCCATGGGAAACTATCTACTTCTTTTCAGAATGTTCAGTAAATTTTTGTGTATTTGATAAATTTGTGTGAAGCCTCTGCATAAACAGCATTATATTCTGCAATTACACCCTGTTTCACTTCCTCGTGGTGTGCAACAATGTGTGTATCTTGAATTCTCCTCCCATGTCTCATCCACTCCAGCACCTCAGAGCACCGTAGAGGAGGACAAGGGAGGATTCAAGATATACACACTGCCACATGCCGCCAGAAGCGAGAGAACTAAATGGGTATTCTAGAGACTGAAGTTCTTCTCAAGTTTTCACGCATCCTCTGGACTTCCAGAAGTAGCAGAGTACAAAGTATATGGCCACTTCAGTCAGCCGCAGCCGCCAATGCACTAGGGCAGTAATGTCAGAATGAATGGAACACTTGCTGCTCATGCACGGCCAATGCTCCTTTAATTTCAATGAGGCTGATGGAAATAACTAAGCACTTTACACTCGATTATCTCTGGCAGTCCCATTGAAAATTAATGGAGCAGCACTGCGCGACGACTGCTCCACTCAATCTGACTAGTAATTATTATAGTAGCAGTGTTTCTGGTGGCGCAATGCGCCACTGACTGATATGATATAGTGAAAGGGATTGGAGTTGTAAGCACATGGCTGCTGGTTCAGGACCTGTGATGAAGTCCCCATTATTGCACCTCTAGGGTGTTTATGAGAAAATAGATAGCTCTGCTACATGCACGTCACACACACAGTTCTGCTTCATGCATGTGTAACACACACACACCTCTGCTACTTGCGCGTGTTACACACAGCTCTGCTACATGCACATCACACACACACATCACTGCTACATGCATATCCCACACATAGCTGTGCTACATGTATGTCACACACACACAGCTCTGCTACATACATTCTTCATCCCATACAACAGGAATCACAACCAACACAACAGAGTCCTGACAGCACAAACTGATCACCCCCTTGTCATGTGACCCCAGACTCCTCCCACACAGGTGACTGATCACATACTCCTCCATCTCACACGCGCATGGTTCAGCTCCTTCATCTGTCACGCGCACGGCTCTGCTGCTCCATCTGTCATGTGCATGGCTCTGCAAAGTGAAGGACCTGTGATGACGTCACCACCATGTGATCATTAGGGGCGAAGGAATACCTCTTTAAGCATCTAACAGTGCAGGCAGCCTGAGTGTGGAAAAGAGGTCCAGTGGGTCCCCCTGTCTTATGGGACCGTTCACAACTGTAACCCATTAGGTATTGCAGCTGCAATTGCTGCTTTACATTCCTGGGGTTGTGTTGCAATTCCAAACACAACCAACAAGAACGGCACTATTTCTGAAAGAATACAAGAAAATGTCTTATTTTCTGATCTCACAACTATATATATTGGAAATAAATAAATAATTTTAAATATACTGTAACATCATATGAAATCCTAGTACATATTTTTGCTTTAGCCTATATAATACTCTTAGATTAGAGAATATTATAAATGTTAATTGCCTCTAATCGTATATTTTAGCAAAGCTCCAAACGTCACTGCAGATTATATCCTTGAAAGGAAACCAACACAAACAAGCTAAGCCTATTAGAGTAATAAGTTAGTGTTCAGAAACCAAACAAATCACTATATGGAAAACTTTCTGCTTGTTAGGGAAATAGATAAAAGTCTTCTACTGGAAGCCTCTATGGAGAAAAGGGAAAACAAATCAGATTGCAAATGTGTAGGATCCAAAACAAGATCAAAAACATTCGTAGAGAAGTCATAGAGAAACAAAAAGTCATAGAGAAACAAAACTGTGTTCATGTCTGAGATCAAATATTGGTGGGAGAATTGGCGTGAAGATGGCTAGATGCTAAACAAAACTCGTGACCACGATCAAAACATGAAGGGAAACGAAGAATGAAAAATGAAGAATAGTATCAACGCTGAATTCAGTAGGGTCATAGATGCTTCAAAGGCTGATGGGCCGTAAACATGTAGTGCTTGGTCATGGGCTTCAGTCTTGCACAATTGTAAATATACAGCATGGGTTTAAAGCTCCTGCAATCTAGCAAGAACAGGGCAGGTTCTCAGCTACCGTGTTTCACCGAAAGTAAGACAGTGTCTTATATTAATTTTTGTTCAAAAAGGTTTAACTTTTTTACATGTATAGCTGCCTGGACACTATTTAAATTGACTTTTTTAAATTAACTGTTAGCAGGGCTTAATTTTGGAGTAGGGCTTATATTTCAAGCATCCTCAAAAAGCCTGAAGAATCATTTTGCATCCTCAAAAATTCAGGAAAATCATGCTATGTCTTATTTTTAGGGTATGTCTTATTTTCAGGAAAACAGAGTATCAAAGACAGCCGAGGACCTGGAGGAGAAGACCGAAGCTGTTTAAAATTCTTCTGCCTTCTCTTTCCCAGCACATAGCGCTCAATGAGTGAGACTGGATTCAGACGAACGTATATCGGTTGGGTTTTCACGCCCAGCCGATACACGTCGTCTCTCTCTGCAGGGGAAGGCTGGAAGAGCCAGGAGCAGTGCTCTGAGCTCCCGCCCCCTCTCTGCCTCCTCTCCGCCCAACTGCACTATTTGCAACGAGGAGAGGCGGGACGGGGCTAATTTTTGGCACTTAGCCCCACCCCCGTCCCGCCTCCTTTCATTGTAAATAGTGCAGAGGGGCGGAGAGGGGGTGCAGAGGAGGCACAGAGGGGGCGGGAGCTCAGTTCCTGCTCCTGGCTCTTCCATCCTCCCCCCCTGCAGATGAGGACACCGTATATCGGCTCAGCATGAAAACCGATCCGATATACGGTCGTCTGAATCCACCCTGATATTTAGTGAATAGAGGAAGCAGAAGTGCCGTTTCCTCCATTGGGACTGGTGACCTCGGCATAGCAGATCTGTTGAGTCTTAGCAGATCCTTTTGGGTCTTTCTACTATCGTTACTATAGGTGGATGTTTCCTAATGTAACTGGGGGTTCTTTGGATTCTGCTACTACGGATGCCCCAGTGGAAAACTGTGAAATAAGAAAGAAAAAGACAGTGTGAATGATCCCCGGATAGTCTTATATGACATCCTGGGGAACATAGACCTTAAAAAAGTTACAAAAATAAGTAAAAAGAAATACAGAATAAAATATTTTAAAAAATTTCTAAAAAGAAAAAACAACCCACCGCTGACGCCAATTTAAACTGTCGCCATATCCAGCCTGTAATGCGAGACTTACAAATGATGTCAAAACATCCAAAACAAAATGGGGATCCTATTCCTGTATTTTATTTTAATGCAAATATATTGATTTAAAAAATGAACTATAAAATTCAAAAAATCTTTTAATACTCATTATCCGTAATAAATAGAGATGAGCGAACACCAAAATGTTCGGGTGTTCGTTATTCGGAACGAACTTCCCGCGATGCTCGAGGGTTCGTTTCGAACAACGAACCCCATTGAAGTCAATGGGCGACCCGAGCATTTTTGTATTTCGCCGATGCTCGCTAAGGTTTTCATGTGTGAAAATCTGGGCAATTCAAGAAAGTGATGGGAATGACACAGAAACGGATAGGGCAGGCGAGGGGCTACATGTTGGGCTGCATCTCAAGTTCACAGGTCCCACTATTAAGCCACAATACCGGCAAGAGTGGCCCCCCCCCCTCCCAACAACTTTTACTTCTGAAAAGCCCTCATTAGCATGGCATACCTTTGCTAAGCACCACACTACCTCCAACAAAGCACAATCACTGCCTGCATGACACTCCACTGACACTTCTCCTGGGTTACATGCTGCCCAACCGCACCCCCTCCCCCCCACAGCGCACACCAAAGTGTCCCTGGGCAGCCTTCAGCTGCCCTCATGCCACACCACGCTCATGTCTATTTAGAATTGCGTCTGCCATGACGAGGGACCGCAGGCACACACTGCAGAGGTTGGCACGGCTAGGCAGCGACCCTCTTTAAAAGTGGCGGAGCGATAGCCCACAATGCTGTACAGAAGCAATGAGAAATAGAATCCTGTGCCACCGCCATCAGGAGCTGCACACGTGGGCATAGCAATGGGGAACCTATGTGCCACACACTATTCATTCTGTCAAGGTGTCTGCATGCCCCAGTCAGACCGGGCTTTTTAATTCATAGACACAGGCAGGTACAACTCCCTATTGTGAAGTCCCTGTCGACCCACAGCATGGGTGGCTCCCTGGAACCCACCGGCGGTACACAGAAATATCCCATTGCATTGCCCAACACAGCTGAGGTAGTAATGTCGTGCTTAATGCAGGTGGGCTTCGGCCCACGCTGCATGCCCCAGTCTGACTGGGGTTCTTTATAAGTGTACAGATGTAGTAAAAACTCCGTGTGCACCTACAGCATGGGTGGGTGCCAGGAAGCCACCGGCGGTACATAGAAATATCCCATTGCATTGCCCAACACAGCTGAGGTAGTAATGTCGTGCGTAATACAGGTGGGCTTCGGCCCACACTGCATGCCCCAGTCTGACCGGGGTTCTTTACAAGTGGACACATGTAGGTTAAACTCCCTGTGGACCCACTGCCTGGGTGGGTGCCAGGAAGCCACCGGCGGTACATAGAAATATCCCATTGCATTGCCCAACACAGCTGAGGTAGTAATGTCGTGCGTAATACAGGTGGGCTTCGGCCCACACTGCATGCCCCAGTCAGACTGGGGTTCTTTAGAAGTGGACACATGTATTAAAAACTCCGTGTGCACCTACAGCATGGGTGGCTCCCTGGAACCCACCGGCGGTACATAAAAATATCCCATTGCATTGCCCAACCCAGCTGAGGTAACGTCAGCTGTAATGCAGGTGGGCTAAAAATTAATTTGATTACACTGTAGGCGAGGGCCCACAAAAATTGCTGTATCAACAGTACTAATGTACATCCCAAAAATTGGCCATGGCCAGCCAAGAGGGCAGGTGAAACCCATTAATCGCTTTGGTTAATGTGGCTTAAGTGGTAACTAGGCCTGGAGGCAGCCCAGTGTAACGAAAAATTGGTTCAAGTTAAAGTTCCAACGCTTTTAAGCGCATTGAAACTTATAAAAATTGTTCAGAAAAATTATTTGAGTGAGCCTTGTGGCCCAAAGAAAAATTGCCCGTTCAGCGTGATTACGTGAGGTTTCAGGAGGAGGAGCAGGAGGAGGAGGAGGAGGAATATTAGACACAGATTGATGAAGCAGAAATGTCCCCGTTTTGGATGGTGAGAGAGAACGTAGCTTCCATCCGCGGGTGCAGCCTACGTATTGCTTACGTATCGCTGCTGTCCGCTGGTGGAGAACAGAAGTCTGGCGAAATCCAGCCTTTGTTCATCTTGATGAGTGTTAGTCTGTCGGCTGACAAGCGGCTACGCTTATCTGTGATGATTCCCCCAGCCGCACTAAACACCCTCTCCGACAAGACGCTAGCCGCAGGACAAGCAAGCACCTCCAGGGCATACAGCGCTAGTTCAGGCCACGTGTCCAGCTTCGACACCCAGTAGTTGTAGGGGGCAGAGGCGTCACCAAGGATGGTCGTGCGATCCGCTACGTACTCCCTCACCATCCTTTTACAGTGCTCCCGCCGACTCAGCCGTGACTGGGGAGCGGTGACACAGTCTTGGTGGGGAGCCATAAAGCTGGCCAGGCCCTTAAAGACTGTTGCACTGCCTGGGATGTACATGCTGCTCGATCTACGCACATCCCCTGCTACCTTGCCCTCGGTACTGCGCCTTCTGCCACTAGCGCTGTCGGCTGGGAATTTTACCATCAGCTTGTCCGCAAGGGTCCTGTGGTATAGCAACACTCTCGAACCCCTTTCCTCTTCGGGAATCAGAGTGGGCAGGTTCTCCTTATACCGTGGATCGAGCAGTGTGTACACCCAGTAATCCGTCGTGGCCAGAATGCGTGCAACGCGAGGGTCACGAGAAAGGCATCCTAACATGAAGTCAGCCATGTGTGCCAGGGTACCTGTACGCAACACATGGCTGTCGTCACTAGGAAGATCACTTTCAGGATCCTCCTCCTCCTCCTCCTCCTCCTCCTCAGGCCATACACGCTGAAAGGATGACAGGCAATCAGCCGGTGTACCGTCAGCAGCGGCCCAAGCTGTCTCTTCCCCCTCCTCCTCATCCTCCTCATGCTCCTCCTCCTCCTCCTGTACGCGCTGAGAAATAGACAGGAGGGTGCCCTGACTGTCTTCCCCCGCCCCCGTTTCCGAGCGCAAAGCAGCTGCCTTTATGGTTTGCAGGGAATTTCTCAAGATGCATAGCAGAGGAATGGTGACGCTAATGATTGTAGCATCGCCGCTCACCACCTGGGTAGACTCCTCAAAATTACCAAGGACATGGCAGATGTCTGCCAACCAGGCCCACTCTTCTGAAAGGAATTGAGGAGGCTGACTCCCACTGCGCCGCCCATGTTGGAGTTGGTATTCGACTATAGCTCTACGTTGTTCATAGAGCCTGGCCAACATGTGGAGCGTAGAGTTCCACCGTGTGGGCACGTCGCACAGCAGTCGGTGCACTGGCAGCTTAAAGTGATGTTGCAGGGTGCGCAGGGTGGCAGCGTCCGTGTGGGACTTGCGAAAATGTGCACAGAGCCGGCGCGCCTTTACGAGCAGGTCTGACAAGCGTGGGTAGCTTTTCAGAAAGCGCTGAACCACCAAATTAAAGACGTGGGCCAGGCATGGCACGTGCGTGAGGCTGCCGAGCTGCAGAGCCGCCACCAGGTTACGGCCGTTGTCACACACGACCATGCCCGGTTGGAGGCTCAGCGGCGCAAGCCAGCGGTCGGTCTGCTGTGTCAGACCCTGCAGCAGTTCGTGGGCCGTGTGCCTCTTATCGCCTAAGCTGAGTAGTTTCAGCACGGCCTGCTGACGCTTGCCCACCGCTGTGCTGCCACACCGCGCGACACCGACTGCTGGCGACATGCTGCTGCTAACACATCTTGATTGCGAGACAGAGGAGGAGGAGGAGGGTGCTTTAGTGGAGGAAGCATACACCTCCGCAGATACCACCACCGAGCTGGGGCCCGCAATTCTGGGGGTGGGTAGGACGTGAGCGGTCCCAGGCTCTGACTCTGTCCCAGCCTCCACTAAATTCACCCAATGTGCCGTCAGGGAGATGTAGTGGCCCTGCCCGCCTGTGCTTGTCCACGTGTCCGTAGTTAAGTGGACCTTGGCAGTAACCGCGTTGGTGAGGGCGCGTACAATGTTGCGGGAGACGTGGTCGTGCAGGGCTGGGACGGCACATCGGGAAAAGTAGTGGCGACTGGGAACTGAGTAGCGCGGGGCCGCCGCCTCCATGATACTTTTGAAGGACTCCGTTTCCACAACCCTATACGGCAGCATCTCAAGGCTGATGAATTTTGCTATGCGGACGGTTAACGTTTGAGCGTGCGGGTGCGTGGCGGCGTACTTGCGCTTGCGCTCCAACAGTTGCGCAAGCGACGGCTGGACGGTGCGCTGAACTACACTGCTGGATGGGGCCGAGGACAGCGGAGGTGAGGGTGTGGGTGCAAATATAATTTTTTCCCTTTTTTGAAAACGAAAGGCCCCACTGCCTCTAGTGAATGAATAATCTAAGTTTAATAACTGTGCTGTTTTCCTGCTAATGTGTCACAGAACGTGAGGGTAGCAGAGTTATTAACTGTGGCAGAGCAGGTATTTTTTTTCCCAATTAAGGAAAGCAAATGGCGAAGCCAGGAGTAAAACGTAGCTGGGTGCGTATGATTTTTAAAGGTTGCACACGCAGCCGACACGTGTCCACCGCCCTTAGGACGGACAGAGGCCGGACAAATAGAACTATTTTCCGTTTTTTGGCACCAAAAGGCAGCACTGCGTATATTCTATGAACATGAGAAGTTTAATAACTGTGCTGTGTCCCTGCTAATGTGTCACAGAACGTGAGGGTAGCAGAGTTATTAACTGTGGCAGAGCAGGTATTTTTTTTCCCAATTAAGGAAAGCAAATGGCGAAGCCAGGAGTAAAACGTAGCTGGGTGCGTATGATTTTTAAAGGTTGCACACGCAGCCGACACGTGTCCACCGCCCTTAGGACGGACAGAGGCCGGACAAATAGAATTATTTTCCGTTTTTTGGCACCAAAAGGCAGCACTGCGTATATTCTATGAACATGAGAAGTTTAATAACTGTGCTGTGTCCCTGCTAATGTGTCACAGAACGTGAGGGTAGCAGAGTTATTAACTGTGGCAGAGCAGGTATTTTTTTTCCCAATTAAGGAAAGCAAATGGCGAAGCCAGGAGTAAAACGTAGCTGGGTGCGTATGATTTTTAAAGGTGTCACACGCAGCCGACACGTGTCCACCGCCCTTAGGACGGACAGAGGCTGGACAAATAGATTTGTTTTCACTTGTTTTTCCACCAAAAGGCAGCACTGCGTATATTCTATGAATAATAACTGTGTTGTGGCCCTGCCTATACAATTCTTTCCCTGCAGTATCAATGGAGGGTGGAATGCTCTGCAGAAGCGATTTTGAGAAGCAAAAAAAAATGCAGCACAGCTAACAGCAGCCTGGACAGTACTGCACACGGATAAATATGGCCCTAGAAAGGACCATTGAGGTTCTTGAAGGCTACACTCACTCCTAACACTCTCCCTGCCTATGCAGCACTTCTGTCCCTAATGCCAGGTGCAACGGTCTGCAGAGGCGATTTTGAGGAAAAAAAAATTGCCACTGCTAACAGCAGCCAACACACAGCTATTAGTGGCCCTAATAAGGACCTTTGGGGGGTCTTGAAGCCTACACTAACTACCAATTCTTTCCCTACAGCAGCTCCGGTACAAACAGCACTGTCCCTCATCTAACTCACACCGCATCTGAGGCGAACCGCGGGAGGGGCCGACTTTTATGTTCGGGTGACACCTGATCTTCCCAGCCACTCACAGCAGGGGGGTGGTATAGGGCTTGAACGTCACAGGGGGAAGTTGTAATGCCTTCCCTGTCTTTCAATTGGCCAGAAAAGCGCGCTAACGTCTCAGGGAAGGAAGTGAAAATAACCAGAACACCGCATGGTGTTCGTTACGAATAACGAACATCCCGAACACCCTAATATTCGCACGAATATCAAGCTCGGAAGAACACGTTCGCTCATCTCTAGTAATAAAACATAAAAATGGAACAATTTCAATGAAAAAAAGTATTTACAAACAGGCCTGTATGTCACAAAGAAATGCAGCAACAATAGTTTAGGCAGTGCAAAAAAGGGCCATAAAACCATCACTTGCGTAAAATCGCAAAAAAAGTGCCTTGTCCTTTAAGACCGACACACTATGGTGCCTATAGTGGTTGTCCAGTTTTAAACTACTAATGGCCTATTCTAAGGATAGACCATCAGTAGTAGATCAATGGGGTCCTGCTGCCAGGGACCCCTGCTGATCAGCTGTTTGCTGGGCCTATGCGATCATGCACTGAGCTGATTTCCGCAGGAAGTAGGCAGCTCCATTCACCCTGCAGTGGCCGAGCTTGGTATTACAGGTGAAATGTCTATTCACTTTAACGGGAAATGGGTCTGCAATACTAATCTGGGCTACTGCAGTGGGAATGCAGCTGACTGCATCATGCAGAAATCAGATCACTGCATTAACACACCCGGCAACGAATAACTGATCATCAAGAATCCCTGGCAGCAGACCCCTGCTGATATACTATTGATGGCCTGTCCTGTACATAGGCAATCAATAGTTTACAACTGGACAACCCCTTTTAAGGGTTTCAAAATGCAAAGCAATGCACATTTCAGCTATGTCTAGCTAGTCTAAGGTTTATTCAAGCCTTGTATTTATGCTTGCTTGACCAAGGCCCCGTGTTGCTGAAACCTGTGTTACTTTGCATTTTTAAAGGATAATATGAATAAGAATGTAAGACCGCTAGAGATGAGCGAGCCTCACTCTTCTCGAGTAACTGTATTCTTGTCCAAGCAGGCTTGGAGGGGGCGGCGGGGAACGGAGGGCGGCGAGGGAAAGCGGGTGGGAGCAGGGGGGAGAGTGAGAGAGATCTCTCTCTCTCTCCCCCGCTACCCCCCAAGCCTGCTCGGACGAGAATGCAGTTACTCGAGAAGAGCAATGCTCACTCAAGTAACTGCCTTATCCGAGCGTGCTCGCTCATCTCTTAAGACCGGTCCAACGACATTAGAGTGCACACACTAGGGACATTATGATGGACTGACGTATGCGACTGGGGATCTTCCCAGGAGAAAGTGTGAATTTTTTAATCTTGATGTTGCAGTATGATCTTTATTGTGAGATATGAAAACTTTGGTGTGACGGGTGACTGGGCACATGGCGGCTGTGGAACTCTGCAGTAATTTGAGTGTATGTTTATTAGAGATGTCAGTTTGTACCTACAGTGTTTTGAGTATGAAATTTATGATGTACTCTGGCTCCAACAGTGCATGAAGCCACATGGTGGCATGCCTAGGACCTTCTAGAAACTGGTACGGAGTATGTCAATGAGTTTGGAATGCTACGATGAATATGTTTCGTTCCGAGTGAGTTGAAGTGCTTTGTTTTGTCAGAGTAATACCCCGTTATGGATATGTGACACATCTGTTATAAGTCTGAAATTCTGGTTAATAATTATGTGACGAAATACTACTTTTCAGTAAAGTTTTATTGGTTCGGCAAAATCAGTGCTTCCTCCGCCTTCGTCTGTCACTGCAGCATCATACACATCACCATCACCTGCTTCATTTACAGCAATCTATAGGTAGGTGGTATGTGTCAAAATAACATTCATATGAATGCCAGGACCCAAGATTTACCAGCAGAACATTGCCCAGAGTATCACTCAGCCTCCTCCAGCTTGTCATTGCCATAGTGCATCATAGTGCCATCTCTTCACAAAGAAAGTAATATAGTAACATAGTATGTTAGGCCGCATGAAGACAATGTCCTTGTTGATCCAGAGGAAGGCAAAAAAAAACACAACGAGATAGAAGCCAATTTAGCCCGTTTGGAGGAAAAAATTCCTTCCCGACTCCATAATGGCAGTCAGGATCATCCCTGGATCAACGTTTGAGATCCTACCTAATTCCAAGACCTGGGTCAACAACCCCGCTGGTTATTCATTGCCTGTAATATCATAGCCTTCTAAAAAGACGTCTAGTTCTCTCTTAATCTCCTCTATGGATTTTGCCACCACCACGTTCTCAGGCAGAGAGTTCCATAGTCTAACTGATGCACATGTACCCAACCATCAGCATGTTCTAAAAGAAAATGTGATTCATAAGGCCAGGCAACCTTCTTCCATTGCTCCATTCTCCAGTTCTGATGCTTATGTGCCCATTGTAGATGTCTTCATCGGAGGACAGGGGGCAGAATGGCCATTCTGACTGGTCTGTGGCTACACAACCCCATACACAGCAAGTTTCTATTATCACCAGCAGTAACTTTTTCAACAGTTTATACTACAGTAGCTCTTGTGAGAGATCAGACCAGATGGAATACTCTTCACTCACATTGAGCATCAGTGAGCCTTGGACACCCATAATCCAGTTGCCAGTTCACCAGTTCTACTTCTGTGGACCACTGGTGGTATGTACTAACTATTACATACCAGGAACACCTCACAAGACGTGCTGTTCTGCAGATGCTCTGTCCCAGTCCTCAAGCAGTCACAATTTCCTTAAATTTGCCCATTTTTCCTGCTTCAAACACATCAACTTCAAGAACTGGCTGTTCTCTTCCTGTCTTATATATCCCACCCCTGACAGGTGCCATCGTCACAAGATAATTAATGATATTCACTTTACCTGTCATTGGTTTTTATGTTACGGCTGATTGGTATGCCTAGAAAGTTTCAGAATAATCTTAAAAATAACCCCGAGAATATTGGCTTTGTAAAGGAAAACTTAACATCATTGAATCAAAGCCAATTTTGTTAGAAATATTTTTCCCCACTCCTTGTTTTCTTCCTCAATTTAGTTATTCCCGGGAGATTAATATAATAAATTTCCACTTGTCTTTCAAAAGGGAATTTTATAGGGAAGCTACAAAAATACTAAACTTTAGGAAGGCAAAGTTCAACCAGCTCAGAAATGCCCTTAATCATATTGAATGGGATAATGTCCTAAAAAATAAAGTACAAACAATAAATGGGAAAAGTTTAAAAACGTCCTACTTCCTTACTGTGAGCAGTTCATATCTTACAAGAATAAAAGACTTATTAAAGTACTAAAAACCTATAAGGAAAAAAATGATGTCAAAATCAGATAAAAACAGCAAACATGGAGAAAGAGAAACTTACTGCCAAAGAGAGTGAACTAACTAACCCTAAACTGTTCTTTAACCCCTTAGTGACCAAGCCTGTTTGCGCCTTAATGGCCAGGCCAAATTTTGCAAATCTGACATGTGTCACTTTAACATAAAAAAACACCAGAAAGGTTTTGCATATCCAAGCGATTCTGACATTGTTTTTTCGCCACATGTTGTACTTCATTTAGGCGGAAAAAAAAGACCGATAGAATTTGTGTTTATTTATTAAAAGCGCCAAAATTTCGAAAATTTTGAAAAAAGCGTCATTTTTTCACATTTCCAACTGCAATATCTCAAATATGTGCAAACATAATATAGAAATTTTTGCTCAGATAAATATTTCCATCCATTTACTTTATTTTGGGTGCACATTGAAAAAACGTTCGTTTTTTTTTTACCATTTAGGAGACGTACAAATTTAACATTACTTTTCAGCATTTTGAGGAACACTTTGTTTTCCTACAGCAAGCCAAGATTCCAAAGGCTCATAGGAGTCAAAATGATAGATACCCCCACAAGTGACCCCATTTTAAAAACTACACCCCTTAAAACGTATTCACTGAGGGGTGTCATGAGTATTTTAACCCCACAGTTTTTTTCAGGAGTCAATGCAATTTAGAAGAGAAAAACTAAAATTTCATATTTTTGCAAATATGTCATTTTAAAGACAGGACTTTTTTCTATAGTACACATGAAAATGAGGATTTGCACCCCAGAATGGATACCCCTGTTTGTCCCGTGCTCAAAAACATACCCATTGTGGCCCTAGTATTACATCTGTATGCACAATGTGGCCCAAAATGAAAGGAGCAACCGGTGGCTTTCGGAACAGAAATTTTGCTTGAAGGAGATTTAGGCCCTATTGCACACTTGTAGAGCCATTGAGTGACCAAAACGATGGAGAACCCCCACAAGTGACGCCATTTTGAAAAGTAGACCCCTTAACGAATTTATCTAGGGGTACGATGACTTTTTTGACTTCACAGTTTTTGAATGAATCTGAGCCAAGCCGAAGGAAGAAAATTACGATTTTCATTTTTTTGGTAATTCTGTCATTTTAAAAGCAGTTTTTTTTGTACAGCACATATATGAATGAAGACTTGCACCCCAAAATGGATACACCTGTTTGTCCCGTGCTCATAAACATACCTATTGTGGCCCTAGTATTACGTCTGTATGCACAAGGGGGCCCAAAATGAAAGAAGCAACCGGTGGCTTTCGGAACAGAAATTTTGCTTGAAGGAGATTTAGGCCCTATTGCACACTTGTAGAGCCATTGAGTGACCAAAATGATGGAGAACCCCCACAAGTGACCCTATTTTGAAAGGTAGACCCCTTAACGAATTTATCTAGGGGTACGATGACTTTTTTGACTTCACAGTTTTTGAATGAATCTAAGCCAAGCAGAAGGAAAAAATTATGATTTTCATTTTTTTGGCAATTGTGTCAATTTAAAAACAGGTTTTTTTGTACAGTGTACATAGGAATGAAGACGTTCACCCCAAAATGGGTACCCCTGTTTGTCCCGTGTTCAGAAACATACCCATTGTGGCCCTAATCTACTTAAAGGAAACATGGCTAGGCCTATGATGGAAGGAGCACCCGTTGGATTTCAGGGTACAACTGAATAAATTCCAGGCCCCCTTGCCCACTTGTAAAGACATTGAGTGGCCAAAACGAAAAAGAACCCCCACAAATGACCCCATTTTGAAAACTAGACCCCTTAACAAATTTATCTAGGGGTGTACTGCGTATTTTGACCCCACAGTATTTGACTAAATCTAAGCAAAGCAGAAGAAAAGAATTATGATTTTCATTTTTTTGGCAATTTTGTCAATTTAAAAACTGGTTTTTTTGTACAGTGTACATAGGAATGAAGACGTTCACCCCAAAATAGATACCCCCGTTCGTCCTGTGTTCAGAAACATACCCATTGTGGCCCTAAACTACTTACAGGACACATGGCTAGGCCCATAATGGAGGAAATGCCCGCTGGATATCAGGGTACAACTGAATAAATTCAAGGCCCCTTTGCCCACTTAGGGCGCCCACCCACTGGCGATTTTTTTTTCTTTGCGTTTTGCATTTTTTCTCAAGAGCAATTAGAATTGAATGTACTCCTGTCCACTGGCGTTTTTTTTTGCGTTGCGTTGCGTTTTTTAACATAGGAACTGTCAGTTGCATATGTGTCCTTATTTTTCTCCTAATGCACCCATGAAAGTCAATGGAAATTAATGGAAAAGCCGCGAAAACGCTGCGTTTTTCACGCACAAAAATCGCAAACGCCAGTGGGTGGGCGCCCTTATACGGAAAAAAAATTGACTTCCTAAAAATAAGGTCCGCAGATAAATCCGGGGGTCTTAGGTACGTAATTTCATCCTCCCTCACAGATATGATCCGTGAGGGGAGATGAAATGTAAGCGTTTTAAACTTTTTTTTTACTTTTTAAACTTTTTTAAAAACTTTTTTACACTTTTTTTAACTTTAAATGATCATTGCTATCCATTGAATAACAGTGATCATCTCTGTAGGGACATCCCTCTGCTCCGGGCTACACATGGCAGCCAGGAGCAGAGGGATTTTAAATTTCCCGGGGCCTAAGCTTCTCTGTGCACGCGCCCGATGTCAATCATCGGGCGCGCATGCGCAGAAGGGGACTCAGGTCCCGGAAGACCGGGACACCGCTGAGGATCGGGGGTGAGTATTTTCACCTCCCCTCATGGATCCGATCCATGAGGGGAGGTGAAATTAAGCTGATTTTTAATTTTTTAAAAAACATTTTCGCAATCACCGCTATCCACTGGATAGCGGCGATCGCGGTCCCCGGGGACATCTCCTGGTTCCCGGCTACCTACAGGAGCCGGGAACCAGGAGATTTTAAACTCCCCGGGGTTCCCATTCTTCCCAGTAGTGAATTGAGTGACAGCAGCAGAAGTAGTCCAGGTGCAGTAAAAAACAGGTTTCCTTTATTTAGCAGATAAAACACGCGACGTTTCGGCCATCAGGGCAGCTGAATCTTTAACTTTATTTACTTTTTTTTACACTTTATTGCGATCGGCGCTATCCATTGGATAGCGCCAATTGCAATGCCGGGGGGGACTGCCCGCAGCCCAGGATGACAGCTCCATGCTGTCGGCTACCTGCGGGCACCGACAGCATGGAGCTGTCACGTCCATAGCCCACGGGGCTTTATTCTCTGCAGGAAGCATGTTTTTACGTCCTCAGAGAATAAAGCCCACTTGGGCAGGACGTAAAAAGACTATGGGCTGATCGTTAAGGGGTTAACTATACAAATAGTAAAATGAGATTAAGGCCGAGCTCACAGAATGCAGCATTTTAACACAGTGTGAGCGAGCATATCACTGTGTATTGCAGCGATTTGTGACTGAGCAACTGAGCATGACAGCGTATCATGCGCAGACCTCCTGGGTACATTTTTTTTTTAAATCTCCCACCCTGTCGCTTTGCGATGTTACATATAAATGTCACACATATGCAATGTAACTGCGTATGTACAGTGCTTAGTACGCACCCATAGAGAATAATAGGCCTCTATCATGTGTAATACACAGTAAAATGAAATATGTTTTTCTTTTTTACTCGTGTATTGTATGCAATAAAAACATGCTAGTGTGAGTATAACAGCAAAAATCAGTGTGTTTGAATTGCCTTGCTGTACTGCATATTATACACGCGTAAAATGCAATTCAAATACGCTTGTGTGGTTTTGGCGTAATACTGAAAGTGTTGGCCCTTTAAAAAATAATGTAGGAAAAATTGTAGGTGGTGATGAGGTGAAAACAAATCTATTAACCCCTTAATGACGCGGCCCTTTTTCTTTTTCCATTTTTGTTTTTTCCTCCCTCCTTTAAAAAAATTGTAACTCCTTTATTTATCCATCGACGTCACTGTCTGAGGGTTTGTTTTTTGCGGGCCGAGTTGTATTTTTCAATGGTGCTATTTAAAGTACCATATAATGTACTGAAAAACTTTTAAAAAATTCTAAGTGGAGTAAAATGAAAAAAAAACAACATTTCGCCATCTTTTAGTGTGTCTTATTTCTACGGCGCAGAGACAGCAAAAAAAATGACCTGATAACTTTATTCTATTTTCAAAGACATTTAATTTTTTTCAATTATTTTCTGCCGTCATTTTGTGCGCGCAATAGCTTTTTTATTTTTCTGTCGACATAGTTTAGCAAGGGCTCATTTTTTGCGGGATGCTCTGTAGTTTCTGATAGTACCAATTTGGAGTACATGCGACTTTTTGATCGCTTTTTATTGCGTTTTTTCTGGGAGACAGGGTAACTAAAAAAGTGCATTTCTGGAGTTCTTTATTTTTTTTTGTTGGACGACGTTCACCGTGCAGGAAAAATAATGTGCAACTTCGATAGTTCTGACTTTTACGGACGCGGTGATACCAAATACATATTTTTATTTTATTATTTAGATTTTTTAATAATAGATATAGCAAAAGGGGGGTGATTTAAACTTTTGCAACTTTTTTTTTTTTCAATTAAAAAAACTTTATTGATTTTTTTTTACATTGCTTTGAAGTCCCCCTGGGGGACTTTAATATGCGATGCTTTGATCACTCCTGCAGTATGACGTAATGCTATAGCATTTACTGCTTTTTGACAGGCAGCCTATGAAGCCACCCCACGGGGATGGCTTGATAGGCAGTCTGTTAAGGCAGCCCTGGGGCCTTTCATTAGGCCCCCGGCTGCCATGATACCTGCACGGCTCCCCCGATCTCACCGTGGGGGGGGGGCGTACGGGACCCCCGAACATTGTTCGGGGGATTTAAATGCCGCTGTCAGAATTGACAGCGGCATTTAAATGGTTAATAGCCACAATCGGCCACTCGCGGCTATTGCCCGCGGGTGTCAGCTGTTATAAACAGCTGACGACCGCACTGTATGAAGAGAGGTTGCCACGCAACAAGTTGGAAGAAGTTATTGCAACCAATCCTGTCCAACTAGGTTCCGCCTGCACAGCTTTGCTGTAAAGACTCATGGAAGACCAACAACCATAAGTGTCCCACTGAACCTGTGCTGCTCGCTTGACGGAGAAGGACAACTGTATGAAAAAATTTCTTTTTGCATCTGCATCTTGGTCAGTATGCGCTTGAAGCCCATGTGCCCAATAATGACACCGCTGACAATGCCCCATTTGGTCAGTGATCACCCTTATGCTACAGGTTCCGGTACAGCTGAGCCTGTAAGTTCTTCCAAGACCAGATATGAGTCACCATGGGGAAGCTTGCCCTTGCAGTAACCCCCTCACTGCTGGGCCATCTCTACACCCTTCTACAGGCCAGCACTGGTTATCGGACAATTACAATTTTACCTGGAGTGTTCCTTTAAGAATTAAGCATATGTGCTTTTAGGAGGTACAAGTTCCCTCTTGGTCCCCTTCCTGACATGACCCATAGCAGTGACATACTCATAATCAGCCTTTGGGAGCGTCACCACCGCCTACGAACACGACTAGATGAGTCACCACACGTCCAAAGAATTCATTAAGACCAGGCCCATGGGCCTTTTTAGAGACAAAGCTACAGTGTCTGAGATTTGAAAAAAAATGTTTTTGCAGGGCACGATCCTGATTATACAGCGCTGGGAATGAATCTTCCTGGTGGAATTTTTGATGAGTACAATCTGTACAGCACAACAGTCACATACGGGGAAATCACCGATACAGCGAAATGTTATAGTACATCCTGCAAGGCAGAAAAGCTGGACAAATCATATTATTTTATAGATACATTATTCAAATAAGCTGGCACTGGTCAAGAAGTCATAATGAATGGCGCAGTGAGGAGTCTCCAAAGTACAGCTTTTAATAAAATAAGTTAAACTACTATTTGACTTTCTTGCATCAAGAAGAACTTTTTACACTTTCTGTGAGCTAAATGGGAAAGGCCCAGAACAAGACTGTGCAGCCTGAGGAGGCAGTACATTGCATAGCACATACAACTTCCTGTGCTGACTATTGAGAGTCTAGCTACACGGTGCCTCATGGTGTAGAATGTTTAACGAATACAGTGTATTTGGTAGGGCAGGTGGTATTAGTCTCACATTTGCAGGTCGTGTTAACAGAGACTCAACCCTGATCATCCATTATAAAGGACTATATGGTTATCAGCTAATTTCTTGTGCCGGGTACTGTGCAAGGCCATATTGAGGGTAAGTGTGTGGTCTAAAAAAGTAAGAACGTACCCAAGGAAATTTTCATATAGTTTAGAGTATGATTTATTTTAGCAACACGTTTCAACTCTCCATTGGGGTTTTCATCAGGCCAAAAGTGGTTTAACATGCAAAGACATTTTAGACAACTGTTGCTTCTTTGGTGACCCAGAACTGTCACTATATGGGAGGATTAACCCCTTTAGTGGCACACAATGAAAATCTCCTGGGCTTGCTGCACTGACCATGCAGTTAAACCCCGGAAGATTTTCGTGTACAGTTCTAGTGCTGAAATGCTGGCCAGGACACACAGTTATTGAGCCACTGTACATGTTTGCCACTTCAAATTGCCTCAGCAAAATCTCTGGGGCTTGCTGCGCTGACATGGTAATAATAAACCTGCCACTGAAGGGGTTAATGTCTTTGGGGTATTATGTATATATGCCTGTGAATGTATTATTCACTTTATCACGGTCTTGTGTCTTGAATGGGGTAGCTCAAGTAGAGTACAGTTCAGAGAGGGTTAAAATAGCCAGCTTCCCACATTACAGCCAATCAGCGTTGGGCAGGTGGGAGGAGCAAAAGTTTATAAAATGTTCTGTATTATAAAGAAGTTAAGTTGGTTTAGAGATTAGTCACTCATGGCCAAATTCAAGATTCAGGCTGTCAAAAACAGAGAAGGCTACAGACTCCAGGGCTGTGGTGAAAATAGGCACAATAGGCAGTACGGAGGGAGCAGCAAGGTAGGAAGCACTAAAGCCACCACCACCAGGACTGGACTTGGATTGGGTTTGTTAAGAATTTTGCCTTCATCTTTTACATATGTTTAACCATTACGAATTAGGAACAATTAATTCTGAGTTGAACTGTTTTTTTTCCCCTGTCTGTCTCATCATTTTTTTTCGGGGGACTGTACTACATCTTACCATCAAACCAGAGAGCAGAGACCAGCCCTTAACAATCACCTTATATTTTCCTTTGTGAATAGTTGGTTGGGGGGTGGAAACACCATAACAGCCATCATGGGGCAAAGAACCATCTGCCATAAATATCATCCCCATCTCTGGTTACCACATTTCCAAAGATGTAGTAACAATTTGGTGAAGACTAGAGATGAGCGAGCACCAAAATGCTCGGGTGCTCGTTACTCGAGACGAACTTTTCGCGATGCTCGAGGGTTCGTTTCGAGTAACGAATCCCATTGAAGTCAATGGGCGACCCGAGCATTTTTTGTATATCGCCGATGCTCGCTAAGGTTTTCATTTGTGAAAATCTGGGCAATTCAAGAAAGTGATGGGAACGACACAGCAACGGATAGGGCAGGCGAGGGGCTACATGTTGGGCTGCATCTCAAGTTCACAGGTCCCACTATTAAGCCACAATAGCGGCAAGAGTGCCCCCCCCCCCAACAACTTTTACTTCTGAAAAGCCCTCATTAGCAATGGATACCTTAGCTAAGCACCACACTACCTCCAACAAAGCACAATCACTGCCTGCATGACACTCCGCTGCCACTTCTCCTGGGTTAGATGCTGCCCAACCCCCCCCGCACGACCCAGTGTCCACAGCGCACACCAAATTGTCCCTGCGCAGCCTTCAGCTGCCCTCATGCCACGCCACACTCATGTCTATTTATAAGTGCGTCTGCCAGAGGAACCGCAAGCACACACTGCAGAGGGTTGGCACGGCTAGGCAGCGACCCTCTTTAAAAGGGGCGGGGCGATAGTCCACAATGCTGTACAGAAGCAATGAGAAATCCAATCCTGTGCCACCTGCATCTGGAGCTGCACACGTGGGCATAGCAATGGGGAACCTATGTGCCACACACTATTCATTCTGTCAAGGTGTCTGCATGCCCCAGTCAGACCGCGGTTTTTTATAAATAGTCACAGGCAGGTACAACTCCGCAATGGGAATTCCGTGTGTACCCACAGCATGGGTGGCTCCCTGGAACCCACCAGCTGTACATAAATGTATCCCATTGCAGTGCCCTGGAAAGCAGAGCTAACGTCAGATTAAATGCAGGTGGGCTTCAGCATGCCCCAACCTGACCGGGGTTTTTAATTCATAGACACAGGCAGGTACAACTCCCTATTGTGAAGGCCCTGTGGACCGACAGCATGGGTGGGTGCCAGGAAGCCACCGGCGGTACATAAATATATCCCATTGCATTGCCCATCACAGCTGAGGTAATAATGTCATGTTTAATGCAGGTGGGCTTCGGCCCACACTGCATGCCCCAGTCAGACTGGGGTTCTTTAGAAGTGGACACAGATGCATTTACAACTCCCTGTGGACCCACAGCATGGGTGGGTGCCAGGAAGCCACCGGCGGTACATAAAAATATCCCATTGCATTGCCCATCACAGCTGAGGTAATAATGTCATGTTTAATGCGGGTGGGCTTCGGCCCACACTGCATGCCCCAGTCAGACTGGGGTTCTTTAGAAGTGGACACAGATGCATTTACAACTCCCTGTGGACCCACAGCATGGGTGGCTCCCTGGAACCCACCGGCGGTACATAAATACATCCCATTGCAGTGCCCAACACAGCTGATGTAACGTCAGCTGTAATGCAGGTGGGCTAAAAATTAATTTGATTACACTGTAGGCGAGGGCCCCCAAAAATTGGTGTATCAACAGTACTAATGTACATCAGAAAAATTGCCCATGCCCAACCAAGAGGGCAGGTGAAACCCATTAATCGCTTTGGTTAATGTGGCTTAAGTGGTAACTAGGCCTGGAGGCAGCCCAGTTTAACGAAAAATTGGTTCAAGTTAAAGTTTCAACGCTTTTAAGAGCATTGAAACGTATAAAAATTGTTTAGAAAAATTATATGACTGAGCCTTGTGGGCCTAAGAAAAATTGCCCGTTCGGCGTGATTATGTGAGGTTTCAGGAGGAGGAGCAGGAGGAGGAATATTATACACAGATTGATGAAGCGAAAAGGTCCCCGTTTTTGATGGGGATACAGAACGATGCTTCCATCTGAGGGTGCAGCCTACGTATTGTTTAGGTATCGCTGCTGTCCGCTGGTGGAGAAGAGAAGTCTGGGGAAATCCAGGCTTTGTTCATCTTGATGAGTGTAAGCCTCTCGGCACTGTCGGTTGACAGGCGGGTACGCTTATCTGTGATGATTCCCCCAGCCGCACTAAACACCCTCTCTGACAAGACGCTAGCCGCAGGACAAGCAAGCACCTCCAGGGCATACAGCGCGAGTTCAGGCCACGTGTCCAGCTTCAACACCCAGTAGTTGTAGGGGGCAGAGGCGTCACGGAGGACGGTCGTGCGATCGGCTACGTACTCCCTCACCATCCTTTTACAGTGCTCCCGCCGACTCAGCCGTGACTGGGGAGCGGTGACACAGTATTGCTGGGGAGCCATAAAGCAGTCAAGGGCCTTAAAGAGTGTTGCCCTGCCTGGGCTGTACATGCTGCCTGATCTCCGCGCCTCCCCTGCTACCTGGCCCTCGGAACTGCGCCTTCGGCCACTAGCGCTGTCGTATGGGAATTTTACCATCAGTTTGTCCGCCAGGGTCCTGTGGTATAGCAACACTCTCGAACCCCTTTCCTCTTCGGGTATGAGAGTGGAAAGGTTCTCCTTATACAGTGGGTCGAGCAGTGTGTACACCCAGTAATCCGTAGTGGCCAGAATGCGTGTAACGCGAGGGTCATGAGAAAGGCATCCTAACATGAAGTCAGCCATGTGTGCCAGGGTACCTGTATGCAACACATGACTGTCCTCACTAGGAAGATCACTTTCAGGATCCTCCTCCTCCTCCTCCTCAGGCCATACACACTGAAAGGATGACAGGCCAGCAGCATGTGTACCCTCACCAGTGGGCCAAGCTGTCTCTTCCCCCTCCTCCTCATCTTCCTCCTCATCCTCCTCCTCCTCACCGCGCTGAGATATAGACAGGAGGGTGCTCTGACTATCCAGCGACATACTGTCTTCCCCCGGCTCTGTTTCCGAGCGCAAAGCGTCTGCCTTTATGCTTTGCAGGGAACTTCTCAAGAGGCATAGCAGAGGAATGGTGACGCTAATGATTGCAGCATCGCCGCTCACCACCTGGGTAGACTCCTCAAACTTTCCAAGGACCTGGCAGATGTCTGCCAACCAGGCCCACTCTTCTGAAAATAATTGAGGAGGCTGACTCCCACTGCGCCGCCCATGTTGGAGTTGGTATTCCACTATAGCTCTACGCTGCTCATAGAGCCTGGCCAACATGTGGAGCGTAGAGTTCCACCGTGTGGGCACGTCGCATAGCAGTCGGTGCACTGGCAGATTAAACTGATGTTGCAGGGTGCGCAGTGTGGCAGCGTCCGTGTGGGACTTGCGGAAATGTGCGCAGAGCCGGCGCACCTTTCCGAGCAGGTCTGACAAGCGTGGGTAGCTTTTCAGAAAGCGCTGAACCACCAAATTAAAGACGTGGGCCAGGCATGGCATGTGCGTGAGGCTGCCGAGCTGCAGAGCTGCCACCAGGTTACGGCCGTTGTCACACACGACCATGCCCGGTTGGAGGCTCAGCGGCGCAAGCCAGCGGTCAGTCTGCTCTGTCAGACCCTGCAGCAGTTCGTGGGCCATGTGCCTCTTATCTCCTAAGCTGAGTAGCTTCAGCACGGCCTGCTGACGCTTGCCCACCGCTGTGCTGCCACGCCGCGCGACACCGACTGCTGGCGACGTGCTGCTGCTGACACATCTTGATTGCGAGACAGAGGAGGAGGAGGAGGAGGAGGAGGGTGCTTTAGTGGAGGAAGCATACACCGCCGCAGATACCACCAACGAGCTGTGGCCCGCAATTCTGGGGGTGGGTAGGACATGAGCGGTCCCAGGCTCTGACTCTGTCCCAGCCTCCACTAAATTCACCCAATGTGCCGTCAGGGAGATATAGTGGCCCTGCCCGCCTGTGCTTGTCCACGTGTCCGTTGTTAAGTGGACCTTGGCAGTAACCGCGTTGGTGAGGGCGCGTACAATGTTGCGGGAGACGTGGTCGTGCAGGGCTGGGACGGCACATCGGGAAAAATAGTGGCGACTGGGAACTGAGTAGCGCGGGGCCGCCGCCGCCATCATACTTTTGAAGGACTCCGTTTCCACAACCCTATACGGCAGCATCTCCAGGCTGATAAATTTGGCTACGTGCACGTTTAACGCTTGAGCGTGCGGGTGCGTGGCGGCGTACTTGCGCTTGCGCTCAAACACTTGCGCTAGCGACGGCTGGACGGTGCGCTGAGAGACATTGGTGGATGGGGCCGAAGACAGCGGAGGTGAGGGTGTGGGTGCAGGCCAGGAGACGGTAGTGCCTGTGTCCTCACAGCGGGGTTGGATCTCAGTGGCAGGTTGGGGCACAGGGGGAGAGGCAGCGGTGCAAACCGGAGGCGGTGAACGGCCTTCGTCCCACATTGTGGGGTGCTTGGCCATCATATGTCTGCGCATGCTGGTGGTGGTGAGGCTGGTGGTGGTGGCTCCCCGGCTGATCTTGGCGCGACAAAGGTTGCACACCACTGTTCGTCGGTCGTCTGCACTCTCAGTGAAAAACTGCCAGACCTTTGAGCACCTCGGCCTCTGCAGGGTGGCATGGCGCGAGGGGGCGCTTTGGGAAACAGTTGGTGGATTATTCGGTCTGGCCCTGCCTCTACCCCTGGCCACCGCACTGCCTCTTGCAACCTGCCCTGCTGCTGCCCTTGCCTCCCCCTCTGAAGACCTGTCCTCAGTAGGCGTAGCAAACCAGGTGGGGTCAGTCACCTCATTGTCCTGCTGCTCTTCCTCAGAATCCTCGGTGCGCTCCTCCCTCGGACTTAATGCCCTTACTACTACCTCACTGATAGACAACTGTGTCTCATCGTCATCGGCCTCCTCACCCACTGAAAGGTCTTGAGACAGTTGCCGGAAGTCCCCAGCCTCATCCCCCGGACCCCAGGAACTTTGCAATGGTTGGGCATCAGTCACGATAAACTCCTCTGGTGGGAGAGGAACCACTCCTGCCCAATCTGAGCAGGGGCCCGAGAACAGTTCCTGGGAGTCTGCCCGCTCCTCAGAATGTTTCATTTTCATGGAGTGAGGAGGCTGGGAGGAAGGAGGAGCAGCAGCCAGAGGATTCTGAGTTGCAGCAGTGGACGGCGCAGAACTGTGGGTGGACGATAGGTTGCTGGAAGCACTTTCTGCCATCCACGACAGGACCTGCTCACACTGCTCATTTTCTAATAAAGGTCTACCGCGTGGACCCATTAAATGTGCTATGAATGTGGGGACGCCAGAAACGTGCCTCTCTCCTAATCCCGCAGCAGTCGTCTGCGATACACCTGGATCAGGAGCTCGGCCTGTGCCCACACCCGGACTAGGGCCTCCGCGTCCTCGGCCTCGCCCACGTCCTCTAGGCCTACCCCTACCCCTCAGCATGCTGTATTACCAGTAATGCAGAAACAGAACGCTGTAATTAAATGTGCCACTTATTGGCCTGTGTTTGGAGGCTGACTTCGCTTACGGAACGCCAGGAAATAATTTGGCGCCAGCCTGCTGTAACACTTAGCTGGCTGCGTATGATTTTGTTGAAGTACTACACCCTGCACACATGGACCCAGAACACTGAGCACAGTGACAGGCAGGCCAAATAGATTTTTTGCCCAATATTTTTTTGAAAAGGCCCACTGCGTATATTCAATCAATAATATATGTCTTCTGTCCCTGGAGTGTGTCACAGAACTGCAGAGTGTTGCACTGTTATTAACTGCAACAGAGCGGTGATTTCACAGCCAGGAAATAATTTGGCGCAAGCCTGCTGTAACACTTAGCTGGCTGCGTATGATTTTGTTGAAGTACTATACCCAGCACACACGGACCCAGAACACTGAGCACAGTGACAGGCAGGCCAAATAGATTTTTTGCCCAATATTTTTTTGAAAAGGACCACTGCGTATATTCAATCAATAATATATGTCTTCTGTCCCTGCCTACACAATTCTGTCCCTGGAGTATTACTGCAGGGCGCAATGCTCTGCACGGCCGATATACCAAAAAAAAAAAAGTGCAACACTGCAAAAAGCAGACTCCACAGTACTGCACACGGTTAGATGTGGCCCTAAGAAGGACCGTTGGGGTTCTTGAAGCCTACAATAACTCCTAACGCTCTCCCTGCCTCCACACTTCTGTCCCTGGAGTATTACTGCAGGGCGCAATGCTCTGCACGGCCGATATACCAAAAAAAAAAATGTGCAACACTGCAAAAAGCAGCCTCCACAGTACTGTACACGGTTAGATGTGGCCCTAAGAAGGACCGTTGGGGTTCTTGAAGCCTACACTAACTCCTAACACTCTCCCTATAGCAGCTCGGGCACCAACAGCACTGTCCCTCAGCTATGTCACAACGCATCTGAGGCGAGCCGCGGGAGGGGCCGATTTTTATACTCGGGTGACACCTGATCTCGCCAGCCACTCACTGCAGGGGGGTGGTATAGGGCTTGAACGTCGCAGGGGGAAGTTGTAATGCCTTCCCTGTCTTTCAATTGGCCAGAAAAGCGCGCTAACGTCTCAGAGATGAAAGTGAAAGTAACTCGAACATCGCGTGGTACTCGTCTCGAGTAACGAGCATCTCGAACACGCTAATACTCAAACGAGTATCAAGCTCGGACGAGTACGTTCGCTCATCTCTAGTGAAGACCCTTTTCTATTCCAGACTAAGTGTGCCCCCGTGCACAAAGTGGAGTCAATAAACACATGATTTGACAAGTTTAGTGTGGAGGAACTAAAATGGGGGTCACTGTTTCACAAGCTGCTTTTATTTGTCTTTCAATTGGCCAACATCATACGGTATTGCTGGGTAGCCATCAAACACAGCTGCCTAAGGCCGAGTGTGCACTTGCCATGTGTGTGATTTTCCCCAGAGGAGTTTGACTGTAATTTGCATTGGACCCCACACGGACACCTTGGCGTGTGCTGTTCGATACACGGATGGCCTGCACATTGACATGTATTTGCATGCGCTAATTCTTGATATGGACAAACATAGAACATGCAGTGAAAAAACGGATGGTCTGCAATACAGAGGCGTAACTTGAAGTTTCTGGGCCCAAATGCAAAATTTGTAACAGGGACCCCAAATATAATATTTTATTCATAGTACTATATAGAGAAGATAGACCTTATGGGCCCCTTAAGGCTCCTAGGCCCGGGTGCAACCGCATCCCTTATAGTTACACTGCATGTAGAAAAAAAGGCAGTGTGCATAGCATCATAGCCTATAATGCGTTTCAGTGCTGCTGTGAATTAACACGGACAGCACAAGGACCCAAATATAGCGGTGTGCCGGAGGCCTTAAGTTGACCCAATAGGACGACATCTGGAGTGGTCAATTCTAGAGAGTGTGGTGGTCAACAAACAGGGCTGTGCGTCCACAGAAATACCAATCCAAAAAAGAGCTTTCCTTTTTTATTTCACTGATTGCACTAATTCATTTGTGGCATTTTTTTAATTGCTACCAATGAATAAATACATTGTCATGCTAATTCGTCTTAAATGGATTCCCTTCAGTTATTTTAGTGCTGGAACAAGCAGCTCGTCTTACAGTGCTGGAAAGATCTCTTCTGCCCCTGGGTAGGTATATCTGTGCACCCGCTGTACAGTGCTCTTAAACATGGGTGGGTGATGTCCCATGCATGACCACATAGGTCGAACAACCATAAGGCCGGCCTCAGTTCACTATTCCATCAAGCATTGGGAGGGGGCTTCATTCATATGGATGTGGGACACACGAAGACTATGACATTTGTAATGTCTATAGCTGTGAGGTGAATGAACTGAAGGACTATATTAGAAATGAGATCACTCAAATTGAGCACGGTAATATGACTATATGTTGAATGATAGCCTATGCTTTCTGTTGGTACCCTCCCAAGTGGTATTCTGTCATATAGTGTACGAATAACCATACCACATAGCATCCAGCAGTATGGTTTATAAATCAATACCTCCATGTAATGCATAAATAATACTGACATACAGTGACCACATAGCAGCTCCATACGTGAGTACAGAAAATGGTTTACCCTGGCCAGGTGTAAATAGCTCCAAAGATGCTGGTATATAAATAAGAGTCTCCTCGGAAGTAACTTAGTCTTGCAAGAACTTTGGTTAACCAAATGACTAAATCCACTAACTAAAATATGCAGTCACTACACCCTGAGCAAATTATTAGCACAGTACCTTTGGGGAGGCCGTGCAGTGATGAAGTCAAAATAATCTGTTCTACCAGTAATGAGCCTGGGTGATGGTACTCATGATTATACATCACTGAAACTTGAATACCCGGCTGTTGGTCTATCTGCTGTCAATGGTGTTTTTTCTCCCAGTGACAGCCAACATTTGTGGTCGGTCAATGCAGCTGATGCTTGCTTGGATGATTGGGATATCTGCCTTTGGCAGTTGTGTTGCAACAGCTGGTTAGCATGACTACAGGAATCACAGTTGCACTGCCTGTAAGGAAAACTCAGCTCTCCAGCAGCACTGGGACAGCTCACTCCTCACAAGGCTCTCTTCAAAAACTGCTAATCAACACCCAGATCCTGCCTTTTATACCTAGCTCATCAGCTAATCAACGAGTAGCTCAATCTGTGTTATTCTAAAGCAGCAAGCTTTATATGTATATGCATGGGTATTTAACTCTTTACATAATTAACACAGACATTGGTGGCGATTACAAGCCTGCAGTGCCAGGTTATCAGTGCTGCCCCTGTCACCAGGTCATGGCCTCTATGGTCATCTCTCTGTTGTTGCTAAACACATGCTATACAGAACAGCAAGTAATAACGATGACAGTTTGGTCTACTTACTTTCCATATGTCCCTGGCTTACACATTACATAAAATATCTGCAGTATTGGCAGATAGCAGGTGAATCGCTGGCTGCCGTCTCTTCCGACTGCAGAAGAGATAAATAGGAGAAACCTTTCAGCAAGCCAAGATAATTGCCCTTATTACTTCTGTTCCCTGCAACGGAAAATATTACAACTGCTAATAATCGCCATACATAAAGCTACATAACACGAGCAAATCTCATTGGCAGCGTTTCTACAGAAGAAAGGTTAAGAAGTCGAAATGAATAAGCCATTGATATGCGGTAATCATCTTCCAGACAAAACCGAACGCATCCAATGACCATATGTCATACGAAGAGATCCTCGCGAGCAATCACAGCCAATTAACAGCAGCAAGAGGGGAGAATGTGATGTATCCAAGTTGCCAACCTGCGCCCTACAGGGAGTACATAACCTGCCGCGGCGCAGCAACCTCAACCTTTAGCAGGGAGCCATACGAATGTCTGTCACTAGAGCAGACCTTCGGCCATAATGACCCAACATGGACATGTGAAAGAGCGCAGAGTCCAGACCCGTGCATTAATCCAGATAAACGCTGGCAATTTCCTGATTTGTCTCTAAGTGGTATCACTAATATCAACTAAGAGCGAAATAAAGGGCAAATGGAGCATTGTTAAATGACAGGAAGAACGCTCATGGCTGGAGATGCTTCTAATTAAAGGAAACGGGGACATAATAAAATGTTGTGTTAAGATGCAGAAGGGTTTATGAGATTAGAAACACATGGCTGCTTTCTTGCAGAAACAGCGCTGCTCTAGTCTGTGGGCCTGGTCTGGTATTGCAGCTCCAACTCATTTATTCAAATTGGGCAGAGTTGGAATGTAGCATAGTAAGAGCTGGAATGTAGCGGTAGACGAGCATGCGTGGGGTCACTACTTTTAAAGTTGTTTTTTTATACGGACTGTCTATTACAGAACTCTACATTATTTGCATAGACATCTTATTATGGGGGTTGACCAGTGGGGGACAAATCTGCCTACAAGGCCCCATTCACACAGAGTTTTTGGTACGGAAATCCATGTTAGAATCCGCACCATTTTAGCATTCAGTTAAATGTTACTGAAATCCGTGCCTTTAAAGCTGGATTCAGGCCTTATTCACATGAGCGTTTTATCGTGGCGATTTTGCCACGATAAAAGGGTGTCCGAAAATCACAACCATCTGAAACATTGGATTCCAACGCATTCCCTCAGATTTGCGGTGCATATAATAGTCCGTCCGGAAAAAATAGAGCATACGGTGCGCATTCCGGCAGCCGCTATTATGCACGGCTGGAAAAGATAGGACATGTCCTATCTTTTGGCCGCGATTAGACAATGGGAGCCACCAGCAGGCAGAGGGGAAGGGAGTTTAGTGCGACTAGCTCTGCTAAGCTCCCGCCCCGTCCCTTCCCCTCACCTTGCCAGGAAGGGGTGGAGAGGGGGAGGGAATCTAGCATACTAGCTCTGCTAAGCTCCCGCCACCTTCCTTTGTGGGCAACCAGCAAGCAACGAAGGGGGAGGGGTTTAGTAGAGCATGGTCGCGATGTGGGCCGCCGAAAATCGCAACGCCTATGTGAATAAAGCCTCATGAAAACATATTTGTGCAGCGTTTTGTTTGAGCAATACGCAGTAAATAGAACCCTTTGTTTCTGTGGGTTCGTTCACATAAGTATATTTTGTGTGCGCAATAATATGCAGCATATGTTATATTCCTGCACATTTGAACAGTAAAGGAGCACATTGAATTACACTAATTGCCCATTGACAATGAATGGCTGCGTGTTTCCTTTTTTTTTTGCATGTGGAAAGTACAATAAAAACACACATACATGTGTGCAAATATGCCGTGCCCATTGTGCAAATGTGTGCGGAAATGCGCTTATGCCCATGTGACACTGGCCTAAATCCTATTGGCACAGATTTTTCCCCATATAGATTTTGAAATTCATGTCACTGAAAAAAGGAATTAAATGTTAATTCTTGGCGCGGTGTCAGTGCAGAGTGCACATAGCGCGGCTGTAACCGGATTTGCCCCATTGGCTAAGGCTAAGTCTGTATGGCAATATGCATGCAAAGTCACAGTAAAACTTTGAGTTTCTGCTTGTATGTCTGCTGCAGATTAAGGCCTCATGTCCACTCGAAATATACAATCCGCGCAGAATCTGTCGTGGAGTTCTGCGGCGGATTCCGCGTGGATTTGCTTTAAATGGTATTTTTTTTTTGCATGCAGATATCCGCAAACATTGCTATCAATGTGATATCAATGTTGCCAATCCGCGCGGAATCCGTGGCAGAATGGAGCATGCCGTGTTTTTTCTCCCGCGCGTGAAAAACGCAATTCTTTTAAAATGCCATCCGCAGGTGCAAAAATCAATTTAATGGACCGCGAATGGCCAATGATTTCCTATGGGCAAAATCCCAGGAAAAGTCTGACACTTCAAAAGGAGTTTACCAGGCACTTTTTTCTTATTGAATAGCTACCCTTGGGATAGATCATCAATAGCTCATTGGTTGGGTCCACTGCCTGGGAGCGCAACGGATCAGCTGTTGCAGCGACGACTGTCACTGACAAAACACAAAGGGTACAGAGCAGAAGCAGATCACTATGACCCCTCTAGTGGCTGGCACTGGTAATTGCAAGAAGAGCTGTCATGCATTTTAAGGGGACCCCAACCAGCACTGGCCACTTCATAAGAGTTGGAGCAATCTGCATCCGCTCCGTCCCTTGTGTGTTTTGATGGTGACAGCAAATGCTAGAACAACTGACTGGTCGGGGTCCTGAGCAGCGGACCCCAACCGATAACCTATCCTAAGACAAGGTCATCAATAAAAAATGCCTGGAAAATCCCTTTAATAAGAGTGGGCTGTGTTAAAAGAAGAAAGTAAGTAATACCTTATTGGAGTGTCTGGTCTCCTGCTGTAGAGGTCTCCTCCAGCCTTCATCTGCTTCCGAGTAGTGTGGTTACATGCCAATTAAACATGCTACAGGCAATTACTGGCCTCAGTGCTGCGACCATTGAGGTCAATGATTGGCTGCGGCATTCACACATACAGACGATGCATATCTATACAGAAGCAGACAGAGGTTGGAAAGGACCGAATCAGCGCAGAACCAGAGCACCTGGGACAGCAGGCTGCTTTCACACGGGCGACTTTTTTAGTAGGAAGTCCTAGCTGCACTGAAAAAAACAATAAATCACCTAACAGGCGCTGTCCGCACTTCTCCTCTGCAGCTTCGGCACACTTGTTTCTAGTCTTCAGACAGCGCTTCCTGGTCATGGGTTTCAAAAACCCCACCTCCAGGAGTCGCTGGCTCTGATTGGTTCTCGAGTGCCGCAGCTCAGCGAATCACTGCAGCACTTGATGAACCAATCACAGCCAGCGCTTCTTGGAGGCAGGGTTTTTGAAACCCCTGAACAGGAAACGCTGGCTGAAGACTAGATACAAGTGTGTCGGAGCTGTGGTGAAGAAGTGCGGCGTAGAGGACAGCGCCTGTTAGGTGATGTATTGTTTCTTTTTGTTTTTTTTAAGGCAGCTAGAGTTTTTTTTTTGCGGTATGGCATTTCAAGCCCCCCAAAAATCCCGGCAAAAAAGCACTACAAAGTCGCACAACTTTTGTAGCGACACAAAATCGCGATATTGCCGCGATAACATACAGCAATATCGCACAGAACACAGCTGCGATAACTGTGATTTTCTCATGGTGATATCACTGTCGCCCGTGTGAAAGAGGCCCAAAGTATTATAATTTGGCTATTATTGAGCTTACTGCTAAGAAGTCCCCTACAGTAATGAGCACTGGCGATTATAGTTTCAGCTTCAATTATAACAAATGGGGGGAAGAAGCTGAAAAAATTTTGTAAAAAAAATGCATAATATTGGATTTTCTTTTTTTGGGGGGTGGGGGGCTGTTTTTGAGAAATACACATAGAGGTATTATAGGTTTTGATTTGCTTTTTTATTTGGCTCATTGCATTAAGATTAACTTTCTTTCTTTGTGGATATTTTCTGTGTCACAGATTGTTTAGCCTTTTAATTGCTTTTGAATGGCATATGTTGTGTTAAAGGGGGTATTCAGGGTTAGAAAAGCTTGGCTACTTTAATCCAAACACAGCGCCCCCTTGTCCACATGGTTGTGTTTGGTATTGCAGCTCAGCTGCATTGAAGTTAATAGGAGCTGAGCCACAATACCAGACACAACCCAGGGAGTATGGCTGGAGCTGTGTTTGGAAGAAAGCAACCATGTTTTTCTAATCCTAAGGCCGAGTGTGCAAGTGCACACTCGGCCTTAGGCAGCTGTCTTTGACGGCTACCCAGCAATACCGTATGATGTTGGCCAATTGGAAAGACAATTAAAAGCAGCTTGTGAAACAGTGACCCCCATTTTAGTTCCTCCACACTAAACTTGTCAAATCATGTGTTTATTGACTCCGCTTTGTGCATGGGGGCACACTTATTCTGGAATAGAAAAGGGTCTTCACCAAATTGTTACTACAACTTTGGAAATGTGGTAACCAAAGATGGGGATGGTATTTATGGCAGATGGTTCTTTGCCCCCTGATGGCAGTTATGGTGTTTTCACCCCCCAACCAACTATTCACAAAGGAAAATATAGGGTGATGGTTAAGGGCTGGTCTCTGCTCTCTGGTTTGATGGTAAGATGTAGTACAGTCCCCCGAAAACAAATGATGAGACAGACAGGGGAAAAAAACTGTTCAACTCAGAATTAATTGTTCCTAATTCGTAATGGTTAAACATATGTAAAAGATGAAGGCAAAATTCTTAACAGATCTAATCAAAAGTCCAGTCCTGGTGGTAGTGGCTTTAGTGCTTTCTACCTTGCTGCTCCGTACTGCCTATTGTGCCTTTTTCCACCACAGCCCTGGAGTCTGTAGCCTTCTCTATAAACCATTTGTTTTTGACAGCCTGAATCTTGAATTTGGCCGTGAGTGACTAATCTCTAAACCAACTTAAAGGGGTTGTCTCGCGGCAGCAAGTGGGGTTATACACTTCTGTATGGCCATATTAATGCACTTTGTAATATACATCGTGCATTAAATATGAGCCATACAGAAGTTATTCACTTACCTGCTCCGTTGCTAGCGTCCCCGTTGCCATGGTTCCGTCTAACTTCGGTGTCTTCTTGCTTTTTTAGACGCGCTTGCGCAGATGCATCTTCTCCCTTCGGCTGGTCTTGGAAGCATCGGCGTTTTGGCTCCGCCCCCTTGTACGTGTCATCGCGTAGCTCCGCCCCATGACATGTGCCGGGACTGTGACTTTGCAAAAATAAAAGTTAATTATGGTAAAACCCCTTTAAAATAACAATAGGTTTTCAATGATTTTGGATAAGATAACTTGTCATAGAAAGTTATCACAGTCAGCTTAAAGGGAACCGGTCATCCCCTTTGTATCCCATAAACAGGGATACAAGGGTGATGGAACGGGGAATTCAGAGAGCAGTTTTTTTATACTACCTGGGCGCGCCGTTCCAGTGCGTTGCCGCCGCAAAATTACTGAGGACAGATTGTGCCTGTTCTTAGCCAGCTCTGTGAACGCACCTCCCATAGAGATGAATGGCAGAGCGCATGCACAAAGCTGTCTGACCAGAATCATGCTTAGTGCATACGCCAACTTGGCGGGGACACAACACAGGAACGAGGCACCCGGTGAGTGTAAATCCCCACTCCTCGGACTCTCCGCTCCCTTTGAGTCTTATAATTTAGTTTATGGAGTTCAAAGCTGATGACAGGTTCCCTTTAAACTTGGCTACATCTGTAAGTGAATGTTCTAAATGCAAATCTATTTTATTCACTTTTGGATTGCCCTAAAAAAAGAGACCATTTTGAAATGCAGCAAAAAGACTCATTTTCAAAATCTCAAGTTGTTCAGCAAATGATGATGCATGGATGTTAATATTTCACTATGGTGATCTGGGAAGGAAGGTCACCGGGAGATAATACATCTAGTCTGTCTAGCAGCTAAGAAAGCAATTACGAATTTTTGGATATCATCCGAGAAAACCTTAATATAATAATGCAATAGAAATCCTTAAAACGCTACTAATAGAGCGGTCAGACTTATTGCTTTATCCTAAAAGGGCTCTCAGAAATCTTCCTGGAGAGAAGATGGGCTAAAGTACTTCATAAGTACGGAGTGATTTAAAAGGAATGGTTCAAAAGTAAAGCTGATTTCTTCATATATGAAGTGACGTACAACAGCTAGAATGACATGAAAACATAGGCGAACGCTTTAAGTCACTTTACAGATGCTTGATGTGGGCGGCATTGGTAATGTGGCAGATGACAAGCCGGTAGTCCAGTTCTGTCCGGATGTGCCCCGGTATACCATCCATTAGCAATAGGGGTTGGGTTGTTTTAGGTCTTCTAGTGTCACCAATGGCGCCAACATGGAACATCTGTAAGGTGCATCAAAAACTTGAAGTTCTTCTAATTTTCTAACCAAAATGGCATTGAAAAGTGGTCTTCTAGGGAGGTGATCCTCTCAGAGAATATGGCCAGTACTGTAATATATATGGTAGATCTGAATACCTGGCACAGGAAATCAAGTCTTGGTAAGAGTCAGTCCTCTCAAAGAGGCGGTCTTTCGGAGAGTTTTTGCTGTACGTAAACTACAATCGTTGGCCCAAAGGGATTAGAAAAATACAGATGTCTTGTTCTGAAAAGAGCGCCACATCAGTCCATAGGTTGTTTACAGCATTGCAGCACGGTTTTATTTACCTTGATTGAACTGTGCTGCGATACCAGACAACTCTGTGGACAAGGATGGTGCTGTGTTGGGGAGAAAGTAGCCATGTTTTTCTAACCCTGGACAAAGAAGCAATATGGATTCCACATCGGGTCATCGGCACGTGGATTAGAGCCACTGAATGGGGAAAATCCGCATGTAACCTTGTGGAAGAAATCCGAGGGTACAGGATGTGTGGCAGACCTGCATTGGATTATTCTGACACTGCTTACCCATGTGAACGTGCCCTAAGGGCTCTGTTAGCACTGTTTCTTAATTAATGCCCTTCTTTCATTAACGCACTAATAAGAGATTAAACTAAGCAGTGTCGATGTATTTTTAAGACAATCATTTACATTCAGACGGATTGCTTCTACAAATTAATTTTAGGCTGCTTTCACATCTGCACTGGAACCTCCGCCGCAGATCTGGCACAAAGTTCCGGAATTAAAAGTCCTGAATGCACCAGTAAAATGCCGGTCAGGTGAACGGAAACTGAACGGACCCCATTATAGTCAATCCGTTCTGCTTAGGGATTCCCCTTTTTTGCTCCCATAATAGAGAGGGATTCTGAGCAAGGAGCTTTAAAGCGGTTATCCCAAAATCGACTTTTATCATCTATCCAAAGGTCTGATGGGTGGGGGTCTCACTGTTGAGACTCTGATCCCAAGAACAGGGGTCCCATGTCTTTCTGTTCTTCTCAATGCAGGCTAAATGGAGCGGCAGTCGATCACGTGTGGTGCCTCTCCATTTATTTTTAATGGGACTGCCAGACATAGCCGACCTCTTGTACTCAGCTATTTCCCCCACCACTCATACTTATAGCATCTATCCTTTGGAAAGCTGATAAAAGTCAATTTTGGGATAACCTCTTTAAGTGGGGCCAGTCAACCCCAGCACTTGGGGGGCATTTTGGTAGTATGGACCACGTACTGTTTTACGATAATCGCTTTGCCATGTCTAGGTAGTGAAGGTGGATGGGGGTGTTGCCCGCCTATTGCTCAACTGAGGTGTGGGAAAGGGCAGGATAACAGGAAAATAGGAAAAGCTGATAGGGTAAGGGTACCTTTACACGGGATGACTGCCCAAGGCCTACCGTCCGACTACTGCTCTTCTGCTTTACACAGTGACAGGAGCAATAAGTCATTCAAGTGAATGAGGTGGAGCGGCCAGGGATTGTTCATGCAACAGGCTTGCTGACAGACACACCAATAACTAATTATTTGAGCTCTAGTTAAGCACATGGACATGAACTGTTTTCTTCGCCAATCTAGGGTGAAAAGATAACACTTCCATAGAGGCAGCAGGGGATGCTGGGAGATTTAAGCACCAACACCTGCATAGTTGTATATGAAGCTCTGAGCTATAATACAGATTGTAACTCAGGATCAGTACATATAAATAATGCACTTTACAAAGTTGCTAAATTTTTTTATGTAGAATAACTTAACGGGTAAAAGTTCAAATGACACTTAATCCCTTAAGGACCAAGCACAGTAAATTTACCCCGCTAGTTCCTGGGCTTTAATCCCGCCCAATATTAAAAATACAGCGCAGGATTAAAGCTTCTGCAATGTAGCAGGAGCAGGTCGGTCCTCATATGTAAATCACAGCCGAGGACCCAGAGAAGAAGGCAGAAGCGTTTTCTAACCCCTTCTGCCTTGTCTCCTGCAGACTACATAGTGCTCAATGACAGCGGGAGACCGGGAGACCCAGATCACCTCTGTTAGTGCCTACCGTCACTACAGGGGATGCTTTACCCTGTAACTGGGGCTCCTATGGATGCCGCAGCTACAGTGGAAAAGTGTGAAATCAAAAAACTAATAAAAAGGCAACGTGACTGACCTCCAGAGGTCTTATATGATGTTATGGGGGACATAGATGTTTAAAAAAAAAAAAGTTACAAAAGTAATCAAAAAATAATTACAGAATTAAAAAAAACATTCCTGTACTATATTTAGCGCAAATATACAAATTTTTAAAAAATAAACTATAAATTTTCTCACTTCTTTTCTAGCTTTTTACCCCTAATAAAACAAAAAAAAAACATAAAAAGTCAGTGAAAAAGATATAAAAAATAGCCCCATACGTTACAGAAAAATAAAACGCAGCAAAAAGAATTTTTGGTAGCAGAAGAGTAAAAAAAAATAGGGCAGTAAAAGCACCACATGGGTGAAATCTCTAAAAAGTGTCGGGTCCTTAATGGGTTAAAGAGAACAATTCAAGGTTTCTGGGATGTTTATGCTACAAAGACTTATCCCCTTTTAATTTCAACATTCTAATGAGGAGACCATCAGTGGCAACGAGATATCCTGTGTATCATCATCAATACAAAACAGAATCAAACGGACTTTGTCATGTAAAATCGGGTTTTACATTACTGTACTCATTTGCATCTCATTACCTATAAACAAATATTCGCACCGTACAATTTCATTTCCGAAATATGCAATACCTTGAAATGGCCCAAGGTCAGGCCCTCGCAGCTCCGTGCTAACCATCTGTCTGCATGCGTTAAGTACAAAGACTACACCTGTTCTGCATGGCTCCCTGCGGTGTACAAGGATGTGTTTGTAAACTGGCACAAAGCTGGCAGTGCTTGACACTGGCAGAAATTGACATTCTTGCAAAGCCTGCAGCTAACCATATGCAAACATCTCCTAGTATTTCCTACCACTTCCAAGTTGAAGGGAATGACAGATTATTTAATGCAGGCTTTTATTCTGAACATTTTTTTTGTGTTTTATGTGACTAACCATTCTTAAAAAAAAATACGGAAAAATTTCAGTTTTCATACTCGATACTAGAGAAATGATTCTGTTTTCTGCAGCTTACTTGTTAGCTTTCCTGAGTAGACTGCGGCAGACTCAGCCGAGTGATCTCATTACCAGTAGAGGTATTTTAAAGGGGTTTTCCAGGGAAAATATTATTGATAACCTATCCTCAGGATAGTTCATCAATAATTGATCGGACGGGGTCCACCACTCGGGACCTCAACTGATTAGCTGATCGGGCGGCCGCTGTCGGAACATGTATACACTGGAGTCAGAGCGATAGCTGCTGCTCCAACCCGTGTAATGGGTGGAGCTTGTAATCGCAGACGCGGCTCTCATTGGAATCAATGGAAACCGCATTGCATTTGTATGCCATTTCTTCTTTCTCTGAAACCACTCTGTTTTTTTGAATGCAACGAAAAAGTCTGTTGAAGGGTCTAAAATACAACATAAATGTGGTTGAAAGCATGTAAAACAGTTTTCTGGCACGATATGCACCAGAGAAGTGGCACATTTTCATTAGTAAATCTGTCCCACTGTTTATAGATATTTAACCCCTTAATGCTGCAGGGCGTACAGTTACATCCTGCAGCGTCGGGGCATGTATGAAGGGAGATCGCGCGGTGATCTTGCCCATATCAGCCTTATATTGATAAGACCGTGCTTTATTGTGTGGCCATTTTTCAGTTTATGTAACTAGTAAAGAATCACTTTTGCAAGTTGCTAGGCCTCTATCCAGTTGGGTAACTTGAAGCTCCTGGGCCCCAATGGAAAACCTGTAACAGGGCCCCCAACTATAATGCTTAATTCATAGTACTGGGTTCCCTATATGGAGAAGAGAGGCCTTATGGGCCCCCTAAGGCTCCTGGGTCCGGGTGCAACCGCATCCCCTGCATCCCCTATAGTTACGCCAGTGCCTCTATCATCTATTTGTGCGAGACCCTATGTTTGGACAGTCCCAACCTCGCTTACAGATCGGCAAGTTGATGACAATGCTACTATAGGCCTAGATAAGGAGTAGAGATGAGCGAACGTACTCGTTTCGAGTACTTACGCACCCGAGTACCGCCATTTTCGAGTACTTCAGTACTCGGGTGAAAAGATTCGGGGGGCGCCGGGGGGCGGGGAGAGGCGTGGCGGTGCGGGGGGTAGCAGCGGGGAACAGGGGGGAGCCCTCTCTCTCTACCTCTCCCCCCACTCCCCACTGCTACCCCCCGTGCCGCCACGGCGCCCCCCCGAATTTTTTCGCCCGAGTACGGAAGTACTCGGAAATCGCGGTATTCGGGCGAAAAAGGGGCGTGGCCGAGCACATTCGCTCATCTCTAATAAGGAGTAGAGCAGCATTATACACCATACAGTAAAGTGTGATTGTACTCAGCAAGAGAAACCAAGTAATCTTGTAGATATGATACCTTTTAATGGCTAACAAAAATACATGATGTTTTAGCGAGCTTTCAGATCCTCTTTGAATCCTTCCTCAGGCATTCTGAGAGGATCTGAAAGCTCGCAATAACATCATGTATTTTTGTTAGCCATTAATCATATCTACAAGATTACTTGGTTTCTCTTACTGAGCACAATCACACTTTGCTCTACTGGCTAACACGGTACTAAACTCTTCTCATTAAACAACATACAGTACACACAGATAAGGTTCTGTATGCATGTTCCATGCCATTCCCTGGTCTATTGGGAGGGTCTGTACTCCTTCTCTTCTGGAAACTGTATTACTCTATGGATACTATTCTTCCATTAATTGCAGCTGCCATAAAGCACACACCCCACTGCACGGATACAGACAATACAGCATAGTGTGTGACCCCAATATGGCCGCCTCATGTACAAAATAAATAAAATAAAGACATGTCTTAAAGCCACTGTATAGTCCCGGTTTGTCCAGGGACCTGAGAGAAGTTATACTAAGGCCCCTTACACACAGACGTATTTTCTGTCCGGATTACATCCGTATTTTTTACGAATGTAATACGGACATAATACACCACCATTGATTTTCATTGGTGTATTCGGATGTGTGTATTTTAAGCAGTGGAAAAAATAAATGCAGCATATCCTATTTTTCTCTGGAGGGGTAACATCTCTTCTTAGGGAGAGCATCAAAAAGGTGAATGAGAAGACTTATAAGGCCAGCCATGCACCTCTGGGTAATATGCAAATAAGGAAAATGGAACAATACCTCTGCAGCGCCACCTATTGGATGGCAGCATTCCTTCAAATCAATGCTTGACCCTTTATACAGGTCTGTAGAGCAATGACTGGGAATTGAAAACCAAACCAGAATCCGTACACAGACAGCTGTTTCTGGGTTTTTGCCCTTCATCAGTGTGCAGTAGGATCCTGGCTTGGCTAGTGAGAGGCCTGTGACATGGGTCAGGAGGAGTAACCAAGAAGGTGAGTGAGGAGACTCATAAGGCCATCCATGCGTCTCTGGGTAATATGCAAATAAGGAAGATGGCACAATACCTCTGCTGCACCACCTAATGGATGGTGGCAATTGATTTCTGCTCATGTGCAGGAAAATTATTTTTCTTCATAGCATGTTATGGGCAATATTTGTTGCGGAACCCGGTGGTGGACGCCTGCCTCGGATTCCGCAATTCAAATCCGGCCGTGTGCAGCCACCTTACACATGCAGTGGTAATGGTGCGTTCTTCACAGACTGACTCTGCATACACCCATGTGAATGAGCCCCAGAACACTGCACATCAGTAGCCCAAGGCACTTCACACTGCTCTCTGATTTGCCAGAGCAGATCACATGAGCATTTCTGAGAAATCAGAGAGCAGATGTAGTGCATAGGCAGTCTAACACACAACAAATGCACAGTTTTCATTAGGCACATAGAAGATAGTGGTGGCCATCTTGGAAGACCAAAAACAGGGTCTGGGAAGCAGTTATTCCAAGGGCAATGGTGTAGAGGATAAACAGTAGAGAATACGATTTTCCACCTCCGGTCCCTGGACAGAATTTTGTCCTGGGACCAGAGAGTTGCTTTTAAGATATGGCCTATATAGGGTGTTAAAGAGGTTGTCCACTTGTAAACTGCTGATGGTCTATCCTTAGTATAGCTTATCAATAGTAGATTGGGGCGGGTCGATCACACAGGACTCCCACCAATCAGCTGTTTGCCTAGCTGATACACTTATGTGTCAAGCTAATTTCTGCAGACAGCTCTATTCTCAATGCTTAGCATTACAGGCAAAGTTCCTACTGAAGTAAATGAAGACTTTGCCGGTAATGCAAAGCCTGGCCACTGCAATGGGAATGGAGCTGTCTGCTTCCTTCAGAAACCAGCCCAGTGCATGAGCTTATTGGCCCAGTGAACAGCTAAATCAGCGGGGATCCCCGACGGCAGCCAATCTACTAACTGACGACCTACTCTAAGGATAGGCCATCAGTAGTTTACAACTGAACAATCCTTCTAACTATGACATTTTTTTTTTACTGTTTTTTCATTGTAGCATTGAAATCATAACTTTAAATTTCCTTGGCAACAGCCTTATGAGGTCTCATATTTTGGAGAACGACTTGCAGCTTTAATTGCCACTGTCTTGGAGAACATAGCTGCTATTATTCTTTTTTAAGGCCATCAAAATGAATATGCCAGGAAACCTAATCGTATAGGAAACCTTGTGTCCAGGTTAGTGGTGAATAATGCTGACAGCACAGGAAATAATGCGACTCCTTTATGTCTTATTTTAAGAATTACGAAGGCAGTGACCACTTTGAACACAAAAAGTAACTTATGTGATAAATTCAATTCGCTTTCATAACTGCGGAGCTGCCATTATACTGTCATTGTGTAGGATGAGCTGCCTGTTGACCTGACACAATATTATAAGAGACTGCATTGAATTTCAAATCATGTATTCTCTTACTACAATACCGGAATCACAAATACAGAAAATTGCTTTTCATACATAAATGCCAAGAAGAAAGATTCTCTCATTTCCAAATGACATCTCTGGGTTCAGACATCCAGAGAGGTCTTGTATTATATGCTGCGCCAACGGCACTTCTAAAAAGGGCACCTCTCAAGTTCCTAATACTGCCCATGCTGCAGGAAGTACAGTATAGAGATACTTCTACTGATCAGTGTAGGAGTTTTTTTAAACTTAAGGCCCATTTAGACTCAACGGTTATCACTCAAAATTCGCTCAAAAGTCATCTTTTGAGTGATAATCGTTGTGTGTAACTGCACTGACATCGTGCAGTTTTCATTAAGCCGTCGCTCATCGTTGTCTTTCAGCATGCTGAAAGACAATGATGAGCCTTATCAGGGATTCACAGCGGGATACAGCTGATACTATTGTTTCAGCTCTAACCCGCTCCCTGATGACAGGCTGGGTATGAAGAACAGAGCGGTCCAGCTCTGTTCTCCATACCACGCTCGGAGCGCCCAGCTGTATAACAACCGGGCGCTCCGAGCAGAGAACTGCTGGATGCAGAAGACAAGCGGGGCCACCCAACTTGTCTTCTACATCCTCCGCTTGGAGCGCTCAGCTGTATAACAGCCGGGCGCTCCAAGCGGGGAACAGCTGGATGCAGAAGACAAGCGGCCCTGCTTGTCTTCTGCATCCTCCGCTTGGAGCGCTCAGCTGTATAACAGCCGGGCGCTCCAAGCGGGGAACAGCTGGATGCAGAAGACAAGCGGCCCCGCTTGTCTTCTGCATCCTCCGCTCGGAGCACAAGGTGATCGCTCAACGTTTGACATCTTTTCAGCGATAATCGTTGTGCCTAAATGGGCCTTTACATCTGTAAGTCTGCACAGTAAGTAGGCCTGTCAAATCAGCGGCAGTGGGGCAGAAGGAGGAGTGAATATAAGGGGTTCTGTCACTTTTTACTACTGGTGATCTATCCTCAGAATAGTTCATCAATAGCAGATCAGAAGAGATTCACTGCTCGGGATCCCGACCAGTTGGTCCTCCAAACCCACTGTCAGTGCAGCAGGGGCGGACATTGTCATCGATGGTCAGGGTTGGAAGTGCAATAGGTGGCTTCACTCCCGTTAAAATCAATGTGAACAAAGCCATCTGTTACACTTCTGGCCTTGATATGGACATCTGGCCCTGTTTAGGGCCAGAAGTGTAATAGACGGCTTTGTTCCCGTTGTTTTCAATGGGATTGAAGACACTTATTACACTTCCAGCCCTGACCATCAATTACGACGTGCGATCCCGCTGTACTGACAGCGGGTCGGATAATTAGCCGATTGCCGGGGATCCTAAAGATAAGTCATCAATAGTAAAAGTGACATATCTCATTTAATGGCTCTCAGCGCACTGATCTCTATCAGGCGCTGTTGTCAAATAAACGTACTGCAAAACTCCTGCACCAATTGGTATAAGTAACAGAATACTAAAGTCAGCATGTCTATTATTACTCAATGCTGCCTGCAGCCAGCGCGTTACAGATGTGAAAAGTTCCCTTTAAATGGTTCTTGCCAAGATCAAGGCATACAAATGTCATAGAATTGGGTCCCCAGCTTAGGACCTCCTTCTCTAAACCAGAATGGTCCCACTATTGGCAAACTTTGAACTGTCCATGCAATATAAGACAACCATTCATCCTGAACTACTACATGGCTGGCCATGTCTTCTTGCAAAATAAGTTCTTTCGGCTGTGAGTGCCGAAAATAGGACCTGTAGTGGTCAGTTAGATGCCTCGGGTGCCAAATTTCAAAAGGGGTTGCATCTATTACCAGGATTCTCCCCTTCAACTGGGTTAAGTAATACAAGGAGAGAATTCTTTGTACATCAAGTACATCAAGGAGCAGTTGGGCAGTTGTCTTAAAGGGGTTGTCCCGCGGCAGCAAGTGGGTCTATACACTTCTGTATGGCCATATTAATGCACTTTGTAATGTACATTGTGCATTAATTATGAGCCATACAGAAGTTATAAGAAGTTTTTCACTTACCTGCTCCGTTGCTAGCGTCCTCGTTTCCATTGAGCCGACTAATTTTCGCCGTCTAATGGCCAAATTAGCCGCGCTTGCGCAGTCCGGGTCTTCTTCTGTTCTCAATGGGGCTCCGTGTAGCTCCGTGTAGCTCCGCCCCGTCACGTGCCGATTCCAGCCAATCAGGAGGCTGGAATCGGCAATGGACCGCACAGAAGCCCTGCGGTCCACGGAGAGAGAAGATCCCGGCGGCAATCTTCAGCAGGTAAGTAAGAAGTCACCGGAGCGCGGGGATTCAGGTAAGCACTCTCCGGTGTTCTTTTTTAACCCCTGCATCGGGGTTGTCTCGCGCCGAACGGGGGGGGGGGAGGGGTTGAAAAAAAAAAAAAACCCGTTTCGGCGCGGGACAACCCCTTTAAGCATCCAATCATCTTGCACTTTGTTGTTCATAGGGTCACCAGAAAAAAAAGACCCGAAATCCGATTGATAGCTATGGGCAACTATCCCAGTTTTCACATTAGGAAATCTTCATTTCTTTTATAGGAGCTCAAAATGTTTAACTTCAAGTGTTGGTGAATCTACAAGTCATAATGAAGGACATAATCTACTCTTATTACAGCGATCACTACCATCTAGAGATGAGACGTACTCTTTTCGGGTGTTTTTGCACTCGAGCACCGCTTTTTCCGAGTAACTGACTACTCGGACGAAAAGTTTCGGGGGGCCCCGGGGGGCGGGGGTAGCAGTGGGGAACAGGGGGGAGCTCTCTCTCTCCCCCCACCCCACTCCCCTCTGCAACCCCCCTGCTCACCCCCGGCGCCCCCCGAATCTTTTCGTCCGAGTAGTCAGGTACTCGGAAAAAGCGGTGCTCGAGTGCAAAAGCACCCGAACTGAGTATGTTCGCTCATCTCTACTCCCATCACATTTTGGACTTGGGGGAACTTTTAGCTGTTGCACTATATTCTTATTTGAGGGGATATTTGTGCCTTTTTGCTTATATGAAAAGTACAGAGTAGTAAATGCAGTTTGGGCAGCAGCAGCACTAATGTTATTGGAGCTACTGGTTAAACATATTTGCATAAGAACAAAAACGTGAAATTACCAGTGAAGAGCCATTGATTGCTTCTTTTGTAATTAAGACACAGACCGTCTTCAAAGCTACAAAACTTTTTAAAGCGAGACACATTATCCTGACTCACCATTCTTTCTTTCTCTTGTTTGCTCCATGGTTACTTCTCCATAGAGGATGATTCATTCTAAGCAGTTTTCCCTTGGGATACCCTCAAAAAGTGGCTAAATGCAGCTCCTACTTGGTGTTCTAGGAACGCTGTGATGCATTGTGGGTAGAGTCTGCCTAATGTGGCATGGTTTACTTTTGCACATATTTGCTCAACATCCATAATTTGTATTTTTGTCGTCCTGCATGTATTTAAAGTGACTGGACAGAAGAGGGAGAGGGGTATATTACTTGCAGTAGTTCTCTGCCATCCCTTGGAATTGCTGAGTCTCATTTTCAGCTGGCAAAGATGGCAACTGCTAATTTCTAACTACCTAATGCACACTGATCACATGAACAGCACTGGCCAATCAGAGCACAGGTAGTGTGTATTGGTAGTCTGACACTACCAATGTACTGTGGGGATTATGAAAATTGTAATGGCCATCTTGGATAGTTGAGAGTGGAATCTGGAATTGGTAGATCGGAGGGCCGGTGGAGAACAACAACTACAGATAATATACATCCCTCCTTTTCTGGTTCCAGAACAGAATTTTGTCCTGAAACTGGAGGGTAACTTTAATCACTTACTTGTGCTACTAATTAGCTCAGTTAACCCCTAACACTACAGGACATTAGTTTATGTCCTGGCTGGGGGTATGAAAAGCAACAGGAGGTAAACTTCGGTCATGTGGATGGCGCGGACTCAGAAGTAAACCCGCACCATCCCTCAGCGGGGGCTGGCATTGGTCTCCATTGTTAACCACCAACGTGCTGCAATTAGTGTACATTACTGCAAGGGTTCACAGAGGGAGCACACTCCCCCTCTGTGATGTCATCAACCCTCCGCAATGTAATCGGGGAGGGACCACTGGTGTCTTGGCCTGCCATGGCCTATGATCCTTGTTGTAAGCTATAAGGCATCAAATATAGTGGTTTGGCTTTGGTAACCTTTTCACAACTACTGCCGCCTCTAACAATTGTGGAGCAGTTACTTTTTAGACGAAAATTAGTCTCACACATTGGCTAAAAATTACACTGCAGCACGGACCTAAAAATTTGCAATAAAATCTTCATGTGCAGCATGCTGGAGCTGCGGCTATCAGCTATTGTATTGCAATGAGTAAGTGATTGGCATTGTTTTAGCGATTGCAGTTGCAACCAGGCTTCCAGACCCCACGGTACACTATCCCGGGACTTTGCAAGGATTTCTAGCTTCCCCATTCCTGTATATAGCAATGCCAACGAAGTAGCGTCGTGCCCGTATCCCCACACAGACGCGGAAACAGTCTTCTATTCTTTGTAGGAGCCAAGATGTACAGCGCCAACCCTCCATCACCAGACCTATTAAGAAATCCAAGCCCTCACCTGATCTGGTGATGCCAATGCTGCAACAAGTATGTAATGTGTGAATCCATCCAAATGGACCCTATGCCTCTTGAAAATGAGAATTTAGAGGACCAATATATAATATAGCAGGCCCTTGGTTTGCTTACTTATCCCAAGTGGGTCCATGCGATAGAAAGTTATTTTGCTTTTAAGCCCAGAGTCTTGCTTTAAAGTTTTTCTACAATTTAAAAAAAAATTGTGATTTTACCATTTTAATGAATATTACATTTGAAAGAAGTTCTTCTTGTAATATGCAAAATCTTCAAGTGTCGGTTAGCATTTCTTATCTCGGTCTTTTAAAAAAACGTTTGCATATAAAATTAGGTGTAATTTCTCTGACAGATCGGAAACAAACTACAGATAACAGCCGCGCGGCGTAACGGAGACAGATTATTTATGATCATCTAACACTATATACAACGTCCTGAGAAGGCATCTTCCCTTCCTTCCCTTCTGATAGCAGACGTCGAGGACAAGTTTTGGCAAGTTTAAAAAAATTTGCGTAAGGTTTCATGCACGCAAAGTATTGCATTATAACTTGTGTTGCAGGCACAGCTCGCGTTGATTTCAATGAGCGCCCATGGGTGCAGTTACAAGCGCCAGCCACTACACAGAGGTCGGCTTCAGCTCCGACAGCATGCGCCTGCTCAGCGGATCTGTCGGGGTCCCGAACGACAGACCCCAGCCGATCAACTATTGATGACCTATCCTAAAGTTAGGTCATCAGTAGTATTCTCCCTGGAAAACCCCTTTTATGGATGTAATACGGACAGCATACAACACACCACTGACTTGCATTGTTGTATTTAGACAATTTTCTTTATGCATGAATGCCCTATTTTGGCCTGTATCATGGACTGCTATTGGCCGTTAAAGTCTATGGGATCACATAGCAAATACACAGATGTTCTTCTCTTCTTGAACTAGTGAGAATGACGATCAGGGGCGTAACTATAGAGGATGCAGGGGATGCGGTTGCACCCGGGCCCAGGAGCCTTGGGGGGCCCCATAAGGCCTCTCTTCTCTATATAGGAAGCCCAGTACTATGAATAAAGCATAGTTGGGGGCCCCAGGAGCTTCAAGTTACGCCTCTGATGACGATGCTACAGCAGTCACAGCAGGACATTTTGGATTATTTATGTAATACCCTGTTGCTACATATATGGACTCTCTAAAGGGGGTATTTATTTTTGGAGGCTATGAATTTTGTCTATTTTCATTGTGATATCAGGTTATCATATTTATGAATTCACTTCTGAAATTGAAGGGTATTTAATACTGGAGGCGATGAATTATTGTAATCTCTTGTAAAGTGATGAAACTGACTTATGAAATCATACAGAATTGATGGGATGTCGTACTGTCATAAAATAGGAAAAGTGCTGATGTTGTGCGGGATATCTTACCCTTCAAAATCTTATTTTATTAAATGGATATTACAAAAATATTTGTTTAACTGAAGTGTCCCTCGTTTGAGTTTAACCCCTTAAGGACCAGACACTTTTTAGGGATTTTACCCATGTGGCGGTTTTACTGCCCTATTTTGTTTCTTTTAGCTACTAAAATTATTTTTACTGCGTTTTTTTTTCCGTGACACATAGGGCGATTTTTAAAATATCTTTTTCACTGAATTTTTCCGTTTTTTAGTTTTATTGGGGGTAAAAGAAAAGATTCTTTTATAATATTTATAGTTGTTTTTAATTTAGCTAAAATTATGCTAAAATAAATTATGGGAATGGGTTCCTCTATTTCGGATATTTTAATATATAGTATGTATGGTTTTGGGTTACAGGGAGCATACGGAGATGGTTTTTGTTGGCGGCGGTTTTGAGTCATTTTCTTTTTTATGTATATATTGTTGTTTTATTCTGTAATTTTGTTTTACTGATGTATGGAATTATGCTTTTTTTACTACCCATGTCCCCCATGACGTCATGAATGTCCCCCAGAGGTCTTACTTTTTTTTTGACACTCTCCCACTGTAGCTGAGGCATCCATAGGAGCAATATTAGTCACTGGCAGAGCTGCCCAGGGTCTAGTATGACCCTCCAGCTCTACTGTAGCAGGGAACCCAGGCAGTCACATGACCTCCAGGGTCCCGATGTGAAAGTTATAGTTTACTTTCACTTTGAGTACACAATGCTTATTGAGCGCTGTGTACTCGGGGAAGCAGAAGGCAGGAAGGGTTAAAAACCCCTCCTGCCTTCTTCTACAGATTATCAGCTGTCACCAATAGCTGATATCCCATTCCTGACTCTGATTGATTGCAGAACCAGGAGGTTTAAAGGACCGCCGTAATTTTACTATCGGTGGTGCTTTAAGCCCAGGACCAGGCGCCGTAAATTTACGGTGCTTGGTCCTTAATGGGTTAAATAACAGTTGCATGTGTATTCACTGCATTTTTTTTACGCGTATTGCCAGGAGACGGTGAGGAGTAAGAAAAAAAAAAAAAGTGGCATCAATTGGGCTTTCTAGCAATTTTTCTGTGTACGTAAAAAAAGGATTGAATACGCATATGCACCAAAAATGCCCAAACGCAGAGTGAAAACTGAGTTTTTCATGGACCAAAATGGCATACACCCATGTGAATGAGCCTGAATACAAACTCTTTATAGAAACTTTAGGGAAAAACAAAGATAAAAAAACACTGATCAGATGAGAATCCATACAGTTGATCTGTGTAGCAAAAAAGGTGACTAGAAAACCAAGTCACCAAAACAGTAAATATTCAGAGTTGGACACCCCACCTGATCCAATATATAGAAGAACGTGGTCCAGAAAAAATAAAAAGGGGGGAAAACCGCTTTACGTTAATATGAAGATGTGGCAGGATAAAGACCAGGCTCAAGGACTATGAGCAGAGATGTCCTCTGTATTCAAGCATCTGGAGGAAACCTAGCCACGGCCTCCAGGTTGTACAATAATTTGTGGAGGTCTGGGAATCAAGTGACCTATTTCTCCATTCTCAAAAGACAGAGAATTTCTTGGAACCCTTCTCTTTATAGCGCGTGGCCCAGGACTCTTCCAGAGATGCAGGATTGTATCACAGCAGTGTAGTCCATGGAGCCTTTACAACACCTTCCATTTAAACAGAATTGCATATGACATTCAATAGAGCCTGTGCACCAGGAAACCTAGCCGGCACAGCTCCATAATAGCGTAGATAATGCCTTTTCCAAAGCTCAATCACTACTTACCACAAATTCATCTCAACGAACCAATACGTCAATTTCCGTAGATTTTCCCAAATTTTGTCTGTTGTATTATACTAAATGGTTTATGAAGTCGCAAGACCCCCAAGCCACACAATTCCAATCTTCAAAAGGAGTCAATAGTGCCGAAAAGTGTAAGGGTGCCATTAGTGTTTTACCAATAATTTTTCGGGCTGCACTTGGACATGCCATTGTTTCAAGCTGCAAGTACATTTGGGGATTAGCAGTAAATCACGAGCATTACCCATAGCAGCGAACACTTGACTTTTATATGAGTAGTTGAGAGAAGTCGGCACATTATACTAACACTTTACACAAATTTGCTCAGCCTCCAGCTACTGAATCTCAACCAACCGTGTGCAGAATCCGGCTCATGACCACAGCTGGAGACCCTGCTTAAGGCCTCGGTCACACGACCGTTTTTTGGTCCGATCTGCAGACGCGCTTGCGATCTGCAGATCTATAGACCAAATGCATCCCGATGGAATCGGTCACATTTCCGCTTTTTATGCGGATGTGCGACCAATTATAGGACACAACGATTCGCAGAACGCGCCTATCTGCGTTCTGCGCATCGCTGTGTTCTATATATGCGCTCAATGGGGCCGGCGGCAGCAGCGCCGACTCCATTGAGAACATATACTTAAAGATCGTTCTCCTCTGCCACAGCTGTTACAGCTGTGGCAGAGAAGAACAATGTTCGCCCATTGAATTCAATGGAGCCGGTAATACAGCCAGCTCCATTGAAAGCAATGGGCTGCCGGCAAGCGCGGGATGAATTTTCGGGAAGGGCTTAAAAATATAAGCCCTTACCTGAAAACCATCCTAAAATGTGTAAAAAAAAAAAAAAAACTGAACTGCTCTGTGTAGTATTCAGGAGGCGGGGATTTAAAATCCCCGCCTGCTGAATGGGCTGCCTCTGATTGGTCACAGCCCTCACCAATCAGAGGCAGCTCTCACTCACCCATTCATGAATTCATGAATGGGTGAGTGAGTGCTGCCTCTGATTGGCTGAGCGCAGGGACCAATCAGAGGCAGCTCTCAGCTATTGGATGACAGTTGAGAGGTGCCTCTGATTGGTGAGGGCTGTGACCAATCAGAGGCAGCCCATTCAGCAGGTGGGGATTTTAAATCCCCGCCTGCTGAATACTACAGAGAGCAGTTCAGGAGAACTGCCGGCCGGACGCGGCTGAACTCCGGCTGCAGGGAAAAGGTGAGTATCCTTTTTTTCTTTTTTTCCTACACATTTTAGGATGATTTTCAGGGAAGGGCTTATATTTTTAAGCCCTTCCCGAAAATTCATCCCGCGCTCGTTGGCAGCCCATTGCTTTCAATGGAGCCGACTGTATTGTCGGCTCCATTGAATTCAATGGGCGAACATCGTTCTCCTATGCCACAGCTGTGGCAGAGGATGGCAGGCAGTGCGGGGCGGTTTCACTGAAAACGCTGCTAGGTGCAGCTTTTTCAGCGAATCATCGGCCCCGGTCACGCGATTTGCGGATGCGCATCAGTTATGCGATCCGCAAATCGCGGGGAAAAAACTCCCGTGTGACCGAGGCCTAACTGTGTGCAGGTGTCGTCGTCCACGTGGACACCTCTTCTTCCAGGTTACCTGTACTGTGGATGGTCTGCACAGCTTGCCATCGAACATACGAGGTACAGATTTCTATGGGCAGCTTGAACTGCAGATCATGAGCGCAGCTGCCCCCACATGGATTCCACGATTCAAATCTGCCCGTTCCATAGGTCCTGTGGAACCGTTGGTATGATTGAAGGCGTACTTGGCCTTCTTCTGTATAAGTGCAGATCATCCAGGAATTCATCGGCAGTCGTCTGCAGGAGATTCCGGTACCACTCTATGTTGAGAGTTCCTGAAATGAACACCGGTCCAAAGACGTATGTATAAAGTAGATTGTTCATCATAACCATAAAGATTGCAGTTTTATGCAGAACATTCCGTTTTTACACAAGATTAGCTGTCAATAAGCAAGAATTTTTATGCCCGAATAAATAAATCTGATCAGCCGACAGACAAGCATTTGGTGGCTCGTCAGCTAATCATGGGCATAGTATTCACATGGGCCAAGGGGATTGAGCAAATGAATTTACGTGCCGAATCATCAGCTGATGTATAAGAGCCTTAAAACAGTGCTTCGTGCACCCTCTATTACTGGTGTTTGAGGGATGTGTTGCATATTTCTGACACAACTGCCCAATACTGTACATTTTCCTTGAAGCTGATTAATGTTCCAGAACTTGGATGTATTTAGTTCCTGAAGATATACCGAAAATTGACATTTAAAATATGCTCTCACCCAGGATATTTACTAATCTCTTCCACAGGAACAAGACTGGCTCTCAAATTTGACCCAATTAATGGTTAAGGAATAGAGATGAGCGAACGTACTCGTCCGAGCTTGATATTCGTGCGAATATTAGGGTGTTCGGGATGCTCGTTACTCGTAACGAGTACCACGCGGTGTTCCGGTTACTTTCAGTTTCCTCTCTGAGACGTTAGCGCGCTTTTCTGGCCAATTGAAAGACAGGGAAGGCATTACCACTTCCCCCTGTGACGTTCAAGCCCTATACCACCCCCCTGCTGTGAGTGGCTGGGGCGATCAGATGTCACCCGAGTATAAAAGTCGGCCCCTCCCGCGGCTCGCCTCAGATGTCTTGTGAGTTAGTGAGGGACAGTGCTGCTGGTGCCTGAGCTGCTGTAGGGAGAGCGTTAGGAGTTAGTGTAGGCTTCAAGAACCCCAAAGGTCCTTCTTAGGGCCACATCTACCTGTGTGCAGGCTGCTGCTAGCAGTTTTTTTTTTTTTTCTCAAAATCGGCAGTGCAGAGCATTGCACCCGGCATTAGGGACAGAAGTGGTGCTTAGGCAGGGAGAGTGTTAGGAGTGAGTGTAGCCTTCAAGAACCTCAACGGTCCTTTCTAGGGCCAAATTTAACCGTGTGCAGTACTGTGCTGGCTGCTGTTAGCAGTGTTGCATATTTTTTTTTTCTAAAAATCGTCTGTGCAGAGCATTGCACCCTCCATTGATACTACAGGGACAGAATTGTGTAGGCAGGGCCACAACACAGTTATTGTTCATTGAATATACGCAGTGGGGCCTTCCCTTTGCAAAAAAGCGAATTAATTATATTTGGCCTGCCTGTGTCAGTCCTAAGGTCTCCGTGTACGTGTGTGCTGCGTGGAGAACGTACAAAAATCAGACGCAACCAGCTACGGTTTACTGCAGGCTTGCGCCATTGTCTTTCCTGACTGGCAAATACCTGCTCTGCCAGAGTTAATAACTCTGCTACACTAAAGTTGTGTGACACTTTTTCAGGGCCACACCACAGTTATTAAACGTATTGTTCATTGAATATACGCAGTGGGGCCTTCCCTTTGCAAAAAAGCGAATTAATTATATTTGGCCTACCTGTGTCAGTCCTAAGGTCTCTGTGTACGTGTGTGCTGCGTGGAGAACGTACAAAAATCAGACGCAACCAGCTACGGTTTACTGCAGGCTTGCGCCATTGTCTTTCCTGACTGGCAAATACCTGCTCTGCCAGAGATAATAACTCTGCTACACTAAAGTTGTGTGACACTTTTTCAGGGCCACACCACAGTTATTAAACGTATTGTTCATTGAATATACGCAGTGGGGCCTTCCCTTTGCAAAAAAGCGAATTAATTATATTTGACCTGCAGGCTTGCGCCAATTTATTTCCTGCCTGGGAAATCAAATCACTGGTAATACAGCATGCTGAGGGGTAGGGGTAGGCCTAGAGGACGTGGACGCGGCCGAGGACGCGGAGGGCCAAGTGAGGGTGTGGGCACAGGCCAAGCTCCTGATCCAGGTGTGTCGCAGCCGACTGCTGCGCGATTAGGAGAGAGGCACGTTTCTGGCGTCCCCACATTCATCGCACAATTAATGGGTCCACGCGGGAGACCTTTATTAGAAAATGAGCAGTGTGAGCAGGTCCTGTCCTGGATGGCAGAAAGTGCTTCGAGCAACCTATCGTCCAGCCACAGTTCTGCGCCGTCCACTGCTGCAAATCCGAATCCTCTGTCTGCTGCTCCTCCTTCCTCCCAGCCTCCTCACTCCACTACAATGACACATGCTCAGGAGCGGGAACACTCCCAGGAACTTTTCTCAGGCCCCTGCTCAGATTGGGCAGCAGTGGTTCCTCTACCACCAGAGGAGTTTATCGTCACTGATGCCCAACCATTGGAAAGTTCCCGGGGTCCGGGGGATGAGGCTGGGGACTTCCGGCAACTGTCTCAAGACCTTTCAGTGGGTGAGGAGGACGATGACGATGAGACACAGTTGTCTTGCAGTGAGGTAGTAGTAAGGGCAGTAAGTCCGAGGGAGCAGCGCACAGAGGATATGGAGGAAGAGCAGCAGGACGATGAGGTGACTGACCCCACCTGGTGTGCAACGCCTACACAGGACAGGTCTTCAGAGGGGGAGGCACGGGCAGCAGCAGGGCAGGTTGCAAGAGGCAGTGCGGTGGCCAGGGGTAGAGGCAGGGCCAGACCGAATAATCCACCAAGTGTTTCCCAAAGCGCACCCTCGCGCCATGCCACCCTGCAGAGGCCGAGGTGCTCTAAGGTCTGGCAGTTTTTCACCGAGACGCCTGACGACCGACGAACAGTGGTGTGCAACCTTTGTCGCGCCAAGATCAGCCGGGGAGCCACCACCAACAGCCTGACCACCACCAGCATGCGCAGACATATGATGGCCAAGCACCCCACAAGGTGGGACGAAGGCCGTTCACCGCCTCCGGTTTGCACCGCTGCCTCTCCCCCTGTGCCCCAACCTGCCACTGAGATCCAACCCCCCTCTCAGGACACAGGCACTACCGTCTCCTGGCCTGCACCCACACCCTCACCTCCGCTGTCCTCGGCCCCATCCACCAATGTCTCGCACCGCACCGTCCAGCCGTCGCTAGCGCAAGTCTTGGAGCGCAAGCGCAAGTACGCCGCCACGCACACGCACGCTCAATCGTTAACCGTCCACATAGCCAAATTTATCAGCCTTGAGATGCTACCGTATAGGGTTGTGGAAACGGAGTCCTTCAAAGCTATGATGGCGGCGGCGGCCCCGCGCTACTCAGTTCCCAGTCGCCACTACTTTTCCCGATGTGCCGTCCCAGCCCTGCACGACCACGTCTCCCGCAACATTGTACGCGCCCTCACCAATGCGGTTAGTGGCAAGGTCCACTTAACTACGGACACGTGGACAAGCACAGGCGGGCAGGGCCACTACATCTCCCTGACGGCACATTGGGTGAATTTAGTGGGGGCTGGGACAGAGTCAGAGCCTGGGACCGCTCACGTCCTACCCACCCCCAGAATTGCGGGCCCCAGCTCGGTGGTGGTATGTTCGGCGGTGTATGCTTCTTCCACTAAAGCACCCTCCTCCTCCTCCTCCTCAACCTCTGTCTCGCAATCTAGATGTGTCAGCAGCAGCAGGACGTCGCCAGCAGTCGGTGTCGCGCGGCGTGGCAGCACAGCGGTGGGCAAGCGTCAGCAGGCCGTGCTGAAACTACTCAGCTTAGGAGATAGGAGGCACACGGCCCACGAACTGCTGCAGGGTCTGACAGAGCAGACCGACCGTTGGCTTGCGCCGCTGAGCCTCCAACCGGGCATGGTCGTGTGTGACAACGGCCGTAACCTGGTGGCGGCTCTGCAGCTTGGCAGCCTCACGCACGTGCCATGCCTGGCCCACGTCTTTAATTTGGTGGTTCAGCGCTTTCTGAAAAGCTACCCACGCTTGTCAGACCTGCTCGTAAAGGTGCGCCGGCTCTGCGCACATTTCCGCAAGTCCCACACGGACGCTGCCACCCTGCGCACCCTGCAACATCGGTTTAATCTGCCAGTGCACCGACTGCTGTGCGACGTGCCCACACGGTGGAACTCTACGCTCCACATGTTGGCTAGGCTCTATGAGCAGCGTAGAGCTATAGTGGAATACCAACTCCAACATGGGCGGCGCAGTGGGAGTCAGCCTCCTCAATTCTTTTCAGAAGAGTGGGCCTGGTTGGCAGACATCTGCCAGGTCCTTCGAAACTTTGAGCAGTCTACCCAGGTGGTGAGCGGCGATGCTGCAATCATTAGCGTCACCATTCCTCTGCTATGCATCTTGAGAAGTTCCCTGCAAACCATAAAGGCAGCCGCTTTGCGCTCCGAAACCGAGCCGGGGGAAGACAGTATGTCGCTGGATAGTCAGAGCACCCTCCTGTCTATATCTCAGCGTGTTCAGGAGGAGGAGGAGGAGCATGAGGAGGAGGGGGAAGAGACAGCTTGGCCCACTGCTGACGGTACCCATGCTGCTTGCCTGTCATCATTTCAGCGTGTATGGCCTGAGGAGGAGGAGGAGGAGGAGGAGGAGGAGGATCCTGAAAGTGATCTTCCTAGTGCGGACAGCCATGTGTTGCGTACAGGTACCCTGGCACACATGGCTGACTTCATGTTAGGATGCCTTTCTCGTGACCCTCGCATTCAACGCATTCTGGCCACTACGGATTACTGGGTGTACACACTGCTCGACCCACGCTATAAGGAGAACCTTCCCACTCTCATTCCCGAAGAGGAAAGGGGTTCGAGAGTGTTGCTATACCACAGGACCCTGGCGGACAAGCTGATGGTAAAATTCCCATCCGACAGCGCTAGTGGCAGAAGGCGCAGTTCCGAGGCCCAGGTAGCAGGGGATGTGCGTAGATCGAGCAGCATGTACAGCCCAGGCAGTGCAACAGTCTTTAAGGGCCTGGCCAGCTTTATGGCTCCCCAGCAAGACTGTGTCACCGCTCCCCAGTCAAGGCTGAGTCGGCGGGAGCACTGTAAAAGGATGGTGAGGGAGTACGTAGCCGATCGCACGACCGTCCTCGGTGACGCCTCTGCCCCCTACAACTACTGGGTGTCGAAGCTGGACACGTGGCCTGAACTAGCGCTGTATGCCCTGGAGGTGCTTGCTTGTCCTGCGGCTAGCGTCTTGTCGGAAAGGGTGTTTAGTGCGGCTGGGGGAATCATTACAGATAAGCGTATCCGCCTGTCAACCGACAGTGCCGACAGGCTAACACTCATCAAGATGAACAAAGCCTGGATTTCCCCAGATTTCTCTTCTCCACCAGCGGACAGCAGCGATACGTAAGCAATACGTAGGCTGCACCCGCGGATGGAAGCTACGTTCTCTCTCACCATCCAAAACGGGGACATTTCTGCTTCATCAATCTGTGTCTAATATTCCTCCTCCTCCTCCTGCTCCTCCTCCTGAAACCTCACGTAATCACGCTGAACGGGCAATTTTTCTTAGGGCCACAAGGCTCACTCATAATTTTTCTAAACAATTTTTATATGTTTCAATGCTCTTAAAAGCGTTGAAACTTTAACTTGAACCAATTTTTAGTTAAACTGGGCTGCCTCCAGGCCTAGTTACCACTTAAGCTACATTAACCAAAGCGATTAATGGGTTTCACCTGCCCTCTTGGTTGGCCATGGCCAATTTTTTTGATGTACATTAGTACTGTTGATACAGCAATTTTTGTGGGCCCTCGCCTACAGTGTAATCAAATGAATTTTTAGCCCACCTGCATTACAGCTGACGTTACATCCGCTGTGTTGGGCAATGCAATGGGATATTTCTGTGTACCGCCGGTGGCTTCCTGGCACCCACCCATGCTGTGGGTCCACAGGGAATTATAAATGCATCTGTTTCCACTTGTAGACAACCCCAGTCAGACTGGGGCATGCAGTGTGGGCCGAAGCCCACCTGCATTAAGCACGACATTACTACCTCAGCTGTGTTGGGCAATGCAATGGGATATTTTTATGTACCGCCGGTGGGTTCCAGGGAGCCACCCATGCTGTCGGTCCACAGGGACTTCACAATAGGGAGTTGTACCCGCCTATGTCTATGAATTAAAAAGCCCGGTCTGACTGGGGCATGCAGACACCTTGACAGAATGAATAGTGTGTGGCACATAGGTTCCCCATTGCTATGCCCACGTGTGCAGCTCCTGATGGCGGTGGCACAGGATTCTATTTCTCATTGCTTCTGTACAGCATTGTGGGCTATCGCCCCGCCCCTTTTAAAGAGGGTCGCTGCCTAGCCGTGCCAACCCTCTGCAGTGTGTGCCTGCGGTTCCTCGTCATGGCAGACGCACTTCTAAATAGACATGAGGGTGGCGTGGCATGAGGGCAGCTGAAGGCTGCGCAGGGACACTTTGGTGTGCGCTGTGGGGGGGAGGGGGGGCGGTTGGGCAGCATGTAACCCAGGAGAAGTGGCAGCGGAGTGTCATCCAGGCAGTGATTGTGCTTTGTTGGAGGTAGTGTGGTGCTTAGCTAAGGTATGCATTGCTAATGAGGGCTTTTCAGAAGTAAAAGTTTTTGGGAGGGGGGGGGCCCACTCTTGCCGCTATTGTGGCTTAATAGTGGGACCTGTGAACTTGAGATGCAGCCCAACATGTAGCCCCTCGCCTGCCCTATCCGTTGCTGTGTCGTTCCCATCACTTTCTTGAATTGCCATGATTTTCACAAATGAAAACCTTAGCGAGCATCGGCGAAATACAAAAATGCTCGGGTCGCCCATTGACTTCAATGGGGTTTGTTACTCGAAACGAACCCTCGAGCATCGCGAAAAGTTCGTCCCGAGTAACGAGCACCCGAGCATTTTGGTGCTCGCTCATCTCTATTAAGGAACTCCACATGAAAATGGAACACTATGAAATGAACAAAAGCTCTTGCATTATAGGTAATTAAGGAGACTACAAATGCCTAAAACAGAAAGGCTTACACAGTCTACAGTCACTACATCACATGTACAGTGCAATCAATATATTTTCAATTACATTGTACATCACCAGTGACAGAGGTCTCATCCAGGCCTAAAACGCAAGAAACTGGATCCTGGGGCAAATTGTGATGGACTCGTATAACAGTAAATGCATTGTGGGGTTTAAGACAAGGGATGCGGAGTCAGCTTATGTGCTTATTAAAAATCAATGTCTCAGCACATTTCTGTGAACGAACATCAATCAGTTCAGTGAAGAGGCAAAATCTGTCAGGTCAACAGCAAACTGCACTAGAAATACCTATTCAATAACGGATTGGTCCACCTTTTTGGGCGATCATGGCCTTCAGATGTCGGGGTTACAGATTCAACAAGGTGGAACATGCTCAATACTCAACTCAACCCATGCCCACTGCTGCAGATTAATCAGTTGGCACACATTTAGCAGATAAATGAGAGATCTCACAACCCTTTCCAGCATATCCCAAACATGCTCAATGGGGTTACGGTCCATTGATTTTGGGGGCCAAGGCAGTGTGGAGAATTCATTGTCATGTTCCTCCAACCACTCCTTAGTGATCCAAGCTCCATGACCTGGAGTGTTATCCTGTTGAAAGATGGCAGTGTTGTTGGGTAAGACTTCCTAAGGATACTGGTGCAGATGGTCAGCTAATAGGTCCCTGTAACATTCACGGTTTGTGATACGATGACGAATGGTTCGAATACTAAGCTCCATTATTGGCTGCAGCGCCTGTAACATCCCATAAACCGGAAAGACTGCAGCTTGAACACAAACAGCAGGAGCAAGACTGAGCGGCAGCACGGGACACAGCGGGAGCAAGGAGAGTACAAGCTTATTTGTTATTTTATGGCAGGGGAACCGGATTTTATGTAAATTATACATCTCGGAAAACTCCTTTAATGGTGACCATAAATGCCATCTGGAAAGTTAAGGACACCAGCACTGCTACTAAAGCCAAGCTAGTTTGTGCGATTGTCTTCCACATAGCTACCTAGACTTGCATAATCAAGACGACAGAAGAAAGATCAACGACTTGGAGTTGCGGTGTTGAAGAAGACTGTTGCCCATCCTGTAGACAGCGAGAATCGCCAAAGCAGTCCTAGAAGCAAAGATCACCAAGCAGAAGTTATTCTACTTCAGCCATGCCACAGACAGCAATTCATTTGAGAAGGCACTCATGCTTGACAATGGTCGGTAGAAGTGCTGTCCAAGAACTTGTTGCCTTGATACTGTCAAACCTGACACCAAATAAGCCCAAGTAAACGTAAGGAAGTAGTAACTAGACCTATATTGAGAAAAAGGATCTATAGAATTACCGAAAATCGATCTCGATTAATTTATGATGACACAGGTGAATGAAAAGCCAACAGCAGGGGCACAACTTAAGGGTGGCTTTACACGAGCGTATTTTGTGTGTGCATATGCGCGCACAAAAACTCGCTTCTATTAGCAGCAATGCATTCCCTATGGTGTATTCACATGTCTGTGCATTACAGGCGTGCGCCTGCAAAGATAGGACATATCATAGTGAAGGCACGCATAGTCTTCAATTGAGGCGTGGCTGCTGCCAGATGCTCCATTGAAGACAATGGTCTGTTGGCACCCCGTAATTGGTTTTCAGGGAGGGGCTTTAAATATAAGCCCTTTCCTGAAAAACAAGGTAAAGTAGTGTAAAAAAAAAAACAACCAAACAAACAAAAAAAACTCACCTTCCTTGAGCTGTCGGGGCTCAGCTGTGTCCTCTCTGCGCTGTTCCCGGCTCTGCAATGCAGTTCTTTGAGCAGGCGGGAATTTACAAATTCCCACCTGCTGAAAGAGCTGCTTCTGATTGGCTGAGGCACTCAGCCAATCACAGGCAGCTCTCGCCTGCCATTCATTCAGTGAGAGCTGCCTATGATTTGCTGAGGTTTTTTTTAACACTAAAATGGTTGTTTTTCAGGGAAGAGCTTATATTTAAAGCTCTTCCCTGAAAAACAATTCAGCGGTGGCGGTAGTCCACTGAAGGCAATGTGTAGACCGTCATACACGCGTTTTTGCGCTTACAGGGGTGGGCACATATGTACGCACATGCTCGTTTGAAGCCACCCTAAGGGAACAGTGACATCCTATGACAATGTCATGTAAAGGTCACTGACCCTGTCTACAAGTTATGGTTTGTCTACAGCTATTACTCTGCTGTATACTTGTTTTTATTAACCTATAAGCAATGGGTATATGCTGGGATTGTTGTATCCGGTCAGTGGCGTCCACATACTTAGAACACACCCTGGAAAACATGCAGTAAGTCATATTTTGCTTGGGCATTTTGATAGAAATAAGCATCCATTAATGCCTGGCCCAATGGAGAATAATGGTTGAATGAACAGTTCCATCTGCATACGTTCTGTAAGACAAATATGGTTTCTTTTAATAAATATTGCTTATAAGCATGTTTCAAACATCTACCCATCTTGCGGTGTTCATTTCCAATTGCTGATCCAAACAGTGTGGCTGTAAAAATCAGAAAGTAGATATCATCAAGCAGCCGGGGCTGCAGTTGCTGACAACTCTGTCAACAAGAACAATTTGTGCTCCTGTAGATGTTGCAGGATTACTAGGAGTTGAAGTCAGGGAGAGATAAACTGTCAGAGCTGCATAGACATGGAGGAGCGGCGGTAATACTGCAGAATATATATTCTGTATCTGCCTCAGGGCTCTGCACTCACGTTTACATTTTTCTGTTGTCATTTTAAAGAAAGGCATAGAGAAAATGTTCAATGATCCACTGTAAAATCCAGGATATGAACCTTCCTGTGGAAATTTAAGACTCTAATCTAGAATTTAAAAAATGGTGCTCTATGCTATTAGCTTCATTTACTTGCAGCCTACACACTCCATTTGAACTTGAACTTTAATTACTGCAGCCTTTACTTCCTCCCTGCTGTCAGCTGCAGGAGCAGATAGATGGCCAGTGTGTGATTTTGAAATTATTGGAATACCTTGCACAAACAGGAAATTACAAGTAGTCTGTGTATCTTGCGAGATAATAAAGTACTGGGATTACAGCAGCATCTACACTATTTGAAGCAAGCAGTGCCTGACGTTTAAGAAGGGTGTGAGTACAGGACTGTACTAATAGGATGTAGGAAAGGAGAAAGGAATAGCAAAAGGATTATAAACTTATAGACTTGTAGAAAGTTGTGACTGAGCTGCAGCTTCACTGTATCTCTAACAGGGCAGCCAATGATAACTTCCCATTAAAAGGTGTTGTCTAGGACTTTTACTATTGATAGCCTAATCAGGATAGCTCATCAATAGTCGATTGGCAGGGGCACCTGCTTGGGATCTCCACCATTGAGCTAGTCGCTGGGCCCCACTGTCAGTGCGCACAGCGCTGGAAGTAGATAGTGCTGTCTGTATTGCAGTGGTCTCATTCAGTACTGCAGCCACAGCTCCCATTGAATTCAGCGGTAGTTGTGCCTTTAGTGCCAAACTAGGCTGCTGCAATGCTAACAGCGCTTCTTGTGTCCAGCATGCAGTGAGGGAGATTTAACACCTATGCACAGATTAGGTGATACATGTCTATTATGAGAAAACTCCTTTAACATGTATGAGGAACAAGGCAGAGAAGTGAGCAGCCAACTTCTCTTTTATGAAAGGTCTTTATGGAAAATCTCCAATAAGTAAAGACGGACGATTCTCAAAAAAAACTTGGATGATGTAAGTTTTTTACTTGTACTGTATTTGTCTCTTGGCAGCTGCACAGTCACAGTAGATTGCAGCCTGCATGAAATCAATGGACTTAGATGAAGTCAGCTGGGGAATGCCTCCAGGGTGCTCCGTTTAAAACTTTTTAGCAGCACAACCTGGAAGAACACAGGAACAAGAGTCTAGCAAACACTTTGAAATAGCTCATTTATTCCAGCTTTGCCTACAGCTGGCATATGCTAATCTACTTTTTTCCTTTTTTTTAATGCAAAAATGACAATATACGTATAGCTGTTAAAGCTGCCAGTCTCTGCAGGGCAGACAGGACAATATATCCATTTCTCTGGATATCTGTAATTAGGTCACAGTTTTTATGGTGTCATGCTCACACGAAGACTACACCACAACACATAATTGTAACGGTCGTTGAAAAAAACTGATCCACCGCGTACATTCCGATTCTGCTACATTTATTGCTAGTGTCTAAATGCAAATGGTGATGCAGAATTACCAACAGAATTAGGCCAGTATCCATGCCACATCAAAATCTGCATGTTAGGCATGTAGATTTGGATGAGGAATTTCCACAAAACTGCAGACTCCACTTCTAATTTGGACCCCTGTGGAAGAGCCTCATGTTTTTCTTACAGGCATTTCCCAGGGAAAATTCTATTGATGACCTATCCTCAGGATACGTCATCAATAGTTGATCGTCAAGGGCCCATTGCTTGGGATCTCGACCGATCAGCTGAGCAGGCGCATGCTGTCAGCGCTAAAAATACACAGATGTCAGAGCGGAAGCCTCCACGCCAACTTCTGTGCAGTGGCTGGCGCTTGTAACTGCAGGCACGGCTCCTATTGATTTCCCATCTGTCTCAGGTGGTTCAGTGATCGTATACAAGCCAGGTACCTGGGTTTCCAATTTCATGTGAAGGCTTTTTAGTCTTGATAGGTAGGTCTATAGAGCTAGGTACTAGAGATGAGCGAGCATACTCGTTAAGGCGATTAACTCGAGAGAGCATCACCTTTTTCGAGTACCTGCTGGCTTGTCCCTGAAGATTTGGGGGAGTCCACGGGGGGTTGTGGAGGGGATCGGGAGGGAGAGAGAGAGAGAGATCTGTCACTCTCCACCCGGCTCCCCTCCGCCGTCCCCCGCAGCCACCCTCAATCTTTAGGGACGAGCCAGCAGGTACTCGAAAAAGGCAATGCTCTCTCTCTCTCTCTCGAGTAAATCGCCTTAACGAGTATGCTCGCTCATCTCTACTAGGTACCCCCATCCATTAAGGTTCCCCTTGACGTGGTCGATAGGCTTACTTGGATTTGATCAAATTGTGCGCCAACATTGCATTTTTATGCAGTTAGTCCAAAAAAAAAAAAACATTATGCATTTGTCTGAAGATATTGAGTGTGTTGGGTGCTAAAGCACGTTTGTTACTGTGCCTACAGTTACAAGCGCCGGTCACTACATGGGAGGTCAGCGCACAGGCTTCCGCTCCAAATACACCGGTCGTCGGAGGGAAAGCCTCCACGCCGACCTCGGTGTAGTGGCTGGTGCTTTTAACTGCAGGTATGGCTCCCTTTGATTTCAACGAGAGCCATGCCTGCAGTTACAAGCGCCGGCCACTACAAGGAGGTCGGCGCAGTCACTGCTAATTTGATTCCAGTTGTCCGCGCAAACTGGTAGATCGTTGAGAATTGTTCCCTTCCCGCTCAGTGCTATACATTTCTATGTGAAACACTGAGCTGGGAGTCTTTAGACGTAACTGAGCGCTGAATAATAAGTGCGCGATGGCTTTGCGTTTAGATATGATTATTGCGCGCTTTTGTTCGTTGGAGCAAATTTCAAGCGACAATAGTTACGTGTAAATGGGCTTTTACTGTCTGAACGTGCACATCAGTAAAAAAAATGTCACCCACATGGGAAGGGGGGTTTGTGGACATCTATGTTTTTCATTTGGGGTGGGATTAAGTTATGTAAAAGCGAGGAGACAAAGATGTCTAAGTGGCAAACTGCAGAGGTACGTAATAACTGGAAGAAGCCTTCATGCTGGTCTGGATAGGCGGGCAAGAGAACCTCAAGGCGGACAACTTCACCCAACGATACATCGCACTTGTTGTGGAGAGTGAAATCTTATTTCCCTAAGTGTGACAACTTTTTGGTTTGACTAAAGAACTCCTGTAATCACAGGGTTTAATTGTACTAATCCCGTTAGTAAGCCCCATGCAACATTGCAATGCTGACTGTAAAGAGGTTTCTCCTACTTTCTTCACAGGGGTGTAGAACAGCAGAATAAAAACAAGTCTGGTACTGTGTTAGGCCACATGTCCACGGGCACACATGGATTCCACATGGGTAATCCCACACGGAATTCGACCCTGCGTACCTGTCAGTGACTTTTTCTGTACTGTGGATGTGTGCACAACAGTTCGTTTTTTTTTTTTTAAGACTCCTGCTTTCCCACGGAATCCACAACCCGCCTGCAATGTCAATTGCGGGGGGGACCGTGGGCTGGACGGCTATCCATTGACATCAATGGAAACCATCCATGCAGGAACCGCACTAAAAAAGAGCATGCTGCGATTTTTCATTGGCGAGCAGAGACTTTGATTGGTTTTCACTTGTGTGCATGAAGAAGCGTTTTTCATAGCATGCTATGGAGGGTTAAGGCTGCGGAATCTGAAACGGAATGCCCGCTCTGGATTCCGCAGCAAAAATCTGCCTGTGGATATTTGGTCTTAGTGAGAAAAATCACATTTTGTTCTACTGGCTAAGAGAAAAAAGTAATATAGTAGACATGATAGCTTTTATTGGCTAAAAAAAAATGCTGTCACTGCAAGCTTTCAAAACTATTTATGTATCACAGAAAGGAAAATTTAAAGACAAAACACACACTGAAAACGGCCATATATTTACTGACACAGGAGGGCAACGTGTGCACCACCTCAGCATACAGGCAGCCATACTGCGCTCAGGTCTAGTCAATCAGGCAATCAGTCAATCTATCTATGCATACACACACACATATATACATACATAACATACACACACATATATATACATACATAACATACACACACATATATATACATACATAACATACACACACATATATATACATACATAACATACACACACATATATATACATACATAACATACACACACATATATATACATACATAACATACACACACATATATACATACATAACATACACACACGTTTTTGAATTTCATACAATCCCTTTAACTCCCAAGCTTTCAGGATGAATGTTGCCATTGGATAACGCCTGACAAATCGTAAAAGTACAAAAACATCTTTATTTTGTTCCTCTACAGTAGAGCAGCACATCGCATTTACCTATAATCTACAGTATTACAAACAGCAGCCGGAGAGTCACTTCCCCAGACCCCGACGTTCAGGATGTTGCCTTTGTGCGGGAAATAACTTCATTGACAAAACTGTTATTCTTTGCCAGAACGTCCGCCTTCAGCTGGTTCAGTTTGCGTTTCAGGTCTTCCTCAGACATTTCTGTAAGTGACAGAGCTTTCACTTTGGAAAGGAAGTCCTGGATCATCTTCTCGCCCTCCTGTCAACAGACATAAGACTCGCTTTTATTACAGCATCACCAATTGTTTCCAACACGCGGATCTCCAGATGTTGCAACTACACCCCCCCAGCATGCACGGACAGTCACTGGCTGATTGATTACGCTCTACAGCCTTGTATACAGGGGATGGAGACAGTCAGGGGAGGGCAGTGGAGTTGGACACTCAGGCTCATTCTGCAAGTCAATATATCACCAAGCTCATATAAAGTGTATGTTCATGTTTAATTATAGTACAGTTTAAAGACACAAATAATCGGGATAAAAGTTTGTGCCACTTTGTTAATAGTGAGAGATCCTTCCCCCCCCCCCCCCCTTCCCCTGGACGACAATGCACTTATCCGAGCAGGCTCGCTCATCTTTACTCTCTAGTACTCCATTGCATGTATTTAGAGAACAGCGGTTGGTCTGTTCTCTAAATACATCACTATTGTTCTGCCACAGGACAGCAGCTGTTAAAGAATGCTATCTCCTGTTATCCTCTGCCCGCAGAGAACTCGGTGTGCGGTCCCCGTCTTTTCCTGAGGGACGAGGATTTCATGTGGACCTGAAGTCAGTGATGGACGAAAAGTGCAAAGGTAAGTGCATGATGGGCACACATTTACACAACGATTATCGCTCAAAAGATGGCTCTTGAGTGAATTGTGAGCGATCATAGTTGTGTGTAAAAGGGCCTTAAAACTGAATCATACTGTGTTACTTAAGTGTTCCCTTCCTTTTTAACCAAAGTGGTGGCCACAGAACGTTCACTTTCTCCTTCTGGACCGATTCTTCTCTAGTTTTGAATTTTGCTAGCGTCCTTCTCACTACTGGTACATGAAGAGCTACCTGCACCCCAATCTTGGTGCACTGGTAGTCCTGTTCCTATGTGCTGCGTCTCCCAGCACAGTCTCAAGAGCATATACCAGGAGACAGGCCATTATACAAGGAGAGCTAAACAGGGCTATAGAAGGCCGACTCAGCATCAAGACTGGTATCTGCTGCTTTGTGCGAAAAGGAACACTCCCAGAGCCCTACTGACCTCCAGCGGGCTACCGGTCTGCATGTTTCTGACCAAACTGTCAAAAACAGACTCCATAGAGGTGTCATGAGGGCCTGGCATCCTGTAGAGGGACTTGTGCTAAAAGCCCACCACCCTACAGCTTAACTGGCATTCAGCAGAGAACACCAAACTGGCAATCCTATCACTGGCACCCCAATGCTCTTCACTGATGATTGCAGGAGATTTCATTTCTCTAGATGCGATGTGTGATTAAAGTGTTCCCTTAATTTCTTTGGAGCAGTGTAGATTGTATCTCAGGATAAGTTATGCAAAGTATTTACAGAGTTGCGGAACACATCTATATAAATTTTATAGCTTTAAGGGCTCATGTCCACGGGGAAAAGAAGAATTAAAATCCGCAGCGGATTTTAACTCTTCTCCCGCGCGCGGATCCGCACCCCATAGGGATGCATTGACCACCCGCGGGTAGATAAATACCCGCGGATCGTCAATAAAAGTGATTTTAAAAAAAATGGAGCATGAAAAAATCTGGACCATGCTCCATTTTCATGCGGGTCTCCCGCGGGGACGGCTCCCGCGGGCTTCTATTGAAGCCTATGGAAGCCGTCCGGATCCGCGGGACACAAAAATCACATTTTACTTACCCGCTCCGGTTCTTCTCTTCGGCGCCGCGCCATCCTCTCTCAGCCGCAGCCGGATCATTTTGCTTCGGCCCGGCGCATGAAGATCCGGCCGCGACGAGAGAAGATGACGCCGCCGCGAAGAGAAGAAACGGAGCGGATGGGAGGTGAGTTTATTGTCATTTATTCTTATTTTCAGCGCTCATGTCCGCGGGGCAGGAGGGACCCGCTGCAGATTCTACATGTAGAATCCGTAGCGGGCCCGATTTTCCCCGTGGACATGAGGCCTAAGTGTTTTATTGTGACACCGGCGATTCACAGTAAAATTGTGACATTAATGCAACTTGCAGCTTTTCTTAGGGGATATAAAGTTGCAATATACCCCTCCATTACATAATGTTTTAATTCACCTGGGAGTAATGGTAAATGTGCAATTTTACAGTGGAAACCACTAGGAAACACTGACATGGGAAAGGACTTTGGGATTCTAGTTAACTGTAAACGTAACTGGAGTGATCAGTGTCAGGCAGCTGCTGCCAAGGCAAATAGGATCATGGGGGTGCATCAAAACAGATATAGTTTAGAAAAAAGCCGGCTGAGGGGCAACCTAATACCGTGTTTCCCTGAAAATAAGACAGTGTCTAATATTAATTTTTGTACAAAAAGGTTTAACTTTTTTACATGTATAGCTGCCTGGACACTATTTGACTTTTTAAATTGACTGTTAGCAAAGCTTAATTTTGGAGTAGGGCCTATATTTCAAACATCCTCAAAAAGCCTGAAAAATCATTTGGCATCCTCAAAAATTCTGGAAAATCATGCTATGTCTTATTTTCAGGGTATGTCTTATTTTCAGGGAAACAGGGTACCTATGTATAAATATATCAGGGGACAATACAGAGATCTCTCTCATCATCTGTTTATACCCAGGACTGTGACAATGGGGCGCCCTCTGCATCTAGAGGAAAGAAGGTTTCTTAACAGACATAGAAGGGGGTTCTTTACTGTAAGAGCAGTGAGACTATGGAACTCTCTGCCTGAGGATGTGGTGATGGAGAACTCGATAAAAGAGTACAAGAGGGGCCTGGATGTTTTTCTTGAGCGATACAATATTATATGTTATTATCATTATTTCAGAAGGGTCGGTGATCTAGGGATTATTTTGATCGCCAGATTGGACTCAGGAAGGATTTTTTTACCTGAAACCAGGAAAATTGGCTTCTACCGCCTTGAGTTTTTTTGCCTTAATCTGGATCAGCATTGGGGGGAAATAGGCTGAACTGGATGGACATGGGTCTTTTTGGGGCATTACATACTATGGTACTATGTTACTATATGATTGGTGACACAATGTCACTGTGGAGCCCCAGCATTGACAAATAATAGGAAACAATCTCTGGTATAGAAGAGAACTAATCCAAATGTAAGAAATGTCACCAACCTCTTTCTCTTTGTAACGTTTCTTACAAACTGGTTCATCCTCAGAGTCTCCGCCACTTCCTACAAACTGGAATTCTTCTAGCTCCAGGGCCTTTGCTTTGGCATTTTCGATCACATGCTTTGGGAAGTTAGCCAGCTCCGCTACGTGGATTCCGAAACTCTGGTCACACACCCCTAAAAAATAAAAGAAATTAAAAGGGAGATAATGGAGAAAAGGGTCCATGTGCTAATAAAACACCACCTCAAAAACACATTTTTCCAACCATGCCCCCCCTCATCTGAAGTTGTCACACTCTGGAGGTGTCCTCTGTATATTGTAAGCACTTCCATACATTGCATCCCTCTGTCTAATGCTCATCATACACCATCTTGAGATTTTTGCTTTGATATCAATCCCATGATGCATCAGCATAGCATTACAGGATTAGCAACATACTAACATCCCTGTTGCAGGTAAAAACACTGCCATTACATTCCGTATCCACCTAAATAAGTACAGAGCATATTTATACAGTAAAGCGGGGTGAGCTGTGATCTCCTCTATTATAACTGTTGCAGGAGCTGTGTGATTTTATCAGTAACTGTGATGGGAGCGTCAGTGTCTCTAATCAAAGCAATTTCTTTGATAAGGACCATGTAATAATTTCTCAAACTGGGTGATGCGAATTAGAAACTGAACACATAACATCAAGTAAAGCCAGTTTCTCATCTGCACCGCAACCCCCCCCCCCCCCCCCCCCCCCACTTTTCTGTCCTGGGACAGATTTTTGTTCTGAAACCGGACTGTCCCTTTAAACTTTTCCATCAAGCATATTACTTGACCTAAAGAATACCCCTTCACATGACTTACTCCAATCCTTGAACTTCTATACCTATTCGGTAGCACTTATAGATTTGTCAGTTCGTATAGGCATATCCTTCCTAATGGTTACAACGAGATACCTCAATATTGTGCTATGAAAGTTTATGGTGCCAGATAAAGGTTTTCATTGTTTGCTATAAAAGTATATATTAAAAAACACTCTAGAGCCCTTACAACTACATGTGGACACAAGTGCTTCTGCATAGAGGAAACGTGCATTTCTTGCTTTTCGCCCTTTGGTCAGGCATCAGTAAGAGGCTATACGCCATGTCTGTGTACACTTGGTACCTTGGCTGTGCTATAACCTTGTGACATTTAATTATATGGCCAGCTGGCTACTGCCGCAGCAGTAAATCATCAATATCATCCCTGGAGTCAGAGGCGCCCAGGACCGGCACTAATAAGATTAATCTATCCCAGCTCGTTATGACGGCCCTCCTCATTCTACTCCCTGTAACGCAGGTCTGCAGGCTTGTTTGCATTTACCTTGCCTGCAGCTTAGTTGTCTCTCCCAAATACCCCCCTAGGGCAAACTCTAGAAACCCATCTGTACCATTTAATTCTGGTAGTATTATATAGAAGCAGCAGCAGACCTGCGTACACAATAATAAATCAATAAATGGGGAAAATACTCACAAGAAATTGACACTTTAAGTAGTCTACAGTGTTTTTCATGTTTTTTGTATCTAAACTACACCATAATTGCACAAATACATTATCTTACCAAAAGCAGTTGGACACCTGAGCAAGAATCAAAAGTAGTATTTATTTCCACATGTTAATACTTAGTTGGGCTCTTTTGGCTATATTTACTTCAGATACTCTCCATGACATACTTTCTACTAGCATCTGATACACTTTAGCCTGTGTTTCCCTCCATTCATCCTGCAAACGTCTGGAGAGTTCTCTCAAAGATGATGGATCCAGTTCATATTTCCTGACTAGACGTTCCAGTTCGTCCCAAGGATGTTTAGTAGGTTCAGGTTGGGACTCTGTGCAGCCGGTCCAATCATGGAACATCCATTCCAGGGTGTTGTCTTGTTCTAAGTATGGCTGACCATTCCCAGAGTATTGTCTAGAATGTCAAGGTACATCCGTGTTCATGGTTCTTACCACTACAACCAACAGACTAAGACCATGCCATGTAACATCCCCAGACCATAAAAGAATCTCCACTGTACTTAACTCACTCCGGTAAAAACGTTCCCCAGCATCTTCCACAACAAGGTACATCTATCTGATTTGAGGATGAAGTAAAGTGATTTGTCAGCAGAAATTAGCAGGACTCACACCTTGAAGCAAAACTACTTACACAGGTCAGGGTCCGTTTACACAACCTGACTTAATTTGCCCGTTCAAGCACAAAATCAGAGTTTGTTCGGGCAGCCTGTTTGAATGAGCCATTAATGTACTATATTAGTGAATAGGAACGAATGAACGATCAGTAGTTAAACTGAAGGAGAGGTGAACGAGCCAACGATGAGTCGTAGTCCCGCATGAACAAACGAAAAGTGAACGATCCTTCAATCGTTGGCTGCATTTAGATTGAATGATAAATCATTCAATTTGGCTGTTGTGTGTGCTGCTGGGATCTGTAGTCCTAAGCTTCCTAGCAGCACAGCTACAGGTGGTTGAGGGTTAATTGAGCTGGCTGGGTGTGGTACTTCCCGCTAGCCAATCCCCTGGGTCTGTGCTCACATATAAACCCAGCTCCTGTCAGTCTCTGTCTGGGTTCCAGAGTGAGCAGTCATAAATTCTTGTCTGAAGCTGGTCTTGTACTGTTTGGATATATCTGTTATGTTCCCACTCAGATCTGTGTTTGCAAGTAGGTCTTTTGTGTCTCTCTGCCTCCCAAGACAGTCAGCACGGTGGCTGACTGTCTATTCCCCCTGTATGAGGATACAGACTTGCTGTGAGTTTCATCTGTGATCACGTGAGCTCTAGGTGGAGTTTTTTTGGTTTCCACTAAATTTTAGAGTCAGTGCCCTGTGCTCTGTTCTGTCCTGTTGCAAGCTTGCTGGTTCATGTCCGTTTGTTCATTTATATTCTGTAAGTTTTGTGTTAGCTTGCTGTATGACCTGCGATCTGTGTCCTGTCCTGTTGCAGCGTGCTGTGATCAGTGTCTGGTGCTGCTGGACTCCTGGTTAGTGTAGGGACTAGCGGTATAACCAGGAGCTGTGAAGTTAGCCCACTAGCTTCCATGTTTTGTACAAAATGTCAACTAATACCTGGTATTTATATTCAGCTCATCATCTGTTACTAGTGGTTGCATTTTGGCTGCTGTATTTTCTGGCTGTGTGTCCTGTTGCTCTGTCCCTGTTATATGGCATGTGTGTGTCCTGTTCTGTGGCGTGGTTCCTAGGATCAGCTAGGGCACAGTTCCGAAAACCGTTGGGCCGCCCTTATTGGGGGCGATGTTCCCCGCTCAGGTAGGGCCATGTAATCATCCCGTGTAGCACAGGGTCAGTTGCCTGAAATCCTTGTGAATCTTCTGTGTGCGTGCATACTCTTTTGGTGACGATCATGTGGGCCCTGTGCTTAGTTTGCCCACACGATCATAACATTGGCTAGTTTGAGCGATAATTGATCCGTGTAGTAGGGCCCTTGGACACATGGTTTCCACTGAACAAATACTTTTACGAAATGTAACATGGGACAGATGCCAGTGGACATCTACTTTAAAGCTAATTGGAAATCGTAGACCACACCGTTTGATGCAAGCGCCATTTCCCATTACAGTAATGACTAGTATGTGTTCTTCTAAGAAATAATCCCCACCATTAGTGAGATTAGATGAGCATGTTGATTCAGGTGTGATAAACGAATTCTAATTATTAACGGATACTACTAGTCCCTCTATTACAGCCTGATGTACGGTTGTGGCTTCAACTGGTTAACAAGCTGCTGCAGTCCGGAGAAAACTCAATTACCAGCAAGTCTTAAAACAAACAGATCAATGGCCACCGCACTGGCATGTCTTTACTCGAATGTCATCAAAACCCTTAACACCAGGAAAACGAAACGGAGCATTCAGAACCTGAAATACTTCCAACAAAGCAAACAATTCAACCCTATTGAGATTTCAAGGAACATGACGAAAGTGTTTCATATTTAAAAGTACTGTGGAGGCGAGGCAAGTGGAAGAATAATGGAACTTATGTAGGGTTAACAGAAGAGACCAGAATCCTCCAGGACAGCATTATGGCCAGAGGTAGAAAGCTTCCCACAGACAAGACAAGAAACCTGCATAACTTGGGAAGTTTGGTCAGTATCGGCTAGTTCTATACATGGTCATACACTGAACACCACCAACAACATACAGTCATTGTAAGAAATAAACCCCTCTTCTAAAGGTTTTCGGATGGAATGAAACTTCCTGTGTGATTGTAACATTGATGTAAGGGATTACAATATCAGAGCAAAAGGAGGATGTATTTCAGAAAACTGAACACCTGAAAGGAGGCTCTAGTACCCTGTTGTACCGCCTCTAGCTTGGATACAAGATGTGATACGGGTGGACATGGAGGCTCTAGTACCCTGTTGTACTGCCTCTAGCTTGGATACAGGATGTGATACGGGCAGGCATGGAGGCTCTAGTACCCTGTTGTACCGCCTCTAGCTTGTATACAGGATGTGATACGGGCAGGCATGTAGGCTCTAGAACCCTGTTGTACCACCTCTAGCTTGTATACAGAATGTGATACGGATAGGCATGGAGGCTCTAGTACCCTGTTCTACCGCTTCTAGCTTGTATACAAGATGTGATACGGACAGGCATGGAGGCTCTAGTACGCGGTTGTAACACCTCTAGCTTAGGTAGAAGATGTGATATAGATGGGCATGAAGGCTCTAGTACCCTGTTGTACCGACTCTAGCTTGTATACAGGATGTGATACAGAAGGGCATGGAGACTCTAGTATCCTGTTTTAACGCCTCTGGCTTGGATATAAGATGTGATACAGGAGGGCATGGAGGCTATAGTACCCAGTTGTAGCACCTCAGGCTTGGATACAAGATGTGATACGGGCAAGCATGGAGGCTCTAGTACCCTGTTGTACCGTCTCTAGCTTAGATGCAAGATGTGATTGAGGCCATCATGTAGGCTCTAGAACCCTGTTATACAACTTCTACCTTGTATACAGGATGTGATACGGGCAAGCATGGAGGCTTTAGTACCCTGTTGTACCACCTCTAACTTGGATACAAGATGTGATATGAGCAGGCATGGAGGCTCTAGAACCCTGTTATACAACTTCTACCTTGGATACAGGATGTGATACGGGCAGGCATGGAGGCTCTAGTACCCTGTTGTACCGCCTCTAGCTTGGATACAGGATGTGATATGGGCAGGCATGGAGGCTCTAGTATCCAGTTGTACCGCCTCTAGCTTGTATACAGGATGTGATACGGGCAGGCATGTAGGCTCTAGAACCCTGTTGTACCACCTCTAGCTTGTATACAGGATGTGATACGGGTAGGCATGGAGGCTCTAGTACCCTGTTCTACCGCTTCTAGCTTGTATACAAGATGTGATACGGACAGGCATGGAGGCTCTAGTACGCTGTTGTAACACCTCTAGCTTAGGTAGAAGATGTGATATAGATGGGCATGAAAGCTCTAGTACCCTGTTGTACCGACTCTAGCTTGTATACAGGATGTGATACAGAAGGGCATGGAGACTCTAGTATCCTGTTTTAATGCCTCTGGCTTGGATATAAGATGTGATACAGGAGGGCATGGAGGCTCTAGTACCCTGTTGTAGCACCTCAGGCTTGGATACAAGATGTGATACGGGCAAGCATGGAGGCTCTAGTACCCTGTTGTACCGTCTGTAGCTTAGATGCAAGATGTGATAGAGGCCATCATGTAGGCTCTAGAACCCTGTTATACCACCTCTAGCTTGTATGCAGGATGTGATCCAGGAGGGTGTGGAGGCTCTAGTACCCTGTATTATCAACTCCAGCTTGGATACAAGATGTGATATGTGCAAATAAATACCAATTGTCACGCTTGTTGACTGGTGCCCAATTACATTGGACCAAGAATTTGGCTCATGTAAAAGTACCCCTAGGGTCCTTTTACATGGGACGATTGTCGGGAGCTTAAGTGCCCAACACTGGTCCCAGCGGTTATCGCGCTTGTACTTTCACAAAGGAGTGATTATCGGTCAAAAGATGGATTTGAGCGAGTTTTGAGCGATAATCATTGTGTCTCAATGGGCCTTGAGTCTCAGCTGTGTTTCACAGCCGATACCTGCTGCATTTGGAGCGGGCTCTGCCCATGAGCCCACACTATATTCCCCCTCCACCATTATAACTTAAATATAAATCAAATGTTGGGAACCGGTTAATTAAGATTGTGCTTTGATTTTCACGTTTTGATGCATTAGAAAGATAAAGGAGAACGGCCGCCTTTGCAACTTTTTTTTTTTTAATCACCACTGAAGTATGACTCTAGGGCTTATATTTACCAGAGAATGACTTTTTTACTTTAGGGTAAACTTTTCTTTAAGTTCCTGAACTACTTCTATACACGTAGTTTTATGGACTAATACTGGCTTCATGTCCTGGAAGTGTCCTCCCCCACAGGACATAAAGTTGATGCCACATAACCATTGCAGCTTGTTGATTAAGGATGAGTTACTCCTTTTTATTTAATCTCATTGTATATTTAACCGAGTAAAGCGCACTTTAATTGGTTGTGGAAGTTTGATTGATTGTGGGCAGACCAGCTAGACTTTTATGTCCGCTCTCGTCAGATCTACTTATTTAATCGCTGCTATTAAACGTAACGTTTAAGGAGCTGAACAATTTCTAAGGCATATCTGGTACCAAGGGCGATTCCAATTTTAACTTGTCTGGGCTATTTTCTTTGTAAAAGCATTGATTAACGAGGTTATAGCCACATTGCTGTTACTGAAAAATCCTAAAATCCAGATGTCAGGCTCTTTTTTTTATTGCCATCCTGTCTTTTTGTCTTCCAAGATGCAGACTGAGCTGCAGCGGCACCCTGCTGGCGCTGAGATCTCTGCAATTACTCAGAGGGCAGTTTACTCCGACCAGTTTTTCATACGCCAGTATTTTGGGCTGACTATCATTTTTGCAATCGGGTTTAATGAAAATGTGTTTTATTTGTCTTCTGCAGCTTCTACATAAGTCTGCAGTGTCTATATACAATGCAAGACCAAACATCAGGCCAGAGTCACTGACAAAGCTTATATTGAGACTTATGTCTCCTCTTCTGCACTCATCAGCTAATTTATGACCGGGGAAAAAAAAAAAAAGTTTCGCTACTCTTTAATAAAGACTATTTGCCGAATTGCTTCACTTACAAGATGGAACAATAAATTTAAAAAAAAAAAAAAAAAAAAAAGAAACCACGCTGGTCGCACATTCAGACTTTCCTTTTTTAACAGTATATCCTGTTTTACTGTCACAAGGTGTTTGTGGGATAGTTGTATGGCAGCTGATCTGCTCCCATGAGGATGTTCTGTCCCCCTGTGCAGTAAATCTACTGTGTTCTGTAAGAATATACGAGTGCGGTTAAGTTTCACTACAGATCTGCAGTTCTGGAAAGCTGAACACAATACCCGAGGGATCTCCACTGGTGACCAGACTATTTATTGCCAAGGTTTCTCAGAAGAAACAGCCGAGCACAACTGACAGAGCTGGGAAACTCGGAGCCTTTTAATTACTAGCGGTTTTATTTTGTTCATTTTTTCACTTTTATAAAGGGAAAAGATTTTCTTAAAAGCGTTGAAATGTCACTAAACATTGGTGCTCCCGGTCCCTGTGCCGCAAGTATAAGTTTCCCTTATATTGGTGCAAGGGACAGTTGCATCATTTCTGCAACAGATCTGCCATGTGTGATCTTAGGGTCCTTTAACATGGGCAGATTATCCACAACCACTAACCGATGACGAGTATGGCGGTCAGCACTCGTTCCCTCCCTGTACGCTGGCAGACTATCTGCTTTATAAGGACATTAATACGATCATTTGTCCTGATAAAGCCGCACAGGGAGATGCGCATCCATCCAGCGAGCATTTTTATACTCGCCTATCGACGCGATCAGTGGGTGAATGAAGGGTTGTTCATTCATTGGCTAATCATTTGCCCACTTAAACAGCCCGGTTGTTGGGCAACCAAACGTTCATAGGAACGTCAGGCCTTATAACTGGCCCTTGTAAAAAGAACCTTAAAGGGTAATCTGAACTTTTAGAATTGATGACCTATTCGCTGACCAGATCATCAGCAGTTGATGGACAGGGGGCAACGTTCGTGACCAACGTCCATCAACTGACCATCCGCCTTGCTGTCACTGCAGCAGGCAAGACGTCTTGACCATAAGAGAAGCAGGAAGAGAAGCTGGAACTGCCACTTAATCCTCTAATCGCTGGATCCCGTCCATCAACTGTTGATGACCTATGCAGAAGACAGGTCAACAATTGGAAAAACTCGAAATACCCCTTTAACAGATGAATCTAGATCTCTTGTTGACCTCGCTTCTTCATGTTCAGTGATTCAACACCGACTATTCACTACAGTGTATAAAATAAATGGGAGGTAGAGGGTCATTTTCTAACCTGCTTTGATCCGGTAGAGCATGGTGAGCGTTTCATTTGTCGTTAGAGCCGTCACATGTAGATTGCTCACTGTAGACACTTGGTCTGCCAGAGCGGTCAGCTCATGGAAGTGAGTAGCAAACATACAAAATGCCTGGATTTTAGTAGAGATGTACTCTGAAATAGCCCACGCCAGTCCGAAGCCATCGTAGGTGGAAGTCCCTCTCCCCAGTTCATCAATGATAATTAGGGAGTTCTCTGTGGCTGATCTGCAATAAAACACATTGATACAATAAAGCAAACTGGAGTAAGTTGTTGGTGATTAAAGAGGCTGTATGGATTCGTTTCAACTGACGACCTGTTCTCTGGTTAGGTCATCAGTAGTTTATGGATGGGGGTCTGTAACATGGGTCCCTCGTCCATCAGCTGACCGTCCGGCTCACTGCACTGGATAGCGGGCAGGACATGGTCATCAGCGGACAGGGGAGGAAGTGTCGGTGCCGGCTTTACTCCCATTGAAATCAACGGGAAAGCTGCGCTGCTGCTGCATTTCCTGCCCAGGACAGGATGTGTGTAACAGGAGCAGGAAGTGCAGTAGCAGCATGACTCTCCCATCAATTTCAATGGGTGTTAAGCTGGTAGCCACACTTCCTCACCTGTCAGCGGATGACAACACCCGGCCCAATGCACTGGACGATCAGCTAATGGATGGGCGTCCCAAGCAGCAGGCACACATCCAACAACTACTGATGATTTATCCAGAAGAAGCCAAAGGCCCAAGAAAGCCACATAAAAAACAAAAAAAATTGTATGCTGGCACTTGACATCAAAGGGCAGAAGAGACATACCAGTTAGTGGAAAAGACGACCTAAAACAAAGGCCCACATATTCATAAGACACATGTTGTCCGAACTCACAGATCTTTAACATGTGTATGGGGGCCATTCGACCCATTTTTCACACAAATGTCAGAGGAAAGAAGATTTGGGCTCAATGAGTTTCAACACCTGAACCTTTTCTCCTCCGTCAAGAAAAGTTACCAAAGATGTCTGATTGTGCTGTTACCAAGGAAAACGCAAGAATGGGTGGCTGAACAAAGTGCTTCTGGGAAAGGAGGGAGATCTGAGAAAAAGTAGTAGTAGACCTTAGAACTTGGAACGCACCTTTTATAGAAATTGGAGCAGATTGAAACATGGGACACAATTTAGAAGTCGTTGGCATTCTTGGGGGATGTGAGAGACAGCTGGCGGCATCGTCCAGCACCCACGTGGCAGCAGCTGGGGTTAGAAGCATGTTCAATACTTAAAATAGTGAGTCACATTCCATGAAAAATGTGTAATCATTTTTTTATTACGTGTATGGAATGACACCCATCGACATTTGTCATCAGTTGAGTGAGACATGCAGCAAAGGGGGTCATGGACGTGAAACAATGTGCATTCCTGGGTGCGACCGTTCAGAAAAGGCAGAATGTCTTGTGATAACGATCCAAAGGATCCTCAGCCACACACCACCTGGTCTGACATGATTGAGCAAGAGGTTGTGGAGGACCACCAACTGACTATTGAAGACATAGCTTGTAAAGATCTGTGCATACCATCTTACGGGAAGACCTGAAGATGCAGGAAGTTTCCTCCAGATGGGTGCCGCAAATCAAGACAACGCTCCTACTCATCGGGCGGTCCTAATTCAGGGGGTTCTTCATGACAACATTGAAGTGGATCCTCATGCTCCCTACTCGCCTGACCTTGCCCCCAGCGATTTTTGGCTTTTTCCAACACTGAAGGACATTCTCTGTGGTCACACGTTTTCCAGTTTGTGCCCCTTTGCATCAGCGATTTTCCAGGGGGAAAAACAAGCCCTTAAAAAAGGGTTCGCAGCAGCCGTGCAATCATGGGGTCGACGTTGCGAAAAATGTGATAGTCAAGAGGAAGATTATGCTGAAAAGTGACAATACTTTCAGCTTTCTGGGGGGCTTAGACAGTAGAACTTGAATGCACCTTGTAACTGTTGGCCGAATGAGCATTTGGTCAACGGCTTCTGAAGGTGTAGTGGCGCCTTTATTCTTACAACTATATGTACAAAGGATTTCAGCAGCATTATAAATATCCTACAGACATTGTAGCTTAGATTAAAAAAATACTAATTTATTACACATGTAGAAAATGTGAAAATTCTTAGCACAATTTTGACAGACTGAAAGAACCAGATGAAACTGTTCTCATAGTTTCACATTTCCCCTTAGATCTGTCTTACGAAATTAAAAGACATTGGTTCCAATTTGATTCTATGAGAAGATTCCAGCTGTTCCGGATAGATTTCAGCCTCCTTGTGTCTTTGTAGTCAGCCACTGCCAGTCGCCTTAATTAAGGCAAAGCAATTATCAACAGCAATAAAGCGGCTGACAAGAAGCTGCAAACAGATGCAAACATTAAAGTAGAATATGAAATGTCAGAACTTAAAAGTAGACCTAGTGCAATTTGGTTCTTCCTGCAGAGGAAATAAGCAGAGTAAACTTGGCAGTGCTCTCCTATAGAAGATACACTGATCCGATTCTTAAAGAAGGCCAGTCACATCCTCTGACAAGCAAGATGGGCTGCATACCTGTACAAACTGTGGCCCTGGTGATTCAGTTGCCAGTTTGTTTTCTTCTAGTCCCACTCATTTGCCCACAGTGGATCCCATTACATATGGGGCCGGACACCAGTCTGCTGCCTTGCGGATGATCTTTGAGTCTGGTTTGGATGCGGAAATGCTGCCGACTTTGCCGCAACATTTTCTGCTGTGGACAATCGGCAGCATTTGTGCTAGATGTGAACATACCCTTAAAGGGGTTTTGTCATAAAAAAAAAAAATCAATACTTGATGAGTGACCACGCTCGTTTAAGGCTGATGCTCGATCGAGTATCGGTCTTGTCGAGTAACGGATTACTCGACCGAGCACCATTCGTGGGGGTGCCGGGGTGGCCGCATGGTGCTTGGTCTAGTAATCAGATACTGGAAAAGACCGATGCTCGATCGAGCATCAGCCTTAAACGAGCATGCTCGCTCATCTCTAATACTTACCAATTCGTCCCCAGGCAGTCTACTTGCCACCGCTTCTCCCTAACGATCTTCTCCTGGCTCTGATAGTCCCCGGGTCATGTCCCCTCCAGACGAACGGATTCTTCTTCTTTCTGTGATGTTACCTAAATCGCCGGCATTCTCCATCCTGCAGGGCAATGTATGTTACGTCACTAGTGACTTAGTGTTCACTGTCTAACAGGGAGTGCCAATTGCTATGCCAGGCTAATGCCGAGAATGCGCATGTGCACTGTATCACTGTGAGAGTTCCTATACCAACGTCACGAGATGTGATGCGCATGCATTCGGTGCTCCCTGCTAGACAGTGAACACTGCGTCACCAGTAACGTAGCCCACACGGACCTGCAGGAAGAAGATAGCTGCTGCATAACAGGAAGAGGAAGATCTGGCCAGGTTGTGGTGAGGTGACCCGGGGGACTGCAGGAGACGGGAGAAGATCATGGAGTAGACGATGTGGTAAGTAAACTGCCTGGGGAGGAATAGGAAAGTATAGAATTTTTTTTTTTTAATGACAAAACCCCATTAAAAGGATTGTACTAGAGTTTTAAGTTTTCTCCTATCTACAGGATAGGGGATATTTGCTGATCGTGGGGGTCTCACCATCAAGATCCCCACTGATCACGAGAATTGGACTGCCATGTCCCGCTCTGTAACTACGGAGGTCATTTCTTCGATGGGCAGAGGTTTCAGCAGTGAGAGAACAAGTTATGCCCTATCCCGTTGATAGGGGATAACTTAAAATTCTGGTACAGCACTTTTAAAAGACTACGGCCTCATGTCCACGGGGAAAAATCAGGCCCGCCGCGGGTTCTTCATGCAGAATCCTTCAGCGGGTCCCTCCTTTCCCACGGACATGAGGCTAAAAAGTAAGCATTACTTTCTTGTCCGGACGCTGCGGATCTGCCCTCCGTCGCGGCCGAATCTTTCTTCGGGCAGGTGGATGCGCTCGACACGCCGGCAGTGTGCCGCGCTCATGCGCCGTGCACTACATTTTTATTTATTTTTTAAACTCCTGCTCACGCGTGCCGGAGAGCAGGAATTCAGCTGCGGGTGTGCCGCGGATCCGGACAGCTTCCATAGGCTTCAATAGAAGCCTGTGGGAGACCTGCACTAAAATGGAGCATGCTGCAGGTGTTTTTCTGCACACGCAATCCGCGCCTCAAGGAAAAATGACATCCGCAGGTATTTAATTACCTGCGGGTGTCCAATGCATCCCTATGGGGCGCGGATCACGCGTGCGGGTGACCCACTGCGGATCTGCCCCTGTGGACATGAGGCCTAAGTGATCCTCACGCATTTCAAGAGCCGTAAAGTGACGACATAGCCGTATGAAGGCTTGTTGTTTTGGGGGGAAAATTGTATTTTAATGGCACCACTCTGGGATACATGTGTGTTGTAGAACTTATTACTTTACTGTATAAACTCCTGAAAGTCTGCCATTATTTGGGGGTTTTGTTTTAACAGCATTGATCATTCAGTAAAAACAATACCTTTTTTTTCTTATCATCTTGATCAGCACGATTACTACAATACAATAAGTTTATATCGATTTCTTTTTTTATTCTCATTACTTTTTCTCAATAAAAACATGCTTTTAAAGAAAAACTGAGCCCGCATCGCTGCATTCTAACACCACTAACATTTTTATCTTACTATCACCGCAGCTACGTGAGATCTGTTTTTTTCCTGGGACGAGTTGTATTTATTATTGGTACAGTTTTGGGATACTTGTGACTTTTGGATCGCTTTTTATTGACTTTTTGTGAGATGAACAAAATAAAAATAGCAATTCTGGTATTGCTTTTAAAAAAATATTTCTACAGCGCACACAGTGCAAAATAAATAAAAATACTCTCATTGTTTGGGTCATTATAAAAGAATAGACTGCGTCTGGCAGTGTCTAATTGGCTGAATTGCATGACAAACATGGAGACCTCTGTCTGTCAAAGGAACCCATTGGTACCTTGCACATTGCAATTGGCTGATGAGTGATAAGAAGTGCCCCCTCCCCCTGGCATCGGCTTACATGCTGCAGTTGCTACTGATTGTGGCATGCAAGGGATTAAGACGGACAGGATTTGAGGCTTCTCTGCTCCTGGCAGTTAGAGCAGGAGCCTGGCTGTCAGTAGCCAGCAAAGCCAAAGACTTAAATAGGTTTAAAGCCCATTGGTGAAGCCAGTAAAAAGTCATATTGACCCTCTGTAAGGGGCCCAAGTGTCCCTGCACTTTAAGAATACTCTAAACATATCACAGGGACATGTCAGAGGTCTTAAATTGGTAATGGCCTGAGAATCCCACGATCCCAAAAACAAAGGGGAGGAAGCGCTCAGCCAAGAGCGGCCTCCACCTCTAGGTGAAGATGGGTTTGTAGAAAGACTTTGAGACCTTCTTCAGATAGGAAATAAAGGAAGCACTCTTACGGCACTGAGCGATCTGCTCCTTCATTTTAGTGATCGGTGGGATCACATTGCAGGGTAACAGGCTGAACTGGACAGGCCTCTATTTCCTTCCAGCTTTACAAAGCATGTTACTATTTGCTTCACCCATGCGTTTGTGTTTTGGCATCATTCATCTTTTCCGGTCCAATTACTTCACCTCGCTTACTAATTAGGTCAAAGCGCTACCTGGCATGACGGACAATATGCTGGATTGAGAAGTCAGCACACAATATGCTGAGCTGTATGACGTTCAGAATAGATAGAAGCCGCTCGCCAGTCTCCTCTATTATGTAGCGGGCAGGTCTTCCATCATGCGTAACTGTCTGCTGGTATTAAGACATCAATCATCCATAATGGATACGACTATCGGCCATAAGGGAGGAACATCTGCTTCAGCCGGTTATTAACACCGCGCCATGTTTCATTTAATTACAATAGGTACAGAAATCTAAAGTAATGATGGTTAAAACAAATGTTATGTTCGGAGCATCCATGCAGCAAGTACATCAGAGAATTCAGCTGTGGCGGCCTGCAGGTTGATGACATTTTCTAGCCCCATGTGCAAACTGAAAGCCATCGGTTCTGGAATTTGGTTTTATTAGAATCTCTAATGCCTGATACTTTAGTAGTTGTCCGGTGTTACATCAGTAAAGCCAAATAGTTAAAAAAAAAAAAGTTTATGTAACTTTCGAATATACTTTGCATTTTTTATAAGTTTTCTATTTGCAGTCGGTGAATGGTAACAAAAGCTAAAATTTGCGTTGGAGGGTGGAGGTGGGGGTCACTTTCAAGCACAGTAGCAGGAAAAATCTAACATAGGCTTTGCACACATTGGCGTTCAGGTTTCTGTTCTGTTATAGGTTCAGAGAAACAAGCCCTCCAGTAAATGAATCCGCCTTATGGCGGAACCGAAAGGCGCTTGAGGGAACCCATTGACTATAATGGGCCTATTCGGCTTCTGTTATGCTGTTCAGAATTTTCTAGGATGAATTCGTGTAGCATGTTATGATATTTATTCCGGAATTTCTGAACGAAGCCCCGAATGGACATTCCAATGCAGATGTGAAGAGAAGTATGCTGAGATTTTGCTCATAACTTATAGAAAACTTGAAAGAAAAAAAAAGGGGGGGGGGGGGAATTTTAGGGTGCATTAACACGTCCCTGATTTGCTGCAGATGTTGTCATAGATTTTGGTGCAGATCTGCAGATTTCATCTCATCCATTTGCACCAAAATCCAGGATAAGATCTGCAGCAAATCAGCGACATGTGAATGCACCCTAAAGGAATTTTCTTGGACTAGTGAAAAAGTCAGTAAGTGCAGGGAATGGACTTAAATAAAATAAGAAAACAAGAACACTATCCTCCAAAACAGTGGGATACATTTAGGAGCCGAGCACGGCTTAATTTTTTTAAATTTCTTTTCGTCCAATTCCTGCCCACACCAACCTTTCTCAAAAAGTTGGTGTGGACACCAAAACCCCTTTAAGCGCACGTTTACACATAGCGGAAATGCTGCGGAATTTCCACAGCATCTCTGCATCCAAAACAGAATCAAAATCCAGACCATTGATGTGGATTTTGACTTGAAATCCGCTACGTATCCGCGCTGACAGTACGAAGACTTCAGAGGTGAGGGGCGCAATGTACTCTCTGAGATCAGCTGTGGATATGCATCGATGAGGATTTTGATTCAGTTTTGGATGCGGCAATTCTGCCGCATTTCTGCTACGTGTAAACGTACCCCAAGACGTCATCTCCCACAGCAGTTCACTAATACACAGGGTTTGCAAGACGCAACAGAATACTTCTAAGTAATGATACCGGAGGATAGAAGCAGTTTCCAGCATCTCAGCCATGAATGTGGACACTCCTTTAAGTTGACTGTCTCCGGCTCCAACTCGGGCAAGAATGCAGTCCACTATGCTCACTTCTGCAGAGTCACATGGTACAAAGCAGCCAATCTGAGCCATGAGAACAATTACTCCAGTCTGGCGAATATATGTGGACTTTCCACCCATGTTTGGACCTGGCAAGTAAACAAAATTAACAATTAGTTTTGTAGAATCTTCCTCCACAATTTATGTTTACAGCAAGTATACTAAGGGCCCATTTACACGCAACGATTATTGCTCAAAACTCATTCAAACTATGGCATATGAGCGATCCTCGTTGCGTGTAAATGCTGCCATCGTTTACTTTTCGGCTGAGCGATGATTTTAAGGTGAGCTTAAAATCCATCATTCAGCCGGAGAAAAGATAACAGGGACCGCATGCTGTGTTCTGCACGAGAGTTAGAGATTACATTGTATTCTGCCTCTGTGACAGCCTCTGCGAAAACAATAGAGCGGTGTGTAGAGCTCAGACCTCATGCTGTGCTCCGCAAACAGCTCCAGGAGGCCCTTTTATATGCAAATGAAGCTAATGAACAGTTAATGGTCATTAGTGTCCATTAACACTTTATGCAAAATGATCACTAAAACTGTCAATCTTTCAATCGTTTGGGCCTTTACTTCAAGTATGTGACTAGGGATGAGCGAGTATACTCGCTAAGGCACTACTCGCTCGAGTAATGTGCCTTAGTCGAGTATCTCCCCGCTCGTCCTGAAAGATTCGGGTGCCGCCGCGGGGAGCTGCGGGGGAGAGCAGGGAAGAACGGAGGGGAGCTCTCTCTCTCCCGCCTGCTCTGCCCCGCTCCCCGCCGCAACTCACCTGTCAGCTGCGGCGGCCCCCGAATCTTTCGGGACGAGCGGGGAGATACTCGGCTAAGGCACATTACTCGAGCGAGTAGTGCCTTAGCGAGTATACTCGCTCATCCCTATATGTGACGGGTCTGTATGCAGAGATCTAATTCAATGAGACTAACCGGATTCAGTACTTCATTGCTATATACATGTAAAGTGCAATGTGGGAAATTTATATCTATTTATGTGCAGCAATTGCATAGCATACTATTACTATATTATTACTATACTATTAGCACTGCCTATGCAGGAGTCCAAGGAGATATTTGGCCTCTATATCGCTGATGAATAAGCAGGGCAAAATACTTCCATGCCACCAGCCAGCTCTGTCATCAGATTAGATATATAGTATTAGTAATATAGTATAAGGGTTGTCACACGAACACAAGTTATCGTACATGCACAGGATCCAACCGCAGGGGTCTGGAGGGTCGGGAGTCCCAGAGATCAAGCGCTCGACTATTGCCAGCGGTCCCATTGAAACACAAGGAGCAGCAGTGTGAATGTGCAAACGCCTCTGTTTCCAATGCAGCGATCAGGGTTGGTATTGTAGGAAAACATGGAGCAGAGCCGTCTGCAGAATTCAGCTCAGTGAACAAAGGCCTGACATCTGATCAGTGCAAACCCTGAGCAATGGAGTGCTGCTGATCTACTATTGATGACTTATCCTAAGGATAGGCCATCAATAGTTTACAGCTGGACAACCCCTTTCATTGTGAGATGCTCCAAATCCCAGTTGATATTGGCGGGTCTCCAGCGATCGCTACCCCACCTGATCAGCACGTTTTCCCCTACCCTGTGGATAGATTATAACTTGTTTTCATGGAACAACCCCTTTAACAACTGCTGCGGTATGTACAACAAACTCCCTAATATACAAATGTAGGTTCTTCAAATGGTAAACCTATCCTGTAAAGGGAATTTAAAAGATTTTTCATTTTAAACTTTTTGAAATCCTGAAATATTCCAGTTTTCACACTGCTCACTGGAGAAAACACAATGGGTTTACGGTGCCAGTTTTCTGCACCTCACTTTTCAGCTTTGCTGTGCTGACTGTGACAGTCAGCAGAGGCATCTCATTTTTATTAGACGATGGGGAATTTAAAGGGATTCTGTCACCAAGGTCATGCTGCTTGAACTATGGCTAGCACAAACCCTGGTAGGGATATCTATTGCACTGCGGGTGCTTTAATCTGAAACACTACAGAACTTCAGAATAAATAAACTTTGAAGTTTGATGTGAAGCTCCAAGTGAGGGGGACTGGCCGCGTTGGCCTCTTCCTGTCCATAGAGTAACAGCTCTCTCTCCATACACTAACAGGGAGAAGAGCTGGCAGTCTTCATGCAGCAGGTAGGGTGAAGCTGGCACGGCCCACCCTCATGACTTGGGGGTTTGCTCCGACAAACTTTAAAGTGCTTCTATTAGAATAAACACAATTAAAATTAAATACATATTTGACTTAAAGGACACTAATACGGGGTCCCCTGAGTATGCGTGCTCATCTTTCGAGAAAGACCACTCTGAAATGTGTCAGCTGGTGAGTCTGGTACCAGAAGACAAGGATGACACTTTTAACCCTTTCCAATCCACTGTCAGACACCTGAAGACATTCTGATTTAAGGCTATACAGCTCCGATGTCGAAAGACGTCTGGCAGGGTATTCTTACTGTATATTAATGGCTGCTCTGTTGTCGGGGGCCTCTCCAGCATGTCCCATACTGTAGTACTGCCTCTAGCCAGCAGATGGCGCCATTGTATAATGGCAGAAAGAGAAAGCCCCCTAGGAAACCCTGAATACAAAATTGGATTGCAAAGGGTTAAAGCCTGCTGGATCACACAATATCCATCAAATGTCTATGTGGTATATGGATTTATCCTGCAGGCAGACATATGAAGCTTAGGACGGCCGACACACAACTTCATTATATTTTTTAAGCATTACATATTTTCCTGCAAAAATTTTCAAAGACTGCAGGAAAATAACCATAACTTCATTTTTAACCAATTTTTGAAGAAAAATGCAAAGTGAATTATGCACCTTCAGACGCAGCGGAGACTGGTTGTCAGAAACTGACATATAATTTCCATTTGATGAATTCACTGATACAAGTAGGAGACCATGATCTCTACAATTTTCCTATAATGTCCCTCCTACATCTTACAAGGGACTATTTTTAAAGGCACATGTCACCTGCAATCCGTCTGTGGCGACCATTCTTCATCCATAAAAATGCAACTGCACAACTAGAATGAAATAGATTTCTTCTGCAAACAATTTAGATCCTTGCTTCAATACAGCTGTAGATCTCCTAAAGGCACTTTTACCTAATTTATCATGCTCGAATATTTGTACAAACGCTCATTTGTCCACCAATGAGGCCTTGGTAGAGTACAAACTATCGGCCACTGAACAAGCAAACACTCCATTGGTCCATGTGAAAAACTGCTCGTCTGAATAACCTATAGGCTATAATGGGACTACATGCTGCCCATGAAATACAGTACACAGATGAAAAATATGGCCATGTGAATAAGGCCTTTGGCACAGCACAAGGATTAAAGGCATTTGTGCAGAGTTTCAAACTTATCTCCTACCAATGGGATGAGGAATAAGTGCCTAATCGGGGGCAGGCCATCCACTAGAAACACCACAGGTCAACAGAACCGGGATCCCATGTCCCCATCCATATGAAGAGAGTGGTGGTCAAGAATCTGTGCTGCAGATCCATTCATCTCTAGCAGACTCCCGGAGATTTCCAAGTAGTTTACTAGGCTTCTCTTCGGAAGTCTGTAGGGGTGAATGAAGCATCAACGGCCATGCTTGGCTGCTGCTCCATTCACTCATTCAACTGCAGGTGGAATACATGACTCCCGTTCCCACAGTCAGTAGGCAACCATGGTTGAGACGACCTCTCAAAGAGACAGAAAAACCAGTGCAGATACTTCTGTTGTCCACAGAAGACAGATTTCCAGGCACCTCCAGACTTGCACAAACAGATGCATGCACTGTGTTCAATGACATGTTTGCTTGCAAACTGCCATAATTGGAAATCATGTGTGTGCAGTGATATGCTGCGAAGCATATAAGGTCAACTAAAATACTGGCTCAATTGGTGCAAAACTAATGCTATGACTAGAGATGAGCGAGTATACTCGGTAAGGCACATTACTCGAGCGAGTAGTGCCTTAGCAGAGTATCTCCCCGCTTGTCTCTAAAGATTCGGTGGCCGGCGGGGAGCGGCGAGGAACGGAGGGGAGATCTCTCTCTCCCTCTCTCTCTCCCCCCCCCCCCCCTCAACTCATCTGTCACCCGCGCCGGTCCCCAAATCTTTAGAGACGAGCGGGGAGATACTCGGCTAAGGCACTACTCGCTCGAGTAATGTGCCTTACCAAGTATACTCGCTCATCTCTAGTTATGACTCAATAAAAGGACATTACCAGTGATCTAGGCAACACAAAACTAGCGATAAATCCCCAGGAACACAAAAAAAAAGGTTATCCAATGTTATTTGTGTATGAATAACGGTTACTGTTACTTGAATTCAATTAAGATTACCGATTTTCTGTTAACTAAAATAAGGGGAAAAAAAGTGTCACAGCTTTTTTCCATAATAGGAATTTTTTGAAGAGTTTTTCTTTCCACAAACCCAAAAGCTTAAAGCTACTTATAGATATTTTTGTGACATAAGACATCAGGAACTAAAGGTTACAATACAGTAGCAGAAAGTGTGTACCTAGAGGGCTTTTCCCATCTAGGATATGCCATCACCTTTTCATGCCCCGCAGCCTGGCTCTATATAAAGATGATTATTAATATGGCCACCATATGGGAAAACGTAAAAAATAAAAGATTTGTTCATTTTGTCAAGTATTATAGCCATTTCATTCCAACAGACCCGCATAGGATTAAACTACAATTAAATATAAAACATTCAGATGTAAATGAATGTTGGTCGTAGGCCACCAAAAAAAGCCACATCACCACATCTTATGTATACGAGTCTGTGGCAGCGTAAATAGATGCATTCTGAAAACGTGAGGAAGGAATCATCGGGATTAGTTTCCTTCCGTTTTAAGAACACAAGATAATTGAAGACAACCTTTTTTGTATCGGGTCACAGTAAATCATGTTCATTGCTAATTAGAAGATCATTGAATTAGAATCTGAAGACGCTGACAAATTACCAGTGATAATATGGAACATCTGCTTCTCCTTCTCGAATGTTATGTCATTGGGGATGAACGCCACATCATCCTGCATTTCAATACACGGGTGTCTGGCGGATTTCAGCACGATTCTTCCCTGTCCCTTCTCCGAGATGACTGGGCGAACATATGGCTCCGGCGCTCCATTAGAAACATGAGCGAAGCTGACAACCGCATCCAACTGAGCGATCACATCATTCAGCGTCTGCATCGGATCCACGTATCCTAAGTGAAGAGGAAGGCCTTAATAAGCTTACAGTAGGGTCAAAAAAGGAGAATTAGGCCTCATATCCACTTGACAATTCTAATTTAAAATCCGCAGCGTTTTCCCGGCACGTGGATCCGCGTCCCATAGGGATGCATTAGACACCCGCATATAGTCAAATACCTGCGGATGTCATTTTTCCCTGCAGACGCGGATCCGCGTGCAGGAAAAAATCCGGACATGCTCCATTTAGGCGCGGGTCTCCCACGCGGACGGCTCCCGCAGGCTTCTATTGAAGCCTATGGAAGCCGTCCGAATCCGCGGGAGACCTAAAATCAGAATATACTCACCTGCTCCGGGCGATGCAGATCTTCATTCCTTCGCGGCAGGATCTTCTTTTTTCAGCCTGGCGGATGTGCCCGGCGCATGCGCGCGGCACTCTTCTGGTGTGCTGAGCACATCTGCCGGCCGAAGAAAGAAGATCCAGCCGTGAAGAAGAGAAGACCTGCACGGTCGGCTGCGGGTAAGTTTATTCTTATTTTCAGCGCTCAGGTCCGCGGGGCAGGAGGGACCCGCTACGGATTCTACATGGAGAATCCGTAGCGGGCCTGATTTTTCCCCATGGACATGAGGCCTTCGAGTTTCTAATTTTTATACACCTGCATAAAGAGATCAGTCATGACTTAACCCCTTAAGGACCAGGCTGTTTTGTACCTTAAGGACCAGACACTTTGGGGATTTTACCCATATGGTGGTTTTAACTCCCTATTTTTTTTCCTTCAGCTACCAAAAGAATTTTTGCTGCTTTTTTTTCCCGTGACATCTAGGGCTATTTTTTTAATATCTATTTCACTGACTTTTTCCCCCAGAGAGTAGTGCACTGAGCTCCCGCCCCCTCTCCACCCCTTCTTCGCCCCTCGGCACGATTCGCAATGAGAGGAGGGGAAACGGGGGCACAGCTAAGTCCCAGGGGAGGGGGGTTGGCTCCACCCCTGTCCCGCCCCCTCCCATTGCAAATAGTCCAAAGGGGCTGAGAGGATGCGGAGAGGGGGCAGGAGCTCAGTGCACTGCTCCTGGCTCCTCCAGCCTCCTCCCCCTGCAGAGAGGGACGCCGTATATCGTCCGGTGTGAATACACGGCCGATATACGGTCGTCTGAATAAGCCCTAATGTAGTTAAAAAAAACTAAAAAATTCTAAGTAGAGTGAAATCGATGAAATTTGGACATCTTTGGGTGCGTCTTATTTTTACAGCGTACACTTTATTCTATGGGTCAGGACAATTACTACACTACCAAATCTATCTATTTTTTTTTCTTTTTTTTGCTGTACTACTTTTATATATTTTTTTAAAGATATTAAATTTTTTTTTAAATTATTTTCTGCCGCCATAACTTTATTTTTCCATCAACACAGTTGTGCAAAGGCTCATTTTTTGCGAACATTTTGTAGTTTCTTTTGGAATACATACGACTTTTTGATCAGGGTAACCAAAAAAAAAAAAAAAGCACAATTCTGGCGTTATTTTTTTTTCCTTCTGCTGACAACATTTACCGTGCGGAGTAAATAATGCATTACTTTGATATATCTGACTTTTACAGATGCAGCAATACCAAACATATATTATTGTTTTATAAAGTAGATTTTATTATAAATACAGCAAAAGGGTTTTTTTTTAACTTTTATTGCCTTTCATTTTTTTTAAATAATTTATAAAACTTTTTTTTTTCTTTAACTTTTTTTTTTTTTTTTTTTTTAAAGGCCCCATAGGGGCCAAGAACTTGCGGTGCTTTAATCGCTAAAGCAGTATGATGTAATGTCATAGTATTATGTCACATTGCGATCTGACAGGCATTCTATCAAGCCACCCCATGGGCATGGCTTGATAGGCAATTTGCAATGGTAGCCCTGGAGCCTTTCAGATACACCCCAAAACCTGCAAGACATAACTGTGCATCCTATAACGTTAAAGGAGTTAATGACGTCTCCCAAGAACTAATTTGCAAAAGGTGTTACTATTAAGCTGAGGAGATTTGTAATGAGGGTTTCACATGTGCTTTGCCCATTAAATAAAGGCACACAAATCTTGGTTACTGACAACTCTGTTGTTCTCAAGAAGTACTGGTTAGTGTGAACCATGCCTCAATACAAACAACTGAGAAGACCTCAGAAAACATGCTACAGAGGTGAATGAAGCTGCTAAAGACCTTGGTGTGCATCAAACCACAGACAAATCTACAGATGGAGAAAATTCAGAACTGCTGCTACACTCTATTCTTGTAAGATCAGTCCAAGAGTACAACGGCAATCCTAAAAGACGTGAGAACAAACTGCAGGAGGCTCTACAAAATCCTCTGTCCATATATCCACTCTTAGAAAAAACACTGAACTAGGATTGGTGTCCGTGGAAGGACACAGGAATGAAACCGCTGCTAGTCGAAAAAAAGCATTGTGGCCTTTCTCAAATTTTCCGTAGACTATCGAGATGTTCCACAATGCTTCTGGGAGAATGTTCTATGGACAGAGGAGACAAAAGTGCAAATAGTCCCATTATAGAGTTATTCTCACCTAAAGGCATTGATCTAGGGGAAAATACAATACCTCAGAGGCTCCATGCGGTGACAACAGTAGTAGCTAGAGGTGCCGCTTTGCACCAAGGGCTGATAAAAATATTAACCCTTTTCAATCAAATTTGGGATTCAGGGTTTCCTAAAAAGGCTCTCTCTTTTTGCTGTTATACAACGGTGCCATCTGCTGGATAAAGCCAGTGTGTGCGCACCAGAGAGGCTCCGACAGCAGAGTAGCTGGCAATAGACGGTAAGAATACCCTGTCGGACGTCTTCTGACACTGGAGCTGTACAAGCTTCAATCGGAATGTAGGAAGACGTCAGACAGTGGATTGGAAAGGGTTAAAATATTTAAAAGGTATTTTCAAAAAATCCACATTCAGTTGACCTTCCTCTGCCCTGGTGTAGAAATTACGAATATTGATAACGCCCTGCCGGCACACAAACTGGTGGCTGTCCCCAGTGACTGCAGCTGTTTCTGCTCAGCAATACTATATTCCATTTACCATGAGGCAGACGTTCTTAGTAATGCTTTCTGACAAATTATGAATTGTATCCACTGGACCATGCAAAATTAAAGCTAAAAACACTTATTTCTAAACGCCTTGGGAAAATCCTAGAATTAATTTACTTTATTGCAAAAGTCAAATGCCGCAGGCCTGCACCTCGCAAGAACCAGCCTAAACCCGCTATAACCCCAATGTGTATATGTTCCACCGCATGCGGTAAAGTAGTATTAGGCTCCGGAGTCAGAGCCCTGGGATTCTGCACGGCTGGAAGGAGATCATTAGTGATAAACATCCCACATCTCAATCACTTGGTGCCTCTCCAACAGCGAGAACACAAACAACTTGACAGCAAGGATAAAGTCACCGATGGCACAACACTAGTGGCGGTCTACCCTCATTTATTACCTGCTGCTTCTCCCTTTATTACTCCATCAGACATTTAAACTTCTTACAATTAAATTTTTCTAATTATAAAGCCAATTCAAACAGGATTGATCGGTGTTTTTTTAGAGCACCATTCGTAAAATGATACGATCTTTGGAAAATCTGTACCAAAAATGGATTAGAAATGTAACCCCTTGAGGACTAAGTGATTTTTGGCCTTAAAGCATGCTTACCTTTTCATGTGACTTTGAGTTAATCTGTGTACATGAGGAATAACCCTATACCTGTCCATTATTTGACTTCTATTGTGCATTTATCACCTTTTCCCATCTGCAGACTGTAATTCTCAGTCTTCCTTGAGCTGCTGGTTGGACACTAGCCGCTATGATCCCATGCACAGTCAACTACCTATATGGGATTGCTAAGCTACAGCCATATATACACTTTCCTACCAATAGTAATTGGATAATTGAACAAGAATGATAAGTATTTATTTACATATATATTAATACTTAGTGGGGCTCTTTTGGACGCAACGAAACCGGATACTCCCTGTGACATAGTTTCTACTTACGTTTGACACACTTCAGCTGGTTTTTCCCTCCATGCATCCTGCAAAAGTCTGACGAGTTCTCTCACAGAAGATGGATGTTGTTCATTTTTCCTGACCAGACGTTCCAAAGATGTTCAGTAGGGTTCAGGTCACATGTCCTCAAACCAATGTAAAACAGTGTTGGATTTGTGACAAGACGCGTTGTCTTATTGGAAGTATGGCCGACCATTCCTAAGGTATGGCCACATTGTAAACAGCACATTATTGTCTAGAATGTCAAAGTCCAACTCCATGTTCTTGGTTCTTGTCACCCCAACCAACAGACCAAGACAAAATGGAACCTCCGCTGTGCTTATCGGTTTGCACAACACTCAGGCAAAAGGCGTTCCCCAGGCATTCTGCACACCCAGGTACATCCATCTGATTTGAAGATGAAGTAATGCGATTTGTCACTGCATAGAACATTCTTCCATTGCTCAACTGTCCAATGATGATACTTCTTGTATAATTGTATACAGGTCGATGCATCTTCTTTGAGAGAACTAACCAGACATTTGCAGGATGAATGGAAGGAAATACCAGCTGAAGTGTATCAGACGATTGTAGAAAGTATGCCACGGAGAGTATCCAATGTCATTAGGGCCAAAGGAGCCCCACTAAGTCTAACATATGGAAATAAATATTACTTGATTCTTGTTCACCTTGGGTAGATGGTGTAAATGCCTATTGGTCAGCTTTAGGTTGGTAACTCAGCAACAAAAGGAGGATGATCAGCTATACATGTACTCGTTTCTAGTTTTGAAAAAAAGATGGCTAATGGGCAACTTAATTATGAAGTAATGATACTGGTAGATCGTCACCCATCTTTCTGTATCAATCTGCCACTTTCTGGTCTGGGGAAAGTCGAGTTTGCCTAGCAGATGGAAGTTTATTTTCTGCCAAGCAGCGTTCATTCAAATTCATTCTCCCCTCATTCAAACCTGCACTGCAGGGGTGCTGAAGGCCATTTTTTGTCTTTCTGGGACCAGCAAGGAAAGGCTTTGCTATGATATTACCAAAGTTACCAAGTGACTTGGGGAATTCCTACATTCCCCCAACCATTTGTCCTTCATCCTGTGTCCAGTCTACACACACCAGACATTGCGGCACCTAGCCTTAATACTCTATTTAGAATGGGGATTATGGGTCATCTTAAGGTACCAGCCCAACAGCACTTATATTTTTGGAACAGTGAGTGTATGGCGGACCCAGAGCCTTTAGTCTCATCACTGTGCGACCCACAGAATCACACATATGCATGCCCAATCATCTGTCATATCATGTTTGGTATCCATGAGGAGGTGAGCTCATGATATGAAACATGGCAGCCATAGCTTCCCTACTGGAGCGCCTCGTGGGAAAATAAGGCAGAAATGTTAAATTGGGGTTCCATCCTGATGATCTATGCAAATACTCAGCACACCTATCAATGATGTAGAAAGAAGGCCGTCGGAGGTGTGACACTATGAAGGCTTTAAAACTAAGGGGGTTCCCTCCCCAATTTGTCAGACTGAGATGTGGCAGTCTTTGCAGTCCCTTTCCCGCACTGGTCCTGCGCCCAGGACCATTTACAACAACATAGACTGGTATTTGCTCTTATTTTGTTTTATACTTTGTGTGTATTTGTAGCTCCTTACCCTTTTATGAAAATCATTTTTTGTATATTTTTATCTAAGCGCTGCAAGCCTTTTTTTTAGAATAAAGCTTAAAACTTTATTAGTCGTCTTTAAACGCTTTAAGAAATCCATAACTCCGAAGAGTATTAACTGTGTCGGCTGGTGGAAACAGAGGTGGCTAACCTACCTGTTGGAAACGGTCAGTGGTGGCAGCGAGGTGTGCTAGGCCGATCAGGGTGCAATTTGGGCTCCCTCTTGCACAGGTTTAGGATCTGGGAGGCTGGAAATAAGTCAACCCTGCGGTATGCCCATGGGTGCCATACGTCACAGGTTGGTGACTATCGGACCCATAACCCACCATCATCAGTCTAATCCGTGACAATGGCAACCATATATAAATATACCAGAGGACTAAAAAAAACAAAAAACGGGGTTCTTTACTGTGAGAGCAGTGAGACTATGGAAATAACTGCCCGATAGCAAACTCACTAAAACAGTTGAAGAAGGACCTGGATGCCTTCCTTAAGTGCAACAATATTGCAAGTTATACTCCACCACATTGCTTCAGAGGGGTCGGTCATCCAATTACTTACCTCGATTGCCACGTTTGGAATCGGGGGGGAATTTTTTTCCGCTAAAATTAGGAAAGTGTCAAATGATCTTTGAACACATTGGCAGTGTACTCACCGGAGGAGATATTAATGATTTCCTTCACTATAGCATTCTGCGCCTCCTCATACTCTTCCCTGTGTCTTATGTACTCTTCGTTTAAAGAGCTCAATTTACTGTAATAAAGCACAAAATACAATAATCAGAGTTATAAAACCCATATTCTGTCAATCTCTGCCTCTGAACCATTAAGTAGAAACAGCTCACATAGTTCCTGCCAGGAGCTCCTCCATCATGAAGCTGCTGGTTCCTTGTGGTTTTCCCTCTTGTCGGCAGACAAGCTGCTCTTCTACTATAATCTGTAAAGAGGATCCTCAATGTAGGCAAAACTGTGGGCAACGGCAGCGAGGCAACCTCATGAGATGAAAAGTTCACAATGGCCCAATGTGCACATGCAGATTTTAATTGTCTCCTGCGCGGGAGATCCACAACCATTAGGGATCTATTAGCATCCGCAGGGCAATTTAAAGCATGCGGATGTGATTTTTTTTCCCCCAATGTACGAATTGCACGTGTGGGAAGAAATCGCAGCATGCTCCATTTTTTGGTTTGCGGATTCCGCGGGACGGCTTCTATTGAGGTGAATGGAAGCCGTCATATCCGCGGCACAGCCACAATGACAGCTGTGGCTGTGTCGTGAATCCGCGGGAAAGCAGGAGATGCACTTCCGTACGCATCCACCATGCGCTGGAGATCCGCGCTGGAGCCGGAAAAGGTAAGAAAACCTTTTTTTCTCCCAATGTCCGCGGGCACAGCTGGATTCCGCTGTGCGATTCAGCAGTGGAATCCATGCGTGCAAGTGGACATTGGGCCTTACAGTCTGATATTGTCAGACGCCTGCAGCAGCTACAAGAAAATATATATTTCTTACTATACACAAAGTAGCATCAAACAAGGTACACCGCAAAGTATTTCAGGACCGCGCATAAAGACATGCTCACACATGGCAGGTTTATGGCAGAAATGTTGGTTAGACGATGACCTGACTACACAATGCAATAATGTGCAGTAAGTAGGAAAAAAGGGGTTTTAGCATTTGGACAACGGCTATAGAATTTTGTTAGAAAGGTCCCGTCCCCCCAATGTGGAGTTCATAACATTAACATGTGGTACAGAGTTTTAAGGCAGCAGAAATTCATTCCAAAGCTCTTGCTCACGACCTGAAGGTTGCGGGTTCAATCTTCACATGGTTCAGGTAGCCGACTCAAGGTTGACTCAGCCTTCTGAGGTCGTAAAATGAGTACCCAGCTTGATGGGGGGGTAATAAATAAATGACCTGAAAGCGCTGCAGAATAAGTTGGCGCTATGCAAATAAAAAAAATAATAGAAAATAAATCTTAACAGGACATGGCGATGTAGGATCCCCAACGATCAGCAGTAATCTGTGAAGGAACTCAACAGCAAGTGATTTAATTGCTGTGATGGCAGCAAGTGATTTAATTGCTGCGATGGCAGCAACACAGGAGGAAGTGCGGAACCGGTTAAAGAGGATTGAAATCGATAAATAGCCAGGCCCAGATGGAATACACCCAAGGGTTCTGAGGGAACTAAGTGATGTGATAGCTAGGCCGCTATTTCTAATACTTAAGGATACTATCAAGACCAGGGTTGTACCACTGGATTGGCGCATTGCCAATGTGGTTCCAATAAAGAAAAAGGGGTCCAAAAGTGAGACTGGTAACTACAGGCCGGTAAGTCTCACTTCAATAACTGGAAAAATATTCGAGGGGTTTCTGAGAGACGCCATCCTAGAATACCTCAAGGAGAACAACGGAATAACTCCTCACCAGCATGGGTTCATGAAGGGTCGATCATGTCAGACCAATCTGATCAGCTTCTATGATGAAGTAAGCTCTAGGCTGGACCTGGGAGAGTCTATTGATCTCGTATATCTGGACTTCTCTAAAGCATTTGACATCGTGACGCATAGTAGGCTGATATATAAAATGAGGCAGCTCGGTCTGGGTGAAAATGTGTGTATCTGGGTAAAGAATTGGCTCAGAGATAGAAAGCAGAGGGTGGTAATAAATGGTTCATACTCTGATTGGGCCACCGTCGCTAGCGGGGTGCCACAGGGTTCAGTATATTTATCAACGACCTGATAGAGGGACTGAACAGTAAAATATCAATATTTGCAGATGACACAAAATTATACAATATTATCAATACAACGGAGGACAAGGTACGGCTACAAATGGACCTGGATAAGCTGGGGGCTTGGGAAGAAAAATGGCAAACGAAGTTCAATGTGGATAAATGTAAGGTTATGCACATGGGCAGGAGAAACGGATGTTACCGATATACACTAAATGGGGTACAGCTAGGGAAAAGTGAGATGGAAAAAGACCTGGGGGTACTAGTGGATAGTAGACTAAACTGGAGTAACCAATGCCAGTCAGCTGCTGCAAAAGTCTTCGGGTGCATTAAAAGAAGTATAGGGGCGAGGGACGAGAACATTCTTCTACCACTATATAAGGCACTTGTCAGGCCTCACATGGAATACTGCGCTCAGTTCTGGACACAAGTGCTCAGGAAAGATGTTACAGTGCTTAAGGGGGTTCGAAGAAGGGCAACTAAGCTAATACATGGAATCAAGGGACTGGAATACCCAGAGAGGCTATCGAAATTGGGATTATTTACCCTGGAAAAAAGACGGCTAAGGGGCGATTGACTGAGGTGCTCAGCCAATCAGAAGCAGCTGTGATTGGCTGAGCACCTCAGTCAATCACAGGCAGCTCTTGCTGAATGACTGACAGGCGAGAGCTGCCTGTGATTGGCTGAGTGCCTCAGCCAATCAGAAGCAGCTCTTTCAGCAGGCGGGAATTTTAAATCCCTGGCTGCTGAAAGAACTGCATTGCAGAGTCGGGGACAGCGCAGAGAGGACGTGGCTGAGCCCCTGCAGCTAAAGGAAGGAGAAAGTATGATATATATATTTTTTTTTTATTTTCAACACCACTTTTTTTTTTTTCAGGGAAGGGCTTATATTTAAAGCCCTTCCCTAAAAAACTATTACAGGATGCCGGGAGCTGGATCCCCTACCGCAGCTGTCATCTGTGAAGGGGATTCCTTTGCCGCATCTATCACAGATGTGAGAGGCGCAGCAAGTAATTCTTTTTCCTCGCAGGGACAAAGGAGACATCTCCCGCATGCGGCAGATGTGTTCTTCATCCCCGCGGGGACACGGCACCGGCAGACAGGTAAGTTTTGGTTTTTTTTACACTAAAATTCTTGTTTTTCAGGGAAGAGCTTATCTTTAAAGCACTTCTCTGAAAAACAATTCAGGGGTGCCCGCAGACCATTGTCCTCAATGGAGCTGCCGGCAGCAGCCCCGGCTTAATCGCAGATAATGCGTGCATTCCCTATTGTGCATGCATATCCTATCTTTGCAGGCACACGCCTGTAAATCACGGACATGTGCACACACCATAGGCAATGCATTAATTCTAATAGAAGCGTGTTTTTGTGCGTGCGTATGCACGCACAAGAACACGCTCGTGTGAAGCCACACAAATGAAAAAAAAAAAAAAAGACTGAAAACCAGTGCTAACTAGATGCAAGACGAGGTGGTCTAATGAAATATTAGCCAAAAAGTAACATTTCAGCAAGCATAAGGGCCACACCAGTTATTTCTGTCGATAGGAATATAGGCTGCAGTAATATTACATTTCCAATCACGGGTGAGGATTCATTCCATGCCTTGAATTAAATTGCTCACATGAAGATTATTTATTCATTGTTGTGTCACTCAGATAATTAAATTATATTGGCATTAACAGTATTTTGTCAAGTGTGGCGGCTCCGCTGTAACAGTAATTCAGGCTGGAGAATTACTGCTAAAACTTAATAGGACAGATGCACAGAGACTCCTATTCAAGCACTGAGTCATTGCCTTGGAAGTTCCAGTAATTAAAGATCAGACAACTTCAAGAGCGCTTGGTTTTAGGGTCCGTCAGCCCTGCTGATTTCTCGTTTGAACCGGTGAACCGTATCAGAGTCCACCTGGGAAACTCGTTTATACAGCAGATATATCGTGGGCTCGTTCAGTCGTTCACCGTATAAGTGAATGAGAAGGACTGAACGATCGGTATCTAAATCGAATTAGTGAATGAGCCGACTATGATTCTTATGCCTGCATAACATGGATGAAAAGCAAACGATTTATCGTTCGATCGCCGGTTGCGTTTACACTGAAGGATTATCGTTTGTTTTAATTCTTTTCAACAATTTTTTAAAAAACGATCAGTGTAAAAGGGTCTTTAACGCGCCCCCACACATCACACTAAAGTTCAAGAAAAAGAACTAGGTCAACTTAACCCTTTCCAATCCAGTTTTGGCCCTGGTTTGACAAATTTTCCTGCATAGCTCCGATGCCAGACTAGGGCGATACATGATATTAACTGTATGCAGGACAGTGCTCCGTTCTGTATATGTATATAACAGTATACACAAAGACATCGGAGCGCTGTCCTGCATACTGTTAGAAACGGGTCGGCCCTTGTCAGACATTGGAGCTATGCAGGTAAAATCTTATTGTTGGACGAGAGTCACTGGATTGGAAAGGGTTAATTTTTTTAATTTTTTTATTTTTTTTAAATTGCTAATAAAATCACCACAGCAGGTCATTTTTATGTGTTTCTGTTGAGTAATTCTAAGGTATCCACAAGGTGAAAATAAATTAAAGCTGGGGAGTGTGTGGGTGGCAGGGAAATTGAATTGGAAAGGGTTAAACAATTGTTCATTGGGCAATATTTAACAAGGACCGACCACAGACCTTCACTGTCTGGAAAAACGTTGGGTGCACTTGAAATGGTCGCCTGATCGTCAGAAGAAAGAACTTTCATTAACGAACAATCTTCCTTTGAGAATGTTCTCAGAAGGATGGTTTGGCCGTCGCCCATTCTCAGTGAGCATGGGTGGCCACTCTGAAGGACTTTAAGGGTCAGTAAGGCCTAAAATGTGTACGGCTGTGTCTGCAAAACGAGTGTTTAGGCCTTGTTCACACGAGCGACATGGCATCGCTGTGAGACTCGCAGCGATATCACACCGCTGGTCCGTGCGATATCGCTGCGTTTTTTTGCGGTGACTTTGTAGCACCACATGCGAGAATTTTCGGGAGCGGAGGGGCTTGAAATATAAGCCCTACCCCGAAAATAAACTAACTCGAGAAAAAAATAAAAAATAAGTATGCATCACCTCTCCCGCACTGTCCGGGGCACCGCCGCAGCTTCTTCTCGATTGTTTTTTTTTCTCTGCCTTATGTTATGTCACTCACCGCCATGGTGGGGCGCACATATGGATTGGCAGCACTTCATTTTGATGACAGCCCCCCATTTTGCTCACTAGTAGCTATTATGGCCTTGTACACCCATTTTTAAGGGTAGCTCTACCAACTATCTTTCTTGCACTATTTCTCCAGCAGCCTTTGGTGCTGTATTACAGATCTGTAAGATGCCCCTATGCATAAGTCTCCTTGCACTCTACAGAGTATGGTTTTATTTAGTCACATGTCACCCTTTATAATGGTTTGGTTTTACGGCCTTATTTCAGTTCTGCGCTCCCTTCCTTTAAGCTACAATCAATCAACTGTAAAAAAAAAATAAAGAAAACCCTTTCACATAGAAAATAAAGAGGGGGAAAAAAGGCAACGTGGTTCAAAAATACACTTGTGTAGAGTCAGTAAGACATCAAAGTCTATTTGGTGCGGAACGGATCGGTGGGACTCCCATAGTACGGTATAGTTTTGCATCTTAACCAAAGACTACTGGCCATTTTCCATGATTATTGCCCAAATCATGGTTCGTACAAGTCTTTACTCCCAATAAAAGTAATGTGGAAATAGATCAACCAATTGAACACCAATTTGCTCGCCAATGATCGCCTCTATTATCCTCAACTGAAATTGATCGTGTGATGGCAGCATATCCCTTTTTGTGCAATTAGAGTATGCTACCAACAATGAAAACTGGGGGGTGAAAAATCTTAGAAACGACAAAAGGCCCAACAATTAAAACCTATGGGGCGCATCAAAAGAGGTCTAGGGACACATGACAAGAACATTGTCCTTCCTCTTTATAAGTCACTGGTCGGACCACACATGGAATATTGTGGACAGTTTGGGGCATCAGTACTCAAGAAGGGCATATCAGAGCTTGAGCGGGTACAAATATGGGCAAAGAAAATGTATGAGGCCTACAATACCCAGAGATTTAAAAATTAGGTTATTTGGGGAAAAAAACGGCTGAGGGGCAACCTAATACCTATGTATAAATATATCAGAGGACAATACCGAGATCTCTCCCATCATCTGTTTATACCCAGGACTGTAACAAGGGGGCGCCCTCTACGTCTAGAGAAAAGAAGGTTCTTAACTGCAAGAGCAGTGAGACTGTGGAACTCTCTGCCTGAGGACGTGGTGCTGCAGAACTCCGTAAAAGAGTATCAGAGGGATCTGGACACCTTTCTTGAGCGGTACAATATCATATGTTATAGTCAGTGATTACTTATTGATCCTCGGGTCAATGGATGACCTTTTGCTGTATTATGCATATACAACAGCTTTGACCTCTGGACACCAACTTCATTACATTGTGGGTGGTCCAATACAGTTAGTAAAGTTCAAACATCTGACTGCACTTTTCATCCCACTAGGATAAGGGTCCGTTGTACTTGTACAAATTGCCTTCCTTCAAAAACGATACAGTATAGACAAGTGATATAGAGTAACTAAACTGGAATAGTAAAAAGGGGGGATTCCCACCAAAATAAAACGATCGCTCAGGGTCCGAATGTTAAGACCCCCGAGATCAAAAGAACGGCGCGCACCCCCAAGTCCCCCTAATGAATGGAACAGCAGTGTGTATGAATGATCACAGTTCTATTCACCATCTAGGTAGATAACCGAGAGATGTGCATCGGCGTAAAAGTTGTGGGGGTCAAAAGATCGCAAAAGAAAGCGATTAAATAAAAAATAAAAAAAATTTAAAAAAAACAAGACACAATTGCGTTTTCTTTTTTTTTTGGCATTTTGCTCCATTTCGACATTTTTAAAGGTTTTCAAGAGGGGGCTAACAAAGTCTTCATATAATTTACATATACCCCAAACATATGTTGTATGGATGGGCATTGGCCTCCACCACACAGGCCTGTGTGTAACACCAGTCCATCAGGCACGAGCGGCAGGTGGAAGCGATGCAGTTAGTCAGATTTGCCCGAGGCGAATGTGCATTTGTTTAATGTTAATAATTCAGCTATCGCTGTCATCGCTCGCTTCTATTGTTGCGTTACCATAACACCACCTCATTTCTGCCTTGTGGACATACTGCGCAAATAACTATTGAGATAAGACGAGAAGGCTCAGAGATACACACGGCACCTGGCATCTGAACAAAGCAAGACCGCTCCGAGCAGGTGGCCGCCCAACGCCTGGAAATAATGACACCGGCCTCCAATTCATACTGCCATGGAGTGAAATAAAGCTTCTGTAAAGATACATTAATCAACCATTTACACGTTGTGTAACTATCTGCATTGTTTTATTTGTAAGCAGGACGTATCGTATTCCATCCTCCACCCCATTGCTAATCCCTACCATTGTAGAAGGCTCAGTAGTAACCGTTGAAAGCAATGGAGGAGAACAGACTACTGGCGGGAGACAAATGGTCATGAGCAAATAAACCTGTCAGGAATTAATTTTTCATTCCATAATTAAATCTCCTCTGCACCGGGCTCAGAGTCCTCTAAAGACTAACTGCAATTACATGCCAGCCCTCCATGCTCATGGGTTACCTACATGTATTTATGGAAATAGTACTAGGAGGACAGATGTAGGGCGACGGGTCAACAACTGCGGAACAACAGCCTGGTGCACTTCATCTGGCAGACACAAGCAGTATCCGAATGGGCCACAACTGGCCATGTATGCTTAAAGGGGTTGTCCCGCGGCAGCAAGTGGGTCTATACACTTCTGTATGGCCATATTAATGCACTTTGTAATGTACATTGTGCATTAATTATGAGCCATACAGAAGTTATAAAAAGTTTTTTACTTACCTGCTCCGTTGCTAGCGTCCTCGTTCCCATGGAGCCGACTAATTTTCGCCCTCCGATGGCCAAATTAGCCGCGCTTGCGCAGTCCGGGTCTTCTGCTCTCTTCAATGGAGCCGCTCGTGCAGAATGCCGGCTCCGTGTAGCTCCACCCCGTCACGTGCCGATTCCAGCCAATCAGGAGGCTGGAATCGGCAATGGACCGCACAGAAGAGCTGCGGTCCACGGAGGAAGCAGACCCCGGCGGCCATCTTCAGCAGGTAAGTATGAAGACGCCGGACCGCCGGGATTCAGGTAAGCGCTGAGCGGTTTGTTTTTTTAACCCCTGCATCGGGGTTGTCTCGCGCCGAACGGGGGGGGGGGGGGGGGGGGGGTTTAAAAAAAAACAACCCCGTTTCGGCGCGGGACAACCCCTTTAATGACAGTTTACGGATGTAAGACCTTCCATTCTTATGGAAGATCTTTTGTCCGATGGACAGAAATTGCAGATGCAGTTGATCTTTTCAGATGATTGTTAGCTAAATCAATCGTTCTTTGTTAAAAGGGGTTGTTCATTTACCGGACAACCTTCCTCTCCATGGGGCTATCTCCAGATTGTGGATATCTTTTTTAAAGTGGGGTGCCCAGAACTGGACACAGTATTCCAGATGAGGTCTGACTAGGGAAGAGTAGAGGGGGATCATTGCCTCATGTGATCTAGACTCTATGCTTCTCTTAATACATACCAGAATTGTATTTGCCAGGTTTGCTGCTGCATCACACTGTTGACTCATGTTCAGACCAGTCGAGTGTTCTGACAGATGTCACAGGAAATCAGGTGACTGCTGCAGCCACTGAGAGGCTGTATCGTCACGGCGTTTTCCTGATATTGGCACTCACATTCCGAGTGCCAAGATGCCAGGAGTTCAGGAACATGATGCTGCAGTCTCTGATTGGCTGCAGCAGTCAGCAGATATCCTGTGACATCATCAGTCATAACACACGCCAGGATTGTAATACAGGCAGACCTATGGAAGGGGGTTGTCAGGAAAACCCTTTAAACGTCATCTGACACTAAAAGTCATCACTTTTCAACAACTTTAGTCTAATGTCTATAAGCACCTTAATGAGATATTCAGTTAAGATAAAGTTATCACCTACTCACAGGATAGGGGATAACTAGATGATCCCTGAACGGGATTCCTGTGTTCCCCTGAGAGACTGAAAAATGATTGGAGCATCAGTGTGCAAGCTTAGCCACAACTCATTCCATTTCAATAGAAGTACCAAAAATATCTGAGTTCAATCACTCGGCAATCTCTAGCGCTGTAATTGAAATGAATGGAGTGGTGTCCAAGCATGCGTGCTGCCACTCCGTTCTTTGTAAGACTACCAAGAGGACATGTTTCCTCACCCAAAGACGTGACTAGTAGTGGTCCCAAGGGTCGGACCCCCAACAATCATCTAAATCATCCTGCAGCCTGTGGATATGTAATAATTTCATCGTACCGGGAAACCCCGTTGCGGTTTCCATAAAAAAGATCAGCTTATCAAATTCCTTGAACATTTGTAGCCACAACGATAATAAAAATGGGTCTACAAATTGATATGCTGCATCAGCAAAAAGAGGAGCTATGCACGAAAAACCATCTGGATGACGTCCGGCATAATATGATCTGTGCAATAGAACCAATACTGAAATATAAACAAGACTATGGCAGCACGTGAGCACCTCCACTAGTTCCACTGTCCAGAACACAAGAAGGACAGTGTCATATAATAATCATCATTAATGGTGGTTTTAACAAAATCACATAACACCACTCTGGTCAGACCCCGACAATTAGACATTATCCATCCCGTGTATAGGTCATAGATGTTTTTTAGCGGGAAACAGCCTTTAATGCCCCATGAGAGTATCTTAAAACAGGTTTTGAGTAGATCTTATATGACAAGAGCCAAGTTTACACTAGGGTTTGGCTGCTCCCACTACAAAACAGCTAGACGGAAACCAGCTTCAGGGTTTGTGCCCATAGACCTATGCAATGAAACAGACCTTCAGCTTCTACCGGGTTTCCCCGAAAATAAGGCACCCCCTGAAAGTAAGACATAGTAAGAAATTTGCAGAAGTCCCAAATATAAGGCACCCCCCCAATAGTAAGGCATACTAAAGTGTGCAGGCAAGTGAAGGGGCCTGTCCCCTGCTGCCATCCCCGTTGTCTCCTACCTCCAGATGTATAGGTAGATCTGCAGACAGTCTGCTGTTATCCTGTCCCTGCTGTGCTGTATGAGTGTGCTGTTGTGAGCTCCCCTTGCTGGCTGGAAAAGTCCATACTGTACGTTCTGTTCCTGCTGTACATGTCTGCTGTGATGAGCTCCCCTTGGTGGCCAGAAGCTGCAATACCATCCCTGCTTACAAGTGGTATAGGAACTTCTGTCTGCAGACAGGTACATAACTTTACAGCCCTTATTTTTTTTAAGGCTCTGTGCGTGAGTCAGGCAACCTGTGTATGGTTCTTAAGGCTGGGTTCTCACAGAGCGTATTTCCAGCGGAAATCTCGTAGTTTGGCCACAGCGATAAACAGCGAGATTTCCGCCGGGAAAGCGCTGCTTCAAAATCCACGGCACTCAGCCGCTTGATTTGAAGCGACCTGGCTGCACGCTTTTCCGTTTCTGTGGCCGCGGCAAAATAAGACACTCCCTGAAAATAAAACGTAGCGCATATTTGGGAGCAAAAATTTATATAAGACGCGTCTTATTTTCGGGGAAACAGGGTATAAGTTTGTCGATTTTCTATCGCCATTTCGCTTTTAAAACTGGTGCAGAAACTGCTTTTGCTTCCAGTTCAAAAAAAAAAAAAAAAGACTGCAGCGTTTTTTTCTTTCGTTTTTAACCCATTTAGGACCAAGCATTGTAAATTTACGGCGCTTAGTCCAGGCTTAAAGCCCAGCCGTATGTAAAATTACGGTGGGGATTAAAGCCTCCTGCTTCTGCAATCAGTCAGAAGGAGGACGGCTTGTCAGCTGTTAGCCACAGCTGAAAACCCGGAGGAGGACGAAGAAGTGGGTTTTAACCCTTTCTGCTTCCTCCATTGTTTAGTACACAGTGCTCAATGAGAGCGATGTACTAAAAAAAGTGAAAGCGGAAGTGTTTCTTCCACTACAGGAGCCCGGGGGTCACGTGACCGTCAAGATTCCCTGCTGGAGCAAAGCTGCAGGGCCATAACAGACCCTGACCAGCTCTGCCATTGACTATTGTCACAACGGGTGATGTTTCTCCATGTAACTGAGGCTTCTATGGATCCTCCAGCTACAGTGTAAAAATGTAAAATATAAAAAATAAAAAACCATGTGACTGTCCCCCAGAAGTCTTATATGATGTCATGGGGGACATAGATAATAAAAAGAATAATTACATTAAAAAGTAAAACAAAATTACAGAATAAAACAATATATACATAAGAAAGAAAAGAACCAAAGCAGACGCCAACCAAAACCGTCGCTATATGCGCTCTGTAATCCCAAACCATACATACTATATATCAAGACGTCCGTAACAAAACGAGGAACCCATTTCCATAGTATATTTACGCTAAAAGGAGTCAGTGAAAAGATAGCCCTATATATCACTGGGAAAAAAATGCAGCGAAAATAATTTTGATAGCTAAAGGAAAAAAAAAAAAATAGGGCAGTAAAACAACCACATGGGTAAAATCCCCAAAAAGTGTCTGGCCCTTAAGGTACAAAACAGCCTGGTCCTTGAAGGCTTAAACATTACTGTCAATGCAATACGGAAAGCAGGTTTCCGTTTTTCATTCCAGTTTGGTCTCCGTTAAGCCGTCTGAAAATAAGACATACCCCGAAAATAAGACATACCCCGAAAATAAGACATACCCCGAAAATAAGACATACCCCGAAAATAAGACATACCCCGAAAATAAGACATACCCCGAAAATAAGACATACCCTGAAAATAAGACATAGCATGATTATCCAGAATTTTTGAGGATGCACAATGATTTTTCAGGCTTTTTGAGGATGCACAATGATTTTTCAGGCTTTTTGAGGATGCTTGAAATATAAGCCCTACTCCAAAATTAAGCCCTGCTAACAGGTAATTAAAAAACGTCAATTTAAATATTGTCGAGGCAGCTATACATGTAAAAAAGTTAAACCTTTTTGAACAAAAATTAATATAAGACACGGTCTTATTTTCAGGGAAACACGATAGATGGAACGAGGGGCAAAAAAACGCTAGTGGAAAAGGGCCCTAAAACCTATTTACTCTGCTACATGTAGCAACACTAACAAAAACCGATACATTCTGTCATGCCAGCCCCTGCTCTGTCTTTGAAGAGCTATATCTGCACTCTTCCTATTAGACGGCCGGGCAGATGGTTTTGACAGCCAGTTCAGGGTATGCGAGCCTTCAGATACGTGTATATGATACATCAGGTCAGCTTGATACCATGACTCACCAAATGACCTGCCGATAAATCACAAGCAGGAGGCGGCTAGTTAGCATCTGTAAAGCAGAAGAAATGACGGATTACCCTGTAATGCCTCCCTTTTTTTTTTTTGATTTGCGCTTCCACATTCATACAATGACTCATTTTAGATACACTTCTAAAAAGAACAAAGTCTACAAAAGCAACTGGTGGGTTGTGTTAACATCTGAGAGCCGAGGCCTTCAGTAACGCTCGGGATCCCTTTGTATAAAGCGCGCACATTTGTGAAATCTAAATGTATCGAAACGAGGAAATTGTCAAAACTTGAAGTATTTATCTTCAAAAACCAGAGAAGCTGAGAATAAAAAGTACACAGAGGATGTGGAGAATCCCTTTGTTATGCCCTTTATTGTGGGCGCTTTCATCGCTCCTGCGCCAATCCCTTTATTGTTATTTTTTCATATTAGTTTTTGGATTGCGTCACACAGATGTCTGTAATCGAGAGCAAACTGTACGGCTTAAACCAATCGGCACCGTTACTATTAGATTGTAGTATAGCTGGAGCCAAAAAAACATACAAAAGAAACTAACGTTTTCTGGGACTTTATTAACCCTTTCCAATCCAATTTGTATCCTGTTTTCCTAGGGGGCTTACTCTTTTTCTGCTGTTATGCAACGGCGCTATCTGCTGGCTAAAGCCAGTACTGCATGAGGACGCGTTGGATAGGCTCCGACAGCATCATACAGTAAGAGAACTCTGATGGACGTCTTCTAACATCTGAACTGTACAGCCTTAAATCATAATGTCTTTAGAGGTCAGACAGTGGATTGGAGAGGGTTAATACCGAAACGCCGCAACAAAACCGCCACATCTGAATACACATTTATACGTTAGTGGGATCGAATACAAAACAGACCCATCCTAACATAGTAGGCCAGGCTGAATGAAGACCGTGTCCATCTAGTTCAGCCCGCTTCAACCCCCTTGTTGATCCAGAGGAAGGAAGAAAAAAAACAAAAAGGCAGAAGCCAATTAGCCCGTTCAGGGGTAAAATTCCTTCCCGACTCCATAATGGCAGTCAGAATAATCCTTGGATCAACCTTTGATAGTTCCTACCTAAATGGAAGACCGGGATCAACAACCCGCTGGTCACCTAATGTCTATATCCTGTGATGATATAGCGCTCTAGAAAGATGTCTAGTCCCCTCAAACTCCTCAATGGATTTTGCCATCACCACGTCCTCAGGCAGAGAGGGATCGATAGGGATCCTTTGTAAACAGAAACAATGATGGCCATGAGAGTACAGTAAGGGTCATTTTACACGAAATGACTGTCCAGTCTTAAGCGCCCAACAGTTGCCCCATCGATCATCACTTCTCTGCTTTCAATCACTGAACGGAGACAGACTGCACCAGAGGAGCCTTGCCTGCAGTTACAAGCACCGGCCACTATACGGAGGTTGGTGCAGAGGCTTCCGCTCCAAACTCTGTATTTGGAGCAGAAGTCTCCATGCTGACCTCTCTTGTAGTGGCATGGCTCCCACTGATTTTAATGAGAGCCGTGCCTGTAGTTACAAGTGCCGGCCACTTCACAGAAGTCGGTGCAGAGGCTTCCGCTCCAACCTCTGTGTTATTGCGGCTCTAACAGCATGCGCCACTTAGCTGATCAATTGAGGTCCCAAGCGACAGACCCCGGCCGATTAACTATTGATGACCTATCCTGATAGGTCATCAATAGTATTTAACTGGAAAAACCCTTTAAGACCGCAGAAATGCAGTTCTAAGCTCTCGCTCACGACCTGAAGGTTGTGGGTTCAATCCCCGCGTGGTTCAACCAGCGTTCCATCCATCCTTCCAATGTCGGTAAAATGAAAACCCAACTAGGTGGCGGTAAAAGATGACTGGGGAAGGCAATGGCAAACCACCCCGCAAAAACACTCTGCCAAGAAAATGTCACCCTAGGAGTCAGTCATGACTCAGTGCTTGCACCAGGGGACTTAAGCTTTACCATTCAGTTGTTGGCCGTGTTTACACCAAATGATTATCGTTCAGTTTTCCACGATCCATCAACTGATTGACAATCGTTCGAAGTAAACAGACCCTAAGATATAGGGATGGAGTGGAAGATAAAACGGATCGATACCTGTTTGTGAACCTCACTCCATTCTTCTGAATATCAATAGTAGTGAACTTCTTGTTGTTCCTCAGAGCCTTTTCCTCCTTGCAAGTCACCCGGAAAAAATGGCCAAGCTGCGCATTGGATTCCAATTTGATGCTTTTTCCAGGGTCCAGACCTTCAGTTGGAGACACAAAATGGAAAAAAAAAAAAAAAAAGTGTAGAAAAGTTCTTCCAACCATTATTAACAGTATCACCAATTATATACATAATGAGAACCCTTTTTTTATGTCACTTTTAGGTTTTCAGCAAGCATTTCCTTTGCACACGCAAGCAGCCAATTAAACATATGGGCCAGCAGGACTACACAGAGCATAACAGGTCCCAAAGGAATATTTGGGTAGTATATGTTCGTTGTCCAGCAATGCGTATTGAGAGGTCAGTGACTTCGTCAGCCTAATGTGATTTTCCATCTTCAGTGCAATAAGGGATGCTATTCGAAAGTCTAGAAACGGATGTCAATGCTTGCGCTGATAAGGCGAGTTGATATGCACATATTCATACCCTCCATTAATCATCATAGCAAATGGACTCTGAAATCCATAATTAAACTGAGTAAGTGGCGATATGTGGAAAGCTACCGCAGCAGCTGGCAATGGAAGAGCAGGGGGTCAAGTGAAGTCAATGTACGAGCTAGACGACTTGCACTAATTAATAGGAAACGAGCAGCAGGGTTGTGTCGAGGTGACGGTCCGGCACACCTTTTTCATTATAAGCCCATGAATTAGGAGTGTCCTCCACAGCAGACACCATTTAATATCGTGTGCAAGTGTCTGCTGATCCCTCACTAAATGGACCCTTTGATCCGACCCCTTTGGGCACCGGAGAGATTGTCATTTTGTACTCAAGCACTTATCTGCGTCAAGAAAAGAAATTCTGATCCTCGTTACGACTGCAGGGAATAATGTAGAGTGTCTTGTCTGCTGCTGCTTTACCCCGTTTTTAGATTTATACAAAGTTCTAGTTTTTATTTAGAAGAAGCAAGTGCTGAACACTCGTATCTCAAGATGCCGAGGCAGTTTTTCGCTATTCCTGCGCACCGATGAATATTTCCGTAGGTTGTGGTGAGTTGGCTACATATTTGTACTCGTGGGGTATCTTATACTAATGCTAGCTATACACAGACCAGAGATTCTCAAATTCTACCTACTTTTCAGGTACATAAATGCTATGTTTCCCCCAAATTAAGACACTGTCTTATATTAATTTTGCCTCAAAAAAGAGGCACAGTGTCTTATTTCTGGGGGGTGTCTTATACTCACCCAGCCGCCGGAGTCTGTGTCCCTCGCGCTGGTCCCCGCACTGCTGCAGTCCTCAGTGCTGACAGGATTCTCTTCTCATGGTAACGGGCTTTGAATACCCCGTCTCTAATAAGCTCTGTGATTGGTTCATCGAGTGCCGGCTCTGATTGGCTGGTGATCGATCCAATCACAGCGCTTACCAGAGGCAGCATATTCAAAGCCCCGTTACCAGGAGAAGTGAATCCTGTCAGAGCCGAGAACTGCAGCGGTGCAGGGACAAGCATAAGGGACAGACGCCGGCAGCTAGGCGAGTATAAACAATAAAGGTAAAAAAAGCAATCATCATCTAGCTGCCAGCGTCTGTGTCCCTCTTCCTGGTCTCCGGCGCTGTGGCAGGCTGCAGTCCTCAGCGCTGACAGAATTCTCTTCTGGTGATAGGGCTTTGAATATCCCACCTCCGGTAAGCGCTGTGATTGGTTCGAGCGCCAGCCAATCACAGCCAATCACAGCCATTCAGTGAGGTCATTCACTGAATGGCTGTGAATGATCGAGCGCTGGCTTTGATTGGCTGGCACTCGATCCAATCAGAGATGCGACGGCTAGGTGAGTATTGCTCTTTTTTTTACCTAGTGTAGCTAGGGCTTATTTCCGGGGGAGGGCTTATATTTCAAGCCCCCCTGAAAATATGGGTAGGGCTTCTTATGCTACTGTACAGGGGTTAGGTCTTCTGCCAAAAATGCCTCCCCAGCCACATCTCATCAATAACTAGGGGGCAAGTGAAACTTTTAGAAGCATTGCATTAGACCATCAGTGAAAACACTAATGCTTAATATGTATGGCCACCTTAAAGGGGTTCTGACATGAATAATGTTTTTATGCTTTAGCAGCCATTGTTCCCTGGTCTGCCGAATGGACACAGGGAACCCAGGTTTCTGGTGTGCTAAAGCATAAAAACCTAAGACTTACCTGTGTGTTCTGTTGTTGTGCAGCAGGGGTCATCTCCCAGCAGGCCGTTTCCTCCGACGAGCCACGACGGGCTGCCCCCGCCAGGATTGCGCGCAGGCGCAGAAGACAAGTGCCCTCTGACAGGAGTCAGGACGGGCCGTCTCTCCACTGCGCACGCGCAGAACTCTGAGTTCAGCCAGGACGGACAGGCGGGCCACAGCAAGCACTGCTTGTGACGTGGCGTCCGCCCACCTCGGAAGTGGCTGACGGACGAAGCAGAGCAGGAAGTGGTCATTTTAACCAATCCAGCTCTGCTCCAAGAAGCAAAAGAAGAAGATGCCCGATGGAGGGGATATGCCTGACTATCGGTCCTGGCCAGGCAAGGTAAGTAAAAAATTTTTTCATGTCGGAACCCCTTTAAGGTTGTATTCAGACAGCTATATGCAAGTTGTGCCTGAAAAAGTCAGGCATAGCTTGCATTAGACATCATGCTGTGAAAGCGGCTGAGAATAGGACACGCAGTGATTTTTATTTTTTTTTTAAACACAAAAAGACAGTTGGGTACATGTGAAGAAGAAAAAAATGGTCGTCTGATTAGCCTTATAGGCTCTTAAAGGGGTTGTCCCGCGCTGAAACGGGTTTTGTTTTTTTTCAATAGTCCCCCCGTTCGGCGCGAGACAAACCTGATGCAGGGATAAAAAAAAAAAAAGCGGGTAGTACTTACCCGAATCCCCGCGCTCCGGTGACTTCTTACTTACCTTGTGAAGATGGCCGCCGGGATCTTCACCCTCGGTGGACCGCAGGTCTTCTGTGCGGTCCATTGCCGATTCCAGCCTCCTGATTGGCTGGAATCGGCACACGTGACGGGGCGGAGCTACGAGGAGCCGCTCTCTGGCACGAGCGGCCCCATTCAGAAGACAGAAGACAGGACTGCGCAAGCGCGTCTAATCGGGCGATTAGACGCTGAAGATTAGACGGCACTATGGAGACGAGGACGCTAGCAACGGAGCAGGTAAGTGAATAACTTCTGTATGGCTCATAATTAATGCACAATGTACATTACAAAGTGCATTAATATGGCCATACAGAAGTGTATACCCCAACTTTGTTTCGCGGGACAACCCCTTTAAGAAGCTGTGTGGTACCTGTGAAATATACAGAAAGCACAGGGCCCTAAAAAGTTTTTCTCCACACATGTACAGCATTTTGCGGGAACCCTCTTCCCATCATGTGATGCACATCTGCGTCATTAGGGGGAAGCGGTTAAGAACTGTTCCCACAACCAAGAAAATTCAGATCAGATCGCTCACTGAAGAGCAAAAACGGTCAAAGATTGAACAATCGTGCGAACGTTAAAAAGGAGCTTCTGGAATGAGAAAAGAAGGGGTCTGCTTTTTTCTAGAGACGGCACAAGTCAAGTGAACGGGAATGAGCAGCAATACCAGAACCAACCACAGACGAGAGCGCCGCTGTATCTAGAAAGAAAAAAAGCAATCTGCTCTTCTAGTCGCGCCGCCGCTCATGTGTCGCTTCTTGTGGTTACCACTCACCAAGTTCTCTGGCCGCACTGTTCAGAGTAGACTGCATGTTTTTCTCAAGCTCATCCATCTTTTCTCTGAGTTCTGTCAAGTTGGGATCGAAAGAAGCTTTCACGAGAAATTCATGATTTTCTACCTAGAAAAAAAAATTTCAGTACAATAAACTGAAATAAAGCTACATAAAACGGCAGCCAACATGTCAACAGTGATTACTGCCAAGCTGACCAGACCTGCCAGCCCTTTATAAAAGGCTGAAGAATGCATATGTGGATATACTACTACTACTGTGTTTCCCTGAAAATAAGACCCTGTTTTATGTTAATTTTTGCCCCAAAAGAGGCACTTGGTCTTATTATACATTACCTAGCAAGCTCGGTCCAGGTCCCTCCCGCTGCTCTCCACAGCTCCAAAGCGCTTCCCGCTTGTCCTCGGGCCGCTCATCCATCACTTCATGGTTACAGGACTCATAGATCCTGCCTCCAGGAAGCGATGGCTGTGATTGGCTGAGCAGCAGTCGAAGAACCAATCCATGCGGCGCTGGATGAACTAATGCGATGGCTGTGACTGGTTTATCCAGTGCTGCTTTGATTGGTTCTTTCCCCGCTGCTCAGTCACTCAACAGCCATTGTGTTGTGGAGGCGGGATTTATGATTTGGCTGAGCTGTGGCCAATCACAGTCATTACAGTGGTTCATCCAGTGCTGCATTGATTGGTTCTTCGACTGCTGCTTAGCCAATCACAGCCATCACTTCCTGGAGGTGGGATTTATGATACCTTGCCCTTGTTAAATAGGTTTATAGATTAGACTTTTTTTTGTAACTGTAGCATCAGTCTACTTTATGCCATTTTATTTTTTTCTTTAACCTAACTCCTTGTTTTTAAAAGGTAATCCATCAGCTCGAGCAATTTGTCCAAACTGCAGGCATGATGTTGTAGAGCAGGAGGAGCCCAACAGATTGATATATAGTTTTATGGGTTAAGATTCAGTATAACATTTATTCATTTATACCTCATTATGAGCTGAACAGTCAGGCAGGCGGTCCTATCAGTGATTGACAGCCCTCCCTCTATGTACAGTCATACACAGCTAGCTGTCAATCACTGATAGCTCCTCCCACTGGACTGTTCAGCTCGTAATGAGCAGAAGTTTAAATAAATAAAACACAAGTTACATTTTCCCTATAAAACTATATATCAATCTGCTCAGCTCCTCCTGCTCTATAACATCAGGCTTGCAGTTCGGATTCTGATTTTCTTTAAATTATACACCGAATGGCCTTTATTAGCGACATCAGCTTTTTCACGATTGGAGCTTCCCTTTATGGAGATTAGACACATGATCCCGGAGCGCAGCAAAAAATTGAGTGACAAGTTTTCCGTCGAGCACTGTGAATCCACATTAGATGGAAAAATGAGTGATCTGAGTGACTTAACGAGGTCTGGTCATCAGTGCTAGACAAGCCGGAGCCTCACTGCCAACCTTTTTGAGGTGTTCTTCATGTAAAGGTTTCAAGAGTATACAGAGAATAGTGTGATCCAGAAAAAACATCCAGAGAAAGGGGACCCTGTGGATGCAAACAACACACTATTGAAAGGGATCAGAGGAGGATGCAAAGAATTGTCCTGATGAACATGTGATACAACCAAATACAAAACTGGTGTTCCAAATGTGTCCAAACACACGACTCATTGATCCTTAGCACAGATGGGCCATAACAGGTGACCAAAACCAGCACCAAGGCTGTTTAAGAAGAGCCAAAAGGCGAAACTCCAGTGGGCAAAAAAAGTGGAAAAATTGGATCATTGAGCAGTAGAAAAACATCGCCTGGTCAGATGAATCTAGATTTGTGTCGCACCATGCTGATTGGAGGGTGTGACTTTGGCACAAGCAGCATGAATAGATGAACCCTTCCTGTTAATGGTTCAGAACATGTCAGCACCTCCATCTAACTTGCAGCATGCAGGAAGCTTCTTGTCCACAATGACCAATATTTCTGCAGAACGATTCCAACACCTAATAGAACTTATGCCATAAAGAATTACTGCAGTTCAGAAGTCCCAAGGTGGTCCAATGAGCTACTAAACAGGTGACTAATTAAATGGCCATTCAGTGAACATATTAGGCATATAAAACCATTGAAAATATACAGTAGTGAACACTAAAAAACTTTAAAGGGGTTGTCCCGCGCCGAAACGTTTTTTTTTTTTTTTTCAATAGCCCCCCCGTTCGGCGCGAGACAAACCCGATGCAGGGGTTTAAAAAAAACGGATAGTACTTACCCGAATCCCCGCGCTCCGGTGACTTCTTACTTACCTTGCGAAGATGGCCGCCGGGATCTTCACCCACGGTGGACCGCAGGTCTTCTCCCATGGTGCACCGTGGGCTCTGTGCGTTCCATTGCCGGGCGATTAGACGCTGAAATTAGACAGCTCCATGGAACGAGGACGCTAGCAACGGAACAGGTAAGTGAATAACTTCTGTATGGCTCATAATTAATGCACAATGTACATTACAAAGTGCATTAATATGGCCATACAGAAGTGCTGAACCCCACTTGCTTTCGTGGGACAACCCCTTTAAGTTAGTAACCATACCTCAAATTTGATATATTTCAAATGACAATGTATCTGGTAGTAATTCCCTAGAACTCCACAACCCTATGCCTATGATTTCCACACTAATCCTTCCCTCATCCTCTATGATACAAGCCAGTGCTGGCGAGAGGTCACCTTGGCAGGTGTGGGGACTGCTGAGCAGCTGCAGAATTAGTACAAAGCCCTGCGGTGCCATTCGGAACAAAGTACCACAAAGTTCTCCTGACACTTACGGATAATAAAAACCGGACACGGCCGCTATTTGACTGGCCTGCAGCTCGCTGCAACAAAGTGGTTCTAGCTGCACTCTAGTACACACCAGCTAAAAACACATCAAAAAATTCACTATGGGGACAATAAAAAAATCCATTATGAAGTTATACGATCAGGAAAAAATAAAAAACTATAAATATTCTTAGTTGTTGTTTGGGAAAAAGTTTCTTGAAAGTAATTTTTAGAGAAAGCAGTAATAGCTGTGTGGTCCGCTTCCCCTCCAGCATTGTAGCTGAAAGGTGATCGGACCAATGCACAAAGTTTAAAGCGACCCTCTGGTTTTGGGGTACAATTTTGTCCTGGGACCAGAGGGAGTAGGCGGTATGTTATCTGCACTTGTTCTTCTCTGCTGTTCATTCTACCTGCCAGGTTCCATTTTTGGCCGTCATGATTGGACGATGCAATCTAATCCCAATAGCGCATTGGTAGTGTTACACTAGCAACATACTGTACTTGCTCCGATTGGTCAGTGCAGCTCGTGTGATCAGCATTGGCCAATCAGAGAGCAGTGTACAGGGTGCAATAGCTAGAGAAAAAAAATTGCAGCGGCCATCTTGGAAGGCTAAAAACTGGGACCCGAGTTAACAAATTGGATGGGTGACATACACCAAGTGCAGGTAATATACCCCAACCCCGCTAGTTTCAGGAAAGAACTTTGTCCTGAAACTGGAAGGTCACTTTTAGTTAAAGTCTTGATACCGTATACGTATTACATCAATGAGGGTGGAGTGATTCTTCCCCTTTGCTTAAGTGATCATTGGGAGGAGTTTCAGCGCCTATCCCCTCCATCAACGTTAACTTTGGACAAGTCTCTACATCTCACCCTTTAAAAGTGATAGTTTAAAGGGGTAATACTGAGATGTAAACCAAGGTTCACGAAGTTCTATATGCAACATCAATAGTGTTTCCAAAGATCATCAATTTCCCATAATACCTCCTTCCTAGTTAACCACCCCCTACATAATAGTGTTGTTACTGGACACCTCCTCCAGCGGTTCTCTTGACTTTCCAGGTTGGGCATGCCCAGTTTCTCTGCTGGCTGTGTACTCTATTCACTAGCTTTCCCCTTCCTCACTGCACAGTGCTGGCTGCATCTCTCATTCTGCAGCAGCTTCCTCCCTCCTCCTTCCCATAGACTTCTATGTGTGGGATGTAACCTGATCCCTCAGTGAGCTGATCCGTCACAAGAAGTATTTTGACAGTCTTTCAGGTTAAATGGTCATTGAAGGAAGTGGAGGGAAGCAGAAGTGGTGGCTCTTCAGTGTAGAGAGCCATTTTTCTCTAATAAGATACATTACGGAGTTTCTTGCTTGTACTATTGATTTATGCGCGGTTCGTTGAAACAACGGCATCTATTTAAGAAATAGCTGACTGCAATATTACAAAAATTCCCATGGGATCACAAAGTAAGGGACTGATGATACGTGCAAGATTTTTTTATATATATTATTGCTCTATATACGTTTTTAGGGGAAAATGTCTCTAATACATACATTTAAAAAAAGGAGGAAAAAAGCTGCATTAATGTTACAGGCATAAATTATGGAAAATTATGCAGCATCTCTATTCACTTTATTCTCCTCAAGTAGGTTCATCAGAATCCTAAATTACCATCTGAAAACAAACAACATGAAGAGTTTTATTACTTTGCATAGACTTTCGCTTATTTCCACTGTACCGACAATTTACATTTCTCCTGAGGTAAAAACACATTAAAATACAGTTTACAAACACTGCATAAACATTCAGATAAATTGTCTGCAGTTTTGAAAAATTATAGGCCTTTGCTATTACTGGAATAGATCAACTTGTTAAAACTTTTTTAAAACTTTTTTTCTGAGCCAACTGCATGCAACTTTGTATACAGGATGAATGGAAACTGGCTGGAGTTACATGGAAGCCAATGTCACTTAAAAGCAAGAATTTTCACTAACACTCCAAATATAACAAACGGATGTGATAACCATATTAAAAAAATACATTAAAAGGGGCTGTGACTTACTTTATTTAAATATAATTTTGGGGCCCCATGCCTAAAAGTATATATTTTTTTTTAACAATACACTTACCAGGTACTGTTGTATCTTGTCACCACCGGAAGTAGGGGTGGAGACCAGATTTAGACTGCTTAACAGGCCAGTGACGCCCCCAGGAGCTGATTGGCTGATGCAGTTGCTTACTGTCCCTGAACCTGCCCTGGTATTTGGGCGTCTGTGCGGGCCCTGCTATCCCATCGGCGATGTGCTGCGGTCCTCAGTCTCCCCGACGTCGAAGTGAGTGATTGCCTTTCATCTACAGACCTTGAGGCAGGAGATCCTCCGCTGTTCCACTTGCTCCCGACCACAGCGTCAGTGTGGCTGCTACCCCTGCCCTCAGCGCCGTCAGTGCTCTGTGCTGCCGTCTCCGCTGTCAGTGTGGCCACCGCTGCCACAGTACTATCTGATTCACTGTCGTCAGCGGCTGTACCATGGAGGGACAGACCACGAACGGCTTGAGGATGACAGCGCTGAGCAAGGGTATAAGCACGGCAACAGAGCGGGGAGGAGAGTGATAAGGCTGCCAGCCTACAGCCCAGGATGTGGCCGCTGACGGCTACTCCACTCGCCAGCCTCCTCTACCTTCAGAAGCTGGCACCAGCGCCGCTGCTCAGAGGCAGATGGAGAGCGGCGTAGCCCTCAGCGGCGACATCTTGGAGCTACAGCACAGGGGAGGACAGTGTGGCTGGCGGCTCCGGGTCATCTCAGTGCTACAGCATTGGAAGAGGACAGTTGGCAGCGCCGGCAAGGTGCATCTTCCCCGCCGGCCAACAATACAGCCAATCAGGAGCTAAGGGAGTGACAGGGACGTTTCTGTGTAAGGGCTGTCAAACCCCTAGCTTCTGGTGGTGACAAGATACAATAATACCCACTTACCATGTTGCCAAAGCGCTGTTTTGGTGCCACGGCATGTGGCCCATGACATCACTGGGACAAAAGACCAGACGGCTAAAAATGGAACCCGAACCCAGCAGATTGGATGAACAGCAGAGAAGAACAAATTCAGGTAACATACCGCCTACCTCCTCTGGTCCCATAAACTAGTCCCCTGGGATGCTACCTTCTAATATGTGGCACTGTAGAGGCATTGTTCCATCTCTCTTCTGCATATTCAAATTTTGCATGCATGGCCTTGTAAGCCTCCTCAACCTTCTAGGTATACCCAGCCAAACCAGCAACCTACTGCACTCTGAAGAGGGGCAAAAAAAACCCAAACAATCTGTCTGGACATGATTCTCTATTCCTTCTTGAGAAGACTTTGGTTTTGCCTTACATTCCCAAACAAGGGCCTGTGAATGGCTCAGACATAGACTTGCAGGAATGCTGCCTTCTACTAGATGGCACTGTAGCTGCATTGTCCCAGCTACAATTTGCATATTCAAATTTACCCAAAATGACCATGTATGGTCCTATAGATCTGCTCACACCTTCTTGGTGCTCTCCCTATAGACATTTCCTGAACACCCCCCCCCCCCCCCCACCATCCCCATTGAGATTCACACTGAAAGCGATTACTTCTCACTTAGCCAACCGGAATTCTACTATACGAGGACAAGGGGCAACAACCATGAAACTAGTGACGTAGCATTCACTGTCTTGCAGGAAGTGAACTGTTGCGAATGGACGCTATATAACTGGAAGAGGAGGATCCGGGCGGCTGGAGATGAGGTGACCCGGGGGACTGGAGGAGCCAGAAGATCAACGAGGAGAAAATGTTGTAAGAAGGCTGCCCAGGGAGGAATAGGTAAGTATTGATTTTTTTTTTTTTTTTTTATGACAAAACCCCTTTAAAGGTTGGCCATTGACTCGTAGGCTAGCTACCTTCCAACGGGTGGTGGTGTGGAGGATTATTCCATCACTCATTTGCATGGAGCATTATGAGAAAATGTAAAGGGTAACATAATGCATTCCTACGATAGAAAGAATCTCAACCACTCCATACATTAAAACGGGGAAAAAAATAAAAAAAATAAAAATTATCCTATTCTAATTCTGGATCTGTCCAACACCTACAAGTTTTCCTAGACAGAGAAGCTACATACGCTGCACATTTATAATCACCATGAATTATGGACCGGCATGACATATCTGCTTTATATTCCAATGAGTCTCTTATCTCGTCCCTACAAGCCACACGATGTATTTAACCTATATGGTAAGCGCTAATAAAGGGGAGCATTAGAATATCCAGAAGAGGAGCGGAAATCAAATTCCATATTTCAAAGTCACATAATAAACGTTCTCAGTAAAGCGGTGGCTTATTAATTCCCATTCAAAGCCTTTAACGCTTTAAATGCTTCAAAGGACTCCGATTTTTCACTCTACATTAAGTTCCGCTAATGGTCCTTTTTAAAAAAAAAAAAAAAAAAAAAAAAAAAGAAGAAAGAAAGAAAATTCAAATAAACTATAAAATCAAAGCTATTTTTCTACTTCATTATTAGGCAGCATTTAGAAAAATGAAAAATTGCAATCTAGAAGATGCCATATTTCACCGAGTGTAATCTGCTTTCATTACATATCCCAACGCTTCACTGACAGGGAAGATTGCTACAACAGATACACGCCGAAACGCATTGCAGTAGCAGATTTTGCATCTGTCACGGCAGACCAGCTTATCTCCATATAGAATCCTAGAATACCCCCTAAAACGCATCCAATACCAGATCTACGCACATCATGGATGAGAGAATTAGGCTACATTGGCATTAGGATTGGCTCTACCAAGTTGCCGTAACTCTCTGATGGGAGCACATTAACCTTTGGATTGCTGCCAATAGCGAATTGAACTGTGTGAAGGCAAGTTTCTGAACGGTGAGCAATCTGCTTCTTCTTACGTACACAAAACGACTCATGCATGTAATATGATTTACTTTATGAAGCGGAGAACTGTTCCCATATGTAATGTTCTACATTACTTTACATTTACCGGTATTAAAGAGTATGTAATCTGGAGCAGCCATGAGAGAACTCATCAGTAAATAGAACAGCCTCTACCCAAGCAGGAAGTCCCAGCAGTAGAGGCCAATCTGCTGCCTTCCAAGAGAAAGCCTTGCTGTTGTATCTGGTCGCTTCTGAGAAAACGCTCAAGCTCTATCACCTCCCACACTGAACGAGGACATATGTAACGAGACACATTACATTAAGGCCCAGTGCATACGTGCGATATCGCAGTGTCTTCTCGGGGTGATGCCGCGACTTTGTAGTGCTACATGCGAGGCGCTTCGGGGAAGGGGGGCTTAAGACATAAGCCCTACCCTGAAAATAAGCCGTAGCTTAAGAAAAAAAATGTTTTAAAAAAAGTATACATCACCTCTCCTGTGCTGTCCAGGACGCCGCTGCAGTTTCTTCTCGGTCCCTGGCACTGTTTCTTATCTTCTAGCCGGGGATTGAAAAATCCCCGCCTCCTGGAAGTGCTGATTGTGATTGGCTGATGCTTTGCCAATCACAGCCAGCTCTTGCAGTAGCCGGGGATTTTTAAATCCCTGGCCAGAAGAAGAGAAACCGTGCCGGGACCCGGGGAGAAGCTGCTGTAGCGTCAGAGAGAGCTTGTAAGGTGATGTATGTATATTTGTTTTAATTTTTCCTGCAGCCAGGGCTTAGTTTATAGCTTTGACAGTAGGATTTCCTACTGTCAAAGTTGCATTGCACCGCACGAAAACGCGTTTTTGTGCGATGCAACAGAAAGGAAGGCTCCATAGGGAAACATGGGCTACAAAACCTCACGAGTCACGGGCATATCGCCGGACCTACAAGGTTTTTGTGTCGGGTTGTCGCATGCTACAAAATATTGCATTTGTGAAGTAACCCATAGGAAAGCATGGGGTTCACATACATGCGATTTGTAGTAACGCTATAAAATCGTGCGACTTTAGAGCCCGTGTAAACGGGGTGTTACAGGGATAGGATGTAACGCAAAGGGCACTGCCAATCGTAATATCGTCGTGAGATCATCGCGGCAAAAATCATGACTTTACCACGATTTTTGATCAGCGCTGCTCTCTCGCAAAAACATCGCTGCCAGTTGGGGTATTCTTGTGCAAGTCAATACTACTTTCTAATGTTAAAAACACATCGCACAAAAATTGTACATGCGTTTTGCGATGCTATAAAAAAGGAAGCTCCATAGGGAAACATGGGAGATCAAAAAAAAAAAACGCAAAAAAATAGGCCGCAAAAATGTTTTTAGCGCAACATCGCATGAGTCCAAACATTGCAAATGTGAAGGAAACCATTGAAAAATCATTGGTTTCCCAATTCAGCGTTTTCACTCACTCTTGCATTGCACGATTTTGTGGTCAGTGTGACGGCGCCCTAGGGGGAAACTATGTGCAGTAGGAAAGTCAGTGGATCATGCACACAAAATACTCTTGTACAACATGTGGATTTCCTCCCATCTATAATCCAAGGCGGCGAAATTTGCTGGGAAAATCCGCAGCACAAATTGACATGTTGTGGATTAAAAATGTTTGCACTGCAGGTCTATCTCCACATAGAAATTCTCTGCATGTGAAGGAGATTGGCCAAACCCACTGCTTTTCTATACGATTTTGACATTCTTTGAGAGCGGATTTTGGTGTTTTGCTTACACAGGGATGAAAAGGGAACACAAATTCACACATGGGAAATGCACAGCAGAATACAGCAGGAGCAATTTTTTAAAAGTTTCCGAGCGGAATTGATCTGCGGTGCAGATTTTTAAAGCTGTAGCGTGTCAATTCATGCTGCGGATTTCACCCCAATGTAGAGAGGTGAAATCCACCGCAAAGCCGCATGAGGATTTAGCTGGCAATTTGTGGTGAGAAAATAAAATAAAGTCAATTACCAATCACAGCTTTCATTAAAGCTACATATGTAAGAAGCTCTAGAGAAGCACCAAGACACTTTGGCGCCTATGGACTTTCCTAACACTGCTGCCATTTTGTTGTAGCAACTGGAGGAGATCAGCGATTGGACCAGCACTGAGAGGACACTGATAGCAGATTCTTACAATATGCCATTAAATATTAATGGTCCACTAAAGTGAAAACCCATATTTCCATTCCTCCCCCCCCCCCCCCATCTCATTTGATTGCTTCTCACGCTCCACACTTTCCTCTGTGTATTGCAATATCTTACATGCACTGCAGCCCCTGTCTGATGTCTATTAGGCAACATCTTGAGTGTGAGTGTTTTGTTTTTTTTTACTTTAAACTTTCAATTATTCCCATGATACATCAGCATAGCATTAGCTGAGGCTATACCATTTCTGCCTGCTAGCGGGTAGGTGGTGGCAGTTTACTTGTCATTACCTTCCATATTCACCTAAAACAGCTACAGACTGATCACAAGTATACTGTCAGGAGGAGGATCTCTTAAGTGGCTGATGACCTATGTTTAGGATAGGTTAGCAAATCGGTACCAACCCCAGGTACCTTCACCAGTCGGCTGCTTTGACAGCACCGTGGTGCTTGGGCAAGCGCTGCGCCTCCTTTATTGGCCCAACACACCACGCCCATTGGTCAACATGGCCCTTTTGACACTGCATCCCATTCAAATGAATGTGCCGGAGCCGCAATACCAGGCACCAACACAACATAATGTACAGTGAAGGGGCCGCAGCACTCACGCAAGCCGCTCTAAACAGCTGATTGGTGGGGGGTACTAAAAGCCGGTTGACCGCCGGTCTATTATGGTTCACCTATCCTATGGATCAATATTCAAGTCGTGGAATCTCTCATTAACTACCTAAGTCAATTGGAGAAAGGTAAACTTTATATCTTTCTGCAAGGCACTCCTATGACTTGCAAAAGTGAAAAAAAAAAAAAAAAAAAGAAAAAAAACATCAATAAAAAAAACCTCATTAGGACAAATTCTGAATGGTGCTACCTACTCGGATGTCTGGCAGGTAATGTCTCTCTAAAAATGACTAATCTTGATAGCTGAGTGCACAAAAATCTCATTATACAAGATGTCCTTTGCTCGACTTGATGCATCTATACGAGCAGCGAGCAATAATAAGCCTCATGCTACAGAGCGCGTCTTTCTGTCCATATTTCCAACTTCCAAATGACGAAATAAAGACAACATCTATCCTCCAGGTCAGTGAAAGTGTAGCTGCTCAAGTGATTGAGGTCAAAGCTTTTAAAGAGCGGCTTGTTAAAAGCAGGTGAAAAACAACATCCCAATCACTATTAACTGCAGTTCGGGGAAAGATGCAATTATAACCCAGATAATGACTTCTAGGAAGTGAGGCGGGTACAAGAACAAACAAAAAGGTATCTGGAGTGGACCCCTCATTGGTGATGGCATCTACCCGTGACCCTAATCCATCTCCAATTTGCATAATATTTTCCCAGGCAGCACTGCAAAGCCTATAAGACTACCCATGTCATTTTGAAGGTCTCCACAAGGAGAAACAGTACCCACCCAGACTAAGCTAAAAGTAAATCACTTCCCATCAACCAAGAGCATAAACTAGAGCAAATATGTATGGCAGCCAAAATACATGTAGGCTCCCAATGGCTTTCTCCAACCCTTCCTGTTCAGGCAACGGTCTCCAGAATGATGGTCTATGAAAAATTATTTGCTATGGAGGAGGATAGGATAGAGTTGTTTCTTAACCACTTAGTGACCAGCCTATAACGTTTTTACATCCTGCAGCTATGGGATATGCATGAAGGGAGATCGTACGGCGATCTCTCTCCATACATCACAGCTGCCGGCTGTTTCTTATAGCCAACAGCCAGCGGCAACAACTCCGTTAAATCACGCAGCTCATTGGAGCCATTAACCGCCGCTATCAATTCTGACAACAGCATTTAAATCCCTCGGTCGATGTTCAGGGGTTCGGTACAGCCCCCCCCCCCCTTCACGCACCTTCACGCATAAATCCTCTCTATCCAGTAGATTTCAAGAGTCAGGGTTCAAGATTCGTTGCTACAGGGTGCCCTCCTGCCTCCACACCATGATGACTTCTGCATCTCCACTTTGCTGGAGATGCCGGAGAGAACTAGGTACTCGGATGGCTAATACAGGACACTCTTGTGAGTGTCCTGTATTGGCCGGCTTCTGGTCGGAGGTCTGACGCATTCCATCCAAATTTACAAATTTCATATTGCCTAAATCTCCGTTGTTTTTGCTGCACTTAAGTGACGTTCCAATATCCGCCTATAAGTGCTCTGTGTTATGACATCTGGTGAGTGCAGCTCGGGCATGTATCCCTAAGCTTTGGCGTGAGTCAGTGCCACATTGGCTCTCTTTATGGTTTAATAGCATACAAGAAATGCGGAAGCTGGAAGACCTTACGGAGTCTCTTAAAGCAGCACAAGACAAGTTTCTGAAAATGTGGTTTTATTGGAACGCCCCCAAATGTAGATCTTTACATTGTGCCTAATACACATACATAACTGCTGGTCCTCTTGGCTACCCACTTTATTTCTCTGCCCCTGAACACCCCAAACCTTTTACCTTTCCTTACCCGCTTTACCTCAATTCTCTTTCTCCACCTCTATGGCTCTTTAGGCCTTTCATATCTTTTGAAAATTCAATAAAAGTTCTTAAAACTAGAAGTAAATCGCTTCCTCGTTAACGGCCCACAGGCCGCAGAATAGTGCAGCCTGTATTCTGTGAACGGACTGGTCGTAATAGCAAAGTCACTGTAAAGGATTAGAAAGGATGTTAGTAGCCACTCGGCAAAATAGATGATCGATTCCTTTATTTCTATTCATTGTATGACCCAGGATCACATAAGGCATAATACTAATTTCAACCAAATGAGCATAAATCATTTAGTATCATCACTGTCACCGTAGCAATGAAATCCTACCCTGTGATAGAGAATTAAAAGTGTTCAAGGTCACTGACAGTGAGTGCTTCACCACACTTTAATAAACATCTGGTGGTGCAAGTCATTGACAAATAGAAATCTGAGTAACCCTGGATAGAAAAAGACATCAGGGAATACAAAAGTGGTAGAAGTGGTAGAATTCTTGCCTGCCACACGGGAGGCCCAGGTTCGATTCCTGGCCAATGCACCTAGATTGTTGGGACAGAGCAGTGTTCATCTATATATCTAAGCCCTACTGATTTTAATTATTGTGTGACTTTTAGCACATATGAGAAAATATAAGGACGCCTTTTTATTATTTAAAAATCAATAAAAGCTAAGTTTTATTATTTTTGGTCCTTTCGGTGACAAATTTAGTATCATCACCGATTAAACTCACAATAAAAATTCTGCCCACCGAGAATTGAACCACCGCCGCAAATAGTAATAAAGACTGCATTAATAACCCTTTCCAATTACAAGCAGTCCACATGTGCACCTGGCTCCGGTCAGGGACCAATTAGCTCCTGAAACTGATGGCATCTGGCAAACGGGGAGGCAAGAAGACCAAGTCATTACTTGAAAGGCGGCGGTGACACCTTCCTACTGTAAAAGGTCAGTGTAATCGAATAATGAACACTACAACTAGAACTAATAGGGAACACTAGAAGTCGACCCCCCTAATGCTACAGGACATACATTTACACCCTTCAGGTTCGGAGTAGGTATGGAGGAGGTCGATCCCATTCCATACAACACGGGTGCTGACTGTATCTAACAGCAGACACCCGCCTGCAACACTCCCCGATAAGCAGTGCTGCTGATCGGAGCTGTGAACCCTTTAAATTCCACCGTTCATTCTGACAGTGGCATGTAATTGCCCCGATCGATGATCGGGCGTCCTGCAATGCTGCCCCTGTGATAAAATAGCAGGTTGCCATAGCAGCCAGGGGCCTTCTGAATGGCCCCATGGCGGCCATTGCAGATTACCTATTAAGCTGTCCCTGTAGCATGGTTTTTTAAATTGCCTGTCAGATCACGGTATAATGTAATGCCACGACAGTACATCATACTGCAGGAGCGATCAAAGCATTGCAAGTTCTTGTCCCCTCTGGGGACTAAGAAAAAAAAAAAAAAACTATAAACATTTTTCCATGCTCATGAAAATTACTTGGCGGAATTAAGAATATTCCTATACAGCGCTTCTATGTGGGCGCTGACTGAATGTAGTAGTAGCCGCTCTCTGCTAGACTGGTGAGTGGATGGATTGACGCATTCTCCATCAACGCCACCTTCCGGGGGATGAGTGCGGGCCATAGTGTCCTCTACAGTATAAACAAATCAGGTGTCAAGTTCCCCTGTACTGGCCCACATAAGTAAATGCCTTAGTGCATCATGTGGTCTTCCAACCACAAGGTGGCAGTATTTCGGTTACAAACCAACACAGGACATCCTGAGGCATATATTAGATGATTAAATATGTATTCATAACTCCAATTGCTTTCGACATTCTATATTTCCGCGTCTCCTCTGCTTATACGAAAAGATATATTGCTGACCAAATACAATAAAAGATGTGATTGATAACGAACTGGCAAATTATCGACAACCAACCAACTGTTCGCTGCACGTTTACACAGACCAATGATTGAAAACTTTCACTTCATTTCACAATTTTTCGGATGGCAATCACTCTGTATAAAAGGCCCACAAATAGGTTTATCCAGGACTAGAAAAAGGGTCTGCGTTTCTCCAGAAAGAGCGCCACATCTGTCCATGCACCGCGTCTGGTATTGCATTTGAAGGAATGCTGCCATCCAATAGATGGTACTGCAGAGGTATTGTTCCATCTTCCTTATTTGCATAAATTACCCAGAGGAGAGTGCATGGCCGTATCAGTCTCCTCACTCACATTTCAGGTGTCTTTAAACACCTCTTCTGGGTGCTCTCCTTGGGTAGAGCCGATACCACCCAGTCCCACCCACTCACCCCTAGGTGTACCCACGCACCTTTTGGGTGCTCTCCTTAAGGAGAAACACTCTTCCTGACCCAGCTCAGCTCCATTTCCTTGAATGGCAATGAGATGCAATACTAGACACAGCCTAAGGACAGACGTGGTGCTGTTTCTGCAAGCTGAGGAGATAGTTTGGGTGGCACATAATTATAACATACAAATGCAGAGGGGAGGAGGACACATTCCTCTTGATCTAAGTAAATGTTCACACACAGAAATTTGACACTGTTTTGCACTCAAAACTTAAAACAGCAAACTGAGCTGAGACATAAACTGTAAATCAGTCCACTGAGCTCAGGACAGTTTTATGATGTGTCCCATCACTCCTTCAACCTGCACATGGAAGGAGATGCAGCACCACCTATTGGATGGCAACATTATTACAAGTCATGTTCTGAATTTTTATGAAGTTTTAAAGAAAGAAGGAAAAAAAAACTGATTGGGAAGAGGCCATTCCTCTTGACCTCCTTCAGACCTTTCATATTTCCAGGACAAAACAATCGGAGATGCGGGGCCTCTATTACTAGGTTATCAGTCACAAATGAAAGTAGGGTGAATGACGGAAATAAAGAGAAGAGGTTTGAGTTTTTTCATATACTTGAAATTGAGGCCATGGAACATACAGCCGCGATGTAATACGGGGAGGTAAAGGTGACCCTATAGAAGTACAGAGCGTTCCCATGCCCAGAGGAGCATTAGTGCGGAGACCAGACACACTCAGACAGTGGAAAGTGGCCAGATCCTGACAGATACGATAAACCGGGAGCGTGTCCTTGATGAGATAACAAGCGGAGAGCAGACAGACCTCATTAAAATGCTAAGAACAGATCAAACTACTGTACATTTCCAGACACGTCCCAATGAGCCACATGTAGGTAGCGGAGAAATTCTACATATATATGTTTATTTGTGACACAGTGTTTCTTACACTAGATCTTGTTAAAAGCTTTCCCTGCAGAGATCGGCTTGTAATGCAAGATATTTAGGCATAAAAAGAGACCACAAAATCCCTTACATGGAGATAATTATGACTTGCTGTAAATTACCATACTGTACCACTCAAGTCTTCACAAACTGCTCAGCACCCCACTGACCTCACTCACAGACGGACATTTGTGGCGGCCGCACACAGGGTTTCGCTGCAAAGATTCGTTTTTCCTAGAAAAGAAAAGTCTTGCGCTCTGGAGGACCCCATATGTTGATGCATTATACAGTCAGTCGACTGATTTATATGGTAATTGTGCATGACCTGTAACCCCCACCCTCCCAAACATTGTGGGATTAAAGGCGACGTACATATATGTACTTCAATTGGCTTTCATTAAAAAAAAAAAAAAAAAAAAAGGTGATTGTTTGGTTTCTATGCCTGAAATCTTAGCAAATTGTTAGAGAAAACCGACAGCTCCTCCCCTGCGGTGAAGGTGCATCCACTGCCTTTCCATTGAGCTACTACAGAGAGCTGTATGACAGTGCCAGGGATGGTAGAGGAGAGCAGAGAAAGCTACTATTACAGAGAGCTGCAATTCACTCTGTATGAGTTTTTTTGAGCTTAACAGCAAGGAGGAAAGGACAAGCAGCTACTCAAAGAGAGAGGATGATCCACAGCTGTGTAGTATTGAGTGGCTGTGGTTATGCTACACAGCCTCTGAAAGACAAGGGAGAAGGAGATGAGCTTGTGCGCCTTAATGAAAGAGACCAGCTAATCAGTGTTTAGGATGACCCCAAGCTAGAAACTTGAGTGCAAAAGTCTGCAAATCAAGTATGAGGATTTAGAAATGCATGAGAAGGAAAACAATGCAAAAGAACAGCTAAGTGTTGGTTTTTCATGCACAATGATTTTCATAGCTGTAAGCCCTTTTTGCTGGGTTTCCCCATAGATTACAGATGATCTTTTTATGACTTAGCAGAACTGTAATTATCTACTCTTCGATGGATCCCTGCACATACTCTCCTGTGCTGCTGCACGAGAGCTAGTATCGCTAGCTCACAGTGGGGCAGCTGTAGGATATTTCTCTCCTCGCGCTCCCCCGCCCCTTTCCATTGACATAACATAGCAGCTGTTCAGTACTGAACGGCTGCTATGTACACTGAGCGATCAGCGTTCAGCTCATCGTCCATAGTTTATGCTGCATAAACAATAGACGATGAGCTGAATGATCATCGTTCAGTGTAAATAGCAGCCGTCCAGTATTGAAAAGCCACTATGTTAAGTGAATGGAGTGGGGCGGGGGAGCGAGAGGAGGGAAATCTCCTGCAGCCTCCCCACCCTCTGCTTGCCGCTCTGTGAGCAAACCAGTGATACTCGCTCCTGTGCAACAGCACTGTAGCCAGTGTATGCTGGGACAAGCCTCTGGCACCATTTTGGATGACATTCGTCCCGTCTAAATGAGCTATTACATGAAGACATAGTTCAAACCAAATAAACCTTTTAACCTCTGCCCGAACTGTGGCAGGGCTTAATAGGCAACATTGAAAAACATTTGATATACTGCAATATTTGCAATAATTGAAAAGTTGAATTCTGCTGAAGAGCTGCGCCAAATCAGCTACACGTTGAAGCTCTAAGGCCCGATTCACATGACGATACGTATTTGCTCTGCAGACACTAACTGAGTGCAAAAAAAACATGCCTCAATGCTGTAGCCATTGAAATGGCTAATTAGTTTAATGAATTCAAGATGCATTCTTTCTCTGCGCAAAGCATGCGCAGGGTTTTTTTTTTTTACACAATGGAATTGTACACGCCGAATACGCACATGTGAACGCACCCACTGAAATCAATGGAGTCTATTTCCTGTGTATTGTGCATGCAAGTTTTTTGCACGCAAATACGTTTTTTGTGTGAATCCAGCCTAAAAAGTTAAACTATATAAATTTGGCATTGCCATAGTTGTCCCGGACAGCAGAATAAGGTGCACATGTTAATCATAACGCAACCTGAAAGCTACAAACACTAAATCCCCTAAAATGGCGCGATTGCATTTCTCTTTTTCATTTAACCATAGTTAAACATTTTTAAAACCTTTTCAGTACATTATATGGTACACTAAAAAAAAAACAACTTGCCCCCCAAAAAACAAGCCCTCATACAGATATAATGAAGGAAAAATAAAGTTGTGGTTCTTGTAATGGTGGGTTGAAAAAAAAAAAAAATAAACTAACCGTTTCTGGTCTTGAAAAAGTTAAAGACGATCTCTGGGCTCTCAAGGTCTCAGTAAAATGTCTTCAGTGTGCGGGACTGAATTATATCAGGAGCTTTAATGTTTAGGACCAGTTTGGGTTTCGGGACTCTGACACTGATAAAAAGGCAATCACTGCAACTAACATAGTAAAAAAGAATCACTGCCCCATGGAACCTCAAAACCATAAATCAGAGAGATATCAATCTGGATATCTGATCGATTATAAATTATACCCTCTAGCCTGGATCTAGTAGAAGTGCTTCACTATGCTACTGAGTCACAAAGTGGCAAAAACTGACTTTTATTACATGTTTTAAAGACAGATGCTACAACTGTGGTAAGGAAGAATAAAAAAAACTGTTCCGCATTCAGTTTTTATATAAACAATAAAGCGGCATCTTTACTTGTATAGCAGCAGCCTGTTCCACAAACGTCCCTCCAGTCAAGAGCTCAAAATTGATACGTAAATCAGTACCTACAGGGGGTGATTAGCTGCCATTTTTCCCCAGATCTTACTTTTTAGCCAAGTTCTCTTAGGATAGAGCTGTGAGAATAGTCACAACAGTACCTAACCTGTAGTAGTCTGGGACACACCCACAGTTTCATCATTGGTTCAGGCTGCCTCCTCCGCAGGGTGGGAGGTTCACATTTAACTGTATGTTCACACAGCAGAATAAAATATGGATTTTTCTGCATTGATTCCGCCTCTAAAAACTACAGCAGAATTCTGAAGCCGAGCTGTAGATTTCTGGCATGGTTAGGCCCAATGTCCACGGGCGGATCCGATTTGCGGAATCCGCATGGGTAACCCACATGGAAGATCCGCAAATCAAACCGCCCATAGGGATTTGTTTTGCAGACCTTTTGGTCCGGAAAATAAATCGCAGCATGCTCCCTTTCAGTGGAGATCCCGCACGGACGGCTTCCATTGAAGTCAATAGCAGCCTTCTGATCCACAGCCCATCTGCAATTCAGGACACTATGGATCCCGTGGTAAAGCAAGAGCTTCCGCATACATTCGCAGTGGAGGAAATAGAAGACGTGTATATGAGGCCTTATGTAAATGTATGGCCATGGACCTGCATGCAAATTTCACCCTTTTAAAATGGACAAACGTGAGTGTGGATTTCCCTAAGTGGAATCTCAGCGCCATATAAACTACGATACGGGTTGCCATGGAATGAAATGGGACGCGAATTTGCCATGGAATCGATGCAGATTCCCAGATACAGCTACAGCAAATTTTCTGCTTTATGAACAGGGCCCATCGCCCAAGAGCAAAACTGAGCCTAAAAAGAGTCCTTGGGATTGGCAAGTCCTTGAAGTCAGAGTCTGAATGGTCATAAATTAATGCATATACTAGGAAAGTGAAAATTTCCTTAAAAGGCCTTGTCACAGTTAAAGCTTTTATGTGAAAACAGGTCTCCCAGGGTAAAAACATAATAAAGAGGTCATGCTCCATTCCCGATCGTAGTATAATCACATTCAGAGCTTCACCATCCCTCCCTATGGCAGTATAATCACATTCAGAGCTTCACCATCCCTCCCTATGGCAGTATAATAACATTCAGAGCTTCACCATCCCTCCCCCATGGCAGTATAAATCACATCCAGAGCTTCATTATTCCTCCCCATGGCAGTATAATCACATCTAGAGCTTCACCATTCCTCCCCATCGCAGTAAAATAACATTCAGAGCTTCACCACCATCCCTCCCCATGGTAGTATAAATCACATCTAGAGCTTCACCATTCCTCCCTATTGCAGTATAATCACATCCAGAGCTTTATTATTCCTCCCCATGGCAGTACAATCACATCTAAAGCTTCACCATTCCTCTCCATCGCAGTGTAATAACATTCAGAGCTTCACCATCCCTCCCCCATGGCAGTATAATCACATCTGGAGCTTCACCATCCCTCCCCGATGGCAGTATAATCACATCTGGAGCTTCACTATTCCTCCCCATCGCAGTATAATCACATTCAGAGCTTCACCATCCCTCCCCATCACAGTATAATCACATTCAGAGCTTCACCATCCCTCCCCATCGCAGTATAATCACATTCAGAGCTTTAACATCCCTCCTGGCCACGGAATATTCATATTTCCATCAGTCGTAGGTTATACATGACAAACACATGCAAGTGACCTACCTGCTCCAAGTCCATAGTGGTTTCAATCATTTCTTGGAATTTGGAAAAGTCTGAAGCAAGATCTGTGATGGGAGTGACAAACACGGCCAACAGCAGCATCAGGTGAGTCCCTGGAAAGAACAAGCAACATTTACGTTAATGTCAAGACCCTGAACTGAATTTAGGCTGGCATGTCAACAAGCTGGGCAAAGAAATGCAGAAATCAATAGGCTTAAAGGGATATTCCACTCTGGTACGGATATGGGATATTGCTAACATATGCCATTGTATCCTGATCACTGAGGGTCTCCCTTCTGGCATCACCAATTTGGAAAATGAAGGTACCAAGACCACTTCAGCCCTTTACCTGCATAGTGACACCCCCTGGCACACACACTATACAGGCTGGGAGTGTCGCAGTAGAAGGAAACACTGATAGCGCCACTTGTCCAGCATTACGGTACCGCCATTCTAATGGTATATTCACATGACGATGTGCTACTTGTTGATGTGCAAAATCCACATGCAGAATTTCTGACGCAGATTCCATGATCTGCATTAAGTACATGTCACTTGTTGAACTGCGACGAGGAAAAATCCACATTGTGATGAATCGGTCGTGTCTTGTAAGCGGATCAGTGGACATATGTGTGAATTGTACAATGTTCCCTATGACAAAGGCTGAATCACGGCAGAATACAGGAAGTCTTAGGAGGACACAGGCAGCTTCCAGTCCCTCGATTTTTAAGAAATGGTAATGTAGAAAATATGTAAGCTAATAAACAATTCTAGTAAGTGATTTACAGAAGTATTAATTCACTTTTGCATTAGAAACGTCAGAGTCGGCAGAGCTGGTAAGCCAACATCGCTGGCATTCAGTAACATGCGGCTTTGAAGCTGCAGGAGCCCAGGGTGCCGATGCGGTTCATCTATGTGGTGCCGGGCAGCCCGCTGGATTGACATACGGCTTCATTAATAGGTTGTGAGCTTGCCTGCTTCACTACATATACATGTGGCCTGACACCCTATATATGCCTTTTTTGTGCCGGAATAAGTACCAAGCAGCTGCCCCCCTCAGTATAAGGAAGGTGTGTGATTGGCGGTTTATCAATACCTTGCACCTGTGCCATTACTCCTCCATGTGGTGTTTAGATCTGCCCTCGTGTATCAGTATATTAGTAAGTATATGGCCGCTTATAGTGAATTTTTTTTTCCCCAGTGGAGATTCCCATTTATTTGACCGACACACATTTGACACAATTGACTTCAAATCTTGGCAAATTGCGCTGTGTGAACGTAGCAATCAAAATGAGCATTGTGAAATCTGGGGTGAATCCACAACAGTCTGTGGCAAATGTGCAAGTAAGAAATGTGAATTTTGCCAAGGATTTGTCATGGATATTCTACTACTGTAAATCCATCCTGTTCCGACAGACCCTCAGGACATGTTCACACAGGGCAGAGTGTCCGCAGCGAGAGCCCGCGGCAGAGTGTCCGCAGCGAGAGCCCGCGGCAGAGTGTCCGCAGCGAGAGCCCACGGCAGAGTGTCCGCAGCGAGAGCCCACGGCAGAGTGTCCGCAGCGAGAGCCCACGGCAGAGTGTCCGCAGCAGATGTTCTGCAGCGCAAAATCCACATGAAAATCTACATCATTTGAAGCAGAATTCATTTGAACAGGTGAAGTTTGCACCGCAAATCCGTTGACATGATTAACGTGTTGCAGATCCAAAATCCACACCTCAAATCACACAAGGATTTTCTGTGAATTTTTTTTCATGTCAACAAAATTTTGAAACGCTGAACCACTTAGATGCTACTGTAAAAGGTCAAATCCGCCCTGTGTGAACATGGCGTTAGGGTATGCTCACACGACATAGTCCGTGTCAGATCTGCCACATAATACACGTCAGAAATAAAAAGTCTTTGACGCGTATTTCTTCAGCAGATCTGCACTTATAGATGCAGCGTGTGTAGATATGCGGATCCCGAGCATACACTGATGTCAATCCGGCCTTGAACGTGCGAATCCTGCTTTGTGCGCAGTCTTAATTTCCAAGCTCCCGGCCGTTAGTAAAATCGCATCCATGTTGGGATTAGCGTTGTCCTAGCACACAACCGCAGCTCCGCACTGTCCCTGCTAAATTCCTTACATTGAAGACAATTGAGATAAATACGCGGCCTACGCAGAACAAGCTCGGAGTTTATGACTTCACTGCTGTGTTTTCGTGTTCATTTAACCCTATAGCCAATACGTCCAATGCTCTGTACCCCTACACGTTACATGAACCGCACGAACGGCAGAAACCAGTAAACACGGATTTGGCTTGTAAGTCTCCTGAACAGATGTTTTCCTTTTCTAATGAAGTCCCCGCTCAAGTGAGAATGGCGCGGAGACTCTGGCTGCGAGTCGCCTTTTGTTTTACACGCACAATCCTGGAAAATTACCGTATTAAATATTTATAAATAGGATGCAGATTCGGCCTCGGTGAAGCTGCGAATACTGGGAGGAAAAGCAAAAAGGAGTGTGAATGGAACCATCAGCATCAAGATGCTCTCAAGGAGATACACAGATACTTGAGAAGAGCGTTAAGATTATGAAAGGATACACAGTAAAGCCTGACAAGAGACTCCTGTATACAGAGGCGCTGGGGAAAAATCTCATTTAACCGCATTCATGTAGAAGCTTCGACAGACAGGTCTGACACCTAGCAGAGAGAAGCGAGAGGCAATTGTAATCGTGCGAAGAGGACAATATCCACACAAGAGGCAGAAATAAGGAGCGCCGTTTCCAGGAAGCAGACAATGTCCTTCGGTTATAACAAGACCAAGTATGGTAGCAGCCAAAAAACATAAAAACTTTCACTTTGGCAAAAGCAATTCAGTCGTGTAACCAAGAGATAATGAATGGATAAACTTGTCTGGCCTGTCTATCCAAAAGCAAGGGTGGACATAAAATACACATGGCTACACTGTAGGTAGTAGTTATAAGGGCCACCACCATGAAAAATGTATACTTCCTTCTACGTCTACCAGTTTGTGCACAAGGCGCTGGAAGCAGATCAGTGGTTACATTGTTACCTTGCACCGGGGTCCGAAGGAAATATCTACATAGCAGTTGGTTTGTATCCATGTAGGTTTCCAACCACATCGCAAATATAGAGGCTCAATACAAAGATTAGCCCGTATGTGTAGAACATGGATTATGAGTCCCATAGGGGACAGGGACTGTTGTGAGTGATGAAAATGTGTGTACAGTGCTGCAAAGCACAACACCTATTCTGAAAAAGTTGGGATGCTAGGTAAAAGGTAAATAAAAGTTAAAAAACAAAAAAATGCAATGAGTTGGAAGTCTCATAACTATATCTTATTCACAGCAGGACATAGTACTTATCAGAGAGTGAAAGGGAGACATTCTTCCATTTCTGAAATTAGAAACTGATGGCAGCAACACATCTCAAAAAAGTTGGGAAAGGGATAACAAACAGGCTAGAAAAGTAAAAACTGTATTAATGAAAAAAAATGGAGGGCCAATTTTTTTCTAAGTCACTCGACTGTATAAAAAGAACATGTTAGAGAGGCAGAGTCTTTCAGAAGCAAAGATGGTGAGAGGTTCACCAATCAGTGGAAAAATTGCGCAGGAAAATCATGGAACAGTTTCAGAAAAATGTTTAATATAAAACTGCAAGGACGTTGAATATCCCACCATCTATAATACACAATATCATCAAAACATTCAGAGAATCTGGGGAAATTTATGTGCACAAGGGACAAGGTTGACGGTCAATATTGGATGCTTGAGATCTTCAGGCGTCACTGCATAAAAAACAGGCATGATTCTGTAATGCAAAGTGTGATTGTTCGCAGTGCGAGAAACCAAGTAATCTTGTAGATATGATACCTTTTAACAAAAACACATGATGTAACAACAAGCTTTTGGGTGGTTCTCTTATCGACCCTTCGTCAGGCTAATGAAACTGGCTTGGATGGGGCATAATTATAACACAAATGCAGAGATGACACCCCTCTTGATCTAAATAAATGCTCACACACAGAAACTTGAGACTGTCTCACACTCAAGACTTAGAATAACACTAAACAACCTGAGAAAAGAGACAGATACTCAATCAGTCCACTGAGCTAAGGAATGTGACAGTTTTATGATGTCCGTGATCTCTCCTTTAAAGTCCAAACATAGAAATGAAAACACTAGCCCTGCAGCACCACCTATTGGATGGCAACATTCTTACAAATCAATTTTTGAATTTTTATGAAGTTTAAAAAAGCTTTTACATTGGATCACAGCGACCTTTTTGCAATGCAAATTACTGCATGGGTTCAGGAATACTTCCAGAGGACATTGTCTGTAAAACACAGCTGGCCATGCCATCCACAAATGCAAGCTAAAAACATTATCATGCAAAGAAGCCGCCCTATAACACAATCTAGAAAGGCCAGAATCTTCTCTGGGCCAAAGCTCATTTAAAGTGGGCTGAGGCAAACTGGAAAACTGTTCTGTGGGCAGATGAATCAAAATTTGAAATTCTTTTTGGAATCCACGGATGCTGTGTCCTGCGGACTTAAGAGCAGAGGGACCATCCAGGTTCTTATTAGCGCACAGTTCAAAAACCTGCATCTCTGATGGCATGGGATTGCATTAGTGCCTATGGCATGAGCAGCTTAGACTTCTTGAAAGGCACTATCAATGCTGAGCAGTATATAGAGGTTTTAGAACAGGGGTGCACAACTCCAGTCCTCAAGGGTTCCAACAGGTCATGTGTTCAGGATACCCTGTAGTAAGAACACCTGTAACAATGTCTGAGCTACTGACAATAATTAAGTCATCTGTGCAATTCTGAGGAAATTCAGAAAACATGACCTGTACTGGGGTGCCTTGAGGACTGGTGTTGTACACTCTTCTTCCAATATGGCCCAGACACCCCTGGCCCGAAGTTTGACAACCCTATTCTAAGGCCTCCTAACAGTTTTTTTTTAATGGCAAGGTACATTGTTACATAGATAAGTGACAAAAACCCCAACAGCCTCGTGGAATGCTCTATCAGGAGGCTGGAATGGGCACACATGACGGGGCGGAGCTACGCGATGACGCGTAGAAGGGGCGGAGCCAAAACGCCGCTGCTGCCGAACAGACCCGAAGGCAGAAGACCCTTTTCCGCAAGCGCGTCTAATCAGGCGATTAGACGCTGAAGTTAGACGGAGCCATGGAGACGGGGGCGCCAGCGCAGGGAAGGTAAGTGAATAACTTCTGTATGGCTCATATTTAATGCACGATGTATATTACAAAGTGCATTAATATGGCCATACAGAAGTGCTTACCCCCACTTGCTTTCGCGAGACAACCCCTTTAAGGCAGCAGAAATGCAGCCCTAAGCTCTCGCTCACAACCTGAAGGTTGCTGGTTCAATCCTCATGTGGTTCAGGTAGCCGGCTCAGCCTTACATCCTGGGTAAAATGAGTACCCAGCTTGAATGGGGGCAAAAACAGTCTGCCAAGAAAACTATGTGATGTCACCCAAGCAGTCAGTCATGACTTGACCTTTACCTATCTGCTCCATTAAAAGACGACGAAAGTACAACCATAGAGACCGCTTAAATGAACTTGAGTTCATAAAAAACAGATGCTACAACTGGATGAAATTGCAATTTTCATGGTTTTCTAAATGTTGAAGGAAAAAAAAAAAAAAGACAGATCGGGAAATGATCTGCTGCACAAAAGTGGACCTGTCAGTATCCTGAACGAGCTACCGTGTTTCCCCAAAAATAAGACCGTGTCTTATATTAATTTTTGTTCAAAAAGGTTTAACTTTTTTTCATGTATAGCTGCCTGGACACTATTTAAATTGGCTTTTTAAAATTAACTGTTAGCAGGGCTTAATTTTGGAGTAGGGCTTATATTTCAAGCATCCTCAAAAAGCCTGAAAAATCATTTTACATCCTCTAAAATTCTGGAAAATCATGCTATGTCTTATTTTCAGGGTATGTCTTATTTTCAGGGAAACAGGGTAGTCTCCATTTGTCTGTCCTGCCAAAGAAAAAGGATCCTGAAGGAAACTTGTCAAACGGAAAAAAGGATGGGGATGGGTAGTGGCGGGAACATTTCCAACAGAATAGTCAATTATGGTGTGAACCTTGCCTAACTTGGGACATCGGTGGTGGCCCTAGCTCCAGGGCTCTACCCTAGAGATCTTCCCAACATGACATATCTACTATCACAATACACTTTAAAACAAAGGTGTGCTGCCTATCCATTGAATGCAGCAAAAAAAGCTGCATAAAAAAAAGAAATATGGCCTAGACCTGTTGTATATCAAATTATAAGACAAGAGACGCCAATTTACTATGGACAAGCTCTATAGCTGCAGGTATAAAATATGCATGAAAGCCATTGGCTCATCCATAAATGGTGCGGACACTGATGTATTGCACCCCCTACAATGCACATCTAGGACTGCAGCAATACAAAGGAGAAGAAAACCGCAGCCATACAATATTTAATAAATCACTGTGGTACTTAGATGAATGACGGAGCGCCACCCGGGTAGTGTATGCAAATAAATAAGCTGGCTCATGCGCGCTCAGGAAAGAGAACGCCGCGGGGCAGATTCACACAGCCGACAAAACAAGAAGGTATCGAGGACGGCTGGACTGACCCAATCAGCTTACTTAGTCGTAATTTGCTGCAACCACATCCTGCAGCCATCAGTCTGCACTGCGGGGGACGCCGTTTACCCGATGAAATGCTTTATAAACTATTACTTACTCAGCAGCTCATTTAACAAAAGGAAGCATTACTGTAATGTGGAGTGTAAATGGCACTGAATGTGTCTAACAGGTACCTGCGAGGGAGACACATCAGCCGGATACGAGGGGGGATCTATACTCCGACCGCACTGCGCAGATGGGAGCTGGCAGACAGCGAAAGGAGAAAATTATACGACTAATCCAGCACTTGTCTCAGCCTTAGACAGCGGTGGTTATTACTAAAGAAAACCTCAAAACCGATGTAACACACATCATCTAATTGCAGCATCAGGGCGGCTAATTGGCAGGTAATCTCCACTGTAATTTAACAGAAGCCGCAAGAACCGACTTTGTAAACTCTACTGAGATTGTTCTGCAAAATCTGTCACCCCGCTGCAGCTGTTATTTTTGTTGCAATACCAAGCCTGGCCACTGCAGTGAGAACAGGGCTGCCTGCTTCCTGAAAGTGCACCAACCAGGTGAACAGTTGATTGGTGGGGATCCCGAGCAGCAGACCGTGCTGATCTATGATTGATGGCCTATCCTGTGCATTTAGTGGTTTGGCAAATCTAACTTTTGAAACTTTGCAGGATCAGGCTGGAGAGATGTCCAATGAAGCTCATGTATATTCATGTATACAGGCTCCCCCTCCCTAGAGATGCTGATTGGGAGGTCTTGCTGGGTTACTGTGCATATGGAGGGACCTGCCATTCAGCACCTGGAGTGTGCATGTATGAATATTGATAAGCTTTATTGGACTCCTCCAGTTTTTGTATTTTTTAACTCGTTTTATTGAATAAATATATCATACAGTATATGAGAAAACATAGAATATATCATAGCTAATGGAGAATTACACAGGTACATAGTTTACAACCGACATATAAGAACAATACATTAGTGCGCCAGACTACGGCGTCAGTAGAATTTGCCAGTTGGCACCCACACTACCGACCAGCCCTAGATACAGCTCCAGTTGGCACCCACATTACCGACCAGCCCTAGACACAGCTCCAGTTGGCACCCACATTACCGACCAGCCCTAGACACAGCCCCAGTTGGCGCCCACATTACCGACCAGCCTTAGACACAGCCCCAGTTGGCCCCCACATTACCGACCAGCCCTAGACACAGCCCCAGTTGGCCCCCACATTACCGACCAGCCCTAGACACAGCCCCAGTAGGCACCCACATTACCGACCACCCCTAGACACAGCCCCAGTTGGCACCCACATTACTGATCAGCCCTAGACACAGCTCCAGTTGGCACCCACATTACCGACCAGCCCTAGACACAGCTCTATTCAATAAACTTTGGAATAGATCCTGTGTGGAAGTTGTGTCCGTCGAGCCTCACGACCTCCCCCACACCTTATGGAATTTTCTATTTTTATAAACTATGCTATCATACGGCAAAGTGGAATTAACGATATTCTGCCACATGTAGCGTGTTGGGGGAACGCCTATCCATCCAGCGGAAGGCTATCATTTTGCGAGGCAAGAACACATTGCCTTAGTAAGGAATAGCCAATCGTGAAATTGCCAGTACTCCTCATCCAAAACACCCAACAAGCATATTATCGGGTCAAGTGGAATTGGCATCCCCAGTAGCTGGCTTAGAAATTCTGTAACCTCCCTCCAGTGCGCGTAAATATCTGGGCAGCTCCATATTATATGGTTGAAATTTGCCGTCGGTATCAATTACATTAGTTGGTAGATACCCTGACTCCTTTAAACAGCCTAGTCGGCGTTAGATAGCACCGGTGAAGTATATACAGTTGAGTTAATTTATTCACCGGGAACTCACCTCTTGCGATCCCCAGCGATAAGCTCATCTGCCGGCCTCCCAACCAGGCAGGACGTAGTCATTGACGCTGGGACTGGAAATGCCAAAGCCGGCTTCACTCTCATTGAAATGAATGGGAGCCTTTAGCATGCTGGTTGCCCCTACTAGAAGTAGTTAACTACATAATGTCTAATTATCGAATTCAATGCTTCAGTCTCAAACGTGGTGAGAACATCTGTCAGAAGCCTCAAGAAGATTTCCCAACGTAGAATTTCACCAGAAGGCTCTGACGCATGGCATGGTATATTCATACCCACTCCATCCTTGTGATCTGTGGGGTCCCAGTGGTCAGACTACCATCGACACTTATCCCCTATCCTGTAGGTACTTTTCCTGGGACAGTCCCTGTAAAGAGGTTTTCAGGTCATCAATATTAAATCGGGGGAGGTCCGTCTCCCAACACTGAGCCAATCAGGTCTTTGAAGATGTCCTATATTGCAATTCAATCGCATTTCACAGAATGGAACGGAGCTGCACACAGGCCATAATGTGCCGAAGCCCCTTCAAACAGTTAATCAGTGAGGGTGCCGGAAGTCAACATTTCCCCCCAATCAGATACCGATGACCTATTCCATTAAAGGGGTTGTCCCACGCCGAAACGTTTTTTGTTTTTTTTTGCGCAGCGCAGGACAAGGGATGTGTTGAAATAAAAAAAAAATTTTTACTTACCCGAATCCGCTCTCTGCAACTTCTTCCTTCTTTTCCTCCAAGATGGCCACCGGGATCTTCACCCACGATGCACCGCGGGTCTTCTCCCATGGTGCACCGTGGGCTCTGTGCGGTCCATTGCCGATTCCAGCCTCCTGATTGGCTGGAATCGGCACACGTGACGGGGCAGAGCTATGCGATGACGCGTAGAAGGGGGCGGAACCAGAACGCCGCTCGTGCCCGGACCGACCAGAAGGGAGAAGACCCTTCTGCGCAAGCGCGTCTAATCGGGCGATTAGCCGCTGAAATTAGACGGAGCCATGGAGACGGGGACGCCAGCGCAGGGAAGGTAAGTGAATAACTTCTGTATGGCTCATATTTAATGCACGATGTATATTACAAAGTGCATTAATATGGCCATACAGAAATGCTTAGCCCCCCCTTGCTTTCGCGAGACAACCCCTTTAAGGGGTCGTCAATGCTTTTTTTCAGGACTAAAGTATCTTTAAATACCTAAGCGAATGTCTGAAAACCGTACACTACAACACTTCGAAAAAGTGGACAAAAAAAAAGTGGAAAACAACCCTGCATAAATGATGTGATTATTGGCAGTCTTCACGGCCTGAAATGAAACGTGGAGGCATCAGCGGTTGCTTAGAGACTATTAGCCAGGAAGCCCCCAGACAACGAGGGAGAAGAAACTTCTAGTGTTTTTACCAAACAAGCTCCAGCTGTACATCTGAGGACAAAAACAACTAGAAATTTGCTTATTTTCAATAACATTCTTAAAGAGAACTCGTCACCACGACTGACCCACTACAATAAGGATATCAGTGCAACGTCCTAATATTACACCCCAAAAATAAAGGGTAGCTACCACACTCTTATGAAAGCTGTCTAAAAACAAAAAAAAAAAAATCTATTTGTTGCCAATAGCAACCAATCACAACGCAGCTTTCATTTCTTACACTCCTGAGGTAAAATGAAAGCTGGGCTGTGATTGGTTGCTATGGGCAGATTTTCTTTTAGACCGCTTTAATAGTGTGGGGCCAGCCTACATTTCTGTGGCCTCCCTGTACAAAAATCACAGAGCAGCATACAAAGTGAAAGCTGTGCTGTGATTGGTTGCTATGGGCAACAAAGACAGTTTTTCTTTTAGCCATTTATCATAAATCTCCCCCATTGCTTATCACATGACCTCGCTTAGCCAGTCAGAAGATCTGAATGATATAAACTGCAATTCCCGTTTGAAGTGTCTGTCACATGATACCTTTCACAGCTACTGACTGGTTAGGATAGATCATATGACTCCACCTATATATTAGAAAAAGTACTAAGGGTGCCCTGTGTAGTCATGTCTGGATGTCCTATATATTAGGACAAGTACTAAGGGTGCACTGTGTAGCCATGTCTTGGTCCCCTAGATATTAGGACAAGTACTAAGGGTGCACTGTGTAGCCATGTCAGGGTCCCCTAGATATTAGGACAAGTACTAAGGGTGCACTGTGTAGTCATGTCTGGATCCCCTATACATTAGGACAAATACTAAGGGTGCACTGTGCAGTCATGTCTGGGTCCCCTAGATATTAGGACAAGTACTAAGGGTGCACTGTGTAGACATGTCTGGGTCTCCTATATATTAGGACAAGTACTAAGGGTGCACTGTGTAGCCAGGTCTGGGTCCCCTATATATTAGGACAATTACTAAGGGTGCACTGTGTAGCCATGTCTGGGTCCCCTATATATTAGGACAAGTACTAAGGGTGCCCTGTGTAGTCATGTCTTGGTGCCCTATATATCAGGAGAAGTACTAAGGGTGCACTGTGTAGCCATGTCTGGGTCTACTATATATTAGGACAAGTACTAAGGGTGCACTGTGTAGCCATGTCTGGGTCCCCTATATATTAGGACAAGTACTAAGGGTGCACTGTGTAGTCATGTCTTGGTGCCCTATATATCAGGAGAAGTACTAAGGGTGTCCTGTGTAGCCATGTCTGGGTCCCCTATATATTAGGACAAGTACTAAGGGTGCACTGTGTAGTCATGTCTGGGTCCCCTATATATTAGGACAAGTACTAAGGGTGCCCTGTGCAGCCATGTCTGGGTCCCCTATATATGAGGATAAGTACTAAGGGTGCCCTGTGCAGCCATGTCTGGGTCCCCTATGTAAGAGAATATTCTCTTGACCCACTTGGCACTCCAGAAAGGAGTATATGAGTTAGAAGCATTATATATATGCATGCAGCTCTCTCTATTGAAGTCTATAGTACGAAATGCCGGGCCGTTACCGTGACATCCATCATCTACAATGGAGAGCACCACATGCATTGTCTCCTCCTCTCTTAAGTGCTGGTTGGGGGGAAAAGTGACCGCCATGCTCCCAATAAGTAGGAGTCCTCGAAGTTGAACTTACTTCAATTATGGCATATACTTAAGATACAGCATAAATAGAGAAAGGAATACCTTTGTGGCCCTTGGAAGTGGTTCAGTATGGCAATCTGACCCTCAGACAAGAAAACGTTGTGCACCGCTGACCAATTATCTTCCAACAAATGCTCTCTATCCATTTATAGCCGCCGCTTAACCCTTTCCAATCCAATTTGTATTCTGGTTTTCCTTGGGGGCTTACCCTTTTCTGCAGTTATACAACGGCACTATCTGCTGGCTAAAGCCAGTACTGCATGAGATGACACGTTGGATAGGCTCCGACAGCAGAGAGGCTGGCAATATACAGTAAGAGAACCCCACCGGACATCTTCCAACATCGGAGCTGTACAGCCTTAAATCATAATCTCTTTAGACGTCAGACAGTAGATTGGAAAGGGTTAAATGTATTTTCTAGCCCCTGCCACATTCCCAATGAATCCATGCCATTACCTTTACCGCCCAATAAGCAAATGAGACCATGTATTGTCATAGGGATGGTCAGCAGCATAAAGTTCCCCGGGGCACAGAGGACATGTCAACAGTAATTCATGCCAGAGAATCCCTCTCTACAATACCAGGCCTTGCCACAGTAAAGAACGAAGCCGTCAGCTACCAGACCGTGTACCGCACTGACCCCGATAACAGCTGATTGCTGGGAGTCCCGAGTAGACACACACATCGGTCTATTGTAAGCCTATCCTAAAGGCTAGACAAACCATAAAAGATGGCCAATCTCTTTAATGAGGCTTCTGCATCCACATTATACATTCCACTTTCATATCAATCCTGTCTCTAAAACGTCCAGTTCCGTTTGTTCCACAAAGTCTGTAATGTCTGACGAAGCTTCCTGGCAGTACATCTCTTGCCTTTCTCTTATGTGCAAGAAAATTAAAAAGAAGTTCCATCAACCTCAAGGATTTGGGGTCACCGGCATCGCTAATACCATCAAGCTAGAATGAAAGGTTACTGGAAATTAAAACCCGAATATAGGAAATGAGGCATCAAATCTATAAAGGAATGCTAATATTACCAATTGCCTGCTCATGAAATACTCCAAGCATCTGCAAGAGTGAAACGTACCTCAAGGTTATAGAAAAGGAGGCAAGTGGAAAATTATTTTTACAAAAAAAAAAAAAAACTCAGTTGGACGGGTCAAGGACAAAATCAGAAAAATTAAATTTCTGTTGGATGCTTGCCTGGTCCAACAACTAAATTTATTAGCAATGGCTCAGTCCATATCACTCTACTGCATGATGAATGAGCAGCACTCCTACTTCTCAGGACTGTAACACTTCTTAATGGGTGATAATGTATGCCTGTGAGTAATGAACCCACGGAGAACATATGCAAGTAATCCAAGGAAAGGACAGAAACCTGACAAATGTTTTCCCTACAAGAAGGCTACAAGCATATTATATATGTGGCTTGATAAGTATATGCTACCCTACCAAAAGTAATTGGACAGCAAATAAGCATCAGAAATTGTATTTTTATTCATATGTTAATACTTAGTGGGGCTCCTTTGGCCCTAATGAAATCGGGTACTCTGTGACATGTCGTGTTTCTCAGAAAATAAAGTATGATTGTTCTCAGTGAGAGAAACCAAGTAATCTTGTAGATCTGATACCTTTTAATGGCTGACAAAAATACATGATGTTACAGCAAGCTTTTGGGTCTTCTATCAATCCTTCATCAGGCTAAGATGAAACTGGTTTGCATGGGGGGCATATATAATATATAAATGCAGAGAGGACACCCCTCTTGATTGAAATACAAATGTTCACACAGAGAAATTTGAGACCGTTTTGCACTCAAAACAGACAAACTGAGACATAAATACTTAATCAGTCCACTGAGCTCAGGAATGTGACAGTTTAATAATGCGTCTTATCGCTCCTTCAACCTGCACATGGAAGGAGATGCAGCACTATCTATTGGAAGGCAACATTCTTACAAGTCAAGTCCTGAATTTTTATGAAGTTTAAATTTAAAAAAAAGTGATTGGGAAGAGGACATCCCTCTGGACCTTCTTCAGACTTTGCATATTCTCCACTTATGTAAAAATCCCGGGCCGAGGTTCATTCCATTCTTGACAGTATCAAACATGGCCATAAATTTGTACTCAAATTCTTCTGTGACGCTGCAACTTGTAATTGCCCTGCAGTATGATAACTCATCTGCTATGCCCGTGACCACAAAAATGTTTTATGGTAATTCTGGGTCTATAGCAGGACTAGAAGATCCCTGGGACATTCACATGTTCCACGTCCAATGTTGTTTACCTGATCCTGTGCAGTGAATGTCCTGTTGGGGGGCTTTATATCGGGGAAACAGGACAAAAACGGAGAGCCAGTATAAGATCTCATCGCCATTCAATTAGAAAGGGAAAGACGGAATTGCCAGTAGCAAAACATTTTTGAAACCTACCTTGAAAATAAGTCCTGATTGCAGTTAAACTCAAAAGACACACACACGCACGCACGCACGCACGCACACACGCACACACGCACACACGCACACACGCACACACGCACACACGCACACACGCACACACGCACACACGCACACACGCACACACGCACACACACACACACACACACACCCTAAGAGGCACTGTCCAGCTCTGCTTCACATCTCCTCTGTAGCTCTGGAAGACTTGTAGTTTTTACTCAGCGCTTCCAGGTCAGGGGTTCAAAATCCCCGCCTCCAGGAAGCGCTGGCTCTGATTAGCTGAGCCACAGCGCTCCAGAACCAATCAAAGCTAGCGCCTCCTGGAGGCGGGGATTTTGAACCCTGTCTAGGAAGTGCTAGATGAAAACTACAAACAAGTCTGCCAAGGCTTAGAGAAGACGTGTGGCGTAGCCGTACAGCGCCTCCTAGGCGATGTATTGTGTTTTGCAAATCTCATACACATTGCTGATACTGTATATGCTGTGCCTTTTCCGCAAAGAAAATCGCGGCAAACCGCCCTTTGTAAACCTAGCCCAAATGCTTCACCCGTCCTATTAGTTTGCTACAGCGTATCAAATTCTTGTCAAATGTATCAGACTAGATTTTCAAAACCTCATCGACTTTGCCGCTACCGTAAATGCTGCGAAATTCTACGTCAAATCTAACCCGAATAGAACCCCTTACAGTTTTGAACAGGTTTTTCAGCTCCTGGCAGCCAACACTAATGTGTATATTTTCTCACAGCAAGCAGAGATCTTGAAAGCATTGAGAAATTGAAACTAATTATATCAGATCACCACAAAACATGTCATTATCCAGTAACTAAGCTTTATTTACATAGAACGAGAACCCCATATACGACGAGTTATAGCCTAGTATAAGAAACATTCGTTCCTCAATTGTTTTCCTATTATCATCATGGTCGATAAACTCCTTAAACGTTCACCTACTTTTATTTTATTGGTCGCTCCTCCTATAAAGGCCGGGTGTTTTAAGCTAAGCGGATGGAACATTTTGATTTTTTGGGTTTAGTATCCCCTTATAGGATGCTTAGTGTCTAAATATTTATGACCCATTTTAGTGTTCTTATAGGTTCTGCTGAATGGGGAAACAAGCCAGCTGTCAAAATGCCATTCATAGCAGTCGCTGGCGGAGCATTAACTTTCATTTAAATCAATGGAAGCTTAAGATCTCCTAACAAGACGTCTGAAAAAGTGTTCAAGTTCTTGTAAAGAATCTGGAACAGAGAGAAGACCTTGGAAATTCACCAGCGAGAAAACAAAAAGGAATGTCTGCCAGTGTCAAGCCTTAAATGCTGAACGATTGGAAGCTTTCACCGAGCTTGTTGGGATGAGGACGGCTCCTGGTCAGAGAATATACAAGGTGCAAACCAAGCCAAGAGATCATTTCTGCCGTGCAGCGAGTTGGGCGTCCGATTGTGGCTATAAGATCCTCCATTTTTCTGGTAGGGCTTCTCACGAGACTTCGCAGAAGTATCTCTGCAGATCTGTTCCAGTTCAGCAAAAACAACATTTGCAAAGTGAATAACCGGTGTACGATAAGGTGCTCTATCTCACCATCGGCAATCTTATACCCCCAAAGGAGTTGAATAGGGCTCTGCAACCGGTCAGGTTCCTCCACACCAAGCATACCATGCCTTGTCTTTATGGACCACGCTTTGTGCACAGACATACTGGAACAGAAAAGGGCCTTGTTTTCCAAAAAAGTTGAATGCGACAACTACGTAAAAGTTTTCGTATGCAGTAGGAATGATATTACCCTTCATCGGAAGAAGGAAGCCAAAACTTCAGACTATTATTCCTATTCCACTAATAGGCACTATGTAATCTGATAGGCTCCGTTGTCCAAGTATCCGCCAAACCCAGATCCATTCAGCAGACTGCCCGCTAGTGATCGGCAATAATCGCTCCAGAGAACAGAGTTCTTTCACTTCTCCGGAGTCCAATGGCAGAATGCTTTCCACCAGTCCTGAAGTACCCCCAATCAAGTCATGTTTTCAGGACCTCCTTAGTATTGCACAGGTGATGTAATTATTGTCAGCGCCTCAGATGTTCTCTCTATAGGATAGCCTCAAAATTATGACCTGTTGGGAAGTTTAGGAATTAAGAAACATGGCTTGCTCCTGCCGGAGTATGACATTCAGCCTGAGCGTCTTAGACTTGTGTACAGCTGTGCTATCCTTGAAAGCCATTTCTTGAAGCTTCTGATAGCGCCGTGTGGATGTCACTCCCAGAAGCAGTTTGTTAAATCACTTACTACAGAGCTCCACGGGACAGGTCATTTTTGCACACCACATGCTTCAGCACTGGGCGGTTCGGCTCGGCAGGTCTACAAGGTTTACCGATTCACGGCGGAGCTTTTTGTGCTGGTAGTCGCTTCCACTTCACAAATATCACAATAGTTGTCCCGGATAAGCTCTAGCAGATCAGAAATGTCAAAAGCTGACCTTGTAAAAACCGATTGTCAATGGAAACTAGGAGGGATGTTCTCATGCTTTGGAAATATAGTGTTTAAATGCCAGTTTTAAGAGAGCTTTAAAGGGCAGCTGTCACCTTTGCTGCAGCAACATAAACTAAGTTCTAGCGCTATTAAGGCAGGTGACAGGGAGGCGGGTGACGTATAATTTATACTCGCCGGCTTCCTGGATCCCGCAGTATTTCTCTCTGAAGTCGCGCAGAACACAAAAATCTAACTCTTCTCCAAGTCCTGTATGGGTTGCACGACTGTACGCTCTCCACAGACCCTGTACAATGCATGTCCCATTCTTACCCCTGAAAACAAAAATAGGACATGCAGCGATTTTTTTTTTTCATGGGCCATTGGCTCGTGTAATGAAAAAAAAAAAGGCATGTGAATATCCTCATAGGTGTGTGAATTGGCCTGTAGTCTCAAGAGGAGCAATATCAGTTGGAAAGAATGGAAATCTAATCTAACCCCTTAACACTATAGGACATAGTTACATCCTGCAGCGCTGGGATATGTGTAAAAGGAAGATCGCACGGTGATCTCCCTTCATACAATGCGGGCGCCGGCTGTTTATTACAACCGACACTTGGTGGCAACAGCTCCAATAAGCCACACGGCTCGTTGGAGCTGTTAAGACTTTAAATGCCACTGTCAATTCTGATAAGAGGCATTTAAATGCCTGGGCTGATGTTCCAGGGTCCCGTGCGGCCCCCTGCGATGAGATTACAGGGAGCCGTGCGGGTGGCATGGCAGCCGAGGTCTTCTGAATGCCTATCAAGCCATGCCCATGAGGTGGCTTGAAAGAATGCCTGTCTGATCGCACTTTGTTGTAATGCTATGGCATTACATTATAATGCAGAAGCGATCAAAGCAAAACTGAAAATGGAAAAAAGGGACGCCTCCTTAAGGGGTTAAGACCCATGATGAGCGCCAATCTACGATATAGAAAGTGCATCAGCAGTAGATTAAAAGGATCTTGACACAACCCCATGCAAATTGGTATGTGGGAGAAGTGATAATTAACACAATCATTCCTCTTCAATACATTTTTAATATTGTCGGCAGCCCAGCCGCTTTACACGCGTAGATATGTGATGCGGACAAGGATTTCTGCGCTGGGGAAAAGATGCGATCAGCCAGCACATGAACATTTATTTACCAGTAAGAGCTGAGATAGGACAATCCCATTATAGGGGTATTCTGGGACATTCTTGAATCTTTTCTAATGGTGACCAATAGGCAATCAATAGATGATTGGAAGGGATCCGCCGCTCAGATCTCCACCATGCAGCTGTCACTGTGGTCAGCGCAGAAAGTGCTGACCGTATTACAGTGGCCCAGGTTGGTATTGCAGGCGATCGTGCTGTGGAGGACTTGGGGCATTCATAAATAAAATCTGAACGGCCACTGTGTAATTACACATTATCCCTGTAGCGGCCGCAGGAGGACAAATGCATAGCTGACCCCATCATCATAATAGAAGGAATCTCTATGGTGAAAAACTTTTAGAAACAGTTTTGAGTTCAGACATTTCTTCCAATACACAATACATTTGACTCCTACCTTCATATTTCTCCAAGGCCTGGATGACGCTGGGCAGCTGGTTCACCGCCTGATAGAGTCTGTAGCAATCTTGTAAATTTGCATTCTGTCTTTGGAACTTTTTGGACAACCGGTTAAGATCTGGAAAGCGACGCAGTAAATCCTCCTGTAGGCACTGTCTGAGTTCTGCATCAGTCACAAACGCTTCCACCAAGTTCAATCTATGAGTGAAAGAATGAATTTGTTAGTGAGGTGTAAGATCCCGTATACAGCCAATCACATGAAATCTACAGTAATAATAAATTGGGATTTCTGTCTGACAACAGTTACATGTCGAACACATCACGGCTTAATATTCTGTATGCTGCTAGTAAGATATACAGTATATAAAAAGTTACTTTGTAACTTTTGATACTTGGCCCATAACGCAACAGGACGACATATCACTTTGTTCTGTATCAGGTCTGCACAACATACGGCCCACAAGCAGCCGGCAGAGGATGTCTGGTAGCTGGCGGACTTTGACATGACTGATGTCAAAAGGCTAGTCATAGTAATGTCACAGTCTGTGACAGTCATGTCACGCTAGCGGTAAGCTTTACTGGCTAACGAGCCTTCCCTGAATACCAGTCATATGACGGACAGTTCAGATCTGCGAGGGAAGGCATAGCGGATGTCAGCTGGGTGTGACTTGAACGTGTTGAACACGCTGCTGACATCTGCTATCCCCTCCTACGTTGTGTAGCCGGGCACTTGCATCCAAGCTAAAAGGGGGTGCAGCAGGGTACTAGAGCCTCTACGCCCGCCTGTATCACATCTTGCATCCAAGCTAGAGGCAGTACAACAGGGTACTAAAGCCTCCATGCCCACCCATGTCACATTTTGTATTTAAGCTAGCGGCAGTACAACAGGGTACTAGAGCCTCCATGCCCACCCATGTCTCATCTTGTATTAAGCTAGAAGTGGTACAACAGGGTACTAGAGCCCCCATGCCACATATCACATCTTGTATTCAAGCTAGAGGCAGTACAACAGGGTGATAGCGCCTCCATGCCTGCCCGTATCACATCTTGCCTCCAGGCTACAGGCGGTACAACAGGGTACTAGAGCCTCCGTTGAAGGGGTAAGCTTTCCACAATAAATGATCCTTTTGCTCTGATACTGCAATCACTTATTTATATAATAACGTTATAATCACAGAGAAAGTTTCATTTGATTCTGACAACTTCTAGGGGAGGGATATTTTTTACCTACTGCCATGTTGCACAGGCTCCTGCCCCAAATACTCAACCAGTTATTTCAAGTTACAGCAGCCATTTAATGGAAGGAACCGCAATGTGCAGAAACAGCCAAGCTGGATGAAGGTGAATGGAAAATAAGGGCTTTCTACTTGTGTGTCCTGTCATCTAGTGACCTCACAAGTGATCCGGTTAAAAAAAAAAAAAAAAATAGATGACCTTTCCTTAGAACATTGGTCTTTGATCAGTGGGGTGCCCAAGTCTCTACACCGCTGATCAGCTGTTTGTAGTGCTCCAGAGGGGGCTGCAACCCCTTCAACACTGCTGACCAACAGGGGTGCTAGGTTGGACCCCGACCAATGTGACAATGATGGCCTAGAGAATGTTCTGTACA